>NC_136057.1:1809939945-1810607252 GCF_964261635.1 Lissotriton helveticus
CTAGGTGCTGGCAGAGCTACGGCGCAAAAACAAAAGGTAGTCTTTTTGTCCGAATCGTGCTAAATTTCACTGGGAAATTGAGGTGCGACCATGCTGCGTTTTGCGCTGTTTCATGTCGCAGCCACTATGCCTACCCACGCAAGTGAGGTACCGTTTTTTTCGGGAGACCTGGGGGCACGCTGGGTGGGTGGAAATTTGTTGATCCACGCAGATTCCAGAACTTTCCACCACAGAAATGTGAGGAAAATGTGTTTTTTTGGTCAAATTTTTATGTTTTCAAGGGATTCTGGGTAACAAAACCTGGGGGTAGGCAGGCGAGTCACCCCATCCTGAATTGCCCTGGGTGTCTAGTTTTCAAAAATGTATAGGTTTGCTAGGTTTCCCTAGGTGCTGGCAGAGCTACGGCGCAAAAACAAAAGGTAGTCTTTTTGTCCGAATCGTGCTAAATTTCACTGGGAAATTGAGGTGCGACCATGCTGCGTTTTGCGCTGTTTCATGTCGCAGCCACTATGCCTACCCACGCAAGTGAGGTACCATTTTTTTCGGGAGACCTGGGGGCATGCTGGGTGGGTGGAAATTTGTTGATCCACGCAGATTCCAGAACTTTCCACCACAGAAATGTGAGGAAAATGTGTTTATTTTGTGAAAAACTTAGCTTTGCAAGGGATTCTGGGTAACAAAACCTGGTGGTAGGCAGTCGAGTCACCCCATCCTGAATTCCCCTGGGTGTCTAGTTTTCAAAAATGTATAGGTTTGCTAGGTTTCCCTTGGTGCTGGCAGAGCTACGGCGCAAAAACAAAAGGTAGTCTTTTTGTCCGAATCGTGCTAAATTTCACTGGGAAATTGAGGTGCGACCATGCTGCGTTTTGCGCTGTTTCATGTCGCAGCCACTATGCCTACCCACGCAAGTGAGGTACCGTTTTTTTCGGGAGACCTGGGGGCACGCTGGGTGGGTGGAAATTTGTTGATCCACGCAGATTCCAGAACTTTCCACCACAGAAATGTGAGGAAAATGTGTTTTTTTGGTCAAATTTTTATGTTTGCAAGGGATTCTGGGTAACAAAACCTGGGGGTAGGCAGGCGAGTCACCCCATCCTGAATTCCCCTGGGTGTCTAGTTTTCAAAAATGTATAGGTTTGCTAGGTTTCCCTAGGTGCTGGCAGAGCTACGGCGCAAAAACAAAAGGTAGTCTTTTTGTCCGAATCGTGCTAAATTTCACTGGGAAATTGAGGTGCGACCATGCTGCGTTTTGCGCTGTTTCATGTCGCAGCCACTATGCCTACCCACGCAAGTGAGGTACCGTTTTTTTGGGGAGACCTGGGGGCACGCTGGGTGGGTGGAAATTTGTTGATCCACGCAGATTCCAGAACTTTCCACCACAGAAATGTGAGGAAAATGTGTTTTTTTGGTCAAATTTTTATGTTTGCAAGGGATTCTGGGTAACAAAACCTGGGGGTAGGCAGGCGAGTCACCCCATCTTGAATTCCCCTGGGTGTCTAGTTTTCAAAAATGTATAGGTTTGCTAGGTTTCCCTAGGTGCTGGCAGAGCTACGGCGCACAAACAAAAGGTAGTCTTTTTGTCCGAATCGTGCTAAATTTCACTGGGAAATTGAGGTGCGACCATGCTGCGTTTTGCGCTGTTTCATGTCGCAGCCACTATGCCTACCCACGCAAGTGAGGTACCGTTTTTTTCGGGAGACCTGGGGGCACGCTGGGTGGGTGGAAATTTGTTGATCCACGCAGATTCCAGAACTTTCCACCACAGAAATGTGAGGAAAATGTGTTTTTTTGGTCACATTTTTATGTTTGCAAGGGATTCTGGGTAACAAAACCTGGGGGTGGGCAGGCGAGTCACCCCATCCTGAATTCCCCTGGGTGTCTAGTTTTCAAAAATGTATAGGTTTGCTAGGTTTCCCTAGGTGCTGGCAGAGCTACGGCGCAAAAACAAAAGGTAGTCTTTTTGTCCGAATCGTGCTAAATTTCACTGGGAAATTGAGGTGCGACCATGCTGCGTTTTGCGCTGTTTCATGTCGCAGCCACTATGCCTACCCACGCAAGTGAGGTACCGTTTTTTTCGGGAGACCTGGGGGCACGCTGGGTGGGTGGAAATTTGTTGATCCACGCAGATTCCAGAACTTTCCACCACAGAAATGTGAGGAAAATGTGTTTTTTGGTCACATTTTTATGTTTGCAAGGGATTCTGGGTAACAAAACCTGGGGGTAGGCAGGCGAGTCACCCCATCCTGAATTCCCCTGGGTGTCGTGTTTTCAAAAATGTATAGGTTTGCTAGGTTTCCCTAGGTGCTGGCAGAGCTACGGCGCAAAAACAAAAGGTAGTCTTTTTGTCCGAATCGTGCTAAATTTCACTGGGAAATTGAGGTGCGACCATGCTGCGTTTTGCGCTGTTTCATGTCGCAGCCACTATGCCTACCCACGCAAGTGAGGTACAGTTTTTTTCGGGAGACCTGGGGGCACGCTGGGTGGGTGGAAATTTGTTGATCCACGCAGATTCCAGAACTTTCCACCACAGAAATGTGAGGAAAATGTGTTTTTTTGGTCAAATTTTTATGTTTGCAAGGGATTCTGGGTAACAAAACCTGGGGGTAGGCAGGCGAGTCACCCCATCCTGAATTCCCCTGGGTGTCTACTTTTCAAAAATGTATAGGTTTGCTAGGTTTCCCTAGGTGCTGGCAGAGCTACGGCGCACAAACAAAAGGTAGTCTTTTTGTCCGAATCGTGCTAAATTTCACTGGGAAATTGAGGTGCGACCATGCTGCGTTTTGCGCTGTTTCATGTCGCAGCCACTATGCCTACCCACGCAAGTGAGGTACCGTTTTTTTTGGGAGACCTGGGGGCACGCTGGGTGGGTGGAAATTTGTTGATCCACGCAGATTCCAGAACTTTCCACCACAGAAATGTGAGGAAAATGTGTTTTTTTGGTCAAAGTTTTATGTTTGCAAGGGATTCTGGGTAACAAAACCTGGGGGTGGGCAGGCGAGTCACCCCATCCTGAATTCCCCTGGGTGTCTAGTTTTAAAAAATGTATAGGTTTGCTAGGTTTCCCTAGGTGCTGGCAGAGCTACGGCGCAAAAACAAAAGGTAGTCTTTTTGTCCGAATCGTGCTAAATTTCACTGGGAAATTGAGGTGCGACCATGCTGCGTTTTGCGCTGTTTCATGTCGCAGCCACTATGCCTACCCACGCAAGTGAGGTACTGTTTTTTTCGGGAGACCTGGGGGCACGCTGGGTGGGTGGAAATTTGTTGATCCACGCAGATTACAGAACTTTCCACCACAGAAATGTGAGGAAAATGTGTTTTTTTGGTCAAATTTTTATGTTTGCAAGGGATTCTGGGTAACAAAACCTGGGGGTAGGCAGGCGAGTCACCCCATCCTGAATTCCCCTGGGTGTCTAGTTTTCAAAAATGTATAGGTTTGCTAGGTTTCCCTAGGTGCTGGCAGAGCTACGGCGCAAAAACAAAAGGTAGTCTTTTTGTCCGAATCGTGCTAAATTTCACTGGGAAATTGAGGTGCGACCATGCTGCGTTTTGCGCTGTTTCATGTCGCAGCCACTATGCCTACCCACGCAAGTGAGGTACCGTTTTTTTCGGGAGACCTGGGGGCACGCTGGGTGGGTGGAAATTTGTTGATCCACGCAGATTCCAGAACTTTCCACCACAGAAATGTGAGGAAAATGTGTTTTTTTGGTCAAATTTTTATGTTTTCAAGGGATTCTGGGTAACAAAACCTGGGGGTAGGCAGGCGAGTCACCCCATCCTGAATTGCCCTGGGTGTCTAGTTTTCAAAAATGTATAGGTTTGCTAGGTTTCCCTAGGTGCTGGCAGAGCTACGGCGCAAAAACAAAAGGTAGTCTTTTTGTCCGAATCGTGCTAAATTTCACTGGGAAATTGAGGTGCGACCATGCTGCGTTTTGCGCTGTTTCATGTCGCAGCCACTATGCCTACCCACGCAAGTGAGGTACCATTTTTTTCGGGAGACCTGGGGGCATGCTGGGTGGGTGGAAATTTGTTGATCCACGCAGATTCCAGAACTTTCCACCACAGAAATGTGAGGAAAATGTGTTTATTTTGTGAAAAACTTAGCTTTGCAAGGGATTCTGGGTAACAAAACCTGGTGGTAGGCAGTCGAGTCACCCCATCCTGAATTCCCCTGGGTGTCTACTTTTCAAAAATGTATAGGTTTTCAAGGTTTCCCTAGGTGCCGGCAGAGCTAGGGTGCAAAAACTACAGGTAGGCACTTTGCCAAAAAAGGGTCAATTTGTAACTGCTAAATTTAGGTGTGACCACGTTGCATTTTCCGCCGTTTCCTGTCGCAGGCACAAGGCCGACCCACACAAGTGAGGTACCGTTTTTATCGGGACACTTGGGGTAATTCAGATTTGTAAATCAACTGTTATTACCAATTGAGCTTTCATGCATTTCTCCCTTTGAATGAAAGACATTGAGTAAAAAAAAAATCTTTATGAAAAATGACCAATAATTCTCATGCTAGTATGAGTATTCCCAACTTTGAAAATGTGCAATTATATACTGTTTCTGAAGTCTATAATTTGTACCCAATTCAGAAATACATAGGTGTCTTTCATACAGATTATTCCATGTATACATTTTCCAAGACAAAGTGCACTATACCCAGTAAATGAAAAAATACCATTGCAAGTTGCTGCTCAGTTTTTGGATCTGGGTTCGTCGGGTTCTTGGTGAAACTACAAGTCCTATATATCCCCACAACCAGGAAAGTCTAACGGATGTAACGGTATATTGCTTTCCAAGAGCTGTCAAAATTAGAAAAAGTTATAGGTGAAAACGTTGAGACAAAAGGCTGTTTTTTTCAACAAAATTTCAAATATTCCAATATCTAACTGTTAGTTTCTATAACGAAACCTTCATGGATTTAGACAAATGACCCCTTTCTGGATTCAGAATTTTGTCTACTTTTCGAAAATGTAAAGCTTTCCAGGATCCATTATTGCTTTTAAACTCATTTCTACCATTAACTGGAAGGAGGTTGAAAGCTCTAAAAATAGCAAAAATAGGCTATGTCCCAGAAAAATGCCAAAACTGAGTGAAAAATTTCGGTTCTCTGACAAAAGTCTGTCATTCCCTGAAAGCTGAGAAAATGGAGATTTCAGCCCCACAAACCTTTTTGTGATACCATTTTCAGGGAAACACCCAGAGGCTTTCATTTGCAGCCCGTTTTTCCCATTTTTCTGAAAAAAACAAAAAAATCACTATATTTTGCTAAATTTCTGGGCCCCCTCCAAGGGAATCCACAAACCCAGGGCGCCTTTAGAATCCACATGATGTTGGAAGAAAAGGACGCAAATTTGGCGTGGATACCTTATGTGGTCAAAAAGTTACAAGGGCCTAAGCGCGCACTACTCCAAAACGCCAAAAAAAGCCTCAGCACAGGAGAGGAAAAGGCCTAGCAGCGAAGGGGTTAACAGTCATTATGTGCATTCAGCAGCCTCTCAGCATGAAAAATGTACTTTAGCTATGATAATTAATTTCTCCTAATCAATCAATCAACTAATCAATCAGATATTATATTATTCAGTTCATGATCATCAAAGTACACGTAAAAACAAGGAATACATTTAAATGATTATACAAATTTTCCAACACACAATCATAAAAGTCAGCATTTCCAATATTAACAATAATACAAAACTTTACTTTGGATAATCACATGATATTTTAAACATCAAGAAAGAAAAGAAGAATGAAATAGCCAATAAAAATACAACAAGAAATAAAAATAAAAGAGGCTAATCAAGATAAAGTACGGCATTCTTAGAGTGCATGTGTAGAAATCAACATTGACCAAGAGCCCACCCAAAGCATAACAGCAAATAGTGATTGTTATGTTGTTCAATGTTAAAGATTTATGCAAAGTACCAATCAAATAAAACCAATATAAAACCATACAGTTTTGTGGATACCAGCATATTTAGAAGTTCATCACAACCCTCTGCCTGATCTTTAGAACTCATGGAAGCAGTGCGTGGCTACGGCGCCACGCAAGATGGCTGCCTGATAGCGTTTCTCCGCTGCACCCGACAGATTACGGAGCCTTTTCCGCATCTCCACCCCGCTTCCCGAGACGACCGCCTCATATTCACTCATGGGAACGTGAGCTGGATTCGGTGAGCTTTTCGCTGACACCGCTGCTCAGCGCTTCTTCATCTTTTGGCGCCATCGCGTTTATCGACTCACAGCGCCCACCATTTTGTGTACGAGCGCTCTTCTCCTCACAACGATGTGAGATGTCTGGCGCTTCACCGCAGTACGCTGGCCCCCTTGTGGACAAAGTAGCTTTTCCTTTGCTACAGCTACAGCGCTTTTCCACTATGTAATGGATGTGTTATTATTTCTGCTCAGGCATAAATTTTTGTACTTCGTGCTGCGCATTGCCTCATTATATTCTGAACAGCAGCTATCCTTTCCTAAGGCTTTTTTTTCTACCATTAATGACACTCCCTGAATTTCTATGTGCTCACACAGTATACCTTGCATCCTAGCTGCCTACTCATCTCACAAACATGCTGCTTAACTTCATGCAGATGGATTTACACCTCTTCAAATGACTGTTTACAATGCTATGTGTTGAGCTTTCTACAGGAACCTTTCTACAATGTTTATTGTTCATTTGAGCTCTCATGTCTGTTCTCCTGCATGATTTGTTCTGCACACAACAGTAGTCCAACCAGTACTTGAAGAGTTTACATTATTGATCATTTCCTTTATTACATCATATGTACCATTTCCTTGAATATTCCGGATTTGTTGCCGGGTCTGCTTGTTCGTGTTCGAAGTTTGACAAACAATCAATTATTTCTTTTTCCACTACATCGGTTTTCCAATTTTTACTTCCTGTTTGCATCACCTTTGGAAGTAATTAATTTCTATGGGCAAATTGCGTAAACCAAAGTTTATCTTTGTATCTTCGCAGAGCGACCAAGCGACATCCTCCTCAGACTATCGTCCCAATACTGTTGTTGTTCAAATGGCTGGAGTTACACCTACTCGTTCTTCTTCGGCGCAAGCTATGCCTAGCAAATCCTCTCCTTCTTCAACTAAATGCCTAAAACAGGACCCTCCTTCTCCTGATAAATCGTCCTCTACTATCTCTATGGAGCTAATTTTAGAGGAAATACGTGCATTACGTCCGTTCGTGGAACAAACTAGTAATGAAATGCAACTTTTGAAGGAAAAATGGCCATCTATGGACAGCAGGATTACCTCTGTAGAACAACACGTTTCGGAGATACCATCTAATTCTCAACACATCTCTTCTTTGGAAAAGTCAGTCCTGGCTCTTCAACAACATACTGAGGATTTGGAAAATAGAAATAGGAGGAATAATCTACGTATTTACTGTTTACCAGAATCCCCGGAGGGTGAGGATCCTGTGACATTGTTCACTTCCTTTCTCCCGAAGCTTCTGGACATGCCACCCACCATTTCTCTTAGTATCCAAAGAGCCCATAGGCTTGGTCTTCATTCATCTGCCTCAACGAAAGCACGTAGAGTCATGATTCTATTCTTGAAATACACGGTTCTTCTCTCCGTCCTCTCTGCAGCTAGATCCAAACGACAAGTTTCCTGGCTTGGTCAGAGAGTATTCCTGTCTCAGGATGTTTCCAATGCCACTGCATCAAGAAGAAAAGAATTTCTCAATCTTCGGGCTCCTTTGCGACCTCTTGGGGCTAGATATGGTTTGTTTCATACATGCATTTTCAAGGTCACCCATTAAAATCGTACGTGGACTTTTCAAGATCCTGGTGAACTTAAGAACTTTATTCATATGCAGTCCAATAGTGGCATGGATACATCTGCCTCTCCTGGTACCTCTACCCCTACTACTGGCTGACTGACTTAAAGTATGTAGTTGTTGTTTCCCTAGCTCTTTTTACAGTGCTCCGGTTGATGTTCCTCATTTAAGTTTGCTTCTTGCTAACTTTTAAATTGTTATTATGTAGGTTGGTTTTTTGTACACATTATGATGCACATCCCTAACATTATTTCCCTATTGTCATTTGTCTTTTTTTTATATCCTTACATAGATTTGTGATGTATGTTCCCTCCTTTCATGTGGCTCCTCTCCTTCGATTTTTTATGTCCTGGTGCGGTTGGATTTCTGCTTTTCGAGCAGTCCGTCTTGTTGAGTGTCACCATTGCTCCACTTCCCTCTTGTATGTTCCCCTCAGGTACGTTCCTCTCAGTCGTCCTTTTGGATATGTACTGTCACTTCTTCTATTTCATTTCTTTCATTTTTGCAGATTTCTTTTTCTCTCCCTACCCTCACCCTTATTCTCTTTTTGATGTTGTTCTTTATATTCTGCTGTTTTTTGCACTTCTTATTCTTATTGTTTTCATGCTGTTTCTAAATTCAGAGTTTTTTCCTGGAATGTAAAAGGCCTTATTAATCCCATTAAACAGCAGAGAGTAATTTCCCATTGAGCTTCTTATAACCCCGATATTGTTCTTTAAAAAAAGACCCACCTTACTGAAATTAAATCCCTTAAATTAAAAAGGAATTGGGTCGATACAGTCTTATTTTCCCCATCCTATAACAAAAAAATGGAGTTGCCATTTTATGTCATAAAAAACTGAAATGTAAGGTTATGTCACAAGAAAATGATGATGATGGTTACTAACTAAACTGCTTATTAATTCTATACCTTTACCTGTTTTTAATATTTATGGTCCTACTCAACCTTACTGCTCTTTTTGGCCTCTAATTACGAGCAAATGTGTGGCACATAAGGATGAATTATTTATCTTAGGTGGTGATTGTAACCAGATTGTTGACCCCTACCTTGATCGCAAATTCACAGTCTGCTTCATTCCCCACAAACCACATAAACAGTTTCTGGACACTATTTTACAATCACGTTTTACTGACTCCTGGAGACTCTTATATCCGGATACTTTGGATTACTCTTTTTTTTTTTCTCCTCACTCATCTTTCTCTCGCTTAGATTATATTTTTCTTTCTCAACCATTATCTCAAAATCTACTATCTTCTTCTATCGAACCCATAGTTATTTCGGACCATGCTCCCATAGTAACAGACCTTGATTTACTTCCGCTGCTTTCCAAGCCATCTCGTTGGTGTTTTAACTCCGTACTTCTCACCGACCCTAACTTTTCTTCCTCTTTTCGCTCCTTTACTAAGGACTTCTTTCTCTTCAATTCTGACCCGAATACTCCTCCTCATATTCTCTGGGATTCCTTTAAAGCTACTGCAAGGGGATTAATTATTGATTTGGTTTCTAAGAAAAAGAAACACTATCTTCAGAAACGTAAAACCTCCTTAGCACATATTAAATCCTTGGAACACAAATGTTATACTTCTTCAGATAAATGTATGTCACCAGATCTTTTGCGAGCAAAATTAGACTTTAATGAATTTACCACTGATAATGCTTCCTCAGTTCTTCTTCGTAGTAGTGCTCGTTATTACGGTGGTCGTAATAAATCAGGGAAACTCTTAGCTAACTATCTTAAATCCCGTAAAGAACGTACTCTTATGGAATTTATTTACTCTTCTGATAATACCCTTCTCCATAAAGATAAGGAAATACTTAACCAATTTCAGTTGTTTTATCAACAGCTCTATACTCCAGAATCCCCCCTACTCCTAAACTTCTTCAGGAATATTTTGAGAAACTCTCTAAATCTTCTAATTCTCATCTTAATTTTCCAGATCTCGAACTTGAACTCTCATTACACGAACTTTCCACTGCTTTGACATCCCTTACTAAAGGTAAAACACCCGGTCCTAACGGTTTCCCTGTTGAACGTTATTTACATTTTTCCGACCTCTTATAACCTAAACTTTTAACTCTTTTTCAGTCTTTCTATTCATCTGGTAAGGCGGACGGCACTTTCCAAGACGCCACCATTTGTCTTATTCCGAAAGATGGCCGTGACCTTAATTTATGTCAAAACTATCGTCTAATTTCTTTAGTTAATGTGGATTACAAATTATTTGCTAAACTAATTGCTTTACGCTTAGATCCCTTCATGCCACATCTCATTGGTAAGGAACAATGTGGTTTTATTAAAGGTAGACTCACTTCTGATAACTCTCGTCTTTTTCTTAATGTTTTGAATAAAGCCCCATCTCTCTTAATTCCTCTGGCCGCTATTTCTGTTGATCCGAAAAAGGCTTTCCACAGGGTTGATTGGTCTTTTTTATTTGCTTCATTACGTTGGCATGGCTTTGGTCCTTAATTCATATCCCTCATTTCTTTGTTATATTCTGCACCCAAAGCCTCAGTGCTTGTAAACGGTCAGCTTTCCTCATCCTTTACTCTTCAGCGTGGAGTTCACCATGGTCGTCCCCTATCTCCACTACTTTTTGTCCTAGCTCTTGAACCTTTTCTGTCCTCCATTCGTCATAATCAATCCATTTCTTGTTTTCCCTATGGTAACCATCAATTGAAACTTTCTGCTTATCCGGACAATATCCTTTTGTTTATTTCTAATCCAGAAGTGTCTATCCCCCCTTTACTTTCTGAATTCGACTCGTTCTCTTTGGTCTCAGGATATAAGATTAATTCTGACAAGACTGAATTTTTTTTTTTAACTAAAACCTGCCTTCCCCATCTTTTCTCCTCGACTGGCTTCGCATGGAATAGCTCAAAGATGACATTTCTTGGTATTTGGTTTTACAATTCCATTTCTTCTTCAATTAAATTAAATATGTCCTCGGTTTTGTCCCGCATTGATCAATTGATCTCTTCCTGGAATCCTCTCTTCCTTTCTTGGTGGGGTCGATTGGATTCCATTAAAATGATGATGGCTCCTATTTTAATTGATATTTTTTCCATGCTCCCTGTTCATATTCCTCTTCTCTATTTCAAACGTACTGATTACTCTCTCTCGAAATTTCTTTGGAAGAATAAAAAATCTAGGATCTCTCTTGTAGCTCTTCGCAAACCAAAACCTAATGGTGGAGTTAACTTTCCAGATTTCGGTCTCTATTATAAATCCTTTTCTCTGCGCCAGGCATCACGATGGCTCTCGCCAGAGCCTTCCTCCTTTGCTCCTCTTTAGCTCCTCATTGAGCACACTTTATTATTACCCTTTTCTTTTGAAGAAGTGGTGCGCTTCTCTACCAAATTTCCTCATACTTCACTTCCTTTATTCAAACATACATCCTTCCTATTGAAGCCCTTGGTTCTCCCGCCTTCCATCACACGTGAATCTTTTTTAAATACCTCCATTTGGTATAACTCACTTATTCTTTTAAATAATAGACCGATTTCTTGGACTTCTTGGAGGTCAAAAGGTATTATATGGGTTAAGCATCTTTTTGATGGTTTATTACCTTGCTCTTTTCCTCAATTTCAACTCTTGTTCCACTGTCCACGCTCTTTTTTACAGAAGTTTACTGCTCTTATGGCTATAATTCTTGACCGTTATTATTCTCTTCCCTCCTCCACTTCATTAATAACTCCATTTCCTCTTCTTACCATCCTCTCTACTCTCCCCAAAGCATCTCTTATATATACATTTTTCTCTTCTCCTAACCCAGATCATTCCAAAACTAAATTAGAGCTTGCTTGGGAGGAGGATTTGGACTGTACCTGGTCTATTGCTCTATGGGATAAACTCTGGTCCAGATCTTTAAAAAATTATCGTTCTGCTTCTGTCACTCAATCTTTATTTTTTCTTTATCATAGACTTTATCTTTCTCCTCTCTCTCTGTCCCATTTCACTCCATCTTCTGACTCCAAATGCTGGACTCTTGGTACTCTCAATGCTGATCTTCTACATACGTTCTTTTTCTGTCCTACTGGTGTTGCTTTTTGGAAACAAGTTTGGTCATACCTTTCTCGCCTTTTCACACTTTCTGTTCCATATCAAACACTCTTCTTTTTCTGGGCAGTCTTTCAGATTCCTTAGAACTTTCCACACACTCACATGGCCTCTTCGACCTCGTGCTTGCCCTCGCATTCCAACACATTGCTTCTAACTGGAAATCCCTTACAAACATTTCTATACAGGGTTGGTGGAACACTTTATATCATTTTTACAAGCTTGATGTCGCTTTTGCCTCTTACTGCAAACCAATACGTAACACAGATCTTTACTGGTTACCTCTCACCACATACCTGGATCAATTGACTTTGAAGAAATCTCTTTATGTCAACTCAGAAAATTTTAAACCTCCTTGAAGATCTTTTACTCTCTTCTTCCTGTTAATTTGATATCTTTTACAGGTTTCATATGTTATATCATGCTTGTATACTGTATATCTTGTATTCATACTTTGTGCAATTTATTTATCTGCCGTATTTATCCCTAGTGTTAGTATTTTGCAATACTATTGTTTCTTCCCCTTCGCTTTCTCCCCCCTTTCCCCGTATCTTTAAAATCCCTTAAAATGCTTTTGTTGCTTCATTATCGACATTAGCATTGTTAATATTCCATGCTATATTTCAGCTCTTTTATTGTTTATGCTGATGTTTTTACTTACCAATAATCTTCTTCAATAAAGCTTTTCAAACATAGGAACTCATGGAAGCACTTCAATCAATACAATTTAGCATAGTTTGTAGTGTCACCCAAAAAACACATTAAAAAACTAGCATGAGGCTAGAAGGTTTGCTCATTTGTACCAAACATTTAGTAAAAGCAGCTAATTGAAAAGACCACAGGGTCAGAGGTATCAGTTCTCAAAATTCAGTCAGCCAAATATCTAAAATTCCCAGATTCAAACATATCAGGCTTAACAACCTCCCTTGTGAGCCACGCTACCATGAACAGAAGAACATTTACTACTGAATGCCGTCAGAGGTAGACAGACTAGGTGGGACATTACATATAGGCTTTTGGCAATGGGGGGTGAGATGATATGCAGGTACATTTCAAAAGGAGGGCTCAGTTTAAAAGCAAGGAAATGCTCTGTTAGCTGTCCATGTGTCCCCCAAATACCATATTGGTCGTACACAAAAGCCTACTAAGTCAACTTCACAAAGACAGACATTGCTTACCAATATTCTCAGGATTCTCCCACAAATTGGATAATCCTAGCTTGCTAAGCCATTTGTAGATGAGGGGCAAGCGCAGGGCCTTCAAGTCTCCATTCTTTTTAATTGGCTCCAGAAACCTTCCCTGTATACCAATAACTCAGAAGTTGACCAGATCTGGGTCCAGTATATCAGTGGATTTAGCTTCACCATATCAGAAATATGCCTGGCTCCTTGATCATAATAGATTGGGAGGAAGGAAGTACTGGACAGAACCAAGGCCAGCAATCTTACAAAATTATTCTCAGATTTCTATCGGTGTACCCACATATTTTGGATCCAAACAGTAGACTCCTCAAGAGACTCGTTGGATACCTTTTTCTATACTGCTTCTAGCTAGATTTTTGCCAAAAACATATACTTTGTTATTGTAGTGTTTAATGCTCAGAAGTGGAATGCCTAGACATAGATCCTGTGCTATCCATGCCACTAGAGTCAAACTATCCTGGCTGATGAGGGGTGAAACCCCAAACTGCAAACCGGTCCAAGGATGCTTGTTTCCAGTCCAGGGCGGACCTAGCCTGGCAGTTAAGGCTGGACTGTCCCCATTGGTCGCAATGCCAAGACTAATTTGCATACGGCTGGGTTCAAACTGGAATGGCATGGGGAGCAAAAAAACGATGGATTTAGGCCCAGATCTCTGTACTGGGGTGAATGTATGACATATTTTGGCATTTGGTCCATCAATTGTTTTTGCAATTCCATGCAAAATTCAAGGAACTTATCAATCAAATTCTATAACCCAAAGTTGTATTTTTTAATTAGTACCAAGTTGTCTGCAAATAGGAGAATGGTAAAAAAAATTCCATTCAGTGCAGTGAAATCATTCGTGCAGGCCATCAATGCCTTAACCCCATCCTTATTATGCAGTGTAACCAAAGGAAGTGCGAGGACACACCCTTGATGAACCTCATGTGGAAAAGGAACAAGGGTATTCGGTTTTCCTCCGCTCCCCAAATGGACCTGTGCATAATTCTTATCTTAAATCTTGGAGACGAAACTACAAGCACCCTCCAAAGGATCTCATGGGGAACCACGTCAAAAGAAGTCCTAAGATCAATGAAAGCCACATATATAGTCTTTGTTTACTAAGCACCACATATTTCCAATATAGGATTGTGAACCTGAACACTTGATCTGAGGTACTTGTTTAGCTTGGAAACCAGCTTGGAGTGTAGGAAATTGTCAATTCAATTTGCAATTTGCCTAAGACCTGTCTTGAGAAGTCATTCTGCAAATTATCTATTAGGCTTATAGGTCTATAATTAGCTGCGTTACTGGCATCCCACTTCTTGAAAACCAGTATTATTTCTGCCCACCTCCTGTGTAAGGTATTTCTTCCCCCACAGCTACTACATTAGATGAGAGGTTGATATAGGTCGCCCAAACCTCCGGCTCAGATTTATATAAATCACCAGGTATTCAATCAGGACCGGAGGCTTTTTCTGACCTAAGTCTAATAATTGCAGATAAAGTGTCATCTAAATTGGAAAATGGTAACTCAGTGGTCATCCAATGGGCTAGTCAGAGACAACTCCTTTAGAACCACTTATACCCACACATAATGTCAGAGTATCTGAGCTTTCAGGGGCATGCAACGCAGTAAAATGTTCTACCCATCTTTCAGGCTTAATATGATAATGATGAATATGTTCATTGTCAAGGCTCCCATGTGTGATTAGTTTTAATGACGTGCAACAGATCCTGGTAGTTATTTTACTCCCAGTTCCGCCTCACTTTAGCTAAGGCTGTCTTATACTGAAATCGAACTTCTCTTAAGTCAACACATCTTCACCTCTTATTAGCCTCTCTTCAGTTTACTTTAGTTGACTTACAATCAGAATTGAACTATTTAGGACCCTCCGGCAGGGTACACGTAAATGGACAGTTTCCTTGTAGAAAATGTTCAGCAGCTTATTAAAAAGGTCACATGAATATCCAAAATTGAAGCTAAGGTGGCAGGTGATCTTTCATAATCAGATAAATAAAACACAACCACTCATACAGTAGAGCGTCCTGCCTTGGTCTCCACACTACTCGTGGCCAGGACACCTTTCTAAAATTATTAGCAATAACTGGCACCGGAACCAGAGTTGAATAAGTGGTCCAATTTCTTTTAAGGGCATCCCCTATTAAGGATGTGATCAATGGATTGTGATCACTATCAGTGCATTTAATACCCCACGGCAATAGAAGCACATTGAACTGCTACATTAGAAAAATAATGCAAGGGTTTACTAGATACACAGGGTATCTCCTATAGCCCATCTACTTGTTCAGTTAACATATTAATGGCTAAAGAGGGCTCAAAAGCTCATTAAAATCTCCTATGCCCACTCAATCAATCAGGGAATTATAAGCACGCTACTCACCCGTGAGGGTCTCAAGGTGCTGGGGGTTGGGGAGGGTGCAGCTCCGATCAGTCGAAGAGCCAGGTCTTGAGTGTTTTACTGAAGATGTTCAGGGAGGGGTCACGTCTGATGTTGGTCGGGAGCTTGTTCCAGGTCTTGGGGGATCCATTTGAAGGGCTTTCGGAGGATGCAGAGGGTGTTGAAGAAGCTGGAGGTGGCGGCGTTCATCTGATGAGTCATGGTGAGGGAGGAGTCGAGTACGATGCCAAAGTTTTGAGCGTGGTCCGTGGAGTTGGGAGGGCTGCTGAGGGTGGTGGGCCACCAGGTATTCTCCCAGGCAGAGGGGGAGGGCCCGAGGATGAGGACTTCTGTCTTCTCCGAGTTGAGCTTCAGGCAGCTGCCACTCATCCAAGATGCATTCCTTTCTGAAAGTTGAGTCTGGTGGTGATGAGGTCCTTGGTGAGGTAGAGGATTAGCTGGGTGTCATCGGCATGGGATATTACGCTTAGTCCATGCTGCCTGACAATGGCAGTACATGGGGTCATGTAGATCCTGAAGAGTGTGGGGCTGAGACATGATCCTTGGGGTACTCCACAGTTGATTACCCTGGGTTCAGAGAGGAAGGGTCATAGTCTGATTCTTTTATGCTGGCGTTGTGGAGTCTGGTGGTGAGTGTGCAGTGGGAGACGGTGTCAAACGCTGCTGAGAGGTCAAGTATGGTCAGTGTGTCCTTGGTCAAGGAGGGTGAGGGTGCGGATGTTGTGTGTGGCAGCGAGAAGAGCAGTCTCTGTGTTGTGGTTTCTGTGGAACCCAGATTGGGAGGAGTCGAGGATGGAGTTTTCTTCGAGGAATTTTCTTAGTTGTGCATTAATGGTTTTCTCAATGACTTTGGCCGCAAAGGGGAGGCGGGAGATTGGTCGGTAGTTCTTGAGGTCCATGAGGTCTGCTGAGGGTTTCTTGAGCAGGGGTCTATTTCACTAGCTGCTTATACCTTTCCAGGAGTTTGTCAAGCATAGCCTGAATGGGTGATTTGTTATATGTAGGTACTAATCGAGCATAAACCTAAAATAATGTCACTACCAACACAGAATTTAGGCAATACCCCCATTAGGTAGGGAGCATCTGTTTCCATTGCCTTGTGCTTTTTCTACTGCCCAAGTTTAATGGAAATAAACAGACATATACCCTATAATCCTGGACTAATCGTAGTCAACAAGTTTAGAGGTCAAATTCCAGGAAATCATTGAAAATCCTTTGCTCGTAGCATTCATCTGTGGTGGTTTACTTGGTTTTGGTGCTCCTCAAGCGGTACCATGTCGTCACATGCAACAATTACCACCCACACCATTCGAGATGCCAGTCTTTCAAACTCAAACTCAATGTCATCATTTACATCCACAAGTGGTAGTCAATCATTATCTGTCAGTCAAGAGAAGGGAATAGCAGCAGCAAGTGGCCAAAGGGGGTGGTATAGACAATGGGAGAAAAAAAAAACAGCCCTGTGTCCGAGTGAATTAACCAACCAAGAGTTGCATGGGCAATAGAAAAACACCAATGGAAGCGCTTGAATCTTATTACCGCTATGCAATACTGGGTTCATCCATTGCAGAAGCGCTCACACCATACCAGGATCCCTTAAATTAACCTCAGTGTATTCTCCTTGCATGTCTTTAGAAGAGAGGCCAAGCCACCCCACTTTACGTAACATTAAAATTTCATCTGCCAGATCAGTTCGCCAGTTACTATTTTTCCTGCGCCGATGCGCTGACTTGAATTTTAAACTATCCCAGTCTTCCAGAGTTCCAGAATAAGTGGTGGAACACCTTCAAGAATGTTAACATACAATGTAATTTCAGGTGGGAGATGCAAATGTATTTTTTGGGCTCGACCACTGTAGGGGGATCCCTTGCCCGAGAATAATTACTAGAGTTTAAAAATACCGGCCTGCCCACTAATAGCTTAAGAGTGTAGGTTTGTAACTGGGCAATTGAGTAATTGTCTCAGGCTCTACCCTTGAAGATGCTGAAAAGATCTTAGAGGGGTGAAATACTGGACCTGGGGTCAGGGTTAGCAGTTCGCAATTTGTTCCAGGGGGGCATTTGTCCTATGTAACTCAGACTCTATAGATGCAAGCTGGCTGTAGATAGGTTCAGGTTCACTCACCAGAACTTCAATAACATTTTTGTATGTGTCCCTGACAAACTCCAAAATTAGGTCCTTGAGCCCGGCGTCCAGAGGCCCCTCATCAATGGAATTGGACACACGTTGTTTCTTGGACCTAGTAGGAGGCTCGACCATCTTCCTTTTCACCATCGGCCCTCTAATTGAATCACCTTTTGGCTTACTGTATGACTGCAGCTGAGGCCGAGGACATTCAGCCAACTCTGTTGGTGCCACACTAGAAGAGGATGCTGGAAGGTTAGTATCAAAATCTGCCACACTCAGACTAACCCTACTAGTGTTGTTTCCTGCAGATGGTGGAGTTGCTAAATCCAAAATTTGGCCAGGTGCTGGGAGCAGTGATGACGAGGGTGACTGCAGAGACAAACGTCGCTCTGCCAATTCACTTTATTTTGAATTTACACTAATAGCTCTCTGTAGGAAACTATCAATGGTAACAGTAGGGGTGAATTTAGAGACACCCACAGTGGGCTTCCATTTCCCTACGAGATTCCTCAAACAGGTACAATACACAAATGATCTAAAAAGTCACAGTACCTTACACAGCACCAGATAAAAGGAACGTGGTCCTACACAGCATCTTCCGGGTTCTGATAGGCACAGAAGGGCCCGCACTTGGACCAGGCATTAATAGCCAAGTCCCAATAGCAGGGAGATGCTGGGACCTTTGAGTGCATCAGTAGGTTGTGGCCCGCCTCCTCCTGGGAGCGCTATGTCTGAGGAATGGAGTTACACCCCAGCCCAAGAACCAGGAATAAAGCAGTCACAGGGAGCAAGGAGCCTAATGTAATGCATTACTGACCAGTCAAGATCATAGACATAACTTTCTCCTAGCCTATCAAACCTTGAGTGGAGAAAATAAGGTCAAGTCAATGACTGGCTTGGTGGTTAGGGCTATTAACCATTTGAAAGACCCAAAAGCCAGCAGAAACTGAACGAGATTGTTAGCCTGAGCATTATTGATAACATTGTCCCACACATTAAAATCACCAAGATTAATAAAAGTAGCATGGCTGTTCCACAAAGGTGTAGCAAAGTCTGACAGAAGATCTATAAATTGTGGGAAAGAAGAAAGTATTGATGATACAGGATAACACCAACAGTAAAGGTTAGTTGAAGACTCATGCACATTCACTTCTCTTGCTAGGGTCATTTCAAGATCAAGATTAGGAGAGACCTATTTAAAACTGCTTTCAGCCTTTCGTCTTTGCCTTTAATGAGTAGTGTGATTAGACTGGCTCTTTGACTTTTAACCCCTTTGGTGAACGGCTGACACTGTAAAGTTCATCAGCTACTGGCCAACACTGGTGAGGGCTGGAAAGGGTCCTACAGTGCTTACACTGGAGGACTGCTTTATTTTTTAGCAAGTTAGGGGGAGATATGAAATCTCTTATTCATCAGCCCCCACCCCCCCAGTACTGCACATCTGCAACATCAGCATGCAGTGAGACCTGCTAACATAACAGATGTGCCACTGGAGTAGCTTAAAGGAAGCTGTGAGTGCTCTCTACTACTCTGGAGGGAAATGGTGCCCAAAACAGCCTACCCAGGGTTTCAGGAGGCCTTATTTAGAAGGCGAGAGTCTCTTCTTTCCAACTAGGCCTTCCTGAAACTGCTTTTTCTGGCTGTGGATCATGGTTGCACAACAATCCACAGCCAAGAAACCCACTAGGCCACCAGGGACGTTTTTGTGGGGGTTTCAGCCCTCATAGTAACAGGCCAACTACTCCTCAGGAGACAGAATTCTGAAAAATAAAGTGTTTTTCCCCATGGGGGTAGCAATCGTGTCCATCTGTAGTGGCATCTTTGTGCACACAGTGGAAGGGTCGGGCAAAGGTTGACTTGTCATATTTCAGTTGCTTATTTCTTCATTTGGTAGCTAAACTGGTAATATGAGGTGAAATGTTTACCTAGACAGTATTACCATGTTTACAGATCATAAAATAATGAAGTCATACTTAATAAAAATTGGCTCATTATGCCACATAATTTGCATTTTCTTGAGGCATAATTTAGTCTACCCTGGCACCTTACTTGGTGATCTCTTGCTGCATGATTTCAGTGACCCTTGGCAATAGGTCAACCACTACCCGCGGGACATATATATTTAAAAAAAAATAAGTTTTTCCCCTGGGAGAAAGAAATCATGTCCATCTGTATTGCATCTCTTTGAAAGCAGTGGAAGGGCCTGAGCAAATGTTGACCAATCATGTTTCAGTTGGTTATTTCTGCATTTGGTAGTTAAACTGGTACTAATGAGGAGAAATGTTTGCCAGACAGTATCACTATGTTTACAAATCAGAAATAATGAATACTATCAAACGAATGTGGCTTATTATGGCATGTAATTTGCTTTTTCATGCTGGATAATTTAGTCAACCTTGTCACCTAATTTGGTATTCTCCTGTTGCATAATTCCAGTTAGCCTGGGGATAGCACTATGAGTTTGTACCAGGAGCATGCCTGCGCATAAAGTTTCAGGGGCTGCTATGTGAATGTGTGCTTTTTGAGATCAAAGGTAGATTTATAGCTCTGGGAAATTACTTCCATACTGGCAATGGCCCGGTATATCCTCCAACAGTAATATTTTTTTGCATAAGCTGTGACAAAATTATCCTGTGGAACTGGGTATGTGGCTAGGTGAATTAATGTGGTGTCTTTTTAGCGTATTTTTTTGTGTCTTTGAAGAACCTGCAGATTCAATAAGACAGCAGTAATGTTTACTTTTTGCATACATCTCAAGGGTGCACATACCCATCAATTGATTTAGATTCATACTTGAGCCTTTTATATAGGACAGTGTTTTAGTAGGAATTTCTTTGCTAGTCAGCAGAGATGGCGTCTTCTGGATGACTGCTGTCAAGCTCTAACTCAAGTTTTTGAGGACAGTTCTATGGCAGGATCAGATACTGAGACAGCATCTGAGTGAGAGGAAAATGGAGCAGAATCTGGAAGTGATATTTCGCGCTATGAAGTTCCCTCTGGCAACCTGTCTTCCAGCGATTCTGAGGGACATTATGATGACAGTCATGATGTTCCTTCAAGAGCACAGACTGTGCAGCGGAGCAACTATAGCAGGGTAGACCAACCCAGAGAGCAGGCGTGTGTGGCAGCAAGCACAGCCGGGGTGCTCTCTTGGCAGCCCCCTAATTTAGTACAGCCCTACATTACCCCATTCACTGCCTATACTGGATGTAAAGTTGATTCAGCAAAGTCTTTGCTGATTGACTACGTCCATCTCTTATTCTATTTTGACTTCCTTGAGGGAATTTTGGAGCAAACAAATTTGCATGCAGAACAATTTCTGAGGGAGAATTGAGGCACACATGGGCCTTAATCTAGGGCACATCGGTGGACTCTCATTCAATCCATCAATCAATCAGGACTTTATAAAGCAAGCTATTCACCCATGACGGTCTCAAGGTGCCGGGGAGGGGATTGCAACTCCGGACCAGTCGAAGAGCCAGGTCTTGAGGTGCTTCCTGAAGGTGTGCAGAGAGGTGGATCATCTGATGTTGACTGGGAGCTCGTTCCAGGTCTTTGCTGCGACGTAGGAGAAGGCTCTTCTGCCTGCTCTGGTTCTGCAGATGTGTGGAGTTTCTAACTTCGCTTGAGGAGTTGAAGACATTTTTGGACCTTACCTTCAAAATGGGGTAAGTGCACAAACCAAGCTTGCAGTCCTGTACAAAGGGCGGCTGCTGTTCAGGCAGTACATTCAGAGCAAAATTGTTCACTATGGCATCAAGTGGTACTGCTATATGAGGGATTTACTGACTATTTACACAGATTAACAGTGTATACATGGAAGGAGACTACTTTAAAAAGGTTGCCCTCCCACACTTGGAGTCACAGGAGAAATTGTATGGGAGCTAGTGTAGCCACTCCTTCACAAAGGATATAAACTTTATGTGGCCAACTTTTATACAGGAGTAGAGCTGCTCAGTGAGCTGTACAATGCTGACACTTTGGCATGCAGTGCAGTTCATTGCTACCACACAGGATTTCGGCGGGAGCTTTTTTGTAAGAAACTCCAAAACTTCAGGGGACTGTGTTGCATTCCCACAAACTACACACAGTCAAGTTCTCGGATAGGTGTGATGTGTCCATGCTCAATACAGTTCATGATGAGAGCACTTACCCCATCACGGTATACCCATGTACTTGATTGCAACAAGTACATGGGAGAAGTGTATAAGAATGACCAGGTTCTTCAGCCTGACGATGAAAGTAGTAAAACCTGCAGTTAGTATAAGAAGCTGTTTACACACCTGAACAAGGTGGCAACATACTATGCACATGTTGTTAATCATCAGACCACCACAGGAAGACGCATGTCTTTCCTTGACTTTCAGATAACCGTCATTGGAAGTCTTGCTGATACAGGAGCAGCAGCCTCCACTTCACATGCTCTGGAGGACGTGGCAAGGCTGCAGGAACGCGTTGACAGGAATCCATCCACTATTTACATTATACCCCCCTTTTTTATCCATAAATGTATATGTATCAATGCAATGATGTTTTATCAAACCTTATTAACGAATCAATGATTTTATCAAACTCTGTTCTGTATGTATGGAACTAAAATTTATTTTATACGCTAAAGCAGTTGTATACTATTATTAACTATGGTCTGTTTTGCCATCTGAATTGTGCCAGTAGTTAGCTTGTGTGCCTGGGTGTGTTACTTTACATATAAGGCTGCAGGATCAACACTTTGCTGACCGCATTCCTGCAACAGGTAAGAAGACTTGTTATGTTATGTTAAAATTTCTTATAAAACGCATATACACCGATTGCTTTCTTGGCGCTGACTTAAGATATTGCTGGAGCCCCATGTATTTAGTTGCCTGCAGAATCTATAGGCCTGGGTCAATAGCCAAGTCTTAAGAAGCTTTTTGAATCTAGGGAATTCAGTGCAGGTTCTGATGTCCAAAGGAAGAGTGTTCCAGGAGCTGGGTGCCAGTACTTCAAACCTGTAGCCATCTATTCGTTTCCGTTTATAGGAGGGAATGATTAGGAAGTTCTTGTGGGTCAGGCGCAAGCTCCGTGCAGGTATATATTTCTGAATGAGTCTGGATATGAATTTTGGGCTAGCACCATGCAAGACCTTGAAAATAAGACAACCAACTTTAAATGCACATCTTTGTGGGATAGGAAGACAGTGTAACTTTTTCATAGTGGGGGAGATATGTTCCCATCAGGGTTGCTCATCAGCCTGGCTGCCTGGTTCTGTATCTTCTGCAGTCTTTTAGTGAGATACAGCGGGATGCCAAAGTATAGAGAATTGGCATAATCCAGGTGTGATATCACCATGGCTAGGACCACCTGGATGAAGGCTTCCCAAGTAAATAATCTCCTGATCTTCCTTATCTTCCTCAGCTGAAAGAAACAGGTTAAAGTTACTGCTCCTATCTGAGATTTTGTAGTGAGATCACTATTGATGATCACTCCGAGACTTTTGGCTGAGAAAGAAGGATTAGCGGGGGAGCCTAGTTCACTTGGCCAGAACTGTGCGTTCCAAGGGTTCAGGGGACTGCCTATAAGAGTCACTTCAGTTTTATCTGGATTTAATTTTAGCTGGTTATTATTCATCCAGTTGTGGATGTGTAACATCGTTGCCTGGAATTCAGATATCGCGTCAGGTGAAATATCGATAGAGAACGCCAGTTGGAGATCATCTGCATAATTATAAGGGCACACCTTCCTGTTTTTCAGGGAGCGAAGTGTGTTAGAAGGTAACGATTAAATAAGTGGGGACACAACGAGGAGCCCTGAGGTACTCCACATGTCGTTGCCATTTTTGGTGCAGAAAACTGGGAAAGACGCTCTGACTGGGTATGCTCTTCAAGAAATGATTCAATCCAGCTGGACGCCGCCCCCTTTAGGCCGGTAACCTTGACTTGGTCGATCAGGATGCCATGATCGACCGTGTCAAATGCTGCAGACAGGTCCACAGCACCAGGTCTGGGGGGAGCCCTTATCGGCTTCCTTTCTAAGTGTGTATATAAGGGGTCCGTAGGTCGCACGCTACTCCACCATTCCAGCGTGTATACCCCAAGAGCATCATGGTTAATGCAGTTTTCTTGGAAGCGGGTGCGCTTTTCAAAAGAAACGAAGTGTAATTGCAAGGTTGCAGGCCAACTCTGGACACCGGTGTTTCAGGATTATTGTCCTTCATCAGCAGAGTGTAGGGCAGTTTTCAGGGGTTGCTGTGCAGGCTGCGAAAGTGTTCTCAGGTATGGTACCTCTCCAGGCGCGTAGGGCGTTACCTCAGCTCGTCAGCTGAAAGGCTCAAGGGAGCCGTGTTAAATAAGGGGTCCGTAGGTCGCACGCTACTCCACCATTCCAGCGTGTATACCCCAAGAGCATCATGGTTAATGCAGTTTTCTTGGAAGCGGGTGCGCTTTTCAAAAGAAACGAAGTGTAATTGCAAGGTTGCAGGTCAACTCTTGACACCGGTATTTCAGGAATATTGTCCTTCATCAGCAGAGTGTAGGGCAGTTTTCAGGGGTTGCTGTGCAGGCTGCCAAAGTGTTCTCAGGTATGGTACCTCTCCAGGCGCGTAGGGCGCTACCTCAGCTCGTCAGCTGAAAGGCTCAAGGGAGCCGTGTTAAATAAGGGGTCCGTAGGTCGCACGCTACTCCACCATTCCAGCGTGTATACCCCAAGAGCATCATGGTTAATGCAGTTTTCTTGGAAGCCGGTGCGCTTTTCAAAAGAAACGAAGTGTAATTGCAAGGTTGCAGGCCAACTCTGGACACCGGTGTTTCAGGATTATTGTCCTTCATCAGCAGAGTGTAGGGCAGTTTTCAGGGGTTGCTGTGCAGGCTGCCAAAGTGTTCTCAGGTATGGTACCTCTCCAGGCGCGTAGGGCGTTACCTCAGCTCGTCAGCTGAAAGGCTCAAGGGAGCCGTGTTAAATAAGGGGTCGGTAGGTCGCACGCTACTCCACCATTCCAGCGTGTATACCCCAAGAGCATCATGGTTAATGCAGTTTTCTTGGAAGCGGGTGCGCTTTTCAAAAGAAACGAAGTGTAATTGCAAGGTTGCAGGCCAACTCTGGACACCGGTGTTTCAGGATTATTGTCCTTCATCAGCAGAGTGTCCTTTCTAAGTGTGTCCTGTACAGTAAGTATTACTGACTTGGTTGAATGGGCTGGGCGAAACCCCGCTTGGTTAGGATCAAGGTAGTCAGACCGCTCAATGAAAGCACAGAGACATTTGGCCACATGAGATTCCAATACTTTGGCCAAATAGGGAAGCAGGGACATGGGCCAATAGTTAGTCAAAATCATAGAATTCGTACCAGGTTTTTTTAGCAGGGGGACAACTGTTGCTTCTTTGAAAGCTCTCGGAACACAGCCCTTTGCTAGGGAGTCATTAAGAAGTGACAAAGCGGGTCCGGGGAAGGTGGTTACAAAAATTTAAGGATATGGGGCGGGCAACTTTCAGTAGATAATCCCAATTTTACTGTAGACAGAAGTTCCAAGAAAGTCTGACTCTCTATTGCTGAGAACTGTTCAAGAGAGCAGGGGTTTTCCAGCGTTGAGGGTGAACCCTGAGGAGCAGGGCAGAAGGAAATACTAGCTTTTATTGTGAAAATGTTATCAATAAAAAACGAATTAAGGGAGTTACAAAAACCTTGGCAGGTTGTAGATTTTAATGTAACTCTTTCAGGGTTGGATAATTCGTTCACAATGGAAAATATTTCTTTAGACCTGTTAGGAGAGCTCAGGATTTTCGAAGAGAAGTAAACAGCCTTAGCTGAGAAAATTGACTCTTTCAGTTGGGTCAGATAGCTCTCTTTTTTATCTAAAGAATAGCTAGTTCTCCATTTCCTTTCGGATTGGTGAAGTGCTAGTTCATGGCTTTTTAAGTCAGAAGAGAACCATCTTTGTGCCTCCTGGCGGCTTGCTGATCGAATTGTTCTTAGTGGAGCATGTTCATTGCTGGCCGCTATGAGCCATGCTGTGGGGTTTTCCTTACTTGAATTAATGGACGTCTGGTTGGTTGGAACTGTATTTGCTAAGGTGGCATAGAGATTAGTTCTATTAATATTATTCCAATTCCTAGGTACTGATCTTTTTATACTTGGGGGTTTTACCCTCGCGATGTCCTTAATGGTGAACTGAATTAAAAAATGATCGGACCACATGCAGGGAGAGACAGTCAGTGCGGTCACTGTGATGTTTGCTGTCCACACCAGATTCATCGTGTGTCCCTTGTTGTGTGTGGCCGTAGTTATTTGCTGAGTGAGGTTTAGCCCACTAAGGAGGTCATTCAGTTCTTTAGCATCGGGTCAGCCTTGTGTATCATTGGCCCAATAGTTAAAATCACCAATCAGCGGCGCTTCCATGCTCATGATGGAACCGCGTCATCATGAGTCACGGGTGGAGTGTGTTCATGGTGGCGTGGTTACGTCATAACCACGCACGCTCATCAATTCACCCGCACAGCACAGGGAATCAGTGCCGTGTTGGCGGAGCGGCCGCAGCATGACGGAACAATGCCGTCATGAGCACACACTGCCCGTGGCTCATGATGGCCTGATTCCGTCATGAGCATGCAAGGGGTTATTGGCTCTACATGGATACGCAGGAAACCTTGGCATCATCCTCGACTCCTCCCTCTCCGTTAACCACCAGATCATCTTCACCAGTTTCAACTGCCTGCGAATCCTCCGCAAGATGTCCAAATGGAACCCCCGACTGCAGAAGGACCGTCACCCACGCTCTCATAACCTGCAGACTGGACTATGGCAATGCCCTATACACCGGAATCAACAGAATCCTTCTACACAAACTCCAAATCTTCCAGAAAAAACAAAGCCAGACTCATCCTCGGGACACCGCGTCACAAACACATGACCCATCAACTACGAGACCTCCACTGGCTGCCCGTCAAGAAGAGGGTTACCTTCAAACTCCTCACCCATGCCTACAAATCCCTCAACAACATCGGACCCAAATATTTCAACAAGAGAATATCCTTCCACGTACCCAAGAGGAACCTCCACTCCATCGACCTCGCCCTAGCAGACATCCCCCACATCTGCAGAAACAGAACAAGTGGGAGAGCCTTCTCCTACATCCAAGGCAAAACCTGGAACAAGCTACCGGTGAGCATCAGATGGTCCCCGACCCTGCACACATTCAGGAAGTACCTCAAAACCTGGCTCTTTGACTGATCCGGAGCTGCTCCCCCCTCCACCCCTTCCCTCAGGGCCTTGAGACCCTCACGGGTGAGTAGCACGCTTTATAAACTCCGGATTGATTGATTGATTAATTGATTGATTGATTGATTGATTGATGGGTCACTACTTCACTAGGCAAGCAGCCGTAGTTACCTCTACTTGAGGTAAAATGGACTTGCTTATGGCCTGCTTAATACATTTATCCACGGTCAGAACCTGGTAGGTGTTCTGTTTGCTGAATGATAAGTGTGTTATAGTCACCACACTGCACATAAGTGTGGTCAGATGAAAAGCCATGCTGTCACAGAGTAACCTGTGTAGGAAAAATGTAAAGTCTTGACAAGTTTTTGAAGTGCCATTTGGGGAACTTCGGCAGTCTTTCCCAGCATGTTTGCCTTAGATTCATCTTAAATAGATATGTTCACTTAATTTGAGGACTGTGTGCCTTCCATGGCAGTCTCGGGCACCCTCAACTTGTTTCCACAAACTAGAAGGAGTTCGATTTGGAAGAGTGAGTGTGCTAAAGGCACATAAAAGGCACGTTTTCTTGAGCTTCAAGTAGCTAGCAAAGGACGGCATCAGTAAAAGTTCACATGGAAATTATACACAATTACTCAGGGTTTTGAAAGGGACAGAGACATGAAAACACAGGAATATCTTAGGCTAGGTGTGCTTTCACAAAGATATTGCATAGGTATAAGGCAGAGAAGGCAGTATAGTTTACATAAGACATTACTTCATCTTCACCAACTGACTCAATCCCATCGGAGCTACACTCACCCAACACTGATTTAAACCCTCACTCAACTAAGCAGATGATTCCAAACTTTACAGAACGCAGAGGACAGCCTCCTCCCTCAATCTCCCACCAAACGCACACCATGCACCTCAAACAGCTTCACTGGCTCCCAATCAACAGCTCTTTTAAAACTCCTGACATCCACATTCTAAACCTCATATAACACTAGCCCAACATACCTCAAAACAAACTCAGGTTTCAGAAACCTTCAGACACCTTAGCTCAGCTGGACTTGGTCTCGCACAAATTCTATGCATATGCAGCACCAGCACAGAGAGAAGTGACTTGTCCTAATTTGCTCTGAAAGGGTGGAATAGCCTGCCCCTACACATTTGCACATTATCTAAAATGCTGCATTCCATACAAAGCTGAACACTTGGTTCTTCAACTAGGTGAATCCATGGATCAGCCTTGACTGCTTCTGGGTGACATTGTGCTTTACCAACACACAATATCTTACAGAGAAATCTGCACCTCCTGCTACATGTATGGGTGGCACATGTATCCTGCTGCCATGTTCATCCTCTGTCATAGCATGGTAGAGGTTCAGTGTGCTGTATGACAAGTGCATTATGTTCACAGCACGGCACATAACTGTTGATGGGACATATGCCACAATCTCAATAATTATTCTGTATGTCAAAACGAATGCTCTTAGTAGCTTAGGACTTGCTCTTTAGGGAACTTAGGCAGTCTCCCCATTAGACCTGTCAGCATTAGGCTTCCCCCATACGTTTAGCCTCTCCATCTCTATTTTTGCTGGAATTAGGACTATGTGCACTTTACCACTGACAACCAGTGCTAAAGTGCCTGGGCTCACTGCTATAAAACATGGTTAAATTGGCTAAAACCAAATTGGCATACCTTATTTTTTTGATAAGGTGCTTGCACAGTGGTTTACCATATACACAGGGTCTGTAAATTAAATGCAACCAGTGGACCTTCAGTACTTATTGTGTCACCCCAATTAAGTAGCACCTTAAACCATGTTCCCAGTCTGCCACTGCAGCCTGAATGCAGTTTTAAATTGTCATGTCGACTTGACAAAAAAACTATCTGTCAAGCTCTAAACGTCCCTTTTGTTTCATATAAGTCACCCTTAAGGTAGGCCCTAAGTAGCCCATAGGGCAGGGTGTTTGTAATTAAAAGGTTAGGCATCTACTTGTAAGTTTTGCACGCCCTGGTAGTGAAAACGCCCTAAATTCATATTTCACTACTGCAAGGCCCAACATTCCCGAAGAATAATATTGGATATTCCTTATTACATTTTTTAAGTTGCAATCTCCAACTGATAGCAGGTAGCTATGTCATGTTTACTGTCTTTGGAATGGTAATAAGAAACCCTACTTAATGGAAAAGATTTTTTTGACTACAATTTTGAGGATGCCGCTTTTAAAAGGTAAAAATAACAGATGATGGACGGAATGCTGAGCTAATCAAATATTCAACCCCTGTCGCAGATCTGAGTGGAATCCATTGTTTCTTTGCACGCTACACCATTACAGTTTAAATCAGGCCATATCCAAATCAGTCTTGACCTTGCTCCCATTGAGACTGCCTGATCTGGTTGTCCCTGGACCAGAAACAAGCAACTTGGGACCGGTTTTGGGTATAACCCCTAATCAGCTAGGCTAGCTAAATTCTAGTGGCCTAGCAAGCACGGGACCCACGTCTGGGCATACCCGTCCCACTTAGGGCAACAAATGCAAAAAGAACAGAAGATGGTGAAATGGTCAATACATCAAACATTCACCTTCAGTCACCAATCTGTGTTGAATCCATCGTTTTTTCCCATACCATTCCAATTTAGAATGAACCATATGCAAATCAGTCTTGACTCTTTTTTTTTTAACTTTATTTATATCATTTTCAGTTAGTACAGAATGCAAGCATGTCATATAGCAAAGATTTGGCATCTCGTTACATCTTTAAAACAAGTAGCTTCTTACAGCTGGAACAAAAAAAAAAAAGAAGAAAAAACATGGAAACCCTTCCTCAGCCTCCCCCCACCCCTATTCCAATTCCCTTCAATTCAGTTCACCAAGCACATTGTTCGCGTGAGTCAACTTGGAGCCAAACAAGGGGGCTGGATACAGGAAAGCAACAGTCCTTGTCAGCAGGGAAACACATTCCTGACATACAATACAGGTGAGCCACAGTAGATATAGTGAGCTAGACTCTAATATCATGCAGGTCATTCAGACATTGATACATATGTGAGACAAAAGAGCTTACATCTCCCCACATTCAGCAGCCGGCGTTTCCTCCCCCTCCTCCTGTTGTGTTCTGAGATAGGCCAGGAGTGGGCCCCATATGTCCTTAAGGCCAAGACTTCAAGGGCATCTGTTCCGCATAGGCATGTAGATTTTCTTGCCACAGTACCATGTCCTGCAGCCATCCCTTGAACTTAGGTACTCTGCCCCTCCCCCAGTGACATGCCACTTGTCGTTTTGCCAGTAATATGCCTAACGATATTAATTTCCTGTGTGGGGTGTTAAAGTGTGCTGTGAGGCCTAGAAGGATTGTTGCAGGGAGTGGCTCAATGGTAGTCCCCAATATGTTGGTCAGCCCTGTCAGTACTTACGCCCAGTATTCGGCCACCTTAGGGCAACTCCAGGCCAAATGTAGGAAATCTGCTGGGCTTTGGCGGCATCGATGGCAACGGTCATCCCGCCGCAGCCCTAGTCTGTGTAAGCGTGCTGGAGTATGATATAGTCTATGGAGAAATTTAAAGTGGAGCAGTCGTAGCCTGCTACTTCCAGAGAGGCGTTCCGTCTGCGTGCACGCCTGCTCCCATTGTTCATCAGTGAGTGGCGGGTAAGTCCCTGTCCCAGGCAGCCCTAGCTCTAGCCGGCTCCCGGGGGGGGGGAACCGATCTGACTTCAGCATATAGCATAGACGTAGCATGTTTCAGCGTGGTATCCTGCAACATTAGATGTAGAGATTGAAATACCTCTGGTTCAGTAGGGAAGTCAAGGCACATGGCTTTTACGCTCTGCCGGATTCTAGTATATAGGAAGAGGGCCATGAATGTGGGGGGTCTTCTCCAAAGAATTGTTCCTGTGGGCGGAATTTCCCATCTAGGAAGAGGTCGCCACACGTGAAATACTCAAGTCTAACAAGCATATTTTAACACAGTTTCTCAGTGGTTACCTTTAATATTGGGCACGTGTGTAACGGCAGTCTAGGGGAGTAGAGCTGTGTTATGCCCTCAGCCTTTGCTACCCAGTGCATAGCTTTCACGGTGCAATCCACAGTAGTGGGGTCTCTGCCACCCTCCTTATATGGGGCAAAGACATACCCTGCCGGGAGGACAGATGCCATGTGTCCTTCTTCAACTGCCAGGTGTGGCATGTACGGGGGGGCGGAACAAGTAGGCCGCAAAATGCGCCTGCGCGCTGTGGTAGTACTGTTCAAAGTCCGGAACGTCAAACCCACTGTATCTGTACGGAAGCGCCATGGAGTCCAATTTTAGGCGTGCTTGCTTTCCTCCCCATATCAGCCGTATAAACTGAGTTCTCAGGGTGGCAAAAAAATGTGCACCCGGGTGGTACGGGATATTAATGAACAGGTACAGGAATTTAGGCACTATCACCATCTTGATAAGTGATATGCGACCTGCCACAGATAGCGGGAGCTTAAGCCATGAGGTAATGTTGTCTGTCACTTTGGACATGACCCTACCGTAATTCGTCCTCATCAAAATGTCTTTGTCCCTGGAAATGTAGATCCCTAAATATCGGAATTCCGATTCTTTCCACTGTAGCGGGTAGTCGAGGGGCTGAGGTAGGGTGCGGTCGGTCAATGGGAACACTGCGGATTTACCCCAGTTTATTTGCACTCCTGCAAATGCTCCAAATTTCGTAATTTCCCGCAGAACAGGGTTGAGGTTTTCCCCTGGGTTGCAGATATATAGAGTAATATCGTCCGCGTAGAGGGAGACGAGTACCTGGCGAGACGGATAAATGAGGCTCCTGTGATTATGATGCTGACGCAGTTTAGCTGCGAGGGGTTCAATGGCAATAGCGAAGAGGACAGGTGACAGGGGGCACCCCAACCTCGTCCCCCTCTGTACCCGAAAAGGGTCGGATCTCGCCCCGTTCAGCAGCACTCTGGCCAGTGGAGCTTCATAAAGAAGTCTAATCCATCCAATACATTGTTCCGGCATCCCCATATAGGCCAGGGTCCCGAACATGTAGTCCCATTCCAGGGAATCAAATTCTTTGGTGGCATCTAGAAAGACCGCCACTGCTTCGCATTTGGGGTTTATGTCCTGAAGGATCGCAAGCAGTGTACGAAGGTTATGAGAGGTGGCGAGGTTGGGCACAAAGCCCGCCTGATCCGGTAGTACTATCTTTTCCAGTACGAGATTTAGCCTAGTGGCTAGTACTTTGGCCAGTATTTTTGTATCACTGTTTAACAGGGACAAGGGGCGGAACGAGTCACATTGATCGGGGGCCTTTCCAGGCTTAAGCAAGGACAGTATGTGCGCTTCTCGCATAGTGTCTGGGAGTACGCCCTCTTCCAGTGCGTCATAGTATACTGCCTTGAGGATAGAGGCTAGGATATGTATGTAGGTTTTATAAAACTCGATGGGGATCCCATCTGATCCCGGACATTTTCCCGAGGCCATGCCCATTATGGCATCTTTAATTTCGTCTACTTTCAGCTCGACTGCTAAGAATTTTTGCTGTACTGGGCCCAGCCAAGCGAGGGCTACATCTTCAAAGTAGTCCTCCAATTGAAAGGCAGTTTGTCTCTGGGAGGTGTAGAGTGTTTTATAGTAGTTAGTCAGTATGTCCAATTGTTCCGGCAGTGTTCTGCTCGTCCCTCCCTGGCCATCCTGCAGTTCCGTGACATAGTTTGAAAAGCGTGGAGGCTTTACTGCTCCAGCCAGTGAACGCCCCGGCCTATCGCCCTCACCATACCTCCTTGCCTCTCCCGGTTTCCCTCGGAATTTGCATTCTCTGTCTGCCTCTTCGTTGTATTCTGTCAGTCTCTCCCGTATACGTGCCTGAATGGGGGATGGGTCCGCCGCTGTGGCAGCTTCCCTTTCCAACGCTTTCAACTCAGTCTCCAGACTATTTAGGGTCCCTCGCAGAGCTCTCAGTATGCCTCCCCCCTTAGCTATGCACCATCCCCTTACCGTCACCTTAAAGGCCTCCCAGACAGTCGTGAGCCTGGCTACAGAGCCGGTGTTCCTGGGGAAGAAGTCTGTCATCTCTTGCTCCAATTCAGACCTGAAAGTGGCGTCTTGTAAATGCGAGGGGTTCAGCCTCCAACCAATATATGGTGCAATGTCTACGGGAATGTGTAATGAGACGTTCACTGGGGAATGGTCCGAAAAAGTCCTAGCCATGTGTGTTGCCTTGCGAACCCAGTGTGCCATGCCCTTTGCCAGAAACACATAATCTAATCTAGCCCACGTATTGTGGACGGAGGAGTGATGCGTGCCTTCCTTTTATGTCTGATATAAAAAACGCCAGGTGTCTATTAACCCTTCATCCTCCACACGTTCCTGTAGGGCGCGTTGAGAATTAGTGTAGTGTGTTGGTGCAGCGCGTGCTCTGTCCCATGACGGATTAACAACAGTGTTAAAGTCCCCTCCCCATATGAGGCATCTGCACCGAGTGTTCTCAGCTTGCCATTAATCAAGTGCAGCTAGCGGGGGTTATCCACATTGAGCCCATAGTAATTCACTAGCGCTATGTCATGATTCTGCAGGTTCCCCCATAGTAAGCAATACCTCCCTCCCTCTTTCCAAACTGCCAGGCCAGGTATTCCCTGGACCAGAAATTAGCATCCTGAGACTGGTTTCAGGGTATCACCCCCTCATTAGCCAGGCCAGCCGGAATCTGGTGGCAAGGGTAACACGGGACCTACGTCTTGAAATACCCTTCCCACTTAGTTCAACTAACAGATGTTGGATGGAATGCTGAACACATCAAACATTCTCCCCCAGTCACAGATCTGGGTTGAATTCATCGTTTGAATGCACACCATGTCATTCCACTTTATACCCAGCAATATGCAAATCAGCTGTGCACTCTACAAGACTGTCTTGCTGTACCTAAAATGACTGCTTTATTGCCTTGAACCCTCAGAGATCAGCTCTGCTGTTCAGCCCTGCATCTCCACCTGAACCCAAGACTACAACGTGATGCCAAGGTTTAGTTTGCTGGCCTCTTGTTCAGAGCCACAGGGGCACAAAAAGCTCTTACCACCTTGGACCCAGCCTTAATGAGTCCTGAACTCCCAGATAGTGTCCAGACAGACTAGGACCCCTGGTTGTGGTGCCAAAGGTGCCCAGATAGGCAAATCCCCAAACTGAGGACTTAACAAGAAAGGTTTTGACCAGAAAATGCTTTGAGAACCAGAAGGAGAGTGGAACAACCTGGGGTCCTATCCACATGAGATGCATCCCTGATTAGATTGACTTTGTGGCTTCTTTCCCTTTGTTCTACTCCACCGCAGAAAATCCTATTCTACAGTCCTTCACCTAAGGTGTATCTGGCCTTGTGAAACTGCCTTTGGCTACAGCCCTCTGCCTCATCCTGCTGGAGATTTTTTTAATTCCAAAAAATAAACTAAATCTGAATATGAAAATTTTCACTGCAACTTTGACCCAAGCCTATCCAGCGACAATGCTTCCTCCTCGAAAACCTCCTGCAGCCTTCCCCTGCTGAACTTTACATTCTCAAAAAAAGTTTCTTAAATTTCTTGTAACTCGACAATAAGCACTGACCAGGCCTAATCCACTTCTTGTATCGGAACTGTGCTCCATCTCGATTGGTCATATTTTTGAAGTTTGGCACTGTCTCGCGTGACAAGATCTTTACGGTTGGCACTTTGATCTTTTAGGAGTTCGCTTTTACTAAAAACTCTAAAAAGTCATAACACTGGTTCTATTCCAGTCAAGTCAAAACGTTTATTGTACGATTAATTAAAATCTTTACAATCATCCCAAAAACATAAAAATAAAAAGAATAGAAATGACTACAGTTTGAAAATTTTCTGGTGCGAAATTGAAAAAATCTTGCATATGAAGCAGATACAGATACCAGCGTTAACAGCTGCGGCTGTTTTATTAGATATCTATCCAGCTCCACTCCCACATGCCGCTCTGATCACAATATTAATATCTTGTGCTAAACTAACTGTGGCAAGAGCCTGGATCAGTTCAGAAACACCGAAAATCTGGGATTGGTGGGCATTGGTAATCGAAGTACACTCAATGGAGCTTGCTTTAGCAAACATCAGGGGCGCAAAGGCAATAAAAAAATATGAAAAAAATTGGGGAACTTTTATAGAACGCTGATGTTATACTTATGAAAATCTGTGTTATTAGACAATTACTATTGCGCTTTGAGATTGGTAACATGAAATTGCTCTTTTCTTTATTGTCTCTGCCCTTATCTCCTTTCTTGCCTTTTTTTTTTTTTTCCTCCAGCCTTCAATTGCAGCACCGACCTAATTGTGCATACGCTATGTATGATAGACATTATATATATGTATTGTGTTTTATGTACTATTATTAACTTTTTTTGATTGTTCTCTATGTCAGCCTGCTAACAATAAAAAATTAATAAAAAAAAAAAAAGAGAGAAAAAAAAAAAAGAAATGACTACAGTTACAATTAATACCAAACATCGTTAAACATTACTCATTAATTTTATAACTTGGGACCATATGATTTGCTAGCATATAAAATGTTATTGATACAGTAATTAAAATTTAGATCTAGCCCGGCTTCTATGTTCCTGCTGACTAAGTAAAGTCTTAATCTGTTTTACAATCAGTCCATGTAATGCGTGGTTGGCCCATAGGGTCCAAGCCTGGAGAAGCATTCTCCTCTCTTTTCCTCCAGCTCGGCTCGCCATAAGCATTTTCTTACTTCTGCCAGGAATTTTACTCCCCGGCAGGCCAGAATTATAGAGGTTCCACCCAACCAGCTTATTACAGCCTGTCTTCATGTGCGAATGTTCTGTTCATTAAAGATTGATTTTAAATACCGTCTCCTCAGGGCCATGATTGCTGGGCATACGCATAATAGATGGGTTAAGGATTCCTTTTTATATCCAAATAGTCGACACTGTGCTGTTTGTTGTTTGTATTTCCATGCTTGTCGGTTAAGTGATTTGTAGGAGATAATGATGGTCGACCCAGGCCGACGTTTAGAGATTGTGTTTTTATCCTCCAAAAAAGATTTCCTTTTTGCTGCGTCATTGACCGCTCTACTAATACCTGCTTTTTCTGCCCCATTTTCCCATACTGTTTTTAGGTCAAGGTCGGATAAAACAAGTTTTCAAATACCTTCCCCAGGAACTCGATGTTTCTTGGTCTACCTGATACATAATTTCTTCCCAGCATAGGCTGTCCATTGTGTCTGGGAAAAACCCAAGGTGGCGATGGACGGAGCGTTGACAATACAAACACTCACCCCCAGTCAACTGATCTGGGTTTAATCCATCACCGTTCTTTAGCTCACTCCGCCACCCCAGTTCAGACATGGCCATATGCAAATCAGTCTGACCCTGTGCCTCATGGGAACAGTCCAGCCCAAACAGCCAAGCCACGTCTTCCCTGGACCGGAATCAAGCTTCCCAGGACCGGTTTCTGGCATTTCAGCCGTCTTCAGCTGGGCTTGCTTGACTCCAGTGGGAAAGTGAGCAAGTGACTCACGTCTGAGCATACCCTGCAAACTTAGGGCGAACAAAGAAAAACCAAAGGTGGCGATGGACGGAGCGTTGACAATACAAACACTCACCCCCAGTCAACTGATCTGGGTTTAATCCATCACCGTTCTTTAGCTCACTCCGCCACCCCAGTTCAGACAGTGCCATCCTGCAACATTAGATGTAGAGATTTAAATACCTCTGGTTCAGTAGGGAAGTCAAGGCACATGGCTTTTACGCTCTGCCGGATTCTAGTATATAGGAAGAGGGCCATGAATGTGGGGGGGTCTTCTCCAAAGAATTGTTCCTGTGGGCGGAATTTCCCATCTAGGAAGAGGTCGCCACACGTGAAATACTCAAGTCTAACAAGCATATTTTAACACAGTTTCTCAGTAGTTACCTTTAATATTGGGCACGTGTGTAACAGCAGTCTAGGGGAGTAGAGCTGTGTTATGCCCTCAGCCTTTGCTACCCAGTGCATAGCTTTCACGGTGCAATCCACAGTAGTGGGGTCTCTGCCACCCTCCTTATATGGGGCAAAGACATACCCCGCCGGGAGGACAGGTGCCATGTGTCCTTCTTCAACTGCCAGGTGTGGCATGTACGGGGGGGCGGAACAAGTAGGCCGCAAAATGCGCCTGCGCGCTGTGGTAGTACTGTTCAAAGTCCGGAACGTCAAACCCACTGTATCTGTACGGAAGCGCCATGGAGTCCAATTTTAGGCGTGCTTGCTTTCCTCCCCATATCAGCCGTATAAACTGAGTTCTCAGGGTGGCAAAAAAATGTGCACCCGGGTGGTACGGGATATTAATGAACAGGTACAGGAATTTAGGCACTATCACCATCTTGATAAGTGATATGCGACCTGCCACAGATAGCGGGAGCTTAAGCCATGAGGTAATGTTGTCTGTCACTTTGGACATGACCCTACCGTAATTCGTCCTCATCAAAATGTCTTTGTCCCTGGAAATGTAGATCCCTAAATATCGGAATTCCGATTCTTCCCACTGTAGCGGGTAGTCGAGGGGCTGAGGTAGGGTGCGGTCGGTCAATGGGAACACTGCAGATTTACCCCAGTTTATTTGCACTCCTGCAAATGCTCCAAATTTCGTAATTTCCCGCAGAACAGGGTTGAGGTTTTCCCCTGGGTTGCAGATATATAGAGTAATATCGTCCGCGTAGAGGGAGACGAGTACCTGGCGAGACGGATAAATGAGGCTCCTGTGATTATGATGCTGACGCAGTTTAGCTGCGAGGGGTTCAATGGCAATAGCGAAGAGGACAGGTGACAGGGGGCACCCCAACCTGGTCCCCCTCTGTACCCGAAAAGGGTCGGATCTCGCCCCGTTCAGCAGCACTCTGGCCAGTGGAGCTTCATAAAGAAGTCTAATCCATCCAATAAATTGTTCCGGCATCCCCATATAGGCCAGGGTCCCGAACATGTAGTCCCTTCCAGGGAATCAAATTCTTTGGTGGCATCTAGAAAGACCGCCACTGCTTCGCATTTGGGGTTTATGTCCTGAAGGATCGCAAGCAGTGTACGAAGGTTATGAGAGGTGGCCCGGTTGGGCACAAAGCCCGCCTGATCCGGTAGTACTATCTTTTCCAGTAGGAGATTTAGCCTAGTGGCTAGTACTTTGGCCAGTATTTTTGTATCACTGTTTAACAGGGACAAGGGGCGGAACGAGTCACATTGATCGGGGGCCTTTCCAGGCTTAAGCAAGGACAGTATGTGCGCTTCTCGCATAGTGTCTGGGAGTACGCCCTCTTCCAGTGCATCATAGTATACTGCCTTGAGGATAGAGGCTAGGATATGTATGTAGGTTTTATAAAACTCGATGGGGATCCCATCTGATCCCGGACATTTTCCCGAGGCCATGCCCATTATGGCATCTTTAATTTCGTCTACTTTCAGCTCGACTGCTAAGAATTTTTGCTGTACTGGGCCCAGCCAAGCGAGGGCTACATCTTCAAAGTAGTCCTCCAATTGAAAGGCAGTTTGTCTCTGGGAGGTGTAGAGTGTTTTATAGTAGTTAGTCAGTATGTCCAATTGTTCCGGCAGTGTTCTGCTCGTCCCTCCCTGGCCATCCTGCAGTTCCGTGACATAGTTTGAAAAGCGTGGAGGCTTTACTGCTCCAGCCAGTGAACGCCCCGGCCTATCGCCCTCACCATACCTCCTTGCCTCTCCCGGGTTCCCTCGGAATTTGCATTCTCTGTCTGCCTCTTCGTTGTATTCTGTCAGTCTCTCCCGTATACGTGCCTGAATGGGGGATGGGTCCGCCGCTGTGGCAGCTTCCCTTTCCAACGCTTTCAACTCAGTCTCCAGACTATTTAGGGTCCCTCGCAGAGCTCTCAGTATGCCTCCCCACTTAGCTATGCACCATCCCCTTACCGTCACCTTAAAGGCCTCCCAGACAGTCGTGAGCCTGGCTACAGAGCCGGTGTTCCTGGGGAAGAAGTCTGTCATCTCTTGCTCCAATTCAGACCTGAAAGTGGCGTCTTGTAAATGCGAGGGGTTCAGCCTCCAACCAATATATGGTGCAATGTCTACGGGAATGTGTAATGAGACGTTCACTGGGGAATGGTCCGAAAACGTCCTAGCCATGTGTGTTGCCTTGCGAACCCAGTGTGCCATGTCCTTTGCCAGAAACACATAATCTAATCTAGCCCATGTATTGTGGACGGAGGAGTGATGCGTGCCTTCCTTTTGTGTCTGATATAAAAAACGCCAGGTGTCTATTAACCCTTCATCCTCCACACGTTCCTCTAGGGCGCGTTGAGAATTAGTGTAGTGTGTCGGTGCAGCGCGTGCTCTGTCCCATGACGGATTAACAACAGTGTTAAAGTCCCCTCCCCATATGAGGCATCTGCACCGAGTGTTCTCAGCTTGCCATTAATCAAGTGCAGCTAGCGGGGGTTATCCACATTGAGCCCATAGTAATTCACTAGCGCTATGTCATGATTCTGCAGGTTCCCCCATAGCAAGCAATACCTCCCTCCCTCTTTCCAAACTGCCAGACCAGGTACTCCCTGGACCAGAAATTAGCATCCTGAGACTGGTTTCAGGGTATCACCCCCTCATTAGCCAGGCCAGCCGGAATCTGGTGGCATAGGTAACACGGGACCTACGTCTTGAAATACCCTTCCCACTTAGTTCAACTAACAGATGTTGGATGGAATGCTGAACACATCAAACATTCTCCCCCAGTCACAGATCTGGGTTGAATTCATCGTTTGTATGCACACCATGTCATTCCACTTTATACCCAGCAATATGCAAATCAGCTGTGCACTCTACAAGACTGTCTTGCTGTACCTACAATGACTGCTTTATTGCCTTGAACCCTCAGAGATCAGCTCTGCTGTTCAGCCCTGCATCTCCACCTGAACCCAAGACTACAACGTGATGCCAAGGTTTAGTTTGCTGGCCTCTTGTTCAGAGCCACAGGGGCACAAAAAGCTCTTACCACCTTGGACCCAGCCTTAATGAGTCCTGAACTCCCAGATGGTGTCCAGACAGACTAGGGCCCCTGGTTGTGGTGCCAAAGGTGCCCAGATAGGCAAATCCCCAAACTGAGGACTTAACAAGAAAGGTTTTGACCAGAAAATGCTTTGAGAACCAGAAGGAGAGTGGAACAACCTGGGGTCCTATCCACATGAGATGCATCCCTGATTAGATTGACTTTGTGGCTTCTTTCCCTTTGTTCTACTCCACCGCAGAAAATCCTATTCTACAGTCCTTCACCTAAGGTGTATCTGGCCTTGTGAAACTGCCTTTGGCTACAGCCCTCTGCCTCATCCTGCTGGAGATTTTTGTAATTCCAAAAAATAAACTAAATCTGAATATGAAAATTTTCACTGCAACTTTGACCCAAGCCTATCCAGCGACAATGCTTCCTCCTCGAAAACCTCCTGCAGCCTTCCCCTGCTGAACTTTACATTCTCAAAAAAAGTTTCTTAAATTTCTTGTAACTCGACAATAAGCACTGACCAGGCCTAATCCACTTCTTGTATCGGAACTGTGCTCCATCTCGATTGGTCATATTTTTGAAGTTTGGCACTGTCTCGCGTGACAAGATCTCCACGGTTGGCACTTTGATCTTTTAGGAGTTCGCTTTTACTAAAAACTCTAAAAAGTCATAACACTGGTTCTATTCCAGTCAAGTCAAAACGTTTATTGTACGATTAATTAAAATCTTTACAATCATCCCAAAAACATAAAAATAAAAAGAATAGAAATGACTACAGTCACAATTAATACCAAACATCGTTAAACATTACTCATTAATTTTATAACTTGGGACCATATGATTTGCTAGCATATAAAATGTTATTGATACAGTAATTAAAATTTAGATCTAGCCCGGCTTCTATGTTCCTGCTGACTAAGTAAAGTCTTGATCTGTTTTACAATCAGTCCATGTAATGCGCGGTTGGCCCCTAGGGTCCAAGCCTGGAGAAGCATTCTCCTCTGTTTTCCTCCAGCTCGGCTCGCCATAAGCATTTTCTTACTTCTGCCAGGAATTTTACTCCCCGGCAGGCCAGAATTATAGAGGTTCCACCCAACCAGCTTATTACAGCCTGTCTTCATGTGCGAATGTTCTGTTCATTAAAGATTGATTTTAAATACCGTCTCCTCAGGGCCATGATTGCTGGGCATACGCATAATAGATGGGTTAAGGATTCCTTTTTATATCCAAATAGTCGACACTGTGCTGTTTGTTGTTTGTATTTCCATGCTTGTCGGTTAAGTGATTTGTAGGAGATAATGATGGTCGACCCAGGCCGACGTTTAGAGATTGTGTTTTTATCCTCCAAAAAAGATTTCCTTTTTGCTGCGTCATTGACCGCTCTACTAATACCTGCTTTTTCTGCCCCATTTTCCCATACTGTTTTTAGGTCAAGGTCGGATAAAACAAGTTTTCAAATACCTTCCCCAGGAACTCGATGTTTCTTGGTCTACCTGATACATAATTTCTTCCCAGCATAGGCTGTCCATTGTGTCTGGGAAAAACCCAAGGTGGCGATGGACGGAGCGTTGACAATACAAACACTCACCCCCAGTCAACTGATCTGGGTTTAATCCATCACCGTTCTTTAGCTCACTCCGCCACCCCAGTTCAGACATGGCCATATGCAAATCAGTCTGACCCTGTGCCTCATGGGAACAGTCCAGCCCAAACAGCCAAGCCACGTCTTCCCTGGACCGGAATCAAGCTTCCCAGGACCGGTTTCTGGCATTTCAGCCGTCTTCAGCTGGGCTTGCTTGACTCCAGTGGGAAAGTGAGCAAGGGACTCACGTCTGAGCATACCCTGCAAACTTAGGGCGAACAAAGAAAAACCAAAGGTGGCGATGGACGGAGCGTTGACAATACAAACACTCACCCCCAGTCAACTGATCTGGGTTTAATCCATCACCGTTCTTTAGCTCACTCCGCCACCCCAGTTCAGACAGTGCCATCCTGCAACATTAGATGCAGAGATTGAAATACCTCTGGTTCAGTAGGGAAGTCAAGGCACATGGCTTTTACGCTCTGCCGGATTCTAGTATATAGGAAGAGGGCCATGAATGTGGGGGGGTCTTCTCCAAAGAATTGTTCCTGTGGGCGGAATTTCCCATCTAGGAAGAGGTCGCCACACGTGAAATACTCAAGTCTAACAAGCATATTTTAACACAGTTTCTCAGTGGTTACCTTTAATATTGGGCACGTGTGTAACGGCAGTCTAGGGGAGTAGAGCTGTGTTATGCCCTCAGCCTTTGCTACCCAGTGCATAGCTTTCACGGTGCAATCCACAGTAGTGGGGTCTCTGCCACCCTCCTTATATGGGGCAAAGACATACCCCGCCGGGAGGACAGGTGCCATGTGTCCTTCTTCAACTGCCAGGTGTGGCATGTACGGGGGGGCGGAACAAGTAGGCCGCAAAATGCACCTGCGCGCTGTGGTAGTACTGTTCAAAGTCCGGAACGTCAAACCCACTGTATCTGTACGGAAGCGCCATGGAGTCCAATTTTAGGCGTGCTTGCTTTCCTCCCCATATCAGCCGTATAAACTGAGTTCTCAGGGTGGCAAAAAAATGTGCACCCGGGTGGTACGGGATATTAATGAACAGGTACAGGAATTTATGCACTATCACCATCTTGATAAGTGATATGCGACCTGCCACAGATAGCGGGAGCTTAAGCCATGAGGTAATGTTGTCTGTCACTTTGGACATGACCCTACCGTAATTCGTCCTCATCAAAATGTCTTTGTCCCTGGAAATGTAGATCCCTAAATATCGGAATTCCGATTCTTCCCACTGTAGCGGGTAGTCGAGGGGCTGAGGTAGGGTGTGGTCGGTCAATGGGAACACTGCGGATTTACCCCAGTTTATTTGCACTCCTGCAAATTTCGTAATTTCCCGCAGAACAGGGTTGAGGTTTTCCCCTGGGTTGCAGATATATAGAGTAATATCGTCCGCGTAGAGGGAGACGAGTACCTGGCGAGACGGATAAATGAGGCTCCTGTGATTATGATGCTGACGCAGTTTAGCTGCGAGGGGTTCAATGGCAATAGCGAAGAGAACAGGTGACAGGGGGCACCCCAACCTGGTCCCCCTCTGTACCCGAAAAGGGTCGGATCTCGCCCCGTTCAGCAGCACTCTGGCCAGTGGAGCTTCATAAAGAAGTCTAATCCATCCAATAAATTGTTCCGGCATCCCCATATAGGCCAGGGTCCCGAACTTGTAGTCCCTTCCAGGGAATCAAATTCTTTGGTGGCATCTAGAAAGACCGCCACTGCTTCGCATTTGGGGTTTATGTCCTGAAAGATCGCAAGCAGTGTACGAAGGTTATGAGAGGTGGCCCGGTTGGGCACAAAGCCCGCCTGATCCGGTAGTACTATCTTTTCCAGTAGGAGATTTAGCCTAGTGGCTAGTACTTTGGCCAGTATTTTTGTATCACTGTTTAACAGGGACAAGGGGCGGAACGAGTCACATTGATCGGGGGCCTTTCCAGGCTTAAGCAAGGACAGTATGTGCGCTTCTCGCATAGTGTCTGGGAGTACGCCCTCTTCCAGTGCGTCATAGTATACTGCCTTGAGGATAGAGGCTAGGATATGTATGTAGGTTTTATAAAACTCGATGGGGATCCCATCTGATCCCGGACATTTTCCCGAGGCCATGCCCATTATGGCATCTTTAATTTCGTCTACTTTCAGCTCGACTGCTAAGAATTTTTGCTGTACTGGGCCCAGCCAAGCGAGGGCTACATCTTCAAAGTAGTCCTCCAATTGAAAGGCAGTTTGTCTCTGGGAGGTGTAGAGTGTTTTATAGTAGTTAGTCAGTATGTCCAATTGTTCCGGCAGTGTTCTGCTCGTCCCTCCCTGGCCATCCTGCAGTTCCGTGACATAGTTTGAAAAGCGTGGAGGCTTTACTGCTCCAGCCAGTGAACGCCCCGGCCTATCGCCCTCACCATACCTCCTTGCCTCTCCCGGTTTCCCTCGGAATTTGCATTCTCTGTCTGCCTCTTCGTTGTATTCTGTCAGTCTCTCCCGTATACGTGCCTGAATGGGGGATGGGTCCGCCGCTGTGGCAGCTTCCCTTTCCAACGCTTTCAACTCAGTCTCCAGACTATTTAGGGTCCCTCGCAGAGCTCTCAGTATGCCTCCCCCTTAGCTATGCACCATCCCCTTACCGTCACCTTAAAGGCCTCCCAGACAGTCGTGAGCCTGGCTACAGAGCCGGTGTTCCTGGGGAAGAAGTCTGTCATCTCTTGCTCCAATTCAGACCTGAAAGTGGCGTCTTGTAAATGCGAGGGGTTCAGCCTCCAACCAATATATGGTGCAATGTCTACGGGAATGTGTAATGAGACGTTCACTGGGGAATGGTCCGAAAAAGTCCTAGCCATGTGTGTTGCCTTGCGAACCCAGTGTGCCATGCCCTTTGCCAGAAACACATAATCTAATCTAGCCCACGTATTGTGGACGGAGGAGTGATGCGTGCCTTCCTTTTGTGTCTGATATAAAAAACGCCAGGTGCCTATTAACCCTTCATCCTCCACACGTTCCTGTAGGGCGCGTTGAGAATTAGTGTAGTGTGTCGGTGCAGCGCGTGCTCTGTCCCATGACGGATTAACAACAGTGTTAAAGTCCCCTCCCCATATGAGGCATCTGCACCGAGTGTTCTCAGCTTGCCATTAATCAAGTGCAGCTAGCGGGGGTTATCCACATTGAGCCCATAGTAATTCACTAGCGCTATGTCATGATTCTGCAGGTTCCCCCATAGCAAGCAATACCTCCCTCCCTCTTTCCAAACTGCCAGGCCAGGTACTCCCTGGACCAGAAATTAGCATCCTGAGACTGGTTTCAGGGTATCACCCCCTCATTAGCCAGGCCAGCCGGAATCTGGTGGCATAGGTAACACGGGACCTACGTCTTGAAATACCCTTCCCACTTAGTTCAACTAACAGATGTTGGATGGAATGCTGAACACATCAAACATTCTCCCCCAGTCACAGATCTGGGTTGAATTCATCGTTTGTATGCACACCATGTCATTCCACTTTATACCCAGCAATATGCAAATCAGCTGTGCACTCTACAAGACTGTCTTGCTGTACCTAAAATGACTGCTTTATTGCCTTGAACCCTCAGAGATCAGCTCTGCTGTTCAGCCCTGCATCTCCACCTGAACCCAAGACTACAACGTGATGCCAAGATTTAGTTTGCTGGCCTCTTGTTCAGAGCCACAGGGGCACAAAAAGCTCTTACCACCTTGGACCCAGCCTTAATGAGTCCTGAACTCCCAGATGGTGTCCAGACAGACTAGGACCCCTGGTTGTGGTGCCAAAGGTGCCCAGATAGGCAAATCCCCAAACTGAGGACTTAACAAGAAAGGTTTTGACCAGAAAATGCTTTGAGAACCAGAAGGAGAGTGGAACAACCTGGGGTCCTATCCACATGAGATGCATCCCTGATTAGATTGACTTTGTGGCTTCTTTCCCTTTGTTCTACTCCACCGCAGAAAATCCTATTCTACAGTCCTTCACCTAAGGTGTATCTGGCCTTGTGAAACTGCCTTTGGCTACAGCCCTCTGCCTCATCCTGCTGGAGATTTTTTTAATTCCAAAAAATAAACTAAATCTGAATATGAAAATTTTCACTGCAACTTTGACCCAAGCCTATCCAGCGACAATGCTTCCTCCTCGAAAACCTCCTGCAGCCTTCCCCTGCTGTACTTTACATTCTCAACAAAAGTTTCTTAAATTTCTTGTAACTCGACAATAAGCACTGACCAGGCCTAATCCACTTCTTGTATCGGAACTGTGCTCCATCTCGATTGGTCATATTTTTGAAGTTTGGCACTGTCTCGCGTGACAAGATCTCCACGGTTGGCACTTTGATCTTTTAGGAGTTCGCTTTTACTAAAAACTCTAAAAAGTCATAACACTGGTTCTATTCAAGTCAAGTCAAAACGTTTATTGTACGATTAATTAAAATCTTTACAATCATCCCAAAAACATAAAAATAAAAAAAATAGAAATGACTACAGTCACAATTAATACCAAACATCGTTAAACATTACTCATTAATTTTATAACTTGGGACCATATGATTTGCTAGCATATAAAATGTTATTGATACAGTAATTAAAATTTAGATCTAGCCCGGCTTCTATGTTCCTGCTGACTAAGTAAAGTCTTAATCTGTTTTAAAATCAGTCCATGTAATGTGCGGTTGGCCCATAGGGTCCAAGCCTGGAGAAGCATTCTCCTCTGTTTTCCTCCAGCTCGGCTCGCCATAAGCATTTTCTTACTTCTGCCAGGAATTTTACTCCCCGGCAGGCCAGAATTATAGAGGTTCCACCCAACCAGCTTATTACAGCCTGTCTTCATGTGCGAATGTTCTGTTCATTAAAGATTGATTTTAAATACCGTCTCCTCAGGGCCATGATTGCTGGGCATACGCATAATAGATGGGTTAAGGATTCCTTTTTATATCCAAATAGTCGACACTGTGCTGTTTGTTGTTTGTATTTCCATGCTTGTCGGTTAAGTGATTTGTAGGAGATAATGATGGTCGACCCAGGCCGACGTTTAGAGATTGTGTTTTTATCCTCCAAAAAAGATTTCCTTTTTGCTGCGTCATTGACCGCTCTACTAATACCTGCTTTTTCTGCCCCATTTTCCCATACTGTTTTTAGGTCAAGGTCGGATAAAACAAGTTTTCAAATACCTTCCCCAGGAACTCGATGTTTCTTGGTCTACCTGATACATAATTTCTTCCCAGCATAGGCTGTCCATTGTGTCTGGGAAAAACCCAAGGTGGCGATGGACGGAGCGTTGACAATACAAACACTCACCCCCAGTCAACTGATCTGGGTTTAATCCATCACCGTTCTTTAGCTCACTCCGCCACCCCAGTTCAGACATGGCCATATGCAAATCAGTCTGACCCTGTGCCTCATGGGAACAGTCCAGCCCAAACAGCCAAGCCACGTCTTCCCTGGACCGGAATCAAGCTTCCCAGGACCGGTTTCTGGCATTTCAGCCGTCTTCAGCTGGGCTTGGTTGACTCCAGTGGGAAAGTGAGCAAGGGACTCACGTCTGAGCATACCCTGCAAACTTAGGGCGAACAAAGAAAAAACAAAGGTGGCGATGGACGGAGCGTTGACAATACAAACACTCACCCCCAGTCAACTGATCTGGGTTTAATCCATCACCGTTCTTTAGCTCACTCCGCCACCCCAGTTCAGACAGTGCCATATGCAAATCAGTCTGACCCTGTGCCTCATGGGAACAGTCCAGCCCGAACTGCCAAGCCACGTCTTCCCTGGACAGGAATCAAGCTTCCCAGGACCGGTTTCTGGAATTACAGCCGTCTTCAGCCGGGCTTGCTTGACTCCAGTGGCAAAGTGAGCAAGGGACTCACGTCTGAGCATACCCTGCCAACTTAGGGCAAACAAAGAAAAAACAAAGGTGGCGATGGACGGAGCGTTGACAATACAAACACTCACCCCCAGTCAACTGACCTGGGTTTAATCCATCACCGTTCTTTAGCTCACTCCGCCACCCCAGTTCAGACATAGCCATATGCAAATCAGTCTGACCCTGTGACTCATGGGAACAGTCCAGCCCGAACTGCCAAGCAACGTCTTCCCTGGACCGGAATCAAGCTTTCCAGGACCGGTTTCTGGCATTACAGCCGTCTTCAGCCGGGCTTGCTTGACTCCAGTGGCAAAGTGAGCAAGGGACTCACGTCTGAGCATACCCTGCCAACTTAGGGCAAACAAAGAAAAACCAAAAGGTGGCGATGGACGGAGCATTGACAATACAAACACTCACCCCCAGTCAACTGATCTGGGTTTAATTCATCACCGTTCTTTAGCTCACTCCGCCACCCCAGTTCAGACATGGCCATATGCAAATCAGTCTGACCCTGTGCCTCATGGGAACAGTCCAGCCCGAACTGCCAAGCCACGACTTCCCTGGACCGGAATCAAGCTTCCCAGGACCGGTTTCTGGCATTACAGTCGTCTTCAGCCGGGCTTGCTTGACTCCAGTGGCAAAGTGAGTAAGGGACTCACGTCCGAGCATACCCTGCCAACTTAGGGCGAACAAAGAAAAAACAAAGGTGGCGATGGACGGAGCGTGGACAATACAAACACTCACCCCCAGTCAACTGATCTGGGTTTAATCCATCACCGTTCTTTAGCTCACTCCGCCACCCCAGTTCAGACATGGCCATATGCAAATCATTCTGACCCTGTGCCTCATGGGAACAGTCCAGCCCGAACTGCCAAGCCACGTCTTCCCTGGACCGGAATCAAGCTTCCCAGGACCGGTTTCTGGCATTACAGCCGTCTTCAACCGGGCTTGCTTGACTCCAGTGGCAAAGTGAGCAAGGGACTCACGTCTGAGCATACCCTGCCAACTTAGGGCGAACAAAGAAAAACCAAAGGTGGCGATGGACGGAGCGTTGACAATACAAACACTCACCCCCAGTCAACTGATCTGGGTTTAATCCATCACCGTTCTTTAGCTCACTCGGCCATCCCAGTTCAGACATGACCATATGCAAATCATTCTGACCCTGTGCCTCATGGGAACAGTCCAGCCCAAACTGCCAAGCCACGTCTTCCCTGGACCGGAATCAAGCTTCCCAGGACCGGTTTCTGGCATTACAGCCGTCTTCAGCCGGGCTTGCTTGACTCCAGTGGCAAAGTGAGCAAGGGACTCACGTCTGAGCATACCCTGCCAACTTCGGGTGAACAAAGAAAAACCAAAGGTGGCGATGGACGGAGCGTTAACAATACAAACACTCACCCCATTCAACTGATCTGGATTTAATCCATCACCGTTCTTTAGCTCAATCTGCCACCCCAGTTCAGACATGGCTATATGAAAATCAGTCTGACCCTGTGCCTCATGGGAACAGTCCAGCCCGAACTGCCAAGCCCCGTCTTCCCTGGTCCGCGGAACAGAATTTTTGGCATAGCTTCACAAAGCCGCTCATGCTCCAAAATTTCTGATGTAGGAGGGCAAATTTGAGCCGCACTTTGTCTGAAGGTCATTTAGTAGGTCTGTCTCTTTGCCACACCAAGTGACTAAACCGTGAGACAGGGTGGGCCAGATTTGAGCAGCCATCACCTTTAAGAGGTGGTTATGATTCGGGCAGTCCAGTTAGTTTTTAGTAATCGATATGCAACAATTAGCGATTGCGCTTTAATTGCCAATTTATGCTCCTTGTGTGTTAAGCCTTGCCCTAATATTATACTGAGGTATTTATAGGACCCTTGCTCTTCCACCGCTGCCCCATTCACCCTCCATTTGAAATTGATTTTGTTTGGATCCACTAAGCGAATGACTTTTGTTTTTGCTTTGTTTAGTTCCAATTTTTCCTAGTTCAAATAGTATGCTAGATTATTTATTGCTTTTTGTAGGCCTATTGGAGTTTAGCTTAGCGCTACAATGTTGTCCGCGTATTGTAATATAGTGATCGGCTTATTGGCCATAGTCAGCGGGTGACATTTGGCTGCTTCCATGACTTTACTGATGTCTTAAAGGAACAGGTTGAATAGGCTTGGTGCTAACACGCATCCTTGTTTTAGGCCTTGCTGCGTATCAATGCTCGAAGTTGCGCTGCATCCATCGCCTAATTTCACTTTCGCCCAAGTGTCGCTGTGTAGGGCGATTATTGTATTTAGTAGTTGGCTCGGCAGTCCCCATGCCTATAGCTTTGCCCAGAGATGCTCTCTGCTCACTCGGTCAAAAGCTGATTTTATATCAACAAAACATGCGTACAGCTGTGTTCTCTTTTTTACTGCTTTTTCCGTTAGAAGTGCCAAAATCCCTTGCCTAAAGCCTGTTTGGAACTTGGGAATTATGCTTGTATCGTCCATCGTTTCACGTAGCTGTACTAGAAGGCAAGGAGCGTAAAGTTTGGCCTCAACATCAATTAAAGATATCAACCTGTAATTCGCTGGCTTACGATGGTCTCCATGTTTAAATATCGGGTGTATTATGTTCCCTTTCCAAGAGGTGGGCACATCAGTATGTGCATAGATGTGGTTGAAAAGGGGCGTTAGGATCTCTGACCAGAAGTCTGGGTCGTTCTTAAAAAGCGCGTTGGGCAGCCCATTTGGACCTGCTGCTCGTTCTTTCTTTAGTTTTAATATTATGCCTCGCAATTGTTTGCTGGTGATTAGTGGATTTTGTTCGCCATCTTCATTTTCTCCGCTATCCTGGCTCAAGTTTCTTTTCCTTTTTCCCACATCTAACATGGTTCCGCAGGAACCTTCATTGGTGCTTACGTCAGTATTGCAGTACAAGTTTCGTTCATGTCGAACCCACGTTTCCTCTCCAATTACATCCTCTTGTTGGAGTCTTGCTCCTTTATTCATATCATTTATAATGCCGCAGAAGTCCCTGCTGTTTTGGAAATTGCCTGCCCACAGTATTTTGTTCCAGATGGTTTCCTTGTGTTCAGTTATGGCGTTCCTCAACATCTTCCTATATGTGTTCCTTGCTTCCGTTAGTTTACTATTATTTGGGCTTCTTCCCATTCTTTTTGCCCGCGTTTGTAATCTGACCTCTCTTGTGAGCTTTCTCTTTTGATTTCATAGGTTCGTGTTAAACCAAGGCTCCTTCTTGGTGTTTAATCTTCTTTGACTACCCGGCAATGCTGGGAATTTTCGGGTAAGGACCTGGGCCAATTGTTCCCAATTGTTTACGCGTTCGTCCTCTGACTGAGGCCCCAATTTACTCACATAATCCCTTGCTGTCTCCTGGATACTTTTCAATCCCCCTCCTCGCCATTTTAGTTTTTTTAAGTTGAACTTATCGGCGTGTTGTATAAGGGAATACATTTTTTGGACCGAAGTGAGAGAGATGTTCATTCTCGTTATTTGAGGGAAGTGATCACTATCTATGCGTTGGTCGATTTGAAATGTTTCAATACTGGGAAGTAACTTATTACTAGTAATTGTAAAGTCTATTGTAGAGTGAGCCTTGCCACTCAAATACGTAACAGCTGCTGAAATATCGCCCTTTGTGTTGCCATTCAAGATTGTCAATCCCAGGTCTTCTAGTATGTTCGTAATTTTTCGTCCACCACAGATAACTTGCGTCTTCCCTTCAACCTGATTTTTAGTTATGAGGTTGCAGTCGAAGTCTCCTGAGATGAACATTGGGCATTGCGCGTAGGATCTTTGCATTGCTTTTATCAGGGACATTAAAGTAGAATATTTTTCTTTCTGGGTCTTCCTCACCGGGTGAATGTAGACATTAGTCAGTAGGAGTTGCCACATTTGCTTCTTTGGTGGGGACTGATCACTAATTTTAATCACTTGAGCCCAATTGACCCCCACGTCCTGTTCTTCTGTTAACCAATTGTACTTTTGGGCTACGTATATTGATAATCCGCCTCATGGATGCCCAAAAGGAGGAAGTCTTTCTGCGTAAAAAGGGGTGTTCTTTAAAACCTGGAATTGAAGTAGGTGTCAGTTTCCATGTGTCCTGAAACATGATTATATCTTGTTGCTGAAGAAGGCTATAGTTTTATGGTCCTGATCCATTTCTTGAAAACCATGGACATTCCAATAGCAAAACGTGACGCTATGCAGCCTTTTATCCTTCTGGATTTGGTCCTGCGTCCCTGCTGCCATTGATATTATTAAATCTTCATTAGGTATGTTTTTTACTTAGCGCCTTTGGTACCCATGACCTATCCATCCTGTCCAGTATTCGGCTTCCCACGTCTTGTGTACTTACTGATGTATTGGCCCTGTTTCCGTGGGTTGATACTACTGGCGTGGAGGCGCGAGCGCCTCGTACGCATGTGCTCTGACTTTTCCCGGCTTTATCAGAATTTTTTTTGAGTTGCTTTGACTATCTAGTAAGGGATAAGGATACCTAGGGCGTTTATGTAGCATCAAAGTAATTCTCCAAGCTCCAAATCTTGGTCTCGCCGAATATATCTTGTCCACCAGGTCCTTTGTGGCCCGAGTTGTCACGTGTTCTTCAGTGTCCGGATTTTGTCTTTTTTGTTGGAATTCAACGGCTATTAAATCCTGGGAGGTTATCCCTTTCAATTCTGGCATGTCCTTGAACAGTTTTAGCAGGTTCCCTCGATTCAGGATATCCTGCCTTCCTTTTGTGGGATATTCTGGCAGGAAGGTCAGTTTTGATTCAAATGCCTCTGTATGATTTGGATGGCCTTCGGGCAATTGTGAAGTATCATCTTTAAAAGCTGCAGAATTGTTAATTGTGAATAAGACGCACCAGGCATGAGCCTCTTGTTCCTCTCGTTCTCCCTTCGCCTCCTCATTTTTATCCTCTGTTTTTCCCAGATTACTTGCTTTCTTTATCCTTGTTGGTTTGGGGTCTGGTTCCCTCGTGGGTAGCATGCCTCTTCGGTCCTTACCAATTATTGTAACTTTCAGGGAGTTATGCTCGGTTGAGTGTTTAGTTGTTATTTTTTCAAGGTGCATTTTATTTGTTAAATCTTCCTGTCTTCTTGGTGCGTTCTTTGTTTTACTTACTTATTTCCATGTGGAAATTGCTCTCCTGTTGCTCTTTTTTGCCGCGTGTTGTCCCCAGGGGCGAATGTCTCTATCATTTGAGATGTTCCTATTTGCCCTACACCTTTGATTGATTCAGGTTTTTCAGGTTTTTCGGGTATTCGCGTTTTCTGTTTACTTTTAGATTCTATTTATTTTGTTATTCGCTGACCTTGATCTACTGGGAGAAGTTGAAGAGTGGGGAGAATGTTAACTACAGAGACAGGGCTTCCTTCCGTTGGAATTAAATCTGAAGTATATTTCCGTCAAGATACGTCAGTTACTGCCACTCCACATAGGGACATATTCAATGATTTGCTTTTTCCTCCACTGGGTGTTCTCATTTTGAATATTGGAAAGTTTTTTCCTGAGTCTATACTTTGTTGCTTTTTGTATTTAAGCCTTGCCTTCCTTGCACGCTTTCTTTGCCTTTTGGTTTTACATGGGGCGAGGTCTTATTGGAGGACTGTGATGTTTCCATTATGTTGTCTATTATTTCCAGTTGCTCATCAAATACCGCTTGCTCTTGGTCGTCTTTTACTTTGCTACTTAAATTTGTTATTAAGTTATTACATTTCGAAGTTGCCGGCCTATCCAAATTATGTTGTGTTTCTTTATTCTGCTTGTTATTACATGTTAGTTTTACGGCCCCTAAGATGTCCTTTAAAATATCCGGTAGACTTGCCAATTTTTCGATTATGCTCCCACAGCCATAGTTAGGCTGTTGTTTGTCTTTGTAAGTTTGAAGCTCTGGTTCCCCCTGTTGGTTAAAAGCGACGTACATTCTATTGAATGGGTTCTGCTGCTCTTTTGGGAACTTTACCTACTGCCATCACTTTGTCCAGCTTACCGGTCTGAGGGGACCGCATTGCTCGTGCCTGCCCTCGAAGCACCACTTAACCGCGTACCATCAAAATGCGAGAGAAAGACCACAAGTCCCAGTGCTCCCTACGTGGCGCTTTCAAACCGCATCACAGGGAAGCGCCATCTCACGCTTGAAAAGCGTTTAAGGGCTCACGCAGCGCAGGACACGCGTGGGCGTGCCCGGGCAAAGCCCGGGCCATGGGCGGGCCCGTCGGTGACCTGTCGTAGCCAGGAGGAGGCAGGGCTGGGCTATCTCTCTTTCATTGGACCTTATTCATCTTGGAGACCTAGAGGACTTGGTCAGTGACATTTATGCTTTAGCGAATTCTGAATTATAACTTAAGTGTTAAACATCCTTATTTCTCAGTATATGATTTTGGACTGCAGGGGGGTTTGCATTAGCATTGTCTTAAATGTATTGTTTGATTGCCACAAAATGCAAGCTAACATGGCAGAGGGGAGGGGGGGTAGCAGGTATGCTGGATGCTTTTATAACTAGGGCTGAATCTGTGCTTCAGCACGAAATCCAGCTTACTGAAAAAAGATTGTCTTTGAGGTCGTATGGAACAAAAAAGTATAGAGTCTACTGAAGGAATTAAAGTTAGTACGGTTGATACGGAGCCCATCCCTGATTCAGGGAGGGGAGAGATGGTTGACTCTATTCCTACTGAAGCCTCAAATTCTTAAAGATTGAGTAGCCATGGTGCCACAGGGGGCTATCTCCACCCGCAGAACCCTTATTTATCTGTTGCCCAAGTACTTCCCCAAGTCCAATCCCACTCCCCCATTATATCTCGGTTAGTCCAAGGCGACCGTGTCACTAGGTCAAAAATGCCACCAAGAGACAGTGAAGGGACGGCCAGTGTACATTTACAAGGGGTAGACTCAAACACAGAGGGAGGACCTGGGGAACCACCGGCAAAACATACTAGGGGAAATTTAGCATTGAGGGGCAAAAACAAAGAAAAATGAAAGATTAAACATTTAAAAGGGAAGCGACCCCCAAGTACTGACAATGGCTTGCCCCTTCACATTAACCCTACTGTGAATAAGCCGCTGGACCCCGGAGACAATCCGGATTATTGGAAACAAATGGAGATCCTAATCACCACCCTCCTCGCACCTTTTTGGAATAAACTGGGGGTAATTGAAGAAAAACTTGCCCTGCTCTCAAAAAGTGCTGAGGAAAGTGCAAATACTGACGCAGCGATGACCGTAGGGAGCAGCCTGGAACATGGGGTGCCGGTATGGCCCAGGAATAGTGGTCCTACCTGGGATCTAAATCAGGTTACGACCAACAGGGTAGCAAATAACTCTAATGAAGAAATGAGTATAGCAAGTTTGTGTCCCCAGCATGTAAGATTAAATCCAGGGGGGCCCTCTTGGCAATTGAGCGTAGCGCCTCAAGGCACGGGGGGGGCAGCCAACTTTCTCTGGTTCAGGTGGTCAGAACCTGCATATCCCGAATGGGCCACCTAGGGTATCAACTGCCGCTCCGGCTTGTTCTAGCGAGGGTTCTAGCACCATTAACAACAATGTGCCAGTAAAGCCTCCGCGAGACATCTTAGATTTGCCGCCGGTGGCTTGTCCCCTGGTTGTGGTCCTGGCTGGTGTTCCCCCGTTGGGACTCGACCAATCAGAATCCTGGACCCAACTAAGAAATAAAACTGTGGATTGGCTATCTAGATTTAACGGCTTCAGGGTGCCCCTGAGTAATAATATTCTGATGGTGCGCAGAGTTGCTTGGGTGGGGCGATCGCAAAAAAACATAGGGGGGGATTGTGTTATTGTACATTTTTGAAATGCCGCAGTTACTCAAATGATCCTCAAAGCTTATGATCATTACTCACTCTCTGCCACTTCTATTGTCGCCCTCCCAATGGTATATTTCTATAGGGCACCATTGAGATTCCAGAAGGAGATTGCCCCTTATATCCCTGTCTCAAATAGATTCGAGGCCTTATCCAACCTAGATGAACAAGGTTGACCACCAGTAAATAAATTAGCTACAATAGATCCATTAGCTATAGGGATACTGCAGAGGAAGAAATTCCTCTTCCTATGATTAATCTGCTAACTCCTACTATATCTCCTACTGTAGAGTATGGTCCCTTTATTCAGGGATCCACCGATTCCAATGCCACTCTGCAGTTATCTAGTGCTTCTGGATTAAAAATGTTATCATGGAATATAGCAGGTATTTGATCCAAAAGGGGGGATATTAATTGGGAACTTTTCCTTGCTAATCATCATATTATTGCCCTGCAGGAAACATGGCACTCAAGTGTATGCTATTTTCTGGATGGGTATCTGTCTTTTTGTAAATATGCTGTCCCATCTAGAATGGGGAGATCTAGTGGGGGCCTATTGCTGCTAATTAGTTTAAAATTATTGTATAGGGCAAAGCTAATAGATACATGTTCACCCTATATCCTAGCAATTGAATTACAATTCCTTTATGAGAAGTGGTCATCTGGAACATCTAAGACTTCTTGCTGCCTTTTTGGATGATTATGGGGCAAAGGTTGACATGTCCTACCATTTATTAATCCTTGGTGATTTTAATATTCATGTTTGTCCTACCAATTGCATGTCAGGACTAGAAGAGGAGTATGGCACGCAGGGGCTAACACATTTTGAGCATACAAACTCTGGGTCTTTTCTTGAGAGTTTTTTATCAGCCCATAATCTGATCTGTCCTGCGCAGTAGGACGTTTCATCTCCTGTTTTTACATTTACGGGTCAAGGCGTCCCAAGTACCGTTGATTACATTCTAGTCTCAGGATTATTAATGGACTTACTAGGTACATTCTGTGTAACTCATAGCTGTCTGAGTAACCACAATCCTTTGACTCTGGGTATTAATATTTCCGTTACTGAGAAGGTCACACCCCTGGTTCAAATAACTAATTCCAACATTGCTCCAAAAGACCAAGCACGCATGTTAAGATGGGAGGTAATTACCCTGGATAGCTTCCTTGAGAACCTATATAATGATTGCGTAGAGGAGTTTAGAAGCTGTATGGACCAGGACTCTGACCCATCAATAATCCTAGGTGCATTTGACCACATTACGAGATAGGTAGAGGGCAATTTGATGGTCCCTTGTAAACTAAGTTCCAAGAAACACAAACAATGGTTTGATCAAGCCTGTGTTAGTACCCACAGGGTGCACTTTGGTGGAGCTTAAAGAGAAACCAAGGGACCCTGACAGGGTTAAGCAAACCAGGAGGGCATACAAAATTGCAGTGCAAAAAAGAAAGCTGCAGCTAAGAGAGATGGCATGGGACGAACTTAGCCAAGCGAGTGTTTTGGCTATTAGCACAAGGTTTTGGTCTGTGATAAATAGCCCCACCTTTAATAAATCCACTAACTCAGTTAGTGACTGTCTTATCTCTTCAGAGAAGTGGGCTCAGCACTTTGGGGGCGTATACAGTGACGTGAGTCAGGGAGCTATTAGTTGGACAGGGGACACAGGTCATGCCTCAAATGCCCTGTCTTTCACATTGGACGAAGTCACTGAGGCAATCATATCAACATCAGGGGGGAAGGCACCAGACCCCAACGGGGTTCAGACGGATCTTTATAGGGCAGATCCTACTTTTTGGGCAGAAATCTTAACCTTTGTTTTTAATGCTGCAACCCAGTGGGCGAAGGCGGTAATCATCCCGATTTTTAAAAAGGGTGCAAGAGATGATCCGGTCTGTTATAGACCGATTTCACTCTGGGATTCCGCAGCCAAAATAATGGGGAAAGTTGTTCTTGCCCACTTTGCAGACTGGTTAGATAAAAACAGCATCTTCTCTGATCTTCAATATGGATTTAGACAGGGTAAGGGCACATTGGGTCAATGTCTTAATCTTCATTTAGTAATAGGGAAGTACACGGTCGCAAAGCGTGGGGATCTCCATTTGGCTTTTATGGATCTAACCACAGCTTTCGACCTTGTAAATAGATCAAAACTTTGGGCATCCCTACATAGCATCGGTATGGAGGCAGACTTGTTCTCATTTTTGGTGGCCATTCATGAAAACACTTCAGCCGCTGTGCGCTATAATGAGGATGGCGGCTTAACTGAAGCCTGGGCCTTCAAGAGAGGGGTGCGACAGGGGTGCATTTTGGCTCCCCTGCTGCTCACTCTCTATATCAACAAACTTGGGGATGCCCTGACTTCCTCTTGTAAAGACGTCCCAAAAGGAGGCTCAAAATTGATCCCTGCTTTACTCTATGGTGATGATGCGGTACTGGTGGCAAGGACGTCGCGAGGGCTGCAATCTCTTTTAGATTGTTTTATTGATTTTATGGACTCTCCAGATTTAATTACAACCCTTAAGAAGTCACACTCGATGTCTATTGTTACAGCTAGAGCAAGGAAGGCTACATTTTATTGTAAGGGGTTGGAACTAATAAAAGTCCCTGCCTTCCCATATCTAGGTGTTCTTTTTGATGAAAGACGCTCGTGTTCCACGCAGCGTGCCCACAAAAAGAACACCCTTGCCAGTGCCTCCGGGGCCCTTTTAGAGTTTTCTAGAAGAATTGGCTCCCTCATGAAGATTTATAATGCTAAGTGCCTCCCTATGGTAATTTACCGGTGTGATGTCTGGGGATATATAGAGACAGGTGAAATCCAGGCAGTTGAAAATAATTTCTTTCACAGGCTGCTGTCGATCCCGGCCTCCACCCCAATTTTTAACATTCACGAGGACCTTGGTGCTGGTTTTATTTCGGATCAGATTGCAGCTGCCCCTTTATTATGCTGGCTGAGAATTTGGGCTCAACCGCCCCCTAATTTGAATCAATTGATCATCCAAGACTGCGTTTCCCTGGATAAAGGGTTGGACATACCTTGGGTCTGCTATATCAAGACCCAAATGGAATTTCTTGGTTGTCCTGACTTATTCTCAAGCCCTAGAGCTCTTGGTAAGTCAGCTACAGTTCTTGGCTAGATCTATGTCAATAAGGGAGGAAAGGGAATTAGTTAAACCAACTGTGAGGAGTTTTGTCATGCTGAGTCTAAGTAGACACCAGCAACCATATTTAACATATATAAATAAACCATATCATCTATTTGCTTTAATTAGATTTAAGCATAATATGGTGCCCTGGCTACTAACCTTTCCAAAAGGGTTTTTTAAAGAAGGGACATTGGGTCCTTGTCCCTGTGACAACTTCTCGGAACAGAACACCCTACACATGATATTTTTCTGCGATTTTTATGTTGCGTTACGCATGAAATTTAACATTCCACTCTTAAGAGGGCTTAATTTTGAGCAGGTCAGGCCAGCTTTGGACTGTCTGCAACTATTGGCTTCTCCAGTAGTCTGTTTTGGGGTCGCAAGTTTTATTATCGGAGCAATTAGGCGTAGGAAGAGACTCACTGTACCATAGTGTGGACATGGCTAATTTTTAATCTGTCCTTGATAAAATCATTTTGTAAATAATGAACATTTGATTATGGCAAGCTTTTTATATATTTATTTACATATCAAGAAATGTTTTGTTTGGTAGGATTGCTCGACATTTGACGTCTCATGGTGAACCTGTTAAAGGCGTGAGAATTGGAATTAACGTTTGTATAAATGTAAACTGTTTTAATGTGTTACACTCTGTGATGTGCACTTTGATGGTTTTACATTTTAACCGAATAAAGTAATTCTTGACTCTCTCTTGTATGGATTTTTTGTCATTTTGGTGTGAAATAATCTAAAAATGTACTATATTTTTCAAATTTCATGTGGGATTTTTCTTGTGGTGTGTTTTCATTTTATTACTATTTGTGTGCTGTATAAATACAAATTGCCTCTCGGTTAAGCCTACCTGCTTTTAGTGCCAGGCTACCCAGGGTGAAGCATAGGTTAGTATAGTAACGTTTTGTGGTTCCCTGCAAGGGACTGTGACCAGGGCTCACGCCCCAGTCAACCAACAACCCAGTTTCTCACACTTCCCTAGCATGTTTATCTTAGTTTCGAAAGCAGATATACTCACTCAGTTTGAGGATTGTGTGCCTTGCATGAAAGTCTTGGACACCCCAAATTTGAATCCACAAACTAGAAGGAGTTTGATTTAGCACAGTGAGTGCGCTAAAGGCACATTAAAAAACACGTCTTGCTGAGCCTCATGTGTTGTCATGGAAGCTGTGAGTAAAGTTTCACTTGGCACACATTCTGTAAGGATCAGAATGTCGACGGAGGTGAATACTTGACAGGTAGTAAAAACTTTTTCCAACTTTTTATTAAATTGTGAAGATTGTGGAGGCACCAATCGGAAACATGTCTGGACATATGTGTTCATAGAGGTTTTGTTTGTGATCTGCATCTATGCAAGTTAATTGATGACTGGTTTAGAGGGTCTTTTGAATGAGGATTGTGTCATGAGGCGTATGATGATGTAAGTGTCCTGGTCTGTTGAATTAAGCCCATGGCTGGTGGAATGAAAGTTTTGTGTGTGGTGCATGAATGCCTTGTGAATGGACCATACAGTGGTTGGTGCTTTGATGCAGCTCTATGGCTCACCTCCAGTAGTCTTGGTTTCAGTATTATGTCCCAGTGATTAGTATCTGTTCTTTGAAATGACCACTTCAGGAGGTGGCAAAAACAACCAGTATGAGTGGCAGATACATTTATAAATTAGTGCCAGATTTATATCTGTGATGGTAAGGATGCTCTGTAGCTACGGTGACAGGACCGAGTATCCTTACAACAGAGATGAAGTTCTGGCTGCCTGATTCATATGCGGACGGACCACTGGTGTAACCATGGCAAAACGAACTCTGTCTTTGGCATGGTTATGACCCAACTGAATAAGGGCTGTCTGAGACTGACTTCAATGTCCGCACACACGATTTAGATGGATGGACATACAGGTCAGTTTTCACTCCCTATCATCATCTAAAAAACCCAGGCGATAAGGTGAAGGGAAAATTGTCTCATGGCCCCTTCGCCATAGTGGATAACTTCCATGGCAAGAGGGGCAATTCTTTTTATTTTCCAAATTTGGCTTAAGTGTGGGTCATGCTGGATGTTGGAATATTGTAGATACCTGCAGCTTGCGGGAGTTTCCATCACAGAAATGTAAGAAAAATGTGTGATTTCAGGGAAAGTTTGAGGTCTGCAGTGATTCTGGATAAATAAAACTGAGGGAGCCACTCAGGTCACGCCACCCTATATTCCCACAGGTGTCTAGTTTTCACAAAAGGTACAAGTTTGCTAGGTTTCCTACAGTACCAGCTAGGCTAAGGCCCACAATCCACAGCTACCATCATTGCAAAAAAGGGGCCATTGTTAAATGGAAAAATGTGAAGTGTCTATGTCATGTGTTGGCCCCTTTCCTCATGCAGGCATTAGGCTTACCCACATCAGTGAGGTATTGTTTTTATCGGAAGACATGGGGGAATGCCAGTTGGAAGGAAATCTGTGGCTTCCTGCAGATTCTGGATTTTTCCATCACACAAGTGTGAGGAAATGTGTTTTCTTAGTCAAGGTTTGACGTTTGCAAGGGATTCTGGGTCATAAGACCTGGTGAGAGCTTCCACACACAAGATTCTCCTGGATTCAGATGGGTGTCTGTTTTTAAAAAATGCTCAGGTTTGCTAGTTTTCCTCCGATGCCACCTGAACTAGGGCCAAAAATCCACAGCAATCCACATTAGCAAAAAAAGTAGGTTTTCAGTGGGAAAATGTCCTCCATGTTGTGCTTTTGCCCATTTTCCTTTGCGGGCATTAGGCCTACACATACAAATGAAGTCATGTGGAAAGATAGAATAGTAGAACATTTGTTATTATCAATTGGATTTCACTGCTTGTATGCCATCCAAATGTAAGCCCATGTGTAAGAAAGGAGACATCTTGAAAAATACCCTCTAAATCACATTCTAGTACGGGTACGCACAAATTCCAAGATGTACACATAACCACTCCTCCTAAACTTTATATCTTGTGCCTATTTCAGAAATAGATAGGTTTCCTTGATGCCATTTTTTACTCTACATATTTCACCGTACGAAATAGTCGATATTCGTTACACAATAAAAAAACATTGTACATTGCAGCTCAGTTGTTGGCTCTTGGTACCTCAGGTTCTTGAAGAACCTACAAACACTATCCATCCCAGCAATCTTAAGGGTTAAGCATAAATTATTTCTTTTGTAAATTGGGTATCATGACAAAAAGTTACAGGTGAAAACTTTGTCACAAATGGTGTTTTTTCCAACTAATTTTCAATATTTCTTTATTTTAAAAGTTTGTTACTTTGAGAAAACCTAGAGGGATCTACGATAGGGCCTCTTACTGAATTTGGAATGTTGTCTCATTTTCAGAAATCTATAGATTTCCTGTATCACCAATGAGTTTCACACTGGTTCCACCACAAACTGGAAGTAGATTGAAAGGCATAGAAAACAGGAAAAATAGGCTACCTCTTTAAAAAATGCCAAAACTGAGGAAAATATTTGTTTTATTATTCAACTATACATGTTACTGAAAGCTGGAAAGATTGTGACTTTAGCACAGCATACAGTTAGTTGTTGCTATTTTCAGTAAAAACCAAAAGAGACTGAGCACAGGGGTGGGGCCCTGGGGGTTTGAATTACCAGCAGTTAAGGGGTTAACATTAGCTTGCTCCAGTTTTGCATCCCTCATTTTTATATTCTTCACGGTCAGTCAATGTTAGCCCCACTCAAGCCTTGTCTTTTAGTTTTGCTGTCTTTTTGTTTTTCAGCTTTCTTTGTAGATTCTTACCTGTCAGAGTTCAGCAGTGCCCAGGGGCCTTAGCCAGATTCTAGTTTGGCTCCTGGCTCATAATAGCACCTTCCTCTGCTAGAACCACTAAGCTGTGTTACATTTGTTATTTGTTCTATGTTACTTGGCTCATTGTATTTATTCACCATCTGTCCTTTGTCTTCCAGCTAGTCCAATCTACCGACCCATGTAACAGCAAATCAGAGTGGTGCTGTTCCTTGAAAAAGGCAAACTCAAAGGACAGTGGGCTTCAGTCTTGGATTTCTCTAACACTTAGGGGCCTATTAGGATGCAGGCGGACTTTAGTCTGCCTCCCATCCTAAATATGATTAGGGCTCCCGGTTTTATGGTATTTATTTTTTTAACATTTCCATCTGTATTTATCCATATTTATTTTTTGGTCATTTTTTCTGTATTTATCCACATTTATTTGTGTTGCAAACAAAAGACGACGGTGCAGCTAGTATTTTTCCACATTTATTTAATTAGACCATGCACGCTTGAACTCGGTTGTTATAGGTTTAGGTATCATATATATATATATATATATATATATATATATATATATATATATATATATATATATATATATATATATATATATATATATATATATATATATATATATATATATATATGTGTGTGTGTGTATATATATATATATTTTTATATATATATATATATATATATATTCACTGAAAAAACCATAGGTTTCACACATGTTATAGTTAGCTGGACATTTCACTCATACAAAACCTTTGAAATTCCCTCGTTATAGTTAGTTCAGCTAACTATAACTCGCACGCCCGCAATGCACTGCTGATGACGTCACATATTACATCACTCATGACATGGTCAGTGACATCACTCATGACACGCCCGCGCCGCACGGCCACCAGCACGGCCACCAGCACGGCCACCAGCTGCTGCGTGTGCCCCTTGCCTGCCCTCTGCCTCGCTGCCTGCCTCGTTGCCGGTTGCCGGCTGACTCCGCTCTGGTTGTTTTTGCCTTTGTTTTTACTGTAATTTGTGCCTGTTTAGCATATTTTCTTCGTGCCTGTGTTTTAGTTGTTTTTGCCTTTGTTTTTACTGTAATTTGTGCCTGTTTAGTATATTTTCTTCGTGCCCGTGGTTTGGTTTCCTTCCTTGTTGTCCGCCTACCTCGCCGCCCCCCGCTCTCCCTTCCCGCCACCGCCGCTTTTCCCCGCCCCTTTTTCTATTCTGTACCCTCCCCGCTCCCGCCTCCCAGCTGCTCCGCCCACCCGCGCACTTGGCCTTAAATGGCGACCGTGCGACGCAGGTGAGTGTGACCCACTTGTGGGACACCCCCGCGCCGCACGGCCACCAGCTGCTGCGTGTGCCCCTTGCCTGCCCTCTGCCTCGCTGCCTGCCTCGTTGCCGGTTGCCGGCTGACTCCGCTCTGGTTGTCTTTGCCTTTGTTTTTACTGTAATTTGTGCCTGTTTAGCATATTTTCTTTGTGCCTGTGTTTTAGTTGTTTTTGCCTTTGTTTTTACTGTAATTTGTGCCTGTTTAGTATATTTTCTTCGTGCCCGTGGTTTGGTTTCCTTCCTTGTTGTCCGCCTACCTCGCCGCCTCCCGCTCTCCCTTCCCGCCACCGCCGCTTTTCCCCGCCCCTTTTTCTATTCTGTACCCTCCCCGCTCCCGCCTCCCAGCTGCTCCGCCCACCCGCGCACTTGGCCTTAAATGGCGACCGTGCGACGCAGGTGAGTGTGACCCACTTGTGGGACACCCCCGCGCCGCACGGCCACCAGCTGCTGCGTGTGCCCCTTGCCTGCCCTCTGCCTCGCTGCCTGCCTCGTTGCCGGTTGCCGGCTGACTCCGCTCTGGTTGTTTTTGCCTTTGTTTTTACTGTAATTTGTGCCTGTTTAGCATATTTTCTTCGTGCCTGTGTTTTAGTTGTTTTTGCCTTTGTTTTTACTGTAATTTGTGCCTGTTTAGTATATTTTCTTCGTGCCCGTGGTTTGGTTTCCTTCCTTGTTGTCCGCCTACCTCGCCGCCCCCCCGCTCTCCCTTCCCGCCACCGCCGCTTTTCCCCGCCCCTTTTTCTATTCTGTACCCTCCCCGCTCCCGCCTCCCAGCTGCTCCGCCCACCCGCGCACTTGGCCTTAAATGGCGACCGTGCGACGCAGGTGAGTGTGACCCACTTGTGGGACACCCCCGCGCCGCACGGCCACCAGCTGCTGCGTGTGCCCCTTGCCTGCCCTCTGCCTCGCTGCCTGCCTCGTTGCCGGTTGCCGGCTGACTCCGCTCTGGTTGTCTTTGCCTTTGTTTTTACTGTAATTTGTGCCTGTTTAGCATATTTTCTTCGTGCCTGTGTTTTAGTTGTTTTTGCCTTTGTTTTTACTGTAATTTGTGCCTGTTTAGTATATTTTCTTCGTGCCCGTGGTTTGGTTTCCTTCCTTGTTGTCCGCCTACCTCGCCGCCCCCCGCTCTCCCTTCCCGCCACCGCCGCTTTTCCCCGCCCCTTTTTCTATTCTGTACCCTCCCCGCTCCCGCCTCCCAGCTGCTCCGCCCACCCGCGCACTTGGCCTTAAATGGCGACCGTGCGACGCAGGTGAGTGTGACCCACTTGTGGGACACCCCCGCGCCGCACGGCCACCAGCTGCTGCGTGTGCCCCTTGCCTGCCCTCTGCCTCGCTGCCTGCCTCGTTGCCGGTTGCCGGCTGACTCCGCTCTGGTTGTTTTTGCCTTTGTTTTTACTGTAATTTGTGCCTGTTTAGCATATTTTCTTCGTGCCTGTGTTTTAGTTGTTTTTGCCTTTGTTTTTACTGTAATTTGTGCCTGTTTAGTATATTTTCTTCGTGCCCGTGGTTTGGTTTCCTTCCTTGTTGTCCGCCTACCTCGCCGCCCCCCGCTCTCCCTTCCCGCCACCGCCGCTTTTCCCCGCCCCTTTTTCTATTCTGTACCCTCCCCGCTCCCGCCTCCCAGCTGCTCCGCCCACCCGCGCACTTCGCCTTAAATGGCGACCGTGCGAACGCGCAGCGGTCACGCGCAGCGGGCGCGCCAAAGGTAAGCCCGTCTGCGCCCGTCCGCGACCGGATCGCGACCAGTGCCAGGACCCCTGGCCCACGAAGACCCCGACCTACCCGCCTGACGTACTCCGCCGCCTCCCTCATCGCACTCAACACCGGCCGACTTCCAGACTGCCACCAAGCCACTCCACGACGTACCCACGGACCTTTCAGCTGCCACGCCTGCAAGTTCACCTGCAGCCGGACCTGCCTCGCACCAGCACCTGCCAAGACGAACACCAGCAGCACCCACCTCAAGTGCATCCTGCTCAACACCCGCTCCGTCCACAGACACACCATCGAACTCTGGAACCTCCTAGACGCCACAGCCCCTGACGTTGCCTTCCTCACGGAGACCTGGATGAACGCCTCTTCAGCTCCCGACATCGCCATCGCTATCCCAGAGGGCTACAAGATCGTCCGGAGGGACCGAAACGCCAACCAGATGGGAGGAGGCATCGCCATCATCCACAGGAACACCATCCGTCTCACGACCAGCACCGACAACACCCTGACCAGCGCCGAACACCGACATTTCCAGATCCACACGGACCCCAGAACAACCCTCAGAGGCACCCTGATCTACCGACCCCCGGGACCACGCACACGATTCAGCGAGGACATCGCCGACTTCGTCAGCCCGCATGCCCTCCCCTCCGCTGACTACATCCTCCTGGGAGACCTCAACTTCCATCTGGAGAACAACAACGACCGCAACACCAGCACCCTGCTCGACAACCTCGCCAACCTTGGACTCAAGCAACTGGTGTCCACCCCCACCCACCTCGCCGGACACACACTCGACGCAGTCTTCTCTTCCAGCACAGACATCGACTTCAGCCACGCCACAGAGCTTCAATGGACGGACCACAGCTGCGTCCACTTCACCTTCAAGAGAACGACGACCCACCAACACCAGCAACAGGCCGCCCGCAGAAGCTGGAACAAGATCACAGCAGACCAGCTCGCCACCTCCCTGAGCCAGCACCCTCCTGCCAGCTCTGCGAACCCCAGCCAGGCCGCCGACAACCTCACAAAGTGGATCAGCAACTGCGCGGACGAACTCGCCCCACTGAAGACCCCGCCTAGCAGACCCGGCAGCAAGAAGGCCCCATGGTTCACCGACGAACTCAAGAGCTCCAAGAAGAACTGCCGAGCCCTCGAGAAAGTCTGGAGAAGGGAACCGACACCGGACAACAGGACCTCCTTCAAACTTGCCACCCGGAAACACCACCAGCTGATCCGCGCAGCCAAGAAAACAGCATTCAAGGACCGGTTGGACAACAACGCACACAACTGCAAGGAACTCTTCAACATCGTGAAAGAGCTTTCCAACCCCAGCGCAGGAAACAACGACATCACCCCATCGCAAGACCTCTGCAACTCCCTCGCTTCATACTTCCACAACAAGATCGCGGACATACACAACAGCTTCAACAACCAACCAACGCACACCATGACCGAACAACCACCCCCCACCACCACCCTACACGCCTGGACCCCGATCAGCACCGAAGATACCATCCGCACGATGAACTCCATCCACTCCGGATCACCGACCGACCCCTGCCCTCACCACGTCTTCAACAAGGCCGACGCTGTCATCGCACCCCACCTACGAGACATCATTAACACATCCTTCGACACCACCATCTTCCCTGAGAGCTGGAAACACGCCGAACTCAGCGCCCTACTCAAGAAACCAACAGCGGACCCCACCGACCTCAAGAACTACCGCCCCATCTCGCTCCTCCCGTTTCCAGCCAAAGTCATCGAGAAGACCGTCAACAAGCAGATGGCCGCCTTCCTCGAGACGAACGGATCCCTCGACCCCTCACAGTCCGGCTTCCGAGCCAATCACAGCACCGAGACCGCCCTCATCGCCGCCACCGATGACATCCGAGCCCTGATGGACAAAGGAGAAACAGCGGCCCTCATCCTCCTAGACCTCTCCGCAGCATTCGACACGGTCTGCCACCGCACCCTAGTACGGCGCCTCAACGACATCGGAATCCAGGACAAGGCGCTGGAATGGATCATCTCCTTCCTCGGCGGAAGAACACAGAGAGTCCGCCTACCACCGTACAAGTCAGAGGCCTCCGAAGTCATCTGCGGCATCCCTCAAGGATCATCTCTGAGCCCCACCCTCTTCAACGTCTACATGAGCCCCCTCGCGGCCATCGTACGCAAACACAACCTCAGCATAATCTCCTACGCCGACGACACCCAGCTGATCCTCTCCCTGACCAACGACCCCGCCGCCGCCAGAGCCAACCTGCACGAAGGGATGAAAGAGGTAGCCGAGTGGATGACGACCAGCCGCCTGAAACTGAACTCGGACAAGACGGAGGTCCTCATCCTGGGCTCCTCACCCTCCGCCTGGGACGACTCCTGGTGGCCTCCCGCCCTGGGCACCGCACCCAAAGCAACAGACCATGCACGCAACCTGGGCTTCATCCTGGACTCCTCCCTCTCCATGACCAGGCAAGTCAACAACGTCTCCTCGGCGTGCTTCAACATCCTACGCATGCTACGGAAGATCTTCTGGTGGATCCCCACCGAGACCAGGAAGACCGTCACCCAGGCCCTTGTCACCAGCCGACTGGACTACGGCAACGCCCTCTACGCCGGTACCACCGCCAAGCTCCAGAAGAGACTCCAGCGGATCCAGAACGCCTCAGCCAGACTCATCCTCGACATCCCACGAACCAGCCACATCTCCGGACATCTGAGAGACCTTCACTGGCTCCCCGTCAACAAAAGAATCACCTTCCGCCTCCTCACCCACGCACACAAAGCCCTACACGACCAAGGCCCGAGCTACCTCAACAACCGAGTCAACTTCTACGCTCCCAAACGCCACCTCCGATTAGCCAACCACGCCCTCGCCGCCGTCCCCCGCATCCGAAGAGCGACTACAGGAGGAAGGTCCTTCTCCTACCTGGCCGCCAAGACCTGGAACTCCCTGCCGACCGACCTGCGCCTGACCCAAGACCACCTCTCCTTCAGGAAGAAGCTGAAGACCTGGCTGTTCGACCGGTAGCGGCACCCCCCCCCCCCCCAGCGCCTTGAGACCCTACGGGTAGGTAGCACGCTTTACAAGTGTCACTGATTGATTGATTGATTGACATCACTGATGACATCTCAAATTATATCACTGGTGACATCTCAAATGATATCATTGATGACATCACTGATGACATCATCTAGTGAATATGTGTTTTTCTGAAAATTAAATATGTTTTATATATGTATATCTCAAGGTCGATGGAAGAATAAACGGGTATAGAAGGGTCTAAACTGATGATTTTGTTGCGTAAAATTGATTATATAACTGACTGATTAGTTGTATCTTAGTGAATACATGGGTTAGTGAGTAATGTTTAAATATGTAAATATCTGTATCAGTCTCTCACTTTGTGTATAAGTGGCTGCATGGGTTGGTGAGTAGCTACATGAGTGTGTCTATAGATTATTAATTGTTTTTTGAGTATCACTATGAGTACCTGAATGTCTGTATGGTTTGGTGCGGGGTATTACTTACCGCATAGATGTATGAATGTGTGAATCACTGTTTGTACTTATTTTGAAGAAAGCATGTGTGCAGGACTGTATGGGTGGATGAGTGTGTGTATGGGTGTGTTAGTGAGTGAATGACTGTCTCAATAGTACCTTTATGAGTAACTCCATATGTTTTAAACTAGTATATGTAAGTATTGATGTATATAAGTGAGTATATGTGAGAGCAGGAGATTGTAAGAGTTCCAGTATAAATAAGTATGTGTTTCTATAAGTGATTGTTTAAAAGAGTAAGTATGTGTACGATTCTGTAGAAGTAAGTGCAGTGGTGGGTGTATAGCTGTATATGCAAGTAAATGGATGTTTGATAGTTTATTTGCATGTGTGAGTATGTGTGTGAGTAACTCTATGGATGAGTGTTGGTGTGTAACAGCATGTATAGGTGTATGAGTACATATGAAGAGTGATTACATGTATAAGTGACTATATAGAACTGTTGGTGAATGAGTGGATGTGTATGTAGATGGTGGAATTACTGTATAGGTAGTTGTAAGTGGTATTGGTATCTCCATTTTTTTGAAAATTTTAGTTTCTATTTTTGAATGTGTGTATCAACGGTTATATTACGCTGAGAGCAGGTCTGCCACTCTGTCACAAGGATGATGGCATCAGTGATGTCATCAGTGATATCATTTGAGATGTCATCAGTGATATCATTTGAGATGTCATCAGTGATGTCATGAGTAATGTCACTGACCATGTCATGAGTGATGTAATATGTGACGTCATCATCAGTGCATTGCGGGCGCGCGAGTTATCGTTAGATGAACTAACTACAACGGTGATGAGTGAAATGTCCAGCTAATTATAACATGTGTGAAACCTATGGTTTTTTCAGTGAATTTCTAAGTTTTTTTAAATACTAATTCCTAACTATAACGTGTGTGAAACCTATGGTTTTTTCAGTGAATTTGCAAGGTTTTTTAAATGCTAATTCCTAACTATAACGTGGCTGAAACCTATGGTTTTTTCAGTGAATTTGCAAGGTTTTTTAAATACTAATTCCGAACTATAACGTGTGTGAAACCTATGGTTTTTTCAGTGAATTACAGTGAGCCAAAACCCACCTTAGTATCCAAACCCCCTAACAGACTAGCAATCAGTGACTCATTGGTTCTTTGTCCTATAGCAAAAACAACAATAACTAGTCAAGCCAGAACATGCAACTTAGATTACCTCAAGTAAGGTGGATAACAAGAGCACTCTTTCGGTGTGGTCTTACACCAGTCCAAAACAAGCAGTAAATAAAGACACGTGCAAGTTTGAAATGTTGATTTCTAACGCCGTAATCTCATGCACAGTACCTTAGATAATACAACCAAACATATTATCAGAAACAAGGTTGTCAGCATTGTTACTATTCCATAAAATACAAAAGGAGAAAGCATCTTATAATGCTAAAGGGAAAGAGATTTAAAATATACCTAGATTTCACACTCCCTACCTATCAGGTTAGTTTATAACTACAGAAGGTCTCATAGGATTACATGGGCGAACCCATACCTCTGGTACTCAGCAGTAGTGGATCACATTGAGTTTTGCATGAACTGTCAGGGTACGAATGTTCTCCAACTGTGTGTAATCATGCCTGCACAGTGCATTATTAAACGCGCCAGTATAAGAGGTGGCCACAGCTGCATATGTGCTATGGCTCGAATGTAAGAGGATCATTCCAAATAACGGACACAGTCTCCAAGATAACCTTGATGTTCCATGCTCTCACTATACACACTAAACTACCGAGGCACTCTACAAATGTAGCATAACAAATCATTCTCATTTGAATCAAAATACTCAGCCTTCTCTAAACAATATCGCAAGTGCGTGTCATGTGCAAAGCAGAGCAGGAAAGCAAAAATGGCGTTTAAGCTTCTAATAAACCCATGCTAACTTAACACGGTGTGAGTGCAAGCCTCAGCCCCACAACACCCTTCCTTGATTGAAGCACGTGATATAAACGTGGACTAATTACGAATGCAGAGTCCAAGCCTGAAAAGCACAGTCAAGTTCATATTTGCAAAAAAAATTATTCACTGTTTCATAGAAAGCGGTAACTAAATAATAAAGAATAGGAAGAAAAATCAAAGAGTCTTATTCCAACAGCGTATAAGCACAGTGTGTAGCAACAGCCTCCAAGAGGAAGTCATTGTTCTCATCTGAAAACATTTCAGCCATCAAATTCAATAGTGGGAATGAACATACATGTTCCTCAACGACCGAAGCCTCTATCACCATCGAAGGAAAACTCGGGTCATCTTCAATGTAACTGCATGCCAAGAAGTCATGCGCCGCTGCAAAAACATTCCAACGTCCCATTATTCCATGTATCGCTGCTAAAGCCATAATCCCGCCGCCAGAACAGAGCAAGTCATGAACCACTAAGGGACTCATCAGCTGGTCATAATCCACGTTGTGAGACACCGTACTGCAGAGACACAAATCCAGAGCCCAGTCGAAATCACAGCTCAGGCAATGGAAGACAGGTTGAACGCATGTGAAAAAGGAAAATCGAAACGATAATCCATAAACTGCACTCAATGTACCCAGAGGCAGCGCTCCGTAATAACTCAGCATTCGGTTGCGGACCAGCAACAGCCGGGACATATTTTCGTGTGCTGCAGGATGTGCATCCATATTTAAGTAAACAAATTAATAGAAGCACACCGGCAACTAATGCTAGTATTAAGGGGAATCCATCAACGATGCTGGAAAAAATCGAATGGAAGAATGCCGACAAGACACCAAATATAGGGGCCGATTAGGATGGCGGTTAATCCGCATCCCCCGGGCCGGCGGAAGCCACCGCCGGCCTGGAGGATGCGGATTAACCGCCGCAGCCACATATAACACCCACCGCCAGATTAGGATGGCGGTGGGATTGAGGTTGGACCAGCGGCGGACGGCAGGTCCGTCCGCCGCAGATCCGCGGGGTGGGGAGGGCCATTTGGTGACGGTGTCTGCAAGACACATCCTAATTTGCACGGAGGGACCGCCGCTGCCCCTGCGGACGGTCCCTCCTCCTCTGGGGTGGCGGACGGACGAAGGTCCGTCCGCCATCCTAATCTGCCCCATAGTTTGAAAAGAAGTCACAATGCCACTGCTTACAACTTAAAAAAAGTAAAGTAACTCCGTAGTCAAGGACGATTAAAGATAATCTAAATTAACCCCCCAAAATACAAGGACAGGTCAGTATTTAATAATGCATGCACTTCACTGCGGGTATTTGCCAGGTGAAGAACAAATGTTTCTCTACCAGATGTAAGAGCGACCTCTTTTTGAGACAATAGTGCTCCTATACGGCTCATTTGGTTGACTCTCAAGGTCGGAATCGACTGCCAGATAGAAACATCCAGCTTCCCACGCAGAGGAGTAAACACAACTTTTTTATAGCAAACCACACGCTCAGTTACCGTAATCATGTAACCGATGGCTGCTAACATTGCACAACAATCTGCATTATTTCAAATTAAATACCTCACGTTTCCAGTAAACTGAACGTTGGTATGATAGCAGGTGTCGGAGTGCCTTTCAAAACTCAGGCCAAATTAGGCGCATCTTGTTTACAAGAGCCATGCTATAGTATGTGTCTACAAATTAAGAAGTGATCTGGTGCTATTGTGCAATCCTCGCTATTCAGATAGACTTCTTTTCCCTCCCTCATGCACCTATATGTAAATGATAATAACCAACCTTCATGGAGATAAGCGCTGCCTAAAGATCCATATCTGCCTATAGCATACTATTTCATGTAAACCTCAAACTTAAACAGGCTAAAAAGTAAGGTTATGATACCGTGGATAAGCCAAATATGGAGCGACACGTGAAGAACTTACACCCCAACAACTTTGCTCGAGCTGCAACACAGAGGTTGAAGGACAACCCACCTGCTACTGCACCAAACACATCAACTGCTGCAGCAGCATTTTCAGCAAGCACTGCACACCCACAAATTAATCCTGATTTTGGTGAAGTTAAAATTCTATGCATTTATTGCAATAAACTTTTGTGTCGTGGGAAACAGTCTATTGACCTGATAAAATGCAGGAAGCTGGAGCATCGCTGTCCTCGACATTAGTTTTTTTTCATTCTTTTGTTCCTCTTGGACACTTCCAAGCCCCCCATTATAGAAAAAAATTGCCCCTGGGATTTGGCCCCCCTGGGAGCTAATTAAGAATAAAACGGACTTCTATATTATTTTTTTCCCTTTTCCACCGCGTACGAGTACACTACGCGTACCACGCGTTTTTTTAATTTTTTTAGAAAAATACTTTTTTTGCCTAAACATCCATGTGGGACTCCCTGAGCAGGCCTAGAGGATCAACATGTTTCTACCCTGCACCCTTTCCTTATTTTTCAACTTTCTTTTACTGTTTTCTTGTGACTCGGTGCTACCGAGGCACAAGATGGCTGCCAACACTTCCTGGTTTGCAGTGTTGACAGATAGTTGACATCCAATCAGCATGCAGCTCGTGTTTGTAATTGTACGGATTTTGGTACGCGTTCTGTACTTCATCTCTAGATATCGCTATGATTATACTTTTGATTTTCTCTGGAACTACTGAACGGATTTACACCATTTAACAAAAAGCACAATCTGCGAACAAAACTCTCCCTCTCTGCCAAATTTGGTGTAATTCCATTCAGCCGTTTGGGCTCTAGCCCTGGCTAAAGGTCCCTTTTTTCTCAGCCCCCACTTGACGAATTACCCCCAAACTTTAACGGAAGGAGCGGAGCCAAGCAGGCCATTTTCTTGGAGAAATTTGCGAAGATTCGTCCACCAGCGCCAAAGTTATTCCAAATAAAATGCTGCCCATTTCCCTAACGTTTCGGCTCCAATGAGCCTTACTCACAGGTGGGGCAGTTTGTTTTAGGGCGGCAATGTGCTTCCCTTAAATGCTTGCCATCACGTGACCTTTCTGATTTTTCCGCATACACATCCCATAATGCAGTACGAAAATGCACAGTATGATCTTTTAGCTGCCATACAGAATCCGGTAAATCATACTGATGTAATTTCACTTCTGCAGTTAAAAACATTTCCAATTCTGTAACATAGTGCATTCGGGCCAATGAAAGTTCAAATAATGGAAAAAAGTCTTGTGGTATCATACCCCAATTATGGCAAGCAAAATAATACTTTGGAGCACTGCTTTGAAAACAGGCACTAGCCCCTAGATACATCATTGTTCCCGTTTACGATTTCTAAATTGCGAAAATTAAGGAATCGCAATTTAGAAATCGCAAACGGCTATGCATTAAAAAATCTCAATTTTTTTTGCGATTTGGTATTTTTCCTTAATTGCGATTCACAATTTGCGAATCGCAATTAGGGAAAACCCTTCCCATTGATTCCTATGGGCCAAAAGGCCCATAGGAATCAATGGGAAGGCATTCACATTTTGCGAATTTCAAATTGCGATTCGCAAAATGTGAATGCAATTTCAAGGGTGCGGAGGGGGTCCAAAGAACCCCTCCCTGCACCCCTGAAATTTAACTTTAAGATCAATTTACACACACACATGCCCCAAGGACACGTGTATGTGTAAAGTAAAACTTTCAAATATGTAACTTTTGCATGTTTGAAAGTTTTAGGTAAATTAGCATGAAGTTCAACTTCATGCTAATTTACCCCTTCCAAATTGCGAATTCGCAATTTAAAAATAATCATGCATTCCATTTTAGAATTCGCATATTTGCGATTTCTGAAATGCAATCGCTATTTAAGAAATCGCAAATAAATTGCGATTTCCTAAATTGCGAAAAAGCAAAAATGTTTAAAGCATCCCAAACCAATGAATTGCATTCGCAAACGGCCGAATTTTGCGATTCGCACCGTTTGCGAATGCAATTCAGTTTGATGCATCTAGGCATACGTGTATTTCCTTAATAGTGCACCATAATACGAAAAGTCAAGAGAAGAGAAATATTCCCCATCTCGAGAAGAGGGGGAATATTTCACTTCTTTGACTTTTCGTATTATGGTGCACTATTAAGGAAATACACCTAGATACTGTTTTCAAGGCTGTGCTCCAAAGTATTATTTTGCTTGCCATAATTAGAGTATGATATCACAAGACTTTTTTCCATTATTTGAAATATGCCAGACACTGTGAAGGGCAATCCCCACGCTGTGATTTTAGTGTCCTGGGGTCCCCTCCCCATTTACCCATCTTTTCCTACCTAGCGATCCGCATAGGCACCGAGTCCAGAGAAAGAGCCATCTCATTCCAGTCTGAACAGCCATGAGAATACCTTCAAAATAGCCGATAAGTGCTCCTGGCCTGCTGCTCAGGGCTGTGAAGGCTCCCTGGAAACAAATCAGTTTTAAGCAGGGGCGTGCTTAGGGTGATTTAGATGGGAGAATAGGGTGCAGGAGAATCTGGCAACGGTTTCAAATTTCTTTCTGCAGCCCTTGTGAACCTCAGACATGGAGAGACACATCGCCGGTTTGTCAGTATTTTTCCGTGTCTATTTATAAATACAGACAAAGGAAACAATGTTTTCTGTCTGTATTTATATGTATATATCAGTTTAAACGGCAAACCGGGAGCCCTAATTATGATGCGACCGCCACCGCGGCGGTCGCATCTGGCGATTTACCATTGCGGCGGGTGCTGCTGGCCTCAGCACCCGCCGCAATGGAAAATGCCATGTTGTGCATGTCTATGTACAAAGTGGAAGGAACTTCCACAATGTGGAAGGCACTGCGCGGTGCCTGCTACCTTGTGCATGGACATTCATGGGGGTACTATAGGTACTCAGGTTGCCCCGGTACGGGCAACCTGAGCAAGTCGCCTCCAACCTTACCATGGCGGCATCGCCCCCATGAAAAGGCCTTTGAATCCCAACATCATAATGTGGATGGCAGTGCCTATGTTATGTTATGTTATTTATATTTTTATAGCGCGCAGCTGCCCCAGCAAAGGGGCGTCCTGGCGCTTTTGACAGATGCTATAACATAACACACAATAAAAGAAAGGAAATTAACTAGACACCGGAAACAGGAAAGTTTTAATCGCCTGCCTGAAGGCGAGCAGATCTTCAAGAGCTCGGATGTGTACCGGGAGCGAATTCCATAAGCCTGCCGCTAGCACCCTGAAGGAGCGGCCACCCATTCTGCTCAGCTTGAAGCGTGGACAGACGGCCAAATGAAGCCCCTCCGATCTCAGGGATCTCGAAGGCGTATAGGGCGTAAGGAGAGGGGCAAGTGCCGGCGGCGAAGAAGATTTCAAAATTTTAAAGGCCAGACACAGCGCCTTGAACTTAATTCGCTGTCTGACCGGGAGCCAGTGCAGGGCCGTGATGGTACCAGACACTGAACAATGTCTGGGGAGGCCCACAATGGCTCGTGCCGCGGCATTTTGTACTCTTTGGAGCCTAGAGGCCTCCGCTTGATTCACCCCTAACAGCAATGAGCTACCGTAGTCCAGCCGAGATAGTATTGAGGCCTGGACTACAAGCTGTCTGGTAGGGGGATCAAAGTACTTTAGGACCGGCCTAGTCCCACGCAGAATTCCATAGCACGTGGCAGCCACCTTCTTGGTGTGGTCTCTGAAGGTAAGCGCAGAGTCTACCCAGACTCCTAGATTTCTCACTCCAGCAGCTGGAATAGGAGTGACACCAAGCTCTGATGGCCACCACTGGTTACCCCATAGCTCCGCGTGCTTCCCTAAAACCAACACCTCCGTTTTGGTGGCATTCAACTGAAGGCAGTTGGTGCGAAGCCAGCCGGCTACTGCTAAGAGACCCGCACGGAATCTGGGGGCCTCCACCTCAGGGTCTTCACTAAGTGTCACCGCTAGCTGTGTGTCGTCCGCGTATGAGGCCATCGTGAGACCCCACTGTTTGACGACACCAGCCAACGGTTTCACATAGAGGTTGAACATTGTAGGGCTCAACGAAGATCCCTGTGGTACCCCCAGCTCCAGGGGATAGGTGGCGGATTGGCCAGGTGGTATAGCCACTTTAAAGGAGCTACTAGGCACTGCCACCATATATGTGCCCAGTGGATGACGGACATCTGCCTGCAGCTCAACGCAGGAAAGACGGAGGTGCTGCTCCTCGGTAAAAACACCAATTACTGGAACGAGCACTGATGGCCTTCGTCACTTGGCACCATCCCACCTCCTAAATCCCTGGTTAAAAACCTTGGTGTGTGGATGGACTCCGCACTCAGCTTCCAGACCCACACAAAAAAAGTGGCAGCTACATGTGTGGGCCTGTTAAGGAATCTCCATCCTATACTTGGATTCTTCGATCCCAAAACTCGCCAGTTGATTATCCAAGCTACAATCCTTTCCCGCTTGGACTACGCTAACGGACTGCTACTGGGCGCAAACAAAGCGGAAACTGCACGACTGCAACGCGTGCAGAACACTGCGGCTAGAGCCTTAGTGGGTCTCCCCCGCAGATGCTCAGCCAGAGCCACTATTCGGAAACTGCATTGGCTACCCATTGAATCACGTATCCAGTTTAAAACACTCATTATGATTTTCAAGATACTTAAAACTGGTCGCCCAGAATTACTTCGCCCACTTTTAACACCTTATGTGCCACAACGCAACCTTCGCTCTTTAGGGCAACATCTTCTGACTGTCCCTCGGACGAGACTTGCCCGCACTGGTGGACGCTCCTTTAAGGTGCTGGGAGCCAAGCTCTGGAACACCCTCCCGCTGCACATCCGCTCTCTGGATAACTTGACTGCCTTTCGCGAAGCCGTCAAAACACATCTGTTCCCCTTTCCTTAAACCCCCTAGCTCCTTCCTTTTCTTCTCCCTCAGGCGCTGACTTGGGTCTCTTAGCGCCGGGACGCCTCTTTGCTGGGGCAGCTGTCACGCTCTACCAAAAGCTAACATAACATAGCTCCGGCGGGTTGGCAATCGGAATGATTGCTGACCGGCAGAAAAGAGGCGGATGGACTTTCCGTCTGCTGCGATACCCACAGCCTTCTGAATATGGTGGTGGGTAATTCACCTTACGATGGCAGGCAGTTCGCCACTGCCGGGCCGGCCGTGGGGAGCCGCCTGCCTTTGTAATCACCCCCTTACTTTCCATTTCTCTCCCCAGATTTCTGAGTTTGATTGCACATTCTATTATGCTCACCAGTACACAGATTTAAACAGGTTTGCAATTTCAAAGCCCTGACTGTTCACCATGCCACAAATGGACCTGTTTGAGAATCCCATTAAGATGATGGTCCAAGCATTTAAAAAAATTCATGAAGAGCTTGAGGTCCCTCAGCAGAAGTCAGTAATTTTGCTTAATCAACGGAATGAAGTAATACCTAATTTAAGGAAGGCAACACTACTATGATCTCATAATGACAACTCTATGAGACGTTTTTCAAGCCCAGAAGAAAATGTAAATTGTAGCATAGGATCAGAACTAAATCCACTTGTCACTGCTGATTTGACTTGAGCTCCACCGGGCGGGAATCGGAGAGCATCCTCCTAAATTTGAAAGCTTTATGGCCCAATGCCAACTGTATTTTTTAGCAAGACTATAAATATTCCCAAACAACAGAGCCAAAGTTAAGTTGTGATCTTGTTTTTTTAACAAAGTTGCATTGATGAGGGAAACACCCTTCACATTGAATTAGATACCCCTGTTGCTTAGGTAGACCTAGTTCATGTCCCAGTTCATTTCTGTTTTTTGTAAGGTTTATACAATCCAATCAGCTCATACTGGCTCGTTAAATCTTAATGAAGGCTGTCAAGACCTAGTGGATCACATGAATAATTTCTAACCACTGACATCTGAAGGTGCTTGGACGGATGAGTCAGCAGCCGAAATATCTCTATCAAATACCCTGAAGGCAGTGAAAATGCAGCTCCCGCAGAAGAACCCATGCAGACCGGAGAGCAGCAAAATACCCTTTCCATAAAAGACAAGGAGTGTGGTAGAAAATCAGGACTTTTATGTGTAAAAGTTGTGGAAAGAAAGGGCGATAGGTGAGAGCTTGCCCTAACGTGCAGGGAAATGAGTCAGTTCGTCCTGACACTGGACAAGATAACGGATTAGTGAAGTGTCTGTTACAGGTCAAGCTCCTTAATTCTTGCAAGTAATGATGTCTACACCTCAAGGGCCAGTCATGGTGCTTTCCCGATTGAATCTGAAGTATCCTGATGTTTTATGGACAATCAGCTTCAAGCAGCCCCAATTTTTCTAATGAAGGAAAAACAAGTGAAGGAAACAATTTAAGGGACAAATGGGACGCGTGGAAGAAAGTGTAACTTGGATGAAATTGATACCTCCTCACTGTTCTGGGCATTACATGGTTTAAGAATCATAGCATTCATATAGATTGTAACAATAAAGAAATGTTGGGCATATTACCAACAACTAGCGATAATTATCGCTATGTTGGCTTAGCGGCAATATTTTGATCGCTGAGATGCGGCGATTTTTATCGCTTAGGAACCTTGCTATTATCAAGGTTTATCTCCTAAGCGATAAAAATCGGCCGAAATACATGAATATGGCTGAAAAGTCAGCGATAGTCATGCATTACCGAGCTAATGCTCTTAGCCATGTTATCCACCTACCATTGGATAACATGGCTAAGAACTGCTCAGGGGCAGGTGTTAGCTTTTGGAGATATTCGTGCTTAGCGCGAATATCTCCAAAAGTTGGTAATAGGAGATAGCGATGTTAGCGACTGTTTCCAGTCACTAACATCTTCGCGCGCCCACTTTGTCATTAGTGATAAATTTCACTGACATGCAAAGCGAGGCCCAAGATGGTCGCTATCTCCTACTAGCTGTCGCTAACTGGTGTTAGCGACTGCTAGGTAATAGGGAGATAACTTTATCTCCACTTTCTTGGCTTTTAAAGCCAAAAAAGCGGAGATAAATCCCCTTGATAATATGCCCCTGTATTTTAATTCATTCTACTGTGATGAACTGTGATTTCCCAAAACAGCAACCAAAATGATCCAGAGCCGGAATTACGAAGGTAACTGACACTTCTAAGTAATTTAAACTTTTGAGATGTACTACTTTTTATTACTTCACAAAATCTGAGTGCAAGCTACTACTAAAAAAAATAGTAGGAAGTCCAGCACGACACATGGCCAACCACTGGCACTGTAACACCCTCCTTGAGAAAATAATAGAGGTAGGGAATTAAAATAAAACCCCTTATATTATTAATATTATAATGATTTAACATTATTTCATAGTTAAAAATACATAATTTACATTAAAGATATATACAAATGTTACATATTTATTATTTAACGTATTTTAAACATCTATTTATATTGAAAAATAAATGTAAAATATTATTTATTAAAATATAACTATTTTACTTTTGTATTAATTCTATGTGCCACTTTTAATTATCATTGATGCATATTAAACATGGAAATATATTTTTTGATTTAAGCTTTAATTGTTTTTTATTTAATTCAATATATTTCCATTAATTAAAGGTTTATTTTTTTAAAAGTTGATAGCGCTGTCGATGTTTTGTTTTGTCCTACATTTAAAATAAATAAATAAAGTCATTTTATATTAATATTTAACAAAACAATTGTCAGATTTATATTCCTTCTTTAATTTTACTTATGCTCTACAATGCAGAGATTCTTAATGGAGATCAGATCTGAGAAACTAATCTAATAAATTCACATTGCCTGACTATAGTATAATGGTCAAACTGCTTCAATTCTCCCTGTCTTTGTATATCCCTGTTAATGCATATATTGCTTAAGGTAAACCTATGGGTGGCTTTGAATACATCCTTTCTATCAGAAGGAGCTGTTGAACACTAAGCTCAGAAAAAAACCTCAACATGGCAACTGGCATACTCCCTAAACTCTCAGCCCAATAGGCGAGACCGATTCAGAGTAATACTTGCCCTTTCCTTTTTAGTCTTCCTGATGCCAAGCACCTCCTCTACTATGACATATTCTGACAGATCCATTGAAGAGTACCCAACTCTTTATGTTGCCATTACTAGAAGTCTATCTAATCGAAAATATTTTGACCTGGCAAAATACCTCTACTTCTCAGAATATAAAGTAAAACGTCTCCATGTCTTTTGCTACTAAGCTTTGCTAAGGTGTAAGTTTTGATTTTTTTGATTAAGAGACATTAAACATTCTTGAATGCTAGGCTCAGGATAGTTATACAGGAACTGGAACATTTTACAACATGTTTGTCAGACCCCGTTCATGGCCAGGGAGGAAGTAGGGGCTACTGGGCTGTCAATTGTGGGAGTTGAGTTCATTTTCTTTTGAAGGCCTAGAACCCATCCTACCATGGCTCTGCAAACTGCGCCAAGTACACTCCTTCAGCACTAGACTCTCAGTAGTTGCAATGGTGAGCAATCACATGTTACTCAGTGAGGTAGTGTACCCGAGCTCAGCATTCAATATAAACACATCCTTATAAAGTATTGTACAATCCAGTACTTGACTTTCAAAAAGAAAAGTAGATTTCTTACACACTAGGACTAAATAACACTCACAGACATAATTGGAATTCAAGTTAATGTGCTAGGACTACAGTCAATTAATACCTCTCCCCTCTATGGTCCCAGGACTCAGAAGGATCTCCCCTTGGGCATGATGTAGCAAGGATTCGATGCAGTTTTACCCTCAACAGTCTTAATAGCTTACAGTGTTGCAGTGTCTGTACAGTTCCTAACGTATAAAAACAGATACAAGGCTTCAGATCAGGCCATGTTTTTTTTCCTTCTAGCTTTGCCACTCCCTCACTTCTGGGAATGAGAGCGAGAGCAAGCACAAGCCAGTCGACTTGGGTGGGACTTTCTCACGGTCGTGTCTACGGCTGTTCAGCTGGTTACAAGCTTCTCAACAGTCCCAGAGCTGTGTCTTGCAGCTTACCCAGCTGTGCAGGTCTGCAAGGTAACAGTAACGGATCAGCTAAATGCTTGGCAGTAGGAGAGGTGATGGGTTGGCACTACTGAGTGAGACCCCGGCTCAGGTCATTCTGCATTCAGGTACTTCATGGCACAGCAGCTCAGATCATACAACACTCCATCTCTTGGTACAGGGGTGTCCAAGCAAACATAGAAGTACACTTCCAGGCGCCCCCAAAGGCCCACGGGCACCACTTAGAAACTCTCAGGGTGTCAGGCAGACAGCACATTGCCAGCTAAGAATCTTCAAAGGACTGTCCTCCACAGCTTTTTTAGGTTTGTGGAGGCACCCAGGTGATCCTCCTAAAAGATTTTTAAGTCTTTGGATTTTCGAGTGAAAGATTGTCCAATCTCCTCAGGTCATTTTCATAGGTCACATATGCCAAGTGCAGCAGGTTCATTTTCGCTGGTATCCTTTCTCATGTCCAACAGCTAAGGAAGGCGTGGTGAGGGCCCAGCTTAGTAGGGTACATCAACCTATGAGTGGGAGACACCCTAAGACACTTCTAGTTCCTTTCAAACAATAGAGGGAAGGTTCCCATGTCCCGACCTCCCTACTTTTGCAATAGTTCCTGTTTGCTGTACCGCAAACAGGCCCAAAATGCAATGTATCAGGAAATGTTCAAGATGGCGAAGGTCTTTGGCCACATTAAACTTGGGTTGTAAGGGCTGGGGTGAGCAATTGGAGAGTCATTGGGAAATCACCAGTGTACTACTGTCTCTAACTCTAAAATACGGTTTGAAGCAGGCACTGTGCCAACTACAAACCCAGAGCTGGTGAAGTCTGGTAGGATAAAAGCAAGGTCCTTCAGCAACCAGACAGGGGAGACACATGAATTGTATTATTCTCTCGCTTGCAAGAGCTCCCCAATTGCAACAAGTGGCTCAATACACCTGTCAAGCATGCACTCCGAATATTCTATGGCGTTCAAAAGAATTGCCTCTGCCTATTCAGGTCAACCTATTATTTGCTTCTGGGAGGCATTTCACACCACTATCACACCTAATCTCAGATTTAAACACAGGCTGGGTGCAGGCAGAAGCTTATGTCAATTAGCTTTTTTGACAGTTCAGGCAGGTAAATAGTAACATTTTGTTTATATTTATTAATAATGAACTTCACTGTTGAATTATATTTTTAATAACTATTAACAATAGTGTCTTCACTATTTTTCTAGCTGGTCCAAGTCCCAAGATACAGTATTAGTATTTTAATCTGTACTCTGTTGGTCTACATAGGACAGCTATGACTGCAACAGTGAATATAGCTATTAGTGCCTTGTGCCTATAGGGACATGGGGATGTAGTAACATTAATTATCTACATGTCCTAATCTTAAAAAACATGTGGGCTACAAGGCTTACATGTGGATGACAAAGTAATATTTAAAAGGAAAGGTTTTGCCTGTTGAAAAAAGTTATTTTAACAATTGACATTGCAGCAGTCAGGCTACAATGCCTGAAGCTGGTTTCCTTGTCACTCTCATAGATGGCACGATAAGTGCTGCAGTACATAGGTTCTGCACCATACATTATGGCTTTATAGATAAATTAAATAAACCAAACACTGATTAGCAAAGTTCTACATGTTTTATGGGTCAGAGCACATACACTAGGCACAAGACAACAGGGCCCCTGTGTGTTAAGAAATGTGTGATGGAATTCCGCATTAATTTTTCACCCATACCTTAGGACCTCTGTCATTTGAACAAGTGAGTCTTTAGCACGCATTTGTTCTGCACGCAAGTCATTTTAACGACTTGCCTTAGGGGGGCACTTGATATTGGAATAGTTTAATTTCCTATCCCAATGCCAGTCTGGGCAACAGTAGGAAAGGAGTTGGACTTTAACTCCAACACCACTTCACCATTGCAGCCCCCAGAAGCAAGTTGTTGTAACTACTTACGTGCAGAACCATTGTGTGGTAAAGATATATTTGTTCTTTTGCCGGTGCTGTGAAGGCCCAGTGTGATACCGGCTTCATCCTAAAGGATTTTTCCCCTTGCGAACCACCATATCTTCATGATTCTGACCCGTAATTGCAGGACTGTCAGCAGTCCACTGACTACAGGTAACACAGATCACTTTCTGTAATCCTCCACTCTTACAGACCCAAAGCATGAGAGAGACATTCAATTTCACTCCTCCTGGACAGTCAAACCTCCTTCAGGGTTAGCAGGCTCCTTCCCTCTCTCAACATGCAGGTTGGCTTCCATTTACTCTTGAGAGATTATCAGCTCTTGCAGCAATGGCTCACTGCAGGTGATGTCCACTCATTTCTGGGAAGCGGGGTATCAGACAGACACTAGCTCTCGTTGCACAGCCATCCTTTGAATACTCTGCAAAGCTTTCCATTCCTTGGTTCAAGAAAAATTGGAACTGGAGCAACAAGTAAGTCAGAGGGTCTCACTTTAATACAGCCAAATCAGAGAGAGGATATCCTTTCAAATGTCCTTTCCAGTTTGCGTTTTCATAGAGTGATGCCCATCACAGGAGGGTAGTTTTCATCTTCAAGGACCCACAAAAGAGGCACTAAGAGGTGTGGACATTCTGCGCCTGGCTGTCATCAGCCATACTGAGGAGCGATCAGAAGAAAGACAAAAGGTTGCCTCACCATAGCATTCCCTTTTATCTTGAACAACAGAGATTTCAGTCCCAACAGAGATTTCAGTCCCGACCGTCAGCCCCATTTCTACCAAATGGCAGTACTAGAGGAAGACTAATCAGCAGCACCTCTCAGGAAAATGCCTAATCAATTTTCTAAAGATAACTTGTTTCCTCACTCTCAACTTCAGTGTCTAGGTCTCCTCATGTCATATTCTCACCTGGTCCCAACTCCTGAGAAGACACTGGAGCCAATGCTGGACCTCCTATCCTACCCGAGAAAATGCAGATCCAGGAAACAAAACCTGAGAGTCCACAATGTCCCCTGGGCGGGGGGGAAGGAGAAGGGATGAAATAAGAAAAGAGAGACTTGTGGTACAGGATCTGGCCAACGGCTGTGTGAAACTGCGTCACAGAATTTATCACTTCTGAGACCGTCTACATTTGTGAGGTAAATGTGCACTGGACCAGAACCTCTGTCACTGTCCCGAGTGCAGATATAAAGATAGTACCTGTAAATCCCCTTTGCGATTTCCCAAAGAAATAAACTTAGATGTTTGGTCTAAGTTTAGACCAATTGTCTGAGTTTACCTTTGTGAATAGGGCCCTATAGTCTTTGAAGATGGGGATACTCAGTCCTGTTTACTACTGTAGGAGGCTTACTGCTCACTTACCTGATAACAAGTATTTAGCCTAGTTCCTCATCTTGTCTGAAGGTAGAAGAAGATCTCAGAGCCTTGACTCAGGGAGATGCAGGGTCCACATTAGCTGTGTAGGAGGGAGTGAGGAGGACGATGTCAAGGAAGTGGATGCCACATGAACCACCGGTTCGGATGGAATTTAAGGAGACTGGAGAGTTTCTTGGTTCGGGCAGGATTCTTCAGGTGAGTGGAAAGTGTGAAGCTTATTCTGAGGGAGCCACAATTGGGGTTTGGGTGGGGTTTATATACCCTCTTGAATGCTCGATAGATCACCTGCAGCATGTGGGTCACATGGCCATCTGGAAGGTTCTCGAACCTTGGGGAAAATACGTGTTAGTACACTCTATATGACCTAAAGAATGGGCAGATGCAACTTGTTGATCAGAACCAAATAACTGGAAATTAATGTATTGTTTTTGCTCGAATAGTGAAAAACCAGACCGAGGCCATAGTAACAGCAAGAGCAAGCCATTTCATTGGCTCATGGCATTCTGGGGGAAGCTTGCAGGGATTTCAATGGAAACTACGCCACAACCATAGAAACAGCAGGGGTGGTTAATCCATTGGTTTACAGGATGTTGGGAATACTTGCAAGGGTTCAAGTATAATAGAAATTATGGGTGCTGGGGAAGCATCAGTTACAAGGGCACTAGGGGAGCACTTGCCATGCTAGGGCGGAGCAGTCATGAGAGTGCTGGGGAATACTACCTATGAGGAATGCTGGGGAAGCATCAGTCATGAGTGTACTGGGTTAAAGATAAGTTATGAGGGATGTTGGAGGAGCATCAGTCATGAGGGCGCTAGAGTAATATCAGTTATGACTTACGTTGCAGAGCATCAGTCAAGAGGGAGCTGGGGAAACATCTGTTATAAGGGATGCTGGAGGAGCATCAGTCATGAGGGGTGTTGGAGGGGAGCATGGGTCATGGGGATGCTGGGGTAGCATCAGTCACGAATATCATAGAGTGATAGGGCACCATATGGGTAAAGGAACATGAACTCTGCCCACTAGACTGCTACATAAAGCAGCCTTAGTTTGCCACAACTTTGCAGAGGATGCAAGAGGGGATTGTGACAGACAGGTAATAGGAGGGGGTTGTGACACCTCACTTCAGTTTCAGGCATTTCAACAATGCACTGCCACTATTAAGAAAAATAACCTCACCCCCATTATGGTGATAAGGCTGGGCAGGACATCAAAACAGATGACACAGGTGTCGGTTTCTCTGACTCACTAGTACATACACTGCATGTACCTGGCTGGCCACATACACAAACACCCAAAACATATAGTTTGAATATTAGTGGTAGGATTTGGTCAAGCTCATAGAAGCAGAAGTGTAAACGAGTGGGTCAGATACAAGGTATGGCTGCAACTTATAGATTCACAAAACATGGTATGCTCCCACCAACACTCTATGTAATAAATCCACAGCAGGGATAGCATTCCACTGTATAATGAGGGCATGCCTGGTGCACCCATCCAGGTCGCCAGACAGGTGTGAGGCTAAGCCCAAAATCAAAAACTAGGAATCCTGATATATACAGTAAGACATTCAGGGCATGGGAACAAGACTGTACATCATGTTCCAACAATAGCAGATAATATTTTGTTTAACTATTTCAATACAGGGTTACGTTTTTTTGTGCATATTTTTTATGATTTGCCTGTACTAATACTCTATTAATTATTGCAATACATTTTTATACCCTAAGATAGTGCATAATAAAGATTTCTTAAAAATGTAAAAGATGTGTTTCGTGACTTCTTAGTAGCAAGTTGGGAAGCCACCAAAAATACCCTGCAAGAGTTTCAGAAAAGTGTGAGCAATCTTCATACTGACCCACCTACATGAAATACCCATGAGTGGGCCAGTGACACCCCTAGCAGTTTCCTCTTCTCTGTGGTCCAAATGAAAACTACCCAAATAGGCCAATTCTTTGGCATTCATCAGAGATCTATGTATCTCTATTTATTAGTTTGCTATTTAATGGTTTTATCAGTTTTCATGGGAATAGGATAATACATTTTGTGGCTTTCAAACTCTAGCCTGCCACAACATAATTACATTTTACCTTGAGAAGTATGTTTATGACTATTTTGTTGTGCCCTTGTGGTAGGAGCTTTCACCACAGTGTTTCTGTACTGTTCAAGATGAGAGCTGGAAAACTTAAGACATGTCTTTCCGGGCCCACAGTTTGATTGAATGGTGGGGGCACACAATAAATGGGTCAACTGAAGCACTGCAGAGAAAGAGCAAACTCCACCGGCATAAATCTTGCTCCGACAGACCATGGGTATAAAGCCTTTGGAGGGCAGCCATCCGACCAGCTGCCTTATTTAGAGTGGGCTATTGAATAGCCTGTTTTACTGTCTGTTAAAGCGTGCTATGTACTGGTGGTGAGGGGCAGTAATAAAAGAATAATGAACTTCCAACATGGGAGAAAATGCCTATGGTTTTGGGGCTTTCATTTTTCAAGTTTTCAAAAACAAACTCCTGCTTTGGAAATGTGATTTTGAAAAAACAAAAAAACTTTTGAAAAGTCTGACGGCCGGTCGTCATGTTTAATGGATGTGTCAGACAGATTTTCCTTCATAGACAGGCACCGCCATGATGGTGGCTCCTAAGAATGTATAGAGATGTCCACAGGGCTGGGAGACGTCTTTAACTTTAGCAAGTGGAATAAAGGCAGGGATAAATCAGCCTGTCAGAAATGTGGTTACTGTTTGACTGGGGTGTGAGTCCTAGTCAAGCAGCAACCACAAACCTTGTCAGGGTAAGGTTCAAGCAAACCTCAAATTAGCCTGTGCTCACCCCATGGTAGCTTGTCACAGAGCAGTCAGGATTAACATAGAGGCAAGGTGTAAAGCATTTGTGCAACACTTCAAGCTGTAATACAGCGTAAAAACCACACAAAAAGGATCTAACACCACATTAGAAGAACAGAACTTTCTTTGATAAATAAAACAGGATAAAAACAACAAAAACCCAATCAGTAGAACTAGAGATTTCCAGTTTTAAAGATTGAAGTAATTATAGTTCCAAAAAAGCACAAATTGCCAACTGTGGATTGTAGTACAGTACCATGACAAAGTCCCAAATTCAGTCCGACGGCAATGGCGTGTGAGCTGGCTACAGGGACCCAGTTAGGCCTGCTGAACAAAGTACCTTAAATCCTGGTTTGCGGAGCATTGCATGAAACTGTATCAAAGATGCATTGCACAGCTGAAGCGATGTGTCAGACCCAAGAAATGGCGAGGCTTCATTAGGAGGGCCTGCATCACAATCTAGAATGCCATTTATGCGGCTTGTGATGCAAAGTCCAGCACCACGGATGCAGTTAACAGTCGAGGTGATGCATCAGTTCCAAAGAGCTACGAGGCTGGTATGCAGGGACTGTCGTCATCATTGAGGCTGCCATCAATGAGGGATGCTGGGGGCTTCAGCGAGAATGCGTCATGCAGTTGGGGTGATGCAGTAGATCTGAAGAGCGGCGATGCAGATCTTTGCAGCGCGTCCAATCCGCACGGTAGTGGGGATGTGTTGGTTCTGCTCAGGTTTGTACCGTGCAGCCAAGAAGGCACATCGGTCCTGCTGGATCCACACAGGCTGGCAACTTAAGGCTACATTCAAGGGTCAGAACTGGGGTGGCACCACTTGGCAGGGTATACTCACAGATAGCAGAGTCCAGGATTAGAGGTAAGGTTGTTGGAAGCCTGTTATATCCCTGAGGCTTCAGAGCAGTAGGCCAGCCAAATAGCCTTTGCAGTCACTTTGGGTTCTGGGTTCAAGAGATGCAGGTCCAGTCCTCACCCAGGTAAGGGGTCAGCAGGTCAGCACAGCATGGCAGTAGTTCCTTGAGAGTATCAGTTCAGCAGAGTGACAGTCTGGGTAGTAGCACAGCAATCCCTCTTTCTGGCATAGTATCCAAAGGCCCCTAAGTCTACTTGACGTAGTGGTGTCTGAGGTCCAGTATTTATACTCAATTGGTTTTCCTACAAATAAAGTATAGAGCTTTTTTATGAATGGGGGGTCTCAGCTTGATGTCCTAAGCGGAGTACAAGAAATTATATGGGAGACTATGACAATAATATGAATTGTATGTGAGATTTGTTCAAGACACCCAAAGGGAGTTTTTAATTGACTGAATAGTCCCTTACACCCAATTGTGCCAATGAAGGGGGAAGGGGAAGTTCTAGAGGTTTCCTTTTGATGTTCCCAGGCACCCTGCTCTCTCTGTCCTGGCTCTAGACTAACTACAGGGGTATGCAGCCCTTTGTGTGGAGGCAAGGCACAGCCTGTTCAGGTGTAATTGGCACTGTGCTCAGCTCCTCTCACCCATCCTCCAACTGATAGCCCATCCTAGCACACCTAAGCTCCCTATTGTGTGTGGCTGTTTACGAGGAATACACAAAGCCCATCTGTCCAACTGTCAGCTACACCAAGTCATGTGACCATGAACAGGCCACAGGCACTAAATGGGTGAACTTTCTAAAAGTGACTATTTCAGAATTGCAATTTAAAATCTGACCTCAGCATAGGTTAGAATTTTGAATTGTGATTCACGAGACACCAAACAGGAACCAATTAGTTCATTCTTTTTGGAAATTACACGTATAAAATGTAATGAGGCAATAAGCAACTCGAATGTTGTCCTGAGGGAGAGACAAAACCTTGTAATAGTAAAAAAACTATTTAAGAGTTTTTCACTACCAGAACATGTCAAACTTAAAAATACATGTCCTACTTTTTAAATACATTGCAACCTGCCCTCTGGGCTGTCCATGGCCTACCCTAGGGGTGACTTATATGTATTAAAAGGGAAGACTTGGGTCTAGCAAAAGGTTTATTTTGCCAGGTTGAAATGGCAGTTAAAATATTTTCAAAGGGCTACTTATGTGGCTGAACCAGTGCTCCAGACCCAATGTTAGCATTTACCACTTTCAAAGGGACTTACAAGTAAATTAAATATACCAATTGGGGAGTAAGCCAATATTACAATTTTTTAAGCACTGAACACATGCACTTTAGTGCTGGTTAGCAATTGTAAAGTGAGCAGAGTCCATCCAGAGGCCAGCAAAAATGAGATCAGAAATATGGATGAGGAAAGCAAAATGTCTGGGAATGACCCTGTAGAAAGAGCCTGGACCAACACATCTCCTCTTCATCCTAATGCTAGGGGAGACTAATCAATACCTTGATGGACTTCCCTGCTTAGGCGACAGACCATGGACAATGGTCTTCTACTGCAGGGGCACTTGTCGGTTCTACGCTCTTCTGAATTCAGTTGGGTTCCTCTGACCATACTCTCCTGAGCCACTGAACTGACCCATTCGGAAACCTTCTCCTCAAACATGGACCTTATCTGTCCAGCACCTAACCTTAACTTGCTCACAGATGCATCCTAGTATTGAGGGGGTAGGCCAAGGATGAGGACTTCTGTTTTCTCAGAGTTGAGTTTCAGGCAGCTGTCCTTCATCCAGATGGCGACGGCTTTCATCCCTTCTTGGAAGTTGTGCCTGGTGATGCTGGCTTCCTTGGTGGAGGAGAAGATGAGCATGGTGTCGTTGCGTAGGTGATGCTGTTGAGTCCATGTTTTTTTTACAATGTTTGCAAAGGGGGCCATGTAGATGTTGAAGAGGATGGCGCTGAACGAGGATCCTCGGGGTACTCCACATCTTGTATTTGTTTGTTCTCAAAGGTAGGGTGGGAATCTGACTCACTGAGTTCTGCCTGTGAGAAATGAGCGTATACAGTCGAGGGCATTTCCTTAGATGCCGGCGTTGTAGACTCTGGTGGCTAGTGTACGGTGGGAGATGGTGTCAAAGGCAGCTGAGAGGTCCAGGAGTATGTGGGCTGCTGTATGGCCATGGTCGAGCAGGGCATGGATGTCATCGGTGGCAGTGGGTAGGGTGGTCTTGGTGCTGTGTTTGCTGCAGAATCCAAATTGGGAGATGTCCAGGTTGTTGTTGGCTTCGATGAAGTTTTCTAGCTGGGGGTTGACGGCTTTTTTGATTACCGTGGCTGTGAATGAGAGCAGTGAGATGGGCCTGAAATTATTGAGGTCTGTTGAGCATGTGGAGGGTTTCTTCAGGAGTGAGTTCACTTTGGCATGTTTCCAGTCATCGCAGAATGTGGTGGTCTCGAGGGAGCAGATGCTTGTCCAGCGTAATTCAGGTGCTATAGCTTCTGTGGAAGATGTGGGAGGACAGGGGTCTGAGTGTGCTCCGGAGTGTATGCTCTTCATGATCTTTAAGGTGTCTTCTGTCATGAGCGGTGTCAAAGTGAGTAGGGTCTGTAGGGTGACGTCGCTGGGGGTAGGGGCTCAAGCAATGCAGAGGTCCTGGTTGTCGAAGCTGTCATAAAGCGTCTTAATCTTGGGGTGCAAAAAGGTGCTGAGTCTGTTTCAGAGGTCTTGGGAGGGAGAGACGACTGTTGTTTCACTTCCTGATTCGGCACATTCCTGGATGATGGAGAAGAGTTTTTTGGAGTTGTGGACATTGGTGAGGATTCTGTATTGGAGGTAGTTCTTCTTTGTGAATTTGATGAGTTGGTGGTATGCTGGGATGGCTGTTCTGTAGGCGATGTGTGTTTCTTGGGTTTTGCTGTTCCTCCATGTCTTTTTGAGTCATCGGCAGGATCGCTGGGATTCTTGGAGAACAGGGGTGAACCAGTTTGCATTCTTGTTGTGTCGTCCTGTAGCTTTCCTGAGGGGAGCGAGTGTATCTGAACAGTTAGGGATCCAGTGGTGTAGGTTGCAGGCCATGGTGTTAGCATCTGGCGTAGTTGGAGGAGGGGTTTTGGTGAGGGCAGAGGTGAGCTGTTCTTCGGTGACTTTGTTCCAGTTTCTGCAGGGGAGGTGGTGCACGTTCCTGTGTATGGTGGGTTTTCAGAAGGAGAAATGGATGCAGTGGTGGTCCATCCAAAGAGGTTCTGTGGTGTGGCTGTAGGAGATACTGTTTCCTCATGTGAAGACAAGTGTGTGTCCCACTGTGTGCATGGGGGTGGTGACAAGTTGCTTCAGTCCTATACTGGCGAGGTTCTCTGGGAGAGAGGTGGTGTTGGGGTCATTGTTGTTGTCCAGTTGGAAGTTTAGTGCGATGAGGTCAGTGACGGTGTCGGTGTACGGAGCATGGGGGCCAGGTGGCCAGTAGATGAGGACTCCTTTCCACGCCGCGACCACCATTAACTAAGGGGCGCAGGAGGGCGTGAGCGGGAAGGACATGTTGGAGGGAGAGGGGCCACGGGGGCAGCAGACGCAGAGAGTGTGAAAATGGGAGGAAAGGGAAAAAATCCAAAAGGTAAAAGACAGAGCAAAAGGAGCAAATAGAGAGGCACAGAAAAAAAGAGGGACGGAAAAAAGAGAAGAAAGAGAGGCACAGAAAAAAGAGGCACAGACAAAAGCCAAGAGGGGCAGAAGAGCAGAGTGCTCTCTCACTGGATCATCAGGGATGAGGCTAAGGCAGAAATCCGCGGGTGGAGGAGGGCCTCAAACCCACTGGCAAACAGGGATCCCAGGGCTCACAGGGCAGCACTTACTAGTGGAGCTGCGTGGTGGGGGAATGACCAGCAATAAACAGGAGCTAGGCTCCGGGCCATCCACTGCCACGTGGAGAATTTGAGAGGGGATATTGGGTAGGCCTGTCTTCCAGCCTTGAGGTTGGCAAGGAATTATCTATGGGATCCTGGGTGTTCTCTGACCTCTGAGGTTTTTAAGAGTGAGAAGCAATAGCCCCAGGTGTTTTGTATCCTACATCCACTCAACCTCCCAACAACTGAACTGTCGGGGTGTCCTTGGCAGCTACCCCAGACAGTTCTCCTGCCACCAGCTGCAACTCATTCCCCAGAATGCATCTATTGGCATCTGGGGACTAACTATGACCATGCTCAAGGTCACCGCTCCACCGCAGTCCAGGGATGCCAGTGCAATGGGGCGGAAAAAGTCCTACCCATAAATCTAAGTTACCCTACAATCCTGGCTGGCGTACTGCTCTGAGGAAATTAACCTTTCAACTGTCATGGGTCCAACACAGCCCCTGATACTTTTAAACCTAGTGTGATGTCAATAACTTTGAGATTTTCCTGAGAGAAAAAGGCAATGAGCAAACACAACAGTACTTCAAATGGACTGGCAGATTAGCTGGAAATGGAAGTCCAAAAATATAAGATCTATAGAACAGGCAAGGAATGAATAAATACTTAACAAAAGTTGGAGGAGGGATTGTTTAAGAGGTGGGTAAGACAAAGATACATTTGAAATATTGTTTAGCTGTTCAGTGGCTTTTTCAGTTTGCATTGGAAAATGCCAAGGATGTCTATAAATTCATGTCTCTATTCTACCTCAATTGAATTAGCCTTTCTTTACAGCACATGAATACTTAAGCTCTGTAAATTCTCTCTTAGACATTTGGAACACCATTAATTTATGGTGTCATACGATGCCTTCTCCACTTCTGATTAGGCCATTTACTCGTGGTCTGGAGTAGAATCTTGACAAAGAGTATACTGCTCTGAACCATTAGGGGGGCCGAGGAGCGGGAGGGCTGCTCTAATTCTAACCCTCAACGAGGAGCAGTCAAAGGACACTACCAACTTTTGGTTATCGTCCATAACCCCTACATCTACCCAATCCTCACAAAGGCCCAACAATGTTACAGCAAACACTTTAGCTGTACAAGGTTTGAGTCCCCCTGAATCATCGAGAGTCAGTGATGAGAGTGGTGTGGGGCTCATGAGATTGAATGAGATATGGGAGGATGGAAATAGGCACAAATCATAAGGGGCAAAGCCCATATGAGGTTAGACCTTCCCCCAGCAGCAAGCCCCATATGTTTGCATCTTGGAAATACCCTGGAACTGGGCAAAACCCAGACAGAGTCCACAGAGCAATTAATGTCCAAAGCCTTACACTGGATGACCAAGTACATTAAATGGGGTCATTATCTTTCTAGACATATCATTATGGTTAGGAGAGTTCCTTGGTTGCATGGGTGGGACTTGCCCCTAAAATGGCAAGTGGGGATTTTATAGTGGTCAACCTAAATAATTGCCATTTGGTGGGGGATCTGCTGATCACACTATCTAACTATCCCCCATATGGCACCCAGATTTACCCACTCTCACTGGGCTTTTTCCACAAACCCTTAAGGACATATCTAAGGGCACCGGGCTCGGGCAGTTTCAGAACCTACCCCACCACACTCCAGCCTACTAAAGAAATAGATAGTGCTCCAATATATATACGAAACCAATTTGCCTCACTGGAAGGTCTTGAAGCATGTGATTGTCTGGGGGAAGATTGTACAGCCCACCAGGATGTAGGAGCTACGTTATTAACTTGCAGCAGACCCTAACTATAACTTAGAAGGGTAATGTCACTCTGAAAATATTTACTTGGAACATAGATGGCTTAAGGTTGAAGTTGGGTGATCTAGATTTGGTTAAGGAAAGTAGACGCCTGTTATCTGGGAAACAGGTACAAGACATATAGGCAGTTTTTGTTCTTTTCCTTCTTTAGCAATTCCTTTGAGAGTGGGAAGAGGAAGAGGGGGCATCCTAACTTTGATTAGAAACACATTAATTCTCAAAGATATTAGATTTTATAACGAGTCCACATATTGTCACAGTTTGGCGTGCAAAGGAGATAGGGGAAAAGAGTTGCTAAAAAATTAATTACTATAACAATAGTTTTGGTGGCAATATGTCATGGTTGCCAGATCCACTCATGCATGCAATTGCATCTATCAATATAGCACATAGTTTTAATATCCTAACCGGTGTGTGGCTTGATTGATGAGGAGAGAGAAGTGCCACCACATTTCCTGCATAATTACTATGGTAATACCCTCAACAGACTGCTTATAATAAGAAGCCTGGAAATAATTAATGAGCCGATGACTAAACGGGATCCTTAGTCACTACTACCCAGGGCTCCACCACTGAATATATAGTTGTATCTGCAGCCCAAAATATCATTTCACTAAAATTTAAACAAAATGTTTAACCTATAGTGATCACACAGCCTTATCCTGCCAACTGCACTGGGAAGGAATAAACAAACCCCTGATGACCGGAGTATTAAAACCATACGTCACGAGGAAGAATGGAATTGTCCTTAATTGGGGTAAGATCAATTAGGACGAACTAATCCTTTGGATCCTAACCAATAAACAAAATGAGGTAATGTCGTGTCTAGACCCTCATACAGATGCTAGTAGGGTAGTGAAAGCCTTTGAGATCCTATTGGGTGAAGTAAGAACTAACTTGACCCAGTCAGTATCTCCCGATAGTACACCAACAGTACGCTGGTTTGATGTGGTTTGCACGAAGACATTAGAAAAATTACATTTAGCCCTTAGGATTGGCCGAGAGATAAAGACCTAGTTAGGTACTCATGATATCAATATAAAGAAGCAGAGAAGTCTAGACTTAAAACCCTAAAGGAGGAGACATGGAATAACCTGCATCAGGCAGCCATCTCAAAAAATTCTAAGGAATTCTGGCTTGTAATTAACTCCCCTTTCTTGAAAGATGGTACAGACCCTAACTTAGACACTCATGTGGATGAAGACACATGGGTGGCCCACTTTTGTAAAATATTCGGATTGGCACCTGAGGCTCTGGAACCTCCGTTGAGTGCTAGAATGTAAGAGCTAAAAGATAATATTTCCTCAGAAATGGCTGAGGTCAGCCATGGGCCAGTGCAGTGTATTCTGCTAAGGCCCTAAGTCCAGATGGGGCACCCATAGATTTCTTTTTTGAAAATTCCAACCTTTAGGTGCCATAATTGACCAATAATTTTTAACTCTATATCTAAGGTGGGGCCTCTAGACACCTAGAAAATGACAATTATAATCTTCATTTACAAAAAAGCGGATAAGTCACTGTAACAAAACTACAAACCTATATCCCATTTAGATTGGACAGCTAAATTGATAAGGCAATTATTATTGAATATTATTGATAGAGGAGTTGGCCAAGGAGAGGAATATCCTAATACCTGTTCTGTACGGTTTTAAGTGGAGAGGGACACTGAATCAATGCCTAAATATGAGCATGATAATAAAAAAATATACAGCAGTCAATAAATTTACATTCTATATGGCTTTTTTGATTCATCAGCAGCCTTTGACTGCGTCTCCCATTCCAACTATGGAGAGTTATGGAAGAGATGGGCATGGAGGAAACAATAATAACCTTCATCCGACAACAGTACTCTCAAGCTACAGCTTGTGTCCAGTATGGTAATCATGGGGAATGTATGAGGCAGTTCCACATTTGAAGGGGAGTCAGGCAAGGGTACATTCTTGCGCTCTTCCTGTTCTCAATTTATGCAAATGGAGTGGAAGCAGTCCCAGTAGGAACCCCCTCTAGACATTACCCTGGTGGACTCGGCACGTGTCACAATACTCCTCTATGCAGAAAATGCAGTGCTAACAGCCCGTACCGGGTTGGCACTGCAGAAACTCATCATGGAGTATCCAAATTTAAGAAAAATCTAGGCCTTCAGGTTAATGAAGAAAAATCTTTAATATTAGTAACAGAACAGTGGGCAAAAAACTCCCATTCTTCTGCTGGCCGGAAACTGGAATTGATGGAAACTTTTTCCTATCTAGGGGTCTTGTTCAACAGAATGCACACATGGGATCATATGGTAGCCAATAGAGGTATTCTTTTTTTTTTTTTGTCCTCATCTCACCATTAGCACTTGCAAAAGAAAGACACCAGCAACCCTTTGTTCTCTCTTGTGCGCCCAGGGTCGGGGTCCTTGCTGCACCCGAAGCCGACCTGGCTACCTCTTTATCCATGGGCCCGGTGTAATCATTGGACAATCTCGGAATCGGATACCAACCTCAGCTCGAGTGCCCATTCCCAAAGTGGGAGCCAAACTATGGTATTTCTATTATGTATAGCCCCCAACTCTAGCCGTACAGTTTTTAGAACAGACTGTAGCTATTTATCATGCAATGGGGGGGCTGGATCTTTCCACAGCATACAAATTTCTCTGCGAGCAATAATAATTAGAGTAAAAAATAAGTCGATCTGTTCCTCACTGAGCTCATTAGTGGTTTCCGAATGCAACCCAAATATTACCCTCACCCTATTCAAACCAATGTTTACTTTTAAAACACTATCCAGTGTCTTTCCCACTTTTGTCCAAAAGGGACCAATCACAGGGCAATCATATAACATGTGAATATCATCCGCTTCTGCTGAATCACGCCTTGGACACAAAGGGGGGGGGCAGACAAACTTTGCTATTTTTTTGGCGTAAAATTCAGCCTATTTAATACAAAATAGTGGTTCTTTTTCAATGAAGCCGACTTAACATACCTTTATAAGAATTTAAGAGATCTTTCATATAGCTCAGCAGCAGAGGCCTCAAAGACCGATGAACTCCATACCTGGTTTAAAGGCGTGGCTGTAGTCTCTTCCGAATTCAGCAATTCTTTATACCAGAGGGCTACCTCTTTCTTCCTAACACCCACAGACTGGAGTGCTACCTCAATTTCCCAATTTCCCCCTATGATGTCTTTCTCTGTAACATACCAGGAGCGGAGTTGGATGTATTTAAATCGGGAAAAAAAATCCCCTATCTTAGCCAGCAGCACTTCCCACGGAAGAACACCCTCCGCTGTGACAAGGTCTGACCAGGTAGCTACACCTGCACTCCTGACAGCCTGAGAAAGACTGTCCTTAAGGCAGTCCCAGGGTAGTCCCAGATGGGGGCCAGATCTGAATAATATTTTATACCCCAACATCGCTTCAGTCTGCACCACAGAGTCAAGGCTGATCTTAAGACGGATTTTTTGAAGAATCTTGGGGACCCGAATTTATATAAAAAGCCCGGACCCCCCCTTCTAGATCTTGCATCACCTTTAATGTCCGGCCAAATGAGATTCGTCTTGGGTGGTTAAAAGGGTACGGATGTTTTTTAATTGGAAAGAAAAAGAATACCAAAGAACATCCGGAAGCGCCATTCCACCCTTTAGCAGACTCCTTTTTAATTTTTTCCATGAGATCCGGACGTTCTTGTTTGCCCAAATGAAGCTACCTATCTTCCCCTGAATATTCCCCAGAAGTTTATTTTGGAAAGTTAAGGGTATAGCATTGAATATATATGTTAGCTTGGGCAAAATAACCATTTTAACCAAGTTAACCCGGCCATAAATCGTCAAGGGGATGCTCTGCCATTTCAAAAACAGCAAACTAATATCCTTCATAACCTTCGTCAGATTGACCTTTGCAATATTATTAAGGTCGGAGGTAATTAAGACTCCCAGATATCTAAACTGATTACTTTGCGGGCCGTCCCAATTCTCGACTCCCCAGCACATTATTTCAGTTTTAGTGTTGTTTATTAAATAACCAGAATGCTGTCCATAGTCCAGCATGATCTCCTCCACTCTAGGGAAGTCCTCCGCCAGATTACTGGTGTAAATCATGAAGTCATCCGCATAAAGAGCCAATTGGGAGGATTAATCATTTATTCTAAAGGGGGTGACTCTGTTGTCCAATCTAAGAGCCTGTGCCAGGGGCTCAATGTATAGATTGAACAAAAGGGGCGAGATAGGGCACCCCTGTCTAGTTCCTCTCCCCACACTTAATCGAGGAGACAACAGACCCTTCAACAGTATTGCTGCCGAGGCTCCCTTGTAGCAACTCCTCAGGGTATTAATGAAGGTCCCCCCAAACCTCATAGTTTTAAGCACATCCCACAAAAATCTCCAATTGACGCGGTCGAACGCCTTGGCGGCGTCATATGCAGCCACCGCCAGTGGCTCCGACCGTGCCACCGCCAGATCAATACAGCCTATCAGTTGGAGGGTCAGCTCATGGATGTGCCTCCCTGGAATAAAACCTTTTTGGTCTGGATTAATCAGGGACGGGGCCAGCCTGGCCAATCTCCCGGCCAAAACTCCAGTAAAGATCTTATAATCGGCGTTTAGCAGGGAGATTGGCCTATAAGACTCCGCCCTGAGAGGGTCTTTACCAGGTTTTAATAACAAGACAATAGTGGACTCTTTCCAAGAAGGTGGAATTTTACCATGCGGGCTATAAATAAAGTTAAATAATTCACACAGTCTAGGTGCTAGAAGATCTATGAATATTTTATAGACCTCGCCCGGTAAAGCATCAGGCCCGGCTGCTTTATTTTTTTGTATTTTATTGATTTGTATTTTAATCTCATCTTCTGTAAATTGACTATCCAGCAGGTTCCTTATCTTCCAACCAGCGCATGGCGTTTACTGAGCTACTGGAAGGCTCTTCTTTATATAGCTCCAAGAAGTGAGAAAAAAAACATTTTTCCATCTCTATCTGCAGACATGATATCGTGCCCTGTTCATCTATAATCAACCTGTTGATGTTATTCTTGACTCGGTCTGCTCTTATTTTCCCTGCCAACACTGCGCCTGCTCTTTCTCCATATTCATAATTCTCCATAGAGTATGAAGCCCATTGAGCCTTAACCTTCAGGTCTAGAAGCCCCCGATATTCCTGGCGAAGAAGATCGATTCCAGATGAAATTCAGGGAGCATCTTCCGCATTTAGGCTCATTCTCAGTGTTTCTAAAGAGGAGATCTTATCCTCTATTATTTTAAACTTAGCAGCCTCTTTCCTGTTACAGGAGCTTATTGCGCTAAGAAATTGACCACGAACAAATGCCTTATAAGCGTCCCATACATATTCAAGAGATGCCGAGCCCAAATTGTCAGTGAAAAAACTGACAGAGGAGGTATCTATCATAGAGACAACTTCCTGATCGTATAAGGCCCTTGCTTAAGAGTCCACCTAGGGTTTACTTTCGGCCTGTCTCCTCCAAAATTAAAGGTAACCAGAATAGGTTCATGATCGGATAACACACTAGGTAAAATGGCCATGTCCTTCATTGACTCCAAACCTTCTCGGTCCAATAAAATGTAATCCAATCTCGAAGCATGGCCATGTTTTTTACTAAAATAGGTATAACCTGGGATCGGGCCATTTTTCGCTCTCCAAGCATCTATTAATCCTAGGTCTAGGATCATATTCTTCATTGCATGTCGTGTCTTTGGAGCCACTACCACCTGACGGTGGTTGGAACGATCCTGCCTGGGGTCAAGAAGAACATTGAAGTCTCCGCCTATGAGTGACATAGAACGGACTCCTGACAGATTGTCCTGGACCTTATGTATATAAACCGGATCGTCTATATTGGGGCCATAGAATGAAACCGCAGTCAGATCCCTCCCCCTGATATTAATCAGAGCGTGGACCCATCTGCCTGAGTGGTCAGTTAAAAATGATTTTATTGAGCCACCAGAGCCACCCTTAACTAATATCGCTACACCTTTATTAGTGACGGATTGATTTGAATGGCAAAAAGCATCAATCCATCTGACTCTCCCAAAGGCCTCTTTAGCTTCTACTGTTGTCAGATCGGTTTCCTGGAGCAAGATCACTTTAGCTTCTGACTGCTCTAGGTATTTAAATATCAATCGTCTACATCGGACACATCTGAGCCCATTAACATCCCAAGATAAAAAACCTATATCACCCTGCACCATATTTTGTAATCTCCTACCCCCCGCTTACTCCAGCAACTGACTGAGCGATACAATAATAGGATGTTGCTTGGTGTGAGTATTTCTTGTACAGTTAGTAGAGATAAGGACACATTTTTTTTCTTTTTTCCCCGCTGCACCCCCCCCCCCGTGACCCAACAGCCCCCCCATCCCACCCTGGGGAACCCTCCTTTCCTTTTTGAGCAAACATGCTCTACGACGGACCCCCCCCCCCTACACGGAGTTAAAAAGTAACAAAGAAAAAAGAGAAAAAAAAACACAGCAGGAAGAAATAAAAGAGAACATTACTACATTACTACATAGAGCATCTAACTTAATCGATGCATGTACTAAACTGATCTAATTACTACCATTAAACTTCATGATAGACCCATCAAGGAAAATCAGTGTTATCGCTCACCCTGACCCTGACCCTGCTGCCCTGGATGACATCAACCCCTGCGAACCTTCTCCACTCTCCCCTTTACTCCCAACTTTGAATTTTTCTATCAGGCAATCTGCCTCCTCCACCTGGCAAAAATTATACATATGGTTATTCCACATGACCCTCAAGGAAGCAGGGAATTTCAATTGCGCGCGAGCCCCCAGAGAATTAAAAGTTGCCAGTCTCTTGCCCATCTCCCATTGTTTAGATGCCGTGATGTGAGAGACATCTGATCGAATAGTGAAAGTGAAGGGGGTAGAAAAAGAGGCAGATTTGATCGGTCCAGCTTTCAGTCCCAGTGATAAAATCCTCTCTTTAAAAGAATAGGTGAGAAAGTTGGCCAAGATCTTCCTAGGTCTTTCTCTACTAGGATTCCGCCGGAAAGGGTCACGATGCACTCTTTGAATATCAACCAATAATTCCTGGGCCGTATCGGGGGAGTCCTTCAACACTGTAGTCTTAAGCAAGGTCGCAATAAATGCTTTGATGTCGTTGCTCTCAAGATCTTCCGGGATATTTAGAAATTTGATGTTGTTTTTCCTTGAGTGGTTTTCAAGCCTCTCTATATCTTCTCTCATTTCCCGATTCTGCTTGACCAGATTATCGATGTTAATTGCCGAAGTTCCTAACGCTTCCTGGATCTTGGGCAGTTCTGCTTCCAGGGCATCCGTTCTTAATGATACATCCTCGACCTTACGGGCTAACACCTCACACGAGGCCTGAATAGCTTGTTGATTAGCCTCCGAAGTAGTGAAGGGCCTCCCCAGATCTTCTCTCAAACCCATAAGGATATCTGCTAGAGCTGCAGGGTTCCCTGGGGTTGCTGTAATCGCAGAGATTACTGTAGATACAGAAGTTGGCTGAGTGTCCAGTACAGTCGGAGAGACATCCACAATACCCACCTCATCTAGTCCAGCTTGCTCGTCTTGGATTTCCAACAATGAAAAGCTATTTGAGAGTTCCACCTCTGGATGTACCAGATCGAGCAAATTAACCGTAGGAGATATTGTTGATATTAAAGAAGGGGGGCCAGAAGAACCCGATTGTGTAGGTGAAGAGGTGGATGTAAGCTTATCACTCTCCGACATCTCGGCCTGAGCGGCTTCCTTCGGGGTTTCCATTACCGGAAATGACATAATTCCTGCTGTATCTCTAGTCTTACTCGATGTGCTAGTGGAGAGAACCTTGTAGAACGATTTTAGAGAAGGCGTAACTTTAGAGGAAGCAGGAATCCTTCCCTTCACCTTTTTGCTGCCCTTCCCTTTTCCTTGTGGGGTTTCTGAATCACCAATGTCGTGATTACCTCTATACCCTTTCACCTTAGCCCCTTTCTTCTGGGCTAAAGCCTTAACGTGAGTTACTGGGAGAGGGACAGGTGTATTAGTATGAACTTGGGGTAAATTGGCCACCCGACTGCGGAGGGTGTATCTACTAACCACAGAAAGAGGATCATGAGCCACTAGTGGAGGTTTACCCAAATTGACTGAGGGAGGGCTGACCTGTAGATTAACTATGCCGGGACTACCTGTCTCCATACAAAAGTCTTTGACAATGCTACTCTTAGGAGATATATACAACGGTCCGCCAGAGAAACTCAGAGGTGCATAAGTTGTTCTACTGTCGACTCCTTTCAACTCGAGGTCTTTAAGCAGTATTGTCAAGACCGACCGCCCCCCGTAGCTCCTTATTTCAGGGATCTCGCTCCCAATCCTCTCGCTTTGTGCAGATACCGGTGAAATATAGCCCCTCCACTGTGTTATGCTCTGTGCACGTCTTCCGGCATTAACCCTCCAGAATCTTATAGCACCAAACTCACGAAACCAAGCCGGTTCGTGGGGTGCAGAGACACCTCTGTTAACCATCCGGGAATCTTCCTACTGCCTTCCTGAAAATACCTTGAAAATTAAACAGCCTGTCTTGGCCTAACAGTCAACTTTCAGCACAAAGAGCTCTTGCATAGATTCATACAGGGACAAAAACGGTTTCAAGGTTCAGGGAAAGGTCCAGAAAAGTAGTCCCAGGAAAACTGTTGAGCGATAATCAACTAAAAGGCACTAAAAATGCACTAATAAACACTAAGCACCTCTCGCCTACCCCACGCCTTCTCCCGATACGAAGCCGGGTTTAAATGAGGTATGTAGCCACTTAGCCTTTAAACAAACAAAGGCTACGGCCACTGGAGCCGACACCGCTCACCACTCATGCCGTACTGCTCCGAGTTGAGGGGGGGGGCCGCGCATCACCGTGCCTCTTCTTCGCTGGGTAAATGGCAGCGCCGGCACCGGCTGGTAGACGACCCTTGCCCAATTTCCGCCGCAATCCCGGGGGCTCATAATATCAAAATCCCGGGGCCACTGAGTGAAAACGCTCCATTCTCCATTCACTTGCTGATGCTGGTACTGCTGCTGATTCTCCCCTCGCGCCTGCGTGGAGCACCGCATAGGAGGAGGTGGAGCTCCGTCACGGCCGTTAACCTCCGGCCGTCATGCTCCCCCTCGCCAATAGAGGTATTCTATTGGAAAAAAGCATTGTGGCCATATTTACCTTCATTAAAAAGCTGGGGCCCAAACCCTTAGAGAAAATAAAAAATAACTCTATGGCCAAAGCCATCTCCATAGCCACATTCTTCGTGGTTAGCCCCCATATTATTGTGGCACTCAGTGTGGAGAAGGGAGACTGTAAACCTAACTCAGCACATTATGAGCGATTTGGTTAAACCTTCATTATGTGCACAAGTTTACATGGCTACAATATGTAAGAAATACTCTGAGCTCTATCGGTTTGCAGGCTCTGTTTGACAACCCTGCTAACTGATTGACAATCTCTAAAAAAAAGGATAATTATTTTTAAGAATGATGGAGAGAGATATAGGAAAATATTTGTAACAAACCTATGATGAAATTATATCTGATGACTCCTGCAATTACTTTCAATGTAAATTCATACTCCAGCTTTGTGTCAAATCCCTGACATCAATTTATTCTAGTAAGGGTCCGACTAAATCACATTCCGATTATAATGGGCTATCTCACTGGAACCTATTTTCTATTCAAGCAATGTCGGCCTGCCTGTGAAATGGAACATCTCTCCAAACAGACTTGCAGATCATCTTTTTTCCAAAATGTTATTTGGCCCAGAGGAAAAGAATCAGTCTCCCCCCCATGCGCAAATATAAATTCAGGCAATGCCACCCAGCATTATATTTTTTACAAATGTTGAAGGATTTGTTTGTGTGTCACTGTTTATCATCCTGCCTATGGCTCTCACTAAAGCACAGAAGATCCCAACCACAGGTCTGAGGATAAAGTACTAATCTTTATAATGTTCATTGTGATGGCAATCCGACCCCTGCACTCACTTGCAGCATTCTCTCTTTATACTAACTCATAAGGATTTTATGTGTTTATTGCCCTATTTATCTAATATATCATAGAGTACCTATTTTTAATCTAATATGAATAGTTTTGCTGTACATTTGTTGTTGAAATGCACTGGAGAATAGGAGAAATCCTGGAAAATAAGATAGATTGGTGGAAATTATAATTAAGTACGTAGGAGCACTTTGCGGACCGTTTAGCTGAGGTTTTTAAACTCCTTCAATATTTTGTCATTTTGTAATTTGGACCCTATGACGTGAGGAAGAGCGAGACAGGATAGTGTTTTTTTTATTAATTACTTAGTATGCACTGACACTTTTGGAACCAAATTGTATTTTATCGTATTGCTTTTATTATTGTACTTTTATGCCCTTTACTTTTTTAGATCGAATAAAGGACTGATGGTGATGACTCATCCCAAATAAAAACAAAACCGTTTAGACATGATTTTATATAGGATATGTTAGAAATGGGGGTTTATAGTTGGCAGAGATATGCACCTAGACCAAGTCCTTCTTTTCAGGGTAAGGAGATTACACTTCTAAAACTCCAGCTCACTCCCTTGGTAGCTTCGCACGAGCAGTCTTTTGTTCCTGGGCCTGCAGAGACCACTTCACTTCACGAGTAAGGAAAACGATTGCCAGTCACAACTTTCTGCCTTGAAAAAGCCCTACGCCAATGGGCCTATGGGCGAAACACGTGTTGGCTGTCATTTTTTCTATGCATGAAAAAATGAATAAACACAGCGTGTTTAAAACCTACCAATGAACTTTGGAAATCATTCCTCCTACAAAATACTGATAAAGGAGGAACAGCCCTCCACCCACTACCTAAACGTGTACCCTGTAATGGCGCTTGGTGTAGCCATTTGTGAGGCACGTGCCAGCGCAAAGATTGGGCCCTGACAACTGTAGCATAAAAGTCCAGGCTCCTCCACCCATCCCTGTAACCTGGCACGACCAGTCAGCCTGAGCTCAGAAGAAGTGTGTAAAGCATTTGCACATAACACACAGTAATACAGTGACAACACTACAATAGGACACCACACCAGTTTTAGAACAACAACCGATATTTATCAGTGTAAAACAAGACCAAAATGAGAAAAATCCGACATACAATTATCAAGATTAAAGCTAGGGTAGACTAATCAAGGCCTTAATACAATTTCCTGCTTAGGGGGATAGAACATAGACCTTGCCAACTACGGGGGGCAAGTTCTCGATCTATGCCTCTCTGGACCCAGTTGTACCCCTCTGTCTATACTGTTAGGGACCACTATGCTAACCCATTGGGTACCCTTTATACCACTTGTGGATCCCATCTGTGCAGCACCGAACTTTACTCTGCTCACAGATGTATCCCAGAAGGCAGACAGTACCACCATGGCCAACACAGTGGTGTGGTCCAGTCCACCCCATGGGATGACTTCTGCCTCCCCCCTCCAGGGGTAACGGTGTCCACCAGGACAGCAAGTCAGAGTGGCCACTGACAGCTGTCAGAGATGAAAGCCAGGCCCCAGATCTCTCACAGCTCTCTAATCTCGGTGGCATCTGTGAGTGGGGGGTTAACCCCAGGTGTGTGCAACCCTTTGTCCTTTCTCCCTCCCACCGGTTCAGGGATACCATCCTGACACTGGCCCACAAACCCAGGGTCTGTACCCTTTGGCTGGGTAAGAGTCGTGGAGGGCTCTCCCACACCCTGTTCGCCTGGTCCTGTACCCTTCACTGTGAAGAGGTACCCCCAGACTCCAGAACTATCTGTACACCTCTTGCAAGTGTACTGCACTGTTCTCCTACCCGTCTTGGGTGCTATCCTGCAATTGTTTACTCAGCTCAGGGTCTGTACCCTTAGGCTGAACAGGAGACTGGGGTGGGTTCTCCTAGACCCTGGCTTCTCTGCAGGGCTTCTGTACCTTCCACGTGATAGAGGTACCCCCAACCTTTAGAATTGTCAGGACAGCTGGGCCAGCAATACTGCACAATTCTCCTGTAGTTCAGGGGTGCTATCCTACAATTAGTCTCCCGGCCCAGTCTGTATGCTCAGGCTGGGCAGAGGCTGAGGATGAGTATTTACTCCTCCATCACCCTCTCTCTGGGACTTCACACCCTCTCACCCCAAGGGGTAGCCCTAGAAGACAAAACACAAAACAGTGGAGATGCTGCTAGCAGTTGCCCCCTCCTCCAGGTCAGGGAAGACAATCTGAACCTGGCCTTTCAACCTAGGGTCTGTACCATAATTTTGGACCTGTGCCTGACAAGCCAGGACTTCTTGGGAAGTACAACCCCCTTCCCCAGGGGAAGCACTTCCTGGAAGTGTTGGATGAGAGTCTGTCTGGTGTGCAGGTCTCCAACCCTCTGTCCATCCAACAGTGCATGCAGAACCCCCAGGCCAGAAGTGGGGTGTCCTGGCATGCTCTGACCCCAGAGCTGGAACCCCTGATCCACTGGTCCTCCCACTGAGGCTGTCTCCCCCTCACCCTTTCTATGGACGTATGTACTCTACCACTGGTGAGGTACTGCCAGACAGAAGAACTGGTGAGATGCTGGGGACAGCTGCCCCAACAGCTGTCCCCTGTAGTCACACATTTGTGAAGGATCTTCCATGTTGAATCACCTACAGTGAATCCATATCCTCCTCCCGATACTGAGGTCTTTGGTTTGCCTGAGAATTCCAACAGAAGGCAAGCTCTACTTCAAAGCCTTTGGAGAACTTTAACAGAAGGAATCTTAGAAGGTTCAGTCCAATCCTTTCACTGCCCAAGACAGAAGCAACAACTGCAGGCCAACCCAACAAATCAACCAACAGAAAAGGGGCAGAACTCCTTCTGGCAGCTCTTCCAGCTCTTCTGCTTGGGCGGTACTTATTCCAGAAGTGTTCTAAAGTCCTCGGGTCAGGCCCCAATATTTTATCACTTTTCCCTTTGTAGTTTTTGAAAGAATGTCTCTTGGCTCAGTAAAAACAGTTCTTTCCTCCCTGGTCCAGCTTCACCACAGGAGCTGGAGACAGCCTTATGTATAGCAGACACAGCCTATTCAGGTGCTGGTGAAAACTCCTCCCACCGCTCTAAATGCAGAAAGGTCTATTCAACCTGGCTATGAGTCACCCAGGAAAGGCAGGACCTACCTCAAACCCCCTTACGACTGTCTAAAGTGAATACACATCCCCAGCTCTTGTCACTTTTTTTTTTTGTGTTGACATTTTTTATTAGAAATTTTGAGATAAAAGTACAGATACAAAAAAAAATAAAGCAGGATAATATCTTTGACAAGTAAAATAATACAAATGAGGAAAGGTATTACACGAAGTATGATAAATATGAGGACATAAAAATATTGTATATTCCATAATCTTAAATACAATAATAATAATAATGAGAAAATAGCAAAATAAGTACATTATAGAAGAATAAAGAAAAAGAAACAGGAGAAAAAGGAAGAAAATGAATAAAAGGAAAAGGAAGAGAAAAAGAAAAAGAAAAGAATAAGCAAGAATCCCAGAGCAGCATGAGTAAGCACAAAAGAGGTAAAGGAGAAAAAATGTAAAGCTGAACAGTACGAAAAAAGAGAACCAAAAAGAAGAGAATTAAGAAGGTGGAACAGTCAAAGGAGAAGGAGGAGTGGAAACAGAGTCACTGTGCCTGTTTGTTTAAAGAACAAGAACATCCTCCTCCTTGGAGACTTCAATATACATTGGGACAACAGCAGCAACTCTCTGACAAACCTATTAGTGGAAGATATGGCTATCCTACAGTTATCTCAGAGAGTCCACCAACCAACACACATCGCAGGACATACACTAGACCTGATATTTTCTAATATCGATTCCATTGACATTGACCCTTTAACACCGTTGTTATGGACCGATCACTACATGATCACCTTCTGCATCCCTCAGACCAAAAAACACAGTGTATTCACAGCAAATACGAGGAACTGGAAATCTTTCACACTTGATAAATTCAGAAATCATTTTTCACACCCTTTTTGTACAAGTACTAATAATATTCATGAGGAAATAGATCTCCTTCATAAAAACATTAAAAACACACTTGAATATTGTTCGACTTCTCAATCCCGCCACAAACCTGGCAACAAAAAATCAGAGAGATGGTACGGACCAGAGCTTAAACTCTTAAAAAGAAATTGCACCTCCCTTGAACATAAATGGAGAGTAAGCAAGTCAGATGAGACTAAATACAGCTTTAGGAAAGCATTAACACTCTATAACAGAGCGATTAGAAACGCAAAAAAGGACTATTTCACACGCAGAGTCACTGAAAATAAAAACTGCTCAAAAGAACTTTTCAAAATTGTCAGAGAACTATGCAACCCAACCAATCTCTCCCTAAATCTTACTCCTTCACAGGAGAACTGTAACAAATTTAATGACTTTTTCTGCGAAAAAATTGACACCATTTATGCCTCCTTTCCAAAATCAGGGACGAAAAAAAGTGAACATTACGTACCAACTGCTGCACATACCATCTGTCACAGTTTTGGCCTTTTTTCGGAAGAGGAGGTAGAAAAAGTCATGCTTGAGGTCAAATCTGGGTCACCACTTGACCCATGCCCACATCACATTTTCTCCCAGCTAACCCCTGTAATATGCCCAGTAGTCACTAGAGCACTTAATCTTTCTCTTAGTTCTGCCGAATTCCCAAAATCATGGAAACAGGCCCTAGTCACTCCTTTAGTAAAAAAGGCTGGAGCAGACGTAAACAATCCGGCCAATTACAGACCAATATCCCAGTTATCCTATTTATCAAAAGGTTCTGGAGAAGTTGGTCAACAGACGACTTTCCGTATTTTTGGAAGTTAATGACCTACTGGATGCCTCACAGACAGGGTTCCGGACAAACAATAGCACTGAAACTACACTCCTAGCAGTGACAGACAGCATTAGAACTAAGGTGGATCAAGGTAAAACAGTCGTTCTGATACTTCTCGATTTATCAGCGGCTTTTGATACTGTACCCCACGATCAATTATTGAACATCCTGGCAGAGAAAGGAATTCAAGATAAAGCATTAGGATGGCTACAATCGTTCCTAGCGGATCGAACCCAATCAGTTCGCTTGGGTGACTACACATCCCCTCCGCGACCTATAAAATACGGGGTTCCCCAGGGGGCTTCGTTGAGCCCAACCCTGTTCAATGTGTTCGTCTCCTCATTGGCAACCATTGGCAAAAAGTGGGGTGTCGAAATGTGCTCTTATGCGGATGACACCCAGTTGATGGTCACCATTGATGAAAAAGATGATTCAAAATCTAGACTGACAAACTGCCTGACTGAGTTGGCAATTTGGATGCAGGACCATTGTCTTAGACTAAATGCCGACAAGTCTGAAATCTTACTGTTCGGCAGAGGCACACAGGCTTGGGACAACAGCTGGTGGCCGAGTGACCTGGGCTCGCCTCCCAACCCTACTGCAAAAGCCAAAAATCTAGGCATAACACTGGATAGGGACTTATCCATGAAATCCCATGTCTCCATAGTTTGCGGCAGAGGCTTCGGGCTATTGAAGATGCTTAGACGAGTCTTCCCCTGGGTTCCGACAGAGTGCAGGAAAACACTAGTCCAGTCACTATTGATGAGTAGGCTGGACTATGGTAACTCCCTGTTTGTGGGAATGGCAGATTACCTTTTCTCTAAATTGCAGATGGTTCAGAATGCCGCGGCCAAAGCCATCTGTAATAAAAGAAAATACGACTCAGCCAAAAACTGCATGCGTGAGCTTCATTGGCTCCCAATGCGACAACGAGCCACTTTTAAACTACTATGTATTTCACACAAAGTACTTCACGACACAGGCCCCAACATCCTACATGACAAGATTAGATTCCATAAACCCTCAAGGAACCTACGATCCATAACGTCAGGTAGAGCTTCCACCACCCGATCACGGACTGTCAGGATGGGAGAACGGGCCTTCTCTCACATTGCCGCAACAAAATGGAATGAGTTACCTTCTAACCTTAGAACAAATGACTGCTTCCTCTCATTTAGGAAACAACTAAAGACAGTTCTCTTCCCCAGATCAGATCAATAATCCTCAACCAGAGCTGCTATCGAATCACTAGCCACCTCTCCTCAGCGCCGTGATGTCCTTCCAAGGATGAATGTTAGCGCTTTACAAATAAATAAATACAATACAATACAAATACACAGTGGCTTCCAGAAAAGGAGACCACACCTGGAGAAAAATGGAAGTTTGATCCTGCAAGTTATAAATTGTACGTTCATGTAGAGCTGTTTGCATCATTGCCACCAACCACTCTTCCTGCGAAGGAGGCAGAGGCGATTTCCAGTGTCGCAATATACAAATTTTTGCCGTGGCCAGAGCCGTGTGGAGAAGACGGGTTTGCGGCCTAGAAAACTTCGGAAGGCTACGAAAATCATGCAAAATAATATTCAGAGGAGTAAGGGGCAGAGGGAGTGACATGGCATTGTCCAATGTCTTCCGTACAAAAAGCCAAAAAGGGGTCGTGCGAGGACATTCACAGACAATATGCGTAATATCACAACCAGAATCTGAACACCTCCAACACAAAGTATGTGATAACAATTTAGCATGATGCAATTTGACTGGCGACCAATGCCATTCATGTAAAATTTTGAAAATGCAAAATTTAAAACGAGCTTCACGGACTCCCTTATGCAACCCTTCCAAGATTTGGTCCCATTGAATATTGGAATATGCAACCGATAGGCGAGATTGCCATTTTAACTGGAGAGCTTGCGAGAGAGGCTGTGAAAATAAAGGAGGCAAAAAAGTTTTATAAAGACCAGAAGTCACACCTTTAAGATTCCCCCAAGACTGCAGGTAAGACAAAATAGTAGATACAGATATTAAGTCAGGCGGAGGACCTAAATGTTTTGTGAGAACTTGTTGGAGCTGAGTGTATTTACAGGATTGTGTGGATGGCAGATGAAATTCCTCACAGGTTGAGAAAAAGATTTAAAAGAGTTATTATGAAATAATTGATCTATAGTCTGAATACCAGCTTCCTGCCATACCGACCAGGACAGGGTGCGACCCATTGAGGTATGTCTTTAGATTTGGGTAGAAAAAAAACAAGTTGTGAAAGATGAAGAGCAAGCGAGTAATGCTCGATAGAAGGGAGACCCAAACCCCTTTGTAGCTGATGAGATTTTAGTTTTGCAAAGGTAAGACGCGGTTTAGCCGTGCCCCAGACAAAAAGTTTGATTTTGGAGTCAATGGATCTCAGAGTTGTACAGGGGATGTGAAGAGGAAGCATACCCAAGACATAAAGAAATCGAGGAAGAGTAACCATCTTAACCGCCTGGACCCGCCTCCCATAAGGATAAACCCAAAGCCTTCCATTTATCAAAATCTCTTTGCATTTGTATGATTAAAGGAGTCAGATTGTCCGTGACTATATTATCCAACCCTCTATTAATTAAGATTCCTAAATATTTAAGTCGGGATGGTTGCCAATGGAAAGGGAAATCAGAAATCACATCTTTCATTGTACCAATGGTCATGGGTAATGCTTCATTCTTATCCCAATTTATCTTGTAGCCAGAAAAGGAAGAGAAATCATGATGATGCGGAGGAGAGCAGGAAGAGAGCAGGGAAGATCAGTGAGTGTGAGGAGAATATCATCCGCATATAAATAAATTTTAGAGTGACCAATTGGAAGGGAGACACCTACCACAGTAGTAGATTGTCGTATCGCAGCAGCTAAAGGCTCCATTGCGAGAAGAAAGAGAAGAGGGGAGAGTGGACACCCCTGACAAGTGCCTCGTCTAATTGGAAATGGGGTAGAAAGAAAACCGCCATAATTGACCTGAGCCGATGGATCATCATAAAGCAGGCGCACTTTATCTATAAACTGGTCGCCTAACCCAAACCTTTGCATGATAGAAAAAAGGTATTCCCACTCAATGCGATCAAACGCTTTTTCAGCATCCAGAGAGAGAAGTAATGCATCATCAGTGAGATGTTTAGCTGACCATAAAGTGTGAGATAAGGTGCGTAAATGGTTGCGAGATGACCTACCTGGGACAAAACCTACCTGAGAATTGTGGATTAAAGAAGGTAAAACTTTACGGAGACGTGATGCAAGGATGCTAGCAAGTATCTTAACATCTGAATTTAAAAGAGATATGGGCCTATAACTACTGCATAACAAAGGATCCTTGCCAGGTTTCGGTAAGACAGCTATAACGGCCTTATTGGACAAAGGACCAAGAGAAGACTCCTCCACTGCCTCCCCAAATGCTGCATGTAAAGTGTCAATCATATTCTGACCGGTCCATTAAAAAAATTCAGGAGGAAAACCATCATCCTCCGGAGCTTTATGATATGGCAAGGCAGCTATTGCTGAAGAAATGTCATACTTCGTAATAACACCATCCAGTAGGGCCCTACCCTCAGCAGAGAGTTTAGGGATATGAACTGCATCTAAAAATGTGTTCATCGCAAGTGCGTCTGTATGAGTGCTTGGAGAATAAAGAGATCTATAAAATGAAGCAAATTCCTCAACAATTTCCTGTGGTCGAGTAAGTACGTCACCACCACTGGATTTGATAGCTGGAATTGCCATAGCGGCTTCCCTCTGTCTCAATTGCGCAGCTAGTAACCGACCAGCCTTTTCCCCCTGCTCGTAATGACCTCCTTTCATCTTTTGCAAAGCGTATTCGGCTTTAGAAGTAAAGAGACTATTAAGAGACATTCGCGCTTTCTCCAGTGATTTACGAGCCTAAAGGGTTGGCTTTGAGATATACGATTGAGAGAGTCGGCGAATGTCGTCCTCCAAAGCAGTCTGTTTGACTGCGTTTTCAATATTGCGTAAAGCAGCGTCCCACATTAGTTGACCCCTAATTGTTGCCTTGGCCGCAGCCCAAACCATTCTCTTAGAAGAGATTGATGTATCATTGAGAGTAAGGTAATCCTGGAGATGTGACTGCAAAAAAAGTTTACCTGCTGGAGCTCTATACCTGGCTATATTCAAGTGCCATGGTTTACGTCCTGGTTTGGAGAGACCCAAATCAAGAGATAGGAGAACAGGGGAATGGTCGGATATGGCTGCTTCCAAGATCTGGGACTGTGTAACCAACTGGACTGCCTGTTGCGAAAGAAGGAAATAATCAAGACGCGAAAATGTACCATGTGTAGAGGAGAAAAACGTATATTCTTTGTCTTGAGGATGACTCAGCCTCCAATGATCAACTAGACCAGTATCAGCAAGGATGTCCCTAAGAATGGCTCTATCTGGAGCGTTAACGGTGTCAAAGCAACCTGTTCTATCCAGAGTAGGATCTGGTGCCAGATTCCAGTCCCCTCCAATGAGAAACTGGGAGGCATTGATTTCCGTGAAAAGGCGGTTCAGACGGAGAAAAAACTGTTTTTTGGAGCCTAAAGGGGCATAAATAGAACCAAGGCAAATGAAAGAGTTCCCAATTTTCCACTTGACAAACACATATCGACCTTCCGGGTCAGACCACGTTTTGAGAATTGTGAAGGGAAGTGACTTTCGAAAAAGTATGGCAACCCCACACTTGCGAACAGGGTTAGGGTTGGTAGGATCAAGCTTGGAGATACTACTGTGAATCACTTTACCAACCCAGTCTCTACTGAGTTTACTAGATTCAATATCATCTAAGTGCGTTTCCTGCAATAAAGCAACGTCCACATGTTTAGAGCGCAGGTATGTGAGTACCTTTTTATGCTTGATATAATGAGTGAGGCCATGACATTCCAGGAAATCACTGACAGCGAATTAGGAGAGGACATGATAGGAGAATTTAAGAGGTAAAGAGAAAGAAAAGAAGGCAGTTGGACAGAAAATAGAGAAGAAAAATGTTGCTATGGGAAGCAAGAGACAAAATGTGTTGAAGAAGGAGAGGAAAACTAATAAAATGGAGAAAAGAAAAAAGGAAAGGAAGAGAGAAGGAAAAGGAAATACAAAAGTAATTTAGAAAAACAAAATGAATATCTAAAAGAGACAGAGCAGGTAGAAACGAAAGAAAAACAAATACGAACATAGGAAAAGAGAAGAGAACCTAAACTGTTATCTACGGGTCTGGGCGCACTAAAAGCAGCGCCAAGGGGTAACCGGACCCCCTCCGAGGAAAGAAGAGTGGGAATCTAAAGAACAAAGGATAATATGGAATATACGAGACACAATAAAGCAGGGTAACATAATAAAAAGTCGTGCAAAAACATGAGATACCATCATAAAGCACAGCCAATGAATAAAGAGAATGATTAAATGTGTGGTGCAGTTACCATACAATAAATAATAAGTTGATAAGGAAAGAAAAGAAGACTAAAGGAGGAGAAGTAAATGAAGGAACCCCCATAGCATACAATAAAAGAAACAAATAAGATGTAATAATGAAGCATGTGAAATAATATATAGAAAGGGACAGAATCAATAATGGCAAATAGAGAGAAAAAGAAAGAAGTAATAAACAAAAGAAGAAAAGCCCCCATAAGGAAACATGAGAATATGAATAGAGACAGCATAGATATAAATGAGTGGAATAATAAAATAAATTACATTATGTCAAAAACAAAGTATCTTATGAAGTAAATGAACAGTGTGAATTCTAAACCACAGTAACAACAACATGGAGAAGGGAATGAATAAGAAGTGAGTCCTGCATGTAATAGGTAATAAATATGCAGCATATAATAAACGAGATCTAAAATGCGTAAATACTCCTAAAAAGCCTATGATAAAATGTCAAATTTGTTGGGAACTCACAGGATAACAATATGACATAGAGCACCAAATAAAACAGTACTACAATATGCATATTTTATAATACTAAAGAACCACAGGCAGTTAAGTGAACTGTTAAAGCATCAGATAATAGGAAAGTAGTTAAATGAGAGGGATAGAGAAAACCAGCACTATCAGAAAGAGGGGGAGAAAAGAAGGTAGAAAGTACAGATAATAGTGCAAAGGAATAAAGACATAGGAAAATACAAGAACCTATTTTAAGAAATGAAAGTATCCAAAGCGAAGTATCCACTGAAGGAAGTGAATAATGTCACGTTAAACAATTAATAAAATATTATAGGGAAAGGAATACATTGGAAAAGGACCATCAAAGTAAAGGGAACAGTGTTGAGGCAAGCCAACAAAAAGAGATATACTCCGAGGAGGTCGAATGCGTAGTGTAAAACCATGAAGGAAGAGGGACATAGAGAACACAGTGTGAAACAAAGAAGAAAAGTTATTGCATCACATAAAGAAAAGCGGCGTCAGAATAAAACCTAGACGAGAGAATAGTAATACGAGAAAAACAAAGAAGAGAACCACGAAAAGGAGACAAACCTACAATGGCACATAAAGAGAGAGGGAAAGAGATAGCATGTAGAGACAAGGAGGGAAAACCATAAAATCATGCCATAGAAGAAGAACAGAAGAAAATGATCAGAAACAATCCAAACATAGAAAACAATGAAACAAATAGACATCTTTCAAAAGCAAAATAGCTAATAAAGAAATGGTGAGTAAATACCTTAATAACAATAATATCACTATAGCAGAGGGAATGAATAAGAAGAAAGAAAGAAAAGCTACCTGTGGGGAGGTAACAACCTTATAGTATATAATAAGCAGAACCTGAAAATGAGTAAATAACTGCAAGACTAAAAATCACATAGTAATAGCAAATACAGAATAACAGTACAGCAGAAGGTACTATACTGAACACTAAATATAAGGAACCATATTATATCATACATAAAGGTCACAGTGAACCAAACCAGCAGTAAAAGCATTATGAACAACGAATACTGCTATAAACGTATAGAATAAGAAAAAGAGAGAAAACAATAGAACATAAAAAGAAATTCAGTCAGCATCAGAAGGCGTTTTAAGAGGCGATCTAGACTTGTCCCTTTGCTGCGTGTTAGTGAGAGAGGAGACAGAATGTAGAACTGAATCCCTGTCCTCCTGAGAGCGAGACGGACGAGCGAGATCCCTGCCACGTTGCCTAGAGTCAGGAGAGGTGTATAAGTGAGATGTTGGTAGGTTCAGTGAGGAGGACTTGGACTGAGGAGGTTGGGCCGAGGAAGAAGACTGAGTGTCCATATCACTGGATTTGATATCGTCTAGGAACTGTTGTAGAAGCGCAGGATCATAAAAGTCCTTGGACTCTCCATTCCTGGTAATACGAAAACGTGCAGGTTCAAATAATCCATTTGTCGTAACTGGGGCCGCATAGAAAGAAACGCTTTCCGCCGTTCATTTGTTTCTTTAGAGAAGTCTGCAGCCATCTGGATGGTATGGCCTTGAAACAGGAAGGAGCCATGCGTGTGAGCCAATGATAAAATCTGTCTGGTCTGCTCATGCCGAAGAAAACAAGCAATAATTGGCCTGGGCCTTGCCGAAGGACCAGAATGCAGAGGTCCCAGTCCAAGAGCACGCTGGAGCTCAAGAGGAGGAGAAAAAGAAATTCCAGTCAAAGTGGGAAGGGCATTACAAAGGAAGGACTTCATATCTTGCTTTTAGATATTTTCTGGAAAGCCAAAAAAACGGATATTGTCTCTACGACTGCGATCTTCCAAATCGATGATCTTACTGTGTAGAAAAAGTAGATCTTGATCTGAACCCTGAACAGAATCCAGTCTGCTTTCTATATCCACTATTTTAGAGTCAATGACGTTAATCCTTGTGTGGAAAGTAGTGAGTTCTGCCCGGATAGACTTTGTCTCTGCAGTTAATGAAGTCATCGTAATGTCCAGACCCTCCAAGCGCCGGTTAACTCCAGAGAGTTCTTGCAAAATGTGTTACATAGTATCAGATAGGGATTTGTCGCTCTGAAATGATATAGCTTGTGGTGGAGAAGGTGACGCAGATCCATTACCTTTAGCTGCCGAAGTAGAGGATTGTTTAACCACAACAGTGAAAAGTGTTTGTTTAGGCCCACGACCCCCATTCCTATTGTTAGACATTTCCGTGCTTCGTTGTAGAGGTGGTCTACAGTAGCGAATATAGAGAATATTGGAATATAAGGCAATTATGAAATACTCCAAATAACAGGAAAGTAGTAAAAGAGGAGCAGCAAGTGAATATCCAAAACTAACAGCATACAATTAATACCTGAAATTCGAAAAAAATCATTATAGCATTGCCACAAAATAACAAGCAGTATGCCAGTAAACCAAAGTAGTGCTGAAGTGTCAAGTCACACATACAAAATGTACCTCAGAAACAAAGCATGGAAAGACATTAAATGAGTACAACAGTGAATTATCAATGCAATGATGACAAAGTAGTTGTACATAATGTGAGAGTACGCAATGAATGTGAAGATAAAGCGGTTCTCAAATGAAAGGTAGTGTATGAAATAAGAGAAGTGTCATACACTCAGGACTGCCACAAAGAAAACATGAGATTATGGTGCTGGCATGTAAAGCAATAACAGTGAATGGAAGTCAAAAGTGTGAATAAGATGAGGTAACAAACCTGCAACGGTATACAAACAAGTGTAAAAGTAAATGTTGCCATGTTCTGTGTCCCTACGTGTCATCCATCATATGTTATGTGTGCATGATTAATATGCATATGTATTCCCCATGTTCGATTCAAGACACAATTATAGTTGTGTCCACCTCTAGTATGCCAGTTTCCAGTTCTCGTGAATACTACGAATATCAGGCCTATGTAAAGCTACGTTGCCACGTTTCTCAGTGTGCACGTTATTCCATTATAAAGTCCCCGTTTCTAGGCCTCAAAAGGGCCTGGACACCAGATTCAGCTCCTGTCTCCTGAAACCTCGCTGAGGAGCGATACAGCCCCCACCTGTATCCTCGACCCTTCACTTACTTCCTGCCTCACAGTGCCCGGTTCAGGCTGGCTCTGCCTTTGAGTCTGCCAAAAATATGTTATGATTCCAGTTATCAGTTCAGTCCTCCTTCTCTGCATTCCTAAATTACTGAATCGCATCAATAGTTTCCGTCATTGTCTAGCCTTCACGTCTCCACGTTAGAGAAATACTGTATTAATGGTCATTTAATATTCTTCATCACGCACTACATGTAGAATAATGCATGGTCCAGTCTTAGAATCAAGTTAGCCTTTCCCCTCCTGACTTATAATTTATATCAACATGTTCTCTAAACATCAGATACTAGATACTGCTTAGGTACATGTCGCCCTGACTCTCCAGACTTCAGTCTCTGCTCCTAGCACAGAGTTCGAAGCCCCCAGCTTCTCCTAGTAACACGTCATTGCTAGTTTGCGCGCTCATCCCAGATCCAGCCCCGGCAGCTGCTGGGCCCTGCCATCCTATTCCTATGCAGGTTGTCCTGTTCCTGTCCTTTATGCTGTAATAAACCTGCGAAACTCCTACTACCTCGAATCTTGACTCTTATTTATTGAGCTATCTGTTATTCATTTATACATTCAAAAATAGGGTATTTATTTATTTATTTACCACATAATGGCGCCCGAATAGGGACTTGCCCTTTCCCCACGCGTCGGTGAAGCCACGCCGACCCCCTGACCCTCTGCCGTCGTGACGGAACTCTTCTGCGCACCGGCAGATATTTCTGCTTCAAGTATCCCTCAGGCCCACGGAGGAGACGGAGGAGGCGGTCCAGCATCCAAACGAGACGGTGGAGGAACGCGGCGAGTCCCGACCAGAGCCCAAGCAGAGAGTTCAAGGTCCGAGGTATCCGGAGGTCCGCCCGTAACTGAAGTCCGAAGTTCGCCCGTCCGGCGTCCAAGCAGTCCCGTCCAGTCTGAGGCCTTCCGTTCTTGCTGCCCGGTGAGTACCGTTACTGGGGTAGTATCTAGACAGGGTCAATTTAATTGACTCTGGTCCGTGGGTTGGTGGTACACAGACCCACAAACGAAGTGTCCACTTCGGTGGATGCGGGTCCTGACGTGTCTCTTTATGAGACCGGTAAGTTTCGTACTGTTTCAGCAGTGCATCTAGTTCCTGTTCTAGTCAGTTCTGTTCTCGAGAAAATTCATGTATTCTGTGTTCCGTATTCCAGGTAGTATTATGTTCGAACTGTTATTTTTAAATGTTCTTCATGTATTTTAATGTCGTGGTATGAATGGGGAATAAGTATCGTGTTTATTGTGTATTGTATTGTGTCTAGATTATAGTTCAGTCATGCCGCTCTTTTCGAAATTACGTCAGTTAAAAACCAGAAAGGGTCTGCTGGAAGCAGCAGTTCCAGTTCCGCCTAGGGACAGTCCAGGTCATTTTATGTATCAGAAGCATGGCATAAGCGCCATACTGTATCTAGATTTATGGGTAGAGTATACCAAACAGTTAGAAGAAAAGTATAGATGGCCCGTATCGGGTACCTGGGATGCCGAGTGCATCATGCGAGTAGAAGAGGCATTATGGAAAAAGAAAGCCAGACAGTCACAGAAAGATGCCATCGAGTTATGGCGCAAAGAAGCTCATAAAAGAACTGAAAAGGAAATCAGAAAGTCAGAATTAAGTAGAGAATCCTTAGAACGAGCACAAGAAAAAGAACTAATCGAGATAGGTGAACAAGTCAAAGCCGAACAGTCAGACAGACAGAGGCATGCCCTTATTAGGGGTATGTATCCTCTCCTTGCCGAGGGCTTGCCAAAAGCGACCCCAGAGGCATCCAGTAATTTCCCGCCACCATTAGTTCCGACCAAACTACGTCACAAACAGACCGCAGCTGATATTTTTATTTCGTCCTATTTGGACGACACAGTCCCAGAATATGCAAATCCTGTTCGCGCTCCGCCAGTCCCTGTAAATCAGGCACTTCCCGCTCCTCCAGACACCGGAGTACCTGTTACGGTACCCTCGGTCCAGCCCGCCATACAAGTCCAGCCTACATTTCCATTTCCCACTCTGCCAGGACGAAGAGCCTCAGTAGACGACTCTAGTTTAGGGGCCGCAGGGGGAGGTACTCCTCAAACCCCGCTGCCACACAAGCGTTTAACGACAGCCGAATTACATGCACAAGCATCACAGCGTACGCCCAGACATCAGACTGTAGCAGAAATAAGAAAATCCCTTGCCGAATGCGGCTATGATCCAGTCCCAGGCGAGGATAATATGGTTTTATATTCATTCCGCGTAAGAAAGGTGGCCGAGTATCTAGTCACCTTACCGAATATGAAAGAAGATCTAGACAGAATATATCGTTTCATCCGTACAGGGGATGATCCAGAAAGCATTAGCGAGGCCATGTCTCAAAGGAAAGCCGAGATCCAGCTCATGATATTAAAGTTTCTGATCAATTGTCTAATAAGAGAACAAGATTACCCGTCTAAAGATCCGGCTGAAATGAAAACTCTGACAAGGTGGAGTGATAATATAGCCGAGGGTAAGCACAAGACCGTCGGTGCTATGGAGAGTATGTACAAGAAAATCCGTAAAGAAATAATAAAATTACACGAACAGCGTAAAGCAGTACAAGTAAGCGAGAAAGAAAGTAACTCTGATACTGAAGAGGTAGAGGACGAGAATCCCGACAGAATAGCGTATGTAGGAAAATCTAGATTTCCAGATCGCCATTTACGCCTAGAACACAAGTCTATTTTTCATTCTCCAGCACCAGAACAAGGTTCACTAGAACAAGTGTTTCAAGCTACCGATCACATTCTGAAATCACGAATCGGTTACAGTGAGTTAAGTACCATGCATGAACAAGAACTAGCCCGAACAGCAGTCCGATGGATTACTGATTCTACCACTTTTCCAGACGAAATAGTGGCACAAATGTTTCTGAAAATGCCCCCAGCCGAACAACGACTGGTGGGTATGTATATGATTCAGCACCTCATTACATTGTATGAGGGTCAGCACTCTGATCCAGGCCCGTTACATGATGTCCTGAACGAGTTACTCCAGTATAGATGGAAAGGTTTAGGTACCGATTTAATTAGTGTCATTCTAGAACAGCGTCACAAATATAGAACGTTTCTGAACCCGCATTTTGTTCATGTCTCACCCCCAGAAAGTAAACCATTTTACATGGAGAGACAGAATCCGTTACGAGAAGTCCACCCAGTTAGAGGAACGGGTGGCGAACTAGAACGAGTGTTTGTTTACACTCCGATTACAAAGATGGAACTCCTCGAGATGAAGAAATTAATTCCCTGTCATGATAAAGATCCAGCAGGGTTCCATAGAGAATTAAAAGACATGCTCCGTATGGGAGAATACACGTATCCAGATATAATTAAAATGTTAAAGGTTCTGCTGCCCGCAGGGGTGTATGAAAAGCTCAAGGAAAAAGAATGGGAGGTGGGAGAGAAAAAGATCGATTGGGCAATTCTAGAAGCTGAAGATAAGGCACGAGTACCAGGTACCGGTCTCGGAGATAAATGTAAAGAATTACCTGAATTATTGATTCAAGTTTTACCCAGACTATTGACAACTAGAAAAGAAGACTGGGATGCAATCTCAGCCTGTAAACAGAAGCAAGATGAGGATATTAGTGATTTTTATTCTAGATTTGAGAAATGTTTTAGCATCAACAGTGGCCTCAAGACGAGTAGTGAGTCATACCCTCACCTTTTTGTTACTAAATTAGTCGAGAATTCAAGTCCACAAATTAAAAATCGAGTTTTGAAAGTCGAAAGTACCTGGCAAGCTAATACCCCGTCCCAGATGTTGCAGATGCTCCAATACCACCAGAATAGAATCAGGGAAGAGCAAGAACACGAGAGAAAACGTATGAAAGACACGAAAATGAAAGTACTAGTTGCACAATCTGTTCCTCAAGACAGTCAGAAGAGGGGTCCGAATCAAGCCAGTCATCCTGCAGCTCCCGTTAAAGGGAACTGCAATTATTGTAAACAGCCAGGTCATTTTATAAATGAGTGTGCAGTTCTGAAACACAACATAGCTACTGGTAAGACTAAAGAAAGACCACGTCCGCCTAGACAAGAACAAGTTTCACAGATTCCTCAGCCACAGAATGCACCACAGACAGTTACCGCACCGCAGCCTATCGCTGCAACACAGCACGTCACACAGCAGATGTACCAGTATGCACAGTCTGAGTATCCAGAGTACCAGCAGTATTCATGAAACAGCCTAGAGAGGGAGGTAGGCTTGCCTCTCATCGAGATACCTGTAGATCAAGAAGGTCCCTATGTTCACAGTCAAGTATTAGGGAAAGACAGAAAGTTTTTGATTGATACAGGGGCAAGTAGGACCACAATTAGGCACGCCGAAGTTCCAGGGGCTCCGCTCTCAGGCTCAAGAAATGTTTCCCTTGGATTTTCAGGAAAACCTATCGTAAATGAGATTTCAAAGCCAGTTTCTCTAGAAGTAGGTCCATTGTCCCGCACTACTGATCTGTTACTTACTAAGTCATGTCCAGAAAATCTATTAGGCATTAAAACACTGAAAGAGTTAGGTGCAGTTATATGCTGTTCCCCAGAGGGAATACGATTGTTCCTACGTGACTTTAAGGGTCACTATGTATTACGAGATTTTGATTCAAGACTGTCTAATGTTCCACAGCATCTATGGGCGCAAGGTCCAACTGATGTTGGTTATATGCAAATCACACCCTATCGTGTGACTCTCAAGCCAGGTGTAGTGTTACCACGAATCAGACAGTACAGATTGCCACCTGAGGCTGTAGCAGCCTTATCCAATATTATTGACGAGCTCATGGCTCAAGGAGTGGTTGTAGAAACTGACTCCAATGTATGTAATTCTCCGATCATTCCAGTCATGAAACGTACTGATCCAAATGCACCCCCAGTATATCGATTAGTGATTGACCTACGAGAGCTTAATAAGTGTATTATTCCTCAGTACCCAGTTGTCCCAGACATCTCTTCCCTATTAACGGCCATTGATTCCGAAGCCACATTCTTCACTGTCATAGACCTCAAGAACACATTTTTCAGTGTCCCTATTCATCCAGACAGCCAGTTCCTTTTCGGATTTTGTTTAAATGGAAGGAGCTATATGTTTACACGAGCTCCTCAAGGTTTCACAGAAAGTCCTAGTATTTACAGTCAAGCACTTAAGAGACAACTAGACAACATTCACATGCCAACTGACACTGCCCTGCTCCAGTATGTCGATGATCTCCTGATCACAGCCCATTCTGAACGTGCTTGCGAGCGAGCATCCCTTACAGTCTTGTATTTCCTAGCCGAGATGGGGCACAAGGTGTCCCCTTCTAAGCTTCAATTCTGTGTCCAGCAAGTGGTCTACTTAGGACACTTACTGTCCAAGAGGGGTAGGCAGTTGACACCAGACCGTATCCAGTTAATAGCGAGTCTTCCTCAGCCCAAGACCCAGAAGGAGGTACGTGCTTTTATCGGCCTTACTTCTTACTGCAGACAATGGATTCCTCAGTATGCATTTCTAGCCAAGCCACTGATACAGTTAACGACACAGGAGGCAGCCGTATCGACTGTCCTCCCTTGGACATCTGAACATACACTTAGTTTCAATGAGTTAAAGAAAGCCCTATGCCAAGCTCCAGTTCTAGCGACACCGAACTACAGTAAGCCTTTTACACTTTTCGTCACTGAACGCGAAGGTACAGCATTATCTGTTCTCACACAAGATCAAGCAGGACAATACAAGCCCTGTGCTTATTTTTCGAGCACATTAGATCCTGTAGCCCAGGCTCTGCCTGCGTGCCTCAAGTCAGTTGCAGCCACAGCACTAGCTATCAGACAAAGTGATTCCATAGTCTTAGGACACTCCTTGACAGTACAAGTTCCACATTCCGTGGAAGTTCTTTTAAACCGAACACAAACTCAGCACTTGACAATTGCACGTTTAACAGGTTATGAATTGACACTGTTCCAGCCACACATAGAAATCAGACGCTGCAACATTTTAAATCCTGCTACACTGTTACCATCAGTTACTCCGAATTCTGCCACACATGACTGTGTGGAAGTAGTTAACATTACGACAAAGCCAAGACAAGATCTGACAGATATTCCGTTACCAGACCCCGACCTGACACTTTATGTGGATGGTTCATGTATGAGAACAAGTACAGGAGAACTAGTCGCCGCGTATGCAGTGACTACTGATACTGAAGTTATTGAGACACACCGCATTGACACCCTGTCCGCTCAAGCAGCAGAGCTAGTTGCTCTGACCCAAGCCTGCATACACGCCAAGAACTTGAAAGTTAATGTTTACACAGATTCACGCTACGCATTTGGAGTTGTACACGACTTCGGAGTGCTCTGGCAGGAGAGAGGTTTCATGACTTCTCATGGAACCAAGATTCAGCATGGTCTCCTTATTCAAACTCTGTTAGATGCCATACATTTACCGACATCTATTGCTATCATGAAATGTAAAGCACATACGAAAGTTACTGACATTATTTCCCAAGGTAATGATCTAGCAGATCGCACAGCCAAGTTTACAGCACAGACTCCAGACATTCCAGTTAATCAGACACATACTCCAGATCCGACCACATGCATGACAGTTAAGGACCCTACACAAGATGTCATAGATATCCAGTTACATGCTACTCCCGAAGAAATCAAGAAATGGTCCGAACAAGGAGGGGTCCAGACAGATCAAGGATGGTTAACGAAGGGTAGAGCCACCTGGTTTCTCCCCGACTCTATGGTTCAAGTCATTATTAATACCGCACATAGTCCAGCACATTTAGGAGAAAAAGCTATGTTAGACAGTATCCAGAACATTTGGTTCAACAAGCATTTACGAGCTGCAGCCAAGCAGAAAGTCCGTACCTGTATGATATGTTGTCAGTTTAATCCAGGTAAAAGTGTCCCGGTGGAACAAGGTGGATTCCAGCCCCCTGACCACCCTTTTGAAGTCCTCCAGATGGATTATATTCAGATGGAGCGGTGTCGAGGTTTCAAGTATGTCCTTGTAGTTGTATGCGCTTTGTCCAGGTGGACAGAAGCATATCCAGTCCCAGATTACACAGCCGCGACCACTGCCAAGCAGTTGGTTCGTGAGTTTTTCCCTCGTTATGGACTCCCTAGAGTCGTATATTCTGACAACGGTCAGCCATTCTCATCTGAACTCATGAAGCATGTTTCCCTGTTGTTAGGGTACCAGTGGAAGTTCCATTGTGTACGCCATCCTGAAGCAGCCGGTCTCGTAGAGAGACATAATCAGACTCTGAAAATCCGTATTGCAAAAGTGTGTAAAGAGAAAGGTGTGGACTGGCTAGTAGCTCTACCAGTCGCTTTATTTTATATGCGCATGGTCGCACATTCCAGATCAGGTCTGTCCCCGTATGAGGTCGTTTTCGGCCGCCCCCCTAACATGTGGGGTACTCCTAGACCCCGAAGTATTACCGATGTTTCAAGTAATATGCTGACAGATTACCTAGCTTCCTTGATGTCTGCCCTCAACTCATGTCGTTCACAGGTTGCCGCCGCATTTCCAGACAATACCGAGGTGGCACCGCATGAAATCGTTCCAGGATCCATGGTGATGGTGAGGAATTTTGACAGATCAAGTCCGCTGGAGCCTCGCTGGAAAGAGCCCCGACAGGTCCTCCTCACCACCCGTACAGCCGTGAAGTTGGAAGGTCGCAAAGGCTGGGTGCACCTTTCTCATGTAAAACAGTTTAATGGACTGAAACCCGTCTTAAAGAACGTTTCCCAGGATTTGAAGGATTGCAAAAATATTGTTCTCAAGGACTGTCCCGCAAAAGACATTGCTACAAACCCTCCCCTGTTAGAGAAAACTCCGCAACAGGAGTATAAACTCAAACTCCGGTCTAGTAAAATAAGTCAGTCAGTTTGATTGTCTAAGTCCTCCCCTAGGTGAAACGGTTAGACTGTTTCTGACATGTATAAAATAGACCCCCATAGTGAGAGAGTTAGTCAAAACTCAATCCGATGTATCATTTTTCTTTGTTTCATATTATTTCTCAGCATTATGATTTCCTGCACCAGTTATGCGTTTTACCTGTACTTTCCAGTTTCTCATGTAAATATGTCTGCTAATGCTACAGTAGAGCACACGTTTAGTGATCTGCCTCCTCATGAACTCTCTTACCGCCTCGCTATGCGAAATAATTCCTTTATCCGCATGTTACATTACTCACACCAGACCAGCAATGCCACTAATTGTTGGGTGTGTGGTCGACTCCCCCCTTTCCAGACACCGAAGGGAGTTCTGCCACTTTTTCCTTATCCGTTTTCACATAATGGTTCGTGTGGAGCATGGTCCACGTTAACGTCATCCTCAACAGATATGTTTTTTCTTAACAGTACATGCTTTCCAGACAAGCAAGGTCTCCCCCACAGAACAGGTTTAGATCTAGAAAATGAAGTGTATAATTTAGGTAATTATTCTTCGAATTTCATGGTCTTGAATGTTCAGTCTGATACTACTCCAGACTTACCTGCTATTTCAGTACTGCCAGTCAAAGGCGAATTATGTGTCCGAAATAATGGTTCCGTACATGTAGGACATAGTGATTGTACTACTATTGTCAAGTATAGTGACAGTGGGAAATCTATTTTCAAAGCTTCACGTCATTCTTATTTTATTTGTGGTCAAACTGCATATGTTCGTCTGCCCCTCGATTGGGAGGGAACCTGTTACATTGCCTTCCTACTGCCACCAGTTTTCCTAGCCCCATCTGATTATCATAGAAACACACATCTAGTACACATTAGACATAGAAGGGAGTCCCCCATTGTCGATTATACTGAAACTGCTCTAGAACAGTATACAGATTTCAACAGAGGTTTCTTTTTCTTTATAGGACCTATCCAGAATAGTAAGCTAATCCGCAGGTTAACCAGAACCCTCGAAGCAGTAGTCAATGAGACTGCCTCTGCTCTAGGTAACTTAACCGAAGAGCAATCTGCTATGAGATTTGTCGTTTTACAGAATCGTCTCGTCCTTGACGTCATACTGGCCGATAGGGGCGGGGCCTGTAGAGTCATCGGATCTAGTTGCTGCATTTTCATTCCAAATAACGCGCCGTCTGTTTATTCAGCTATAACCAGACTCCATAAAATTGCCCATCTGATACACCAAGATCCAGGCACCTGGACATGGTCCGGTTGGTTCTGGAATATAATTTCCACCTGGGGATGGAAAGTCTTGTCCTTTCTAGGTATTGCAGTAGCGATCATATTCAGCTGCTGTCTCTGTATACAATGTGGCCCTGCGATTTGCGGCATTTGTGCTACCTCTTGTATTCCTAGTCCCAAGCCCCGTTCTAAATCCCGTTCCAGGATAATTCGAGACGAGCAAATGATACTGTATGAAATGATAGATGGTATCATGAATATTGATGTTTCCTGATGGAATCGTAGTGACAAGGAGGGAATGTGGAAAAGTAAATTTTGCCATGTTCTGTGTCCCTACGTGTCATCCATCATATGTTATGTGTGCATGATTAATATGCATATGTATTCCCCATGTTCGATTCAAGACACAATTATAGTTGTGTCCACCTCTAGTATGCCAGTTTCCAGTTCCGTGAATACTACGAATATCAGGCCTATGTAAAGCTACGTTGCCACGTTTCTCAGTGTGCACGTTATTCCATTATAAAGTCCCCGTTTCTAGGCCTCAAAAGGGCCTGGACACCAGATTCAGCTCCTGTCTCCTGAAACCTCGCTGAGGAGCGATACAGCCCCCACCTGTATCCTCGACCCTTCACTTACTTCCTGCCTCACAGTGCCCGGTTCAGGCTGGCTCTGCCTTTGAGTCTGCCAAAAATATGTTATGATTCCAGTTATCAGTTCAGTCCTCCTTCTCTGCATTCCTAAATTACTGAATCGCATCAATAGTTTCCGTCATTGTCTAGCCTTCACGTCTCCACGTTAGAGAAATACTGTATTAATGGTCATTTAATATTCTTCATCACGCACTACATGTAGAATAATGCATGGTCCAGTCTTAGAATCAAGTTAGCCTTTCCCCTCCTGACTTATAATTTATATCAACATGTTCTCTAAACATCAGATACTAGATACTGCTTAGGTACATGTCGCCCTGACTCTCCAGACTTCAGTCTCTGCTCCTAGCACAGAGTTCGAAGCCCCCAGCTTCTCCTAGTAACACGTCATTGCTAGTTTGCGCGCTCATCCCAGATCCAGCCCCGGCAGCTGCTGGGCCCTGCCATCCTATTCCTATGCAGGTTGTCCTGTTCCTGTCCTTTATGCTGTAATAAACCTGCGAAACTCCTACTACCTCGAATCTTGACTCTTATTTATTGAGCTATCTGTTATTCATTTATACATTCAAAAATAGGGTATTTATTTATTTATTTACCACACAAACTATAAGAAAATGCTTGTCACATATGAGTGTGGAACATGGGGGAGGAGGAAAATCACCATTCCACCAGAACCAATACAAACAAAACAAAGCCCATGAACTTAGAATAGAAAGCAGTAACTGCAAATGAGGATGTAGCCTCTGTTCCCTACCACCTGTCTCCCCCTGTAAAAGCTGAGTCAACAAGGTAACATACAGGAGAAAATATGTACTAGAAATGAGAAAACTGATAAGGGCAATTCAATCTGACACAGATGTCACTTATGGAACATAAAGTAGCTAAGCAAAAGTGCCAAAACCAGTTGGTGAAAGTCAATGGGAAAAAGGACCAGTACTCCTGCACGTAAATCTGCCAGTACCGTTAGTTTAGCCCCTTTTAAGTGACATTTACATTTTGCTTCCACTCGTAATGCAAAAATTAAAAGTAATAATGTAGGCAATATGAGCTCTGCCAGTATTGATATAGCCGTTAGTCATAAGTGCACATGGAAGTAAGTAGACACGCTGCAGTGACATAAGAAAGATGTCACACTGTCAAGTTTCCCTTCGTTCCTGTGGTGGTGTCATTTCCAGGTAAAAACAGTCAAAAAAAGGCATTGTTGGAAACTAGCATGAAAGGAGCCTGTGGAGGGCGCTGCTTACTGTCACAACATGGGCCTGCAGCTGTGGTAAAGCACACTCCCACCGGCTGAAGAGGCGCGGCCTTGAATGTGAGGAGGTGCGGCCCTGGAGTAGCTCAGGCGCCGCGTCAGCTAAGGAGAGGCGCGGCCACAGAAGCGCGCGAATGCCGCGGCGTACACTGCCGGAGACGGCCGCCTCACCGTCACTTCGCAAGCTTGATAACAAAAGCCGCTAGCCAGGAGAAGAGGATACCGCAACAATCCTCATGGATCACGGAGTCCTGCCAGCGCCATGGAGACGACCCACTCGAGCAGATAAGGCGAAGAAGCTCGTCAGGGGTCCGTCCCTCGGCGGAGCTCGCTTAGCAGGCGGCCATCTTCCTGCGTGGCCAGACCACACCAGCTCCTGTCACTTTAAAACCAGTTGGTGAATACCCAAACAGGCAGAGGCACGCAGGCTGGTTAAAGAAGAAATTGCTCACTTACGAAAAGTCACATTTTCAAACACACAATTTGAAAACCGCCTTGACTAAAAGGTGCGTTATTAAATTCTGAGTTGAAACTCCAAATCTCTAGCTGTTCCCAATGGAAAGTTACACTTTTAAAAACATTACAAGGCAGCTACCATGTTAGCCTATGAAAGAGCTAGCCCTTGCAAAAGTGAAAAATGAATTGCACAGTATTTCACTATCAGGACATGTAACACAACACTACATGTCCTACCTTTCACATAAACTACATTCTGCCCTGGGGGACATTGGGCCTACCTAGGGTGTATTACATGTTAGCAAAGGGAAGAATGGGGCCTGGCAGGTGGGTGCATTTGCCAGGTTGACATGACAGTTAAAACTGAGTGCAGACACTGTAGTGGGAGGTCTGAGACACCTTTATTTTTATTTATTTTTACAGAGTTTTATATAGCGCAAACTTGTGCCAAAGTTATCTGGGTATCAGAGCGCTTTACATGAGCACCAGTTGCGTTACATGAGGACGCAAACATTTTTGTTAGGCAAAGACCACTTGTGTGATTGGCACAACCAGTACTGCAGGCCCACTAGTAGCATTTTACTTACAGGCCCTGGGCACACACAGTGCACTGTACTAGGGACTTATTAGTAAATCAAATATGTGAGTCATGGATATAACAATCAGTAAGACTATTTACATGGACATCATATGCACTTTAGCACTGAATAGCAGTGGTAAGGTGCCAGAGCCCTAAAACCAATGAAAAATAGGTGTAAAACAGGAGGTCAAAAAGCAAAACGTCTGGGGATAAACCCTCTAACAATGCCATGTCTAACACATTAATGTGATTTCAGCAGGAGGTAGAAGAAGTAATATCATTAGCAATATGCCACCCCCACCTAATTATGATGACATCTCGTGAATTTACATTGCATAACCTTTTTTTTCAATCTCATTACAGGGCACATATTTCTATAATCTTTAAGTCTAATAATAGAATTGGATGTGACATAATTTTAGTGTAAAAACTGCTATTATCATCGTTCAGTTAATAGATTAAAACAAATATTTTTATGAAGCAGGTAAACGTTTGCTTGAGTTGCCAAGCATATGATAAGATGCTCCCATGATGCTCTTGGGGTGCAGCCTTGATATGGTAGGAGCACAGTAATCATACAAGGCCAGATGCAACCATCATATACCGAATGTGAGCACATAACACCAAACAAAACTTTAAATCCTCAAGTACACCATTGTATGACAAATAGTCAATTTCAACCTCACAAGCATAGACAGAGTTTCAATGCCCAGTCTCAGTTTCAAAGGCGTGGGCAAAACAATGATATACCTCAACACAACCACCACACATGTACATCTGCATATTCATTAGCTTACATACACCCTCAAATGATCGACAGTTGTGTGCAACACCTGCATATTATACATCTTATAGGACTCTAACACCTAGATATAGCTATCTATGTTGGTCAACAGTTCTGTACACAGGCATAGCCACTTATGCAAAGGAATCACCTCAAATGCCTAAGCGTGATCACAGGAACCTAAATCAGCCAGGTTTTACCGTCTACTCCCCAGAATATCCTATGGATCCTGAGCAGTAGGGCCTGCAGAAGTCTGAGAGAGTGACAGGCAGAGTAGGCATTAATGTAGCCCTTCCAGAGCATTACAACCTTTCCACCCACAAACTCCGGTACGGGTAGCACTGCTGAGGTCGAGAGCTTTTCCAGTGCATTCCATTGTGGAAGGGTAGTAGGACCTGCAGGGCCAGGGGAAGAGGAACTCTCAATAGTAGGCTGGTTTTAATTTTGAAGCAACTTCAGCACAGGTACAACAGAAGAAGCTGAAGCTCTTGAGTCCTGTCCCACAACCCCCTCCTATTTGAAGTTGATGAGCTGAGGGCCTTGAGAATAAGAATTCAGAAAGTAAACATTGGTCTAGGAGAGTCCTGTTTGATTTCTGTCCTTGCCACTGCCCTTACAATCTGTGAACCTGAAGTCACAGTTGTAATAAAAGGGATACCATCAGTTGAATCATAGTTACTAGTTCTATTCTCTGGCGGCCCAAATGGTACCCCTGCAACAATCTACTACCAGAGGGAGCCATACAACCAATTGATTTGCTGTTCGATGTGATGCTCTTCAACATTAGAAACTTACCACCCTTGGACTTCAAGGCAGAGCAGAGACACCCAGCCTCTTCCGACACTCTCTCCGCCAGGGACTTCTTTCCCAGACCAAAATCTCTAAGAGTAGAGAGCGAGAACCTCCTAATATCCTTCCATGTCTGGCCATATCTTGCCATCACAACGCCTGTAGATTTGAAACAAAACACAATTGTCAATGTACAAGCAGTCAGTCCTTTCAGGGTACATTAGAGTGCTGTGCTGTCCCCTGTGTGATAATGACATAAAATAACTTCTAGGAGAATCTAGGAAAATAATGTATGGAAACATAAATATGTAAATCATACATATTTGATAACCTGCATGTTAGTGACATCTTGGGCATTAGTGAGGATTTGAAGAAGCCAGTCGCAGGTTAATAATTGTTGGCAAGAGAGATGATCAAAGATTTAAAAAGAATGAAAAAGGGCAGATGCTCTGTACGTTCACGGTGTCTAGAAATTTAGATTTTGTAGGTTTTAGTTTGATGTCAGATGAGGGATTGAATAATGAGTATTATCCTGATGGCACAAGCACAAATCTGTGTAAAATTGTCAAACCTCTTCCCCTGCAAACAAGATATGCTTACTGAAATGGAGGTGTGACAGCATGATGACAACTTGCATTTCTTTGACCTTTTACCGTAAGTAACAGTGCTGAATCGTCGCAAGGAGTGGTCATGTTTTAGGCTTTAGGGCTTAGGCCTTAGGGTTGAGGAAGCAGTTTATAGTAGTGTTTTAGGCTTTAGGGTTTGGGGATTAGGGCTTAGGGTTAGTAGAAGTGCAGGGGACTGTTTTTGACTTTAGGCGCTAGGGTTTATGGCTTAGGGTTAATAGTAGTATAGGGTACTGTTTTTGGACTTCGGGGTTAGGGCTTAGGGTTAATAGTAGTGTAGGGTACTCTTTTTGGCTTACGGGGTTAAGGCTTAGGGTTAATAGTAGTGTAGGGTACTGTTTTTGGTTTTCAGGGTTAGGGCTTAGGGCTGAGGTCATAGTGTAGGGTCATTTTATAGGCTTTAGTGTTTAGGGCTTCGGGTTGAGGGTAGTATCAGGGGGTCGTAGTGTGTTTGTAGGTTGCTATATTAGTGTTTAGGGGTCCGTTAGGGAGAATTTTACGCTGTAATAGAATGTGTGGTATTTGTGTGCTTTGGGAAGGTATTTTGCATGCATGTGAAGGGGAAATGCGGTGTAATGGTTTGCGTGTTGAATGCATGCGATGTAACAGTGCATGCGAAGTAAAACAAAAGTGATGTGATGGCATGCGTTGTTTTGGTTTGCGTTGTATGAACTTAGATCCCCATAGACGAGCAACATTTCTTTCCGTCAGACACATAAAAAGTAAACAACAGATCATGATGTCACTTTGTGGCTTTAGCCATAACCAGCAACCTCAGCTCTTATGGTTGGTTATGGTAATAGATATGGTGACTCCTAAGCGCCGCTCTGAAATGTAGCTTTTCTGAGCACTTTTAACAGTTCGTTTTCTTCTCACTTCGGACAATTTTCTTCAGACGCTTTTCTATTTATTAATTTCCTCTCTCAGGAAATCTTTGCTTACTGAGTGCTGTCTAAGTGATACTTTCACAGTCACTCCACATTTATAAAAATGTCTTTGTAGAGAGCTTTTGTTAGGCATTTTTATGTGTATTTGAATACTGTTACATAGTAAATAAGTTTAACTTTTTGTGTTTTGTATTTTTCATTCGCTTTCATGGTTGTTGCATGGGGTTTTCCTATCCCTATTGCCTCTAAGCTTTCCTCTTTTTCACCTAGTTCTTTACTTTGCCTCTTTTTCTTCACGTCTTCCACCACATTATTTGCTTCTCCCATCGCCCTCCCACAATTGCTGAACTAATTTCAGGCCAATGTATTTGCTTTAGAACATTTACCTTTCGACTTTCGCCTGAAGTTGCCTGTTCTACCTTTGTGCCTTTCTGACTCGCTCTGCTGCCGCTCTCGCACTCTGCCATGGTAACTCCGAATGCTTTGCAGCAGTGGTTCTGTGACAACACGTTTACTAGCACAGCCAATAAGGACGTTTTAGATATGACTCTATGGCTCTATGACTGTGACTTGCCCTGTTGTCACACTTGCACATTCCATGTTACCTATGCTGGCTCGTAGCAATGACCATATCACATTCTATATTGGCAGAGCCAATGAGAATATACCATACGGAACAACATCCCCTCCCATAAAAGGCTGGTTTCCTGGCATACTGATAGAAGAAGTTCCGTGTCATCAATCTCCTTAAGTCAATACATTTCTAGTATGAAAATAATGAGGTCACAGAACCAAGTTTACAGAATGCACGGTCAATGGCAACATGATGTTGAACAAAAAATCGGAAAATCCTTCACTTTCCTTATGGCAATTTTAATTTGTAAGAAAACATGGCTGTTGATGCTGCCTACCTCCAATTGCAGAAGCATGGTATGAGAAATCTATAATGAATTGTGTTGTTTCTTCCTTAGATTTGTCAGAAACATGCCATCATGGCACAAGTGGCGGCTTGCCGGCATGGCTCGCAGGTGGTAGGGCGTATGTGGGGGGAGTTTATCCGCAATACAAAAAATAAACCCTTACCTTGTGCCAGGTTAAGCGTCTCTGCTCCTGCTCTCCTCGTCTTGAGTCAAGGAAGGAACAGGAAGCACAACCAGGCTCCCTAACCAATCACAATGCTGTAGTGCACATTGTTAGCACAAAACAGGGTCAAACCCATATAGTCATCGGGACCTGGGTAGTACGTTATTATGAAGGAAGAGGGGTCCCAGACAGCCAGACACTTATTCATATATTGATATATTATTCAAAAAGAAAAATTTTCAACATATAAGTCAGTGGTTACGTTGAATTTATTTCATAATGTAACCCATAGAATCAATAAATGGTTCAAGCAAATAGCGAAAAATTCATTTGCAATTCATAAGCATTTGCGTGCCCACATAGAAAAGGGGGTAGGAAGTGAGGTGAGGGATAAAAGTGAAAGTAGTGACAAAATTACTTCAATACTCAATTGTACATCATTGAATAAAGGTTCCTTAACATATATATATACACCGGTCTCCTAATTTTGGAGCCACGTACAAAGGAGCGTATCACAATCCAAAGTCAGAGAAACAGTATCTCCTATATAGGGCTGTATGATTCATATATAACCAAAGGAGTACATATCATGAAAAAACGTCTACGTTTCGACCCTGAGCGGTAGGTTGAATGGCCCTTACAGGCGGGTCTTCATCAGGACATTGGAGAGGTGGGCAGACCTCCTAGGGTGAAGAGAAAATAAAATAAAAGTACTTAATAGGGTGGTAATTCCCCGAATACCTCTGCGTGTGTGGTCCGCAGGGCAAAACATTAAAAATACAGTGATCTTAGGAGGACTATCAAAAATACAAAAGCTATTACCTTAAGAAGGGGAGGTTCGAAACAGTGGCCTTCACCATAGGTCGTTACCACCGCCAAGTATTCTAAACGAAAGAAAGGGGGGGGGGCGAACCCCAGGATTTATTACCAGGCATTACAAGAAGATTCAATCAGGGCATTGTATGCTTCAACGGGCGGGGGGGGGAAGGAGAGGCGAGGGGAGGGGGGGCGGGGGGGGGAGGTTTAATCATACCTTCAGTCCCTTGTAAATCGTCTCGTGCGATGTCAAATAGGGTTAATCCGAATCACTAGAGACAATAAGTATAAAAACTCAGTAAGAGACCAGTGGCCTCAGTAGGCATTCACACAGATTAGTCCAATTGGCATTAAGTGTTGAAATACCCAAGGTGGAGGCGTTAGTTTACCTTGTCAATATAAATTACAGGCGTGGTCTCTAAGCAGTCAATTGCGAAGGACTCGTGTTTCCAAACTTATTCGGCGTTACTAGAAAAAATGAATGAGAGCGTGGCCTCAGTGTTCAGTCACACAGATTGGAAAAAATTCCAAATTCAATTTCATAATAAAGGGCTCAGGTTGAAGGGGTTCGTTTACCTAGTCGGTCAAAATCCTGGCGTGGTCTCGAGGCACTCACTCCAAACGACTCGCGTAACCAGGAAGTGGCTGCGAGGGGGCGGGGTTACGTTTATAACGTCGAGTGCAGACACAGTAAAAGGACTGTGTAGTTGCTAGGCACTGAAGGACGCTAAAGAAAAAATCCGCGATGACTCGGTCGCAGAGTATATCAACCCGTACTGATTACGAGCAGAGAGACTTGAAAAGGAATGAACAAAATATTGAAAAACTTAATTAATGAGAAAGGTTGAAAAAGGATGTAAAAACGTACAATTATATGTGAGAAGCCCCGTGTCTGGGATGAGTTCATGTACACCATTGGATGAGCGCCCCTCTCTCTAGAAGCCTCCTGCTAGTCTGGTTTTTTAACCTTTTTTAACCTTTTTCAACCTTTCTCATTAATTAAGTTTTTCAATATTTTGTTCATTCCTTTTCAAGTCTCTCTGCTCGTAATCAGTACGGGTTGATATACTCTGCGACCGAGTCATCGCGGATTTTTTCTTTAGCGTCCTTCAGTGCCTAGCAACTACACAGTCCTTTTACTGTGTCTGCACTCGACGTTATAAACGTAACCCCGCCCCCTCGCAGCCACTTCCTGGTTACGCGAGTCGTTTGGAGTGAGTGCCTCGAGACCACGCCAGGATTTTGACCGACTAGGTAAACGAACCCCTTCAACCTGAGCCCTTTATTATGAAATTGAATTTGGAATTTTTTCCAATCTGTGTGACTGAACACTGAGGCCACGCTCTCATTCATTTTTTCTAGTAACGCCGAATAAGTTTGGAAACACGAGTCCTTCGCAATTGACTGCTTAGAGACCACGCCTGTAATTTATATTGACAAGGTAAACTAACGCCTCCACCTTGGGTATTTCAACACTTAATGCCAATTGGACTAATCTGTGTGAATGCCTACTGAGGCCACTGGTCTCTTACTGAGTTTTTATACTTATTGTCTCTAGTGATTCGGATTAACCCTATTTGACATCGCACGTGACGATTTACAAGGGACTGAAGGTATGATTAAACCTCCCCCCCCCCCTCCCCTCACCTCTCCTTCCCCCCCCCCGCCCGTTGAAGCATACAATGCCCTGATTGAATCTTCTTGTAATGCCTGGTAATAAATCCTGGGGTTCGCCCCCCCCCCTTTCTTTCGTTTAGAATACTTGGCGGTGGTAACGACCTATGGTGAAGGCCACTGTTTCGAACCTCCCCTTCTTAAGGTAATAGCTTTTGTATTTTTGATAGTCCTCCTAAGATCACTGTATTTTTAATGTTTTGCCCTGCGGACCACACACGCAGAGGTATTCGGGGAATTACCACCCTATTAAGTACTTTTATTTTATTTTCTCTTCACCCTAGGAGGTCTGCCCACCTCTCCAATGTCCTGATGAAGACCCGCCTGTAAGGGCCATTCAACCTACCGCTCAGGGTCGAAACGTAGACGTTTTTTCATGATATGTACTCCTTTGGTTATATATGAATCATACAGCCCTATATAGGAGATACTGTTTCTCTGACTTTGGATTGTGATACGCTCCTTTGTACGTGGCTCCAAAATTAGGAGACCGGTGTATATATATATGTTAAGGAACCTTTATTCAATGATGTACAATTGAGTATTGAAGTAATTTTGTCACTACTTTCACTTTTATCCCTCACCTCACTTCCTACCCCCTTTTCTATGTGGGCACGCAAATGCTTATGAATTGCAAATGAATTTTTCGCTATTTGCTTGAACCATTTATTGATTCTATGGGTTACATTATGAAATAAATTCAACGTAACCACTGACTTATATGTTGAAAATTTTTCTTTTTGAATAATATATCAATGTATGAATAAGTGTCTGGCTGTCTGGGACCCCTCTTCCTTCATAATAAAAGTAGTGCACATTGTGGTTGGTCTGAACATCCTGGTTCAATGCTCAGCTAGGGAATAGGGGCCTGGGCATGTTCAACATGCAGGCTGTAATGCAGCCTGGATGGAGAACATGGAAAGTGCACATGACAGTTTTGGGCGGCCTGAGAGGGAAGGAAAAACAGTCATGTGGACTTAGGAGTCACCCGCCCCCCCCCCCCGCACAGCAGCCCAGAAATATAAAATGATAATAACTTAAAGTTATTATAATTTTATGTTCCCTTTACATTGCTCTGCTTCAAAGCAGTGGGGTGACACTCTTCCTCCATAACGGAGGAGCCGCCTGTTCAGACATGTCATGACATGTTTTGTTAAAATACACAACTATATTAAAAATGGTAGTCAGAAAAATAGTAAATGGAATAGTAAGTGGTAATGTAGTAGGTGCATATGTATATATTTATTTATATTTATTAAAATATATATTACCCAGTGGTGGTAACCATTGGGTAGTTATATTTAGGTCAATGGTGCCACTAGAAAAGTGTTTTTGTGTTGCTAATAACTTTAGTACCGTTTGATGAATCTCCACAAATCTTTCCGTAATTGTGCTACTTTTTGGCTAGTTTTTGCATGGAGAGTTTTGGGGTGATCCATCAAGCGGGGGCTGAGAATAAAGGGTGTCCCAAAATATAAAACCTAACAAAGAGAGAGACAGGCCCCACGTACCAAAGGGACAAGGCATTATTTTGTCAAAAAAGAATGTAAATTCCCTTTGGTTACCAAATAAAAATAATATTTCAACCATTTAACTCAAGTATACCACAAACCATTCACATCAATTATAGGAAAAACCAATGTGCCTATATTTGCAATGCCACAATGCAGCCACTAGATGATAATGGAATGCCACCTATATTTTATAAAAAAACGTTAAAGTAAGTAAGTATTTTTATTTGCACAATTAATTAAAATCATTGCAATACATGCAAAACACAGTTAAAACTCAGTCCATAGTATGCTTTTTTTTTTTAAAAGGTGTTAATGAGAGCAAGGTGGTTTATAGCTGGTAGGGCAAAAGTTCGTGGTCGTCTTCTGTTAGCAGAAAATGAATCTCAGACATGAATTTTACAAAGTGGGCGGCCATCTGAGCTGAGTCGCCCAGCATACACTCCTCTAGAGCTTCTTGGCATGTCCGGACGTCCAGGGTCCGCCAAATTGGACACAACAAAAAAGTTCGTAAAGGAAGTAAGGTTCTGCAGAAGCACAGGACGTGGATTAAGTTCTCTTCCCCACTCTTACAGAAACGGCACTGTGTGGACACATCTTCCTTAAATCTCCGGCCAAACTTATACGCCCTCAGCGGGATTAGGCCAAAATGTAATCTCATTAGATGGTGTTTCACTTGTGGTTTCATGGATGATGTCAGATAGTGTGGTGGAGTTTTAGGGCCATATAGTTTTGAGGCCCAAGGGCCATGGGAGAGATTCTTCATGGTTAGGGCATCGTGTTTGAGTGACAAGATCTTTGCTTGTTTGATCAAGATTTTTTTGTGATTGACCCTATAGGTAGCGAACTTGTCCATATGTCTTGAGCCTCTAGTGCATCCAAGCAGAATGTTAAAAATTGGTTTCAGGGAGTGCTAGGGTTGCTTAACAGAGACCATATGCAGCTCTTTAGTGTAAGATCACGGGCCTTTTTGTTTTTTAAACAATAGGCAATGCATCTTGCTTTCATTACCCAGTGTTGGGATGAAAAAGAGAACTCCATGCGTATTTGGGCATGAGAGGTCGAGTTGGGTAGATGGAACACTCCGCGGAAGCACATTGACTGGGCTCTGTCAAGCCAGGTGAGCATTTTGTCTTTAAAGGTTATGGCGCCAAAGGCTATTGTCGGCAAAAATGTGGCACCTATCACCCTAATTAGCGTTGAAAAGTCTGGAGAGTGAAGGGCTTTCTTGGTTCTTACAAAAGCCCCCTCCAAGCTGCGGGCCACTCCTTGCATTGCAGTAATATGCTGCGCTGGTCTCCCTTTGTGATCTATTCAAATTCCCAGATACTTGTATGCGGCCACTATCTCTATTGGCTTCCCTTCAATGTACCAGGAGTGCTTTCCGGCTCGTGAGCGCGAGACTATCATTGCCTTAGGTTTGGTGATGTTGATCTCCAAAGCGTTCATTTTGCAATACTGGGCCAAAGAATCGAAAAGTCTCTGAAGTCCCACCTGGGTTTGATCGAGAAGGATCGTGTCGTCAACATATAGCATTGATTGAATTTTGGTAAAATCAATTCCTGGTGGGAATGCTAGGGAAAGGGCCAGGCACCAAGATGTGATTGGGGTGCAATTATTCGGTCTTTCGGTTATTTTCATGGATAGGTTTTCTCTGAGGTCCAACACTGCTGTTTCCAATGACAATGCGGTCAATTGATCACTGTGCTCCTGTTTCAATTTGACCCAAAAATCATCCACCTTCTCTTCCATGGTTTCCTGGTTATCCACAGTCCACCGTAGCTTTCTTACAATCTCGAGATTGGCTTCTTTCCCGAGCAGATTATGTGTTGGGCGATCACTGTGGGGGTATGAAAATGTGCACGTTAAAACGGCATGATCACTTTTCAGTGAGGGAATTACCTCAAATTCCTGGACAAGATGGAAGTGGGCAACTCAAATCCATATATAATCCAGAGTGGCCATTCTAGCGAAAGACACATGGGTGTATGCAGCGGGCAAGTCTGTGTTGAGTCTTCCATTTAGGATGCGGAGACCTAATTAGTTTAAGTACACTGCCATCTTTGTCCCTTATCTTTCCTTCCGTTGGTACTGAGACCTTATCTCTGGAATGGCCCACAATTGATTGTTCAATGTGAACTGAAGGGAGAGATCCAGGCCTGCCTCCATTAGGTTGGCATTAAAATCGCCCATTATTAACCATATATCGTTTGGATAGTGGGAGGAGGGGTCTCTCATGGCTTGAAGCATTTTACTCAGTGTAGCCTCTTGCTTTGTTTTGGAGGGATGCAGGTAGACTCAGCCAAGGATCATTATTCGATGTTTCAATTTGTTCTTTTCCAAGCACTGGCTCAGAATTTTAACAAAGATATAATCTCCCTGCCCTTCACACAGTCGAGAGGATTTTACGACCAGCTTGTTCTGCACGGCGCTCAACACTCCTCCCGAGGAATGGCCACCTATTTGAGATGCTGTTGCGTGGGATTCAAACACGGTGAAGTCCTCCCAGGCGATTTCCTCTAAAGACCATGCTTCTTGCAAGGCAATGATATCCTGATTCTTCATGAAATGAGTGGTTGGGCGTGGATGTTTCAGGAACAGATTCTAAAGTGGTGCATGACATCCATGTTGGGCTTCTGTTCGATCGAAATGCTCTGTGTTTTACCCTAAGGCCTGGAATAACCAAGACCAGTCTTGGGAGGTCTGCCGTTTGAGAGCATATTGACGAGGACCTCCCACTCTGGATGTCGGTATTTGCAACAGGTTCTCTTTCCAGGATGCTTGTTAAGGTTCCTGCTAGGGAGCCACACAAAACTGAAATAGGTTGCTGAGTAATTATGTTGTTGTTGGACACATTTGTATTATTATGAGCCGTTGAAGGATTGACTACTATGTCCTTTAAGAAAGCTGGATACTTGGCTTTGGTGACAAAACTAATCTGGATGCCTCAGTCGTCCAATCGATTTATGTTGTTCATTAATGCAGAGGCCATGTCTTTATTTTGCAAGGTCACTACTGTTGCTTCATTCGTCTGGCCCTGTTCTGGGGCGACAAAAGCCACACTATCAGTGGTTTTTATATTTTCTAATCCCAGAAGGTGCTGACACAGCTTTAGAATGTTTCCTCTATTGAGGATGTCCCATTTCCCTTGAGGTACGTACTCTGGGTAAAGTAATAATTTGGTGCTTCCTTGGCTCAACTTAGTTGCATCTCCGGTGTTAAAGGAGATTTTATTCTGCCGTTGGTTAACATTTACCATTAGGGTTTCGCAGGGCATCTTTTCCTTGGGTGGTTGGTTTAAGCCTTCTGATCTATTTTGCTTGGGTAGTTGGTTTAAGCATTCTGATCTATTTACTTTAGAGATGTGTGGGCGGGCATTAAAAGAGAGGTCTTCCACTCTTACACTGTCTTCTTCGGGCTGCAGCCTATGTACGGTTGTCACAGGAGCAGTAGAGGCCTTCCCATTTTAATTTTTTTCCAACTCGTCCCTCAGGTTAATTTGTGTTGCTCTCTCCCCTGTGTACCTTCCTCCTTGGATTCGAGTGGTTGTGCTATGTCATGATTACGTCTAAGTTTATTCGTAGAACCCCAGCCCAGGGCTTTTCTGCACCTTGTTTGAGCATGGGGCAATTGCTGGGAGGTTTTATTGATTTATCCGGGGTGTTAAAAGATTTTTCACTGCGTTTTTTGGTTTCTTTTTTTCCATTCGGTTTCTCAAGGGTCTCCTCCTGATCTTGCACTGTGCATCGGTCGATGTTGAACTTAATTTGGCCCATGCCTTGCGTTTCAAAGGTATCTTCCAGAGAGTGAATGGTTACAGTTCCTTTTCCATGGATGCTGTCGCTAGGAACCTCGGTTGAGTTGGCTGTTTCACTGTCTTCGATTTTAAGCCAGCGTAATAATACACTGTCCTTTTTCCTGGCTTTATTTAGTTTCTTTAATTTCTTCTTATTTTTCCTGGACAGGAGTTCTCCTTCTGTGGGTGGTAAGCTGGCCATATTTGTTGGCACTGTGGAGTTCATCACGTTGCTAGTCTCTTTAACGGGGTTAGGTTGGATGGTGTTATCTGGGTCTCTTATTATTTGTGTTTTGTTAAAAGTACATATGTTGTCATGGTTACCAGCGCCTTTCGAGGTTTTGGCTGGATGCTCTTGTGTGATGGTGGGCTGCTGCTCGTGAGCATCAAAGGGTTCACAATCTTATGTCTGGTGGCTAGACCTGTTATCAGTTGTGTTATCTCTTATGTGATTTTGAAGTGATGGAGGAGGAATGATTTTCTGTGTCCGTCTTTGTGCCTCATTCTTCAGGTCTTCAATTAAAGAGGACATTTCTTCTGAGAGTGTTTCTAATTTTTTTAGTATCGGGTTACAGGTGCATCCACTGTAGCATTGGTTTTGAATTTGATTTTTGTTTGTATCTACGTTGTTTTGGGCTCTGCGTATCAATGAGTTTAGTTGGTCAAGTTTTGTATCAATTCTGGGTAATGAATCCTCTACGAGGTGTAAAATGTTTATCTAAGCATCTAATTTATCTGTGTGCATGTGAGCAGCACTGTCCATTGAATTCAAGGCTTGATTAGTAGCTGAAAGCAGTACCTCAACCTTGTACGTGGCTGAAGTGTCGAGTGACTCCTGAGGCTAGAGTTCTATTTTTGAGAGGCTGTTGTCCTGAATCTGAGGATGTGATAGAGGTGAGATTACATCTGAATAGTTACTAATTGACAAGGATCGTTTCTTTTGAAGACTTTTGTTTAGGTCTTTTTGTGAGTTAGGGGCTTAATTGGTGTCACAGCTGTTGTTGGTGTCCATCAAAGAGGCATTAACTTTTGTCTCAAGCTGGTGTAGGTCCTTGGAACAAATGTGGCTAAAGTGCGTATGAGGGGCAAGAACTGGAGTAGAGGCAAGTGAAGGAAAGTCAAATCTCAGCGTTTGAGTATGAGGCTCCAGTGCTCCTTTTGATTGATTTACTTCTGTTTCAATTGACAGAGGGCTTCATAGGTGCAGTAGTTGCAATGCTGGGCTCCCTGAACTAGCAGACAAGATCCATATTGTTGATTCTGGCAAATTATGGCCGGAGTGCTGGGGTAGAACAGCGTCTTTGCCTTCCTTAAGATCCTTAGCTTCCAACCACTGTGATGACTCTTGGTGGGCCTTGCTGGGTTTCGAACTACTGAAGTGGCTGGTTATGGCCTGGTCAGGATTTTTGTTCTGTGAAACGTCCGGGCTACTGTTTGGTGGTAATTCTTGGGAGGGAAGTAGGACTTATTGTGAAGACAGTGGTTCTGAAGTGGCCAGATCCCTTCCAAGGATGATTATCTCAGGGTAAAGAGGATTCAGTTGAGGTGTGCTTGTTGGATTTTCCTCGATATCCTTGAGTTGGTTATGATAGCTTAGACTCTCGTAGCTCACGGAGTGGGCTACTTCCTCAAGCTCTTGAGTCGGCCGATTGAGATAAACTCTGATGTCGCAACATTTCCATTTGGCTAACGACAGAGTGCAATCTGATTGTGCTTCCTCCTGAACTTCTTGCCTACTTTTGACCGGTGGGTTTCCGGAAACTACTTTGGCTGTCCAGTTCAATCCCCTTATGCACTTCCAGGGTTTCTTCAGGATGACATCCCTTGATTCGGGGGGATATCGGACTCCCCCTCGTTCTCGCTTGAGGGTGCAGCATCTTGGCCTTCTGTCGTTTAGCGGTCTTGTGAGGGCGATGGGAGCTTTGCAGCTGCGTGGAGTTCCTTGTTCGCATTTTGCTCTCTTTCGCTGCGGGAGCTTTATTTGTTTAATTATTTAATTAATTTTAATTATTTTTTTCCCTGCTCCCCTTTCTTCCACCTTGTTCCTCTTTCACCCAAATAGGGTGCTGGCTGAGCTCTGTTTAGGTACTTTTAGGTAGGCACACGATGAGCAAGGTCTCTGATGTTACTACAAGAGGGGATGGGGCAGGGCAGAGGCCAGGAGGGCAGGAGGAAGAGAACTGAGTGCAAGTGCACCAAGCTGGCCACAACTTCAAACAAGCTGGGCCACCTCAACCACCGCCTCTACCACTGCGGGCTTCAGGGCACAACGCAGCAGCGCTGGACTTACCGGGCTATCTCCACGCCTCAGAGATCCCGCTCCACGTCCCCTGCCACCAACAGTCCCCTGCGGCTAAGACAAAAAAATGCAGAGGTTCCTCAGGATTTTTTTTTTCCTTGCGGCTCCTGCCGCTTCGGCAATTGACTCACAGCAACTGACTCGTGGCTCCAGTGAGTCAGCTGTTATCTCAGCAGTTACCGTGCTCCAGCCGCATTTGGCAAAAACTTGCGGTTCCTGCCGCGCACTGGCAGCCTGGCAGGCACCTGAACGAGAGCCAGTAAGAAGAGCAGCCCACTGCGGGTCTCGGTGTTTCCACCTGTAGTGTAGTTCCTATTATCCCAATAGGCTCTGCGCATTGGAATAATATCTTCAATAGTATAGACGTAGGACAGAGGTTAACTAGGTCTTCTACTGACGATATTAGACTTAAAGTTTAGTGTTTGCCAGCTAGCTCAGAGTTCACTAGAAACTTTCTCGAATAGACAAGGAGGAGTTTAACCTCCCTGGATAGACAAGTAGGGATTTAGTTTCTGACAACCATAGAACATGACAACTTTGCTCTCCCCTAATCAATCAATCAATCAATCAGTGACACTTATAAAGCGCGCTACATACCCGTAGGGTCTCAATCAAGAGTGTATCTCTAGAGTTGTGTGAAAACAAAAGACAACTTATTTTACTCAGTCAGTTCAGTGCATTCTTAGTTTCACCAGATTGTAGAGAAAAGGAAGAGACGGGCGTGTTCAATAAAAGATGTTATTTATTGATCAGTCTCTTTTCTCGTACAAGAGAAATGAATCGCTATTATTGCAATACTTATAGTTAAGTAAAGTGCATACAGTAAAAACAGAATTATAAAATAATACTGTAAAAGCATTGATATGGTTTCTTAGCCATATGATACTTAAAATGGATAAAATAGATACATACATATATACATTTGACTAATCGTACTCAACTGGTGCTTCTAGCTACGCCTACCCCAGTGTACCTGACCTAAGCCTAATACGAGGGCGGGAGTAGATAAGTAGCAGTTTAAGTTAAGTTTGTTTTGCCAAGGATCTGCTTCAAGAATTCTCTGCAAGGGGTTATTCAGTTCTGTACCTGGAATTTAGAAGGCTGGAGGGCTGGTATCTCTATCTCAGGGCTTGATATCCCAGCTGCCTGCAAGGGCGGCTGGAAGCGCCGGGCTGGATTTCTCGGCAGGAGAAAAGGCAGCGTCTATCTCTCAGCGCATCAGAAAGGAGGGGCAGCGTCTGTGGGCTTCGCTGTCAGCTGGGCCCCTCGGCAAGTCTCGCTGCTCCAATCTTGTCACCACCGCGTGTCTTTGCTTAAGGCAATGTCGGTATTATTTATACCTGAAAGGTGCCGAGATTGACATAAGGATGGATATAAATACTTCAATAAGGATGTCATAAGAACATGCTCGTTCGCACATTCTTTACTGAAGTTCTCGGCTAAATCAAAACAATGGCTGCGGGGATTTCCCAGGTCGCTGTAGGTTTGATTTGTTTTGAGAACTCCGTATGCCTATTAGGGGGCTGGAGAAATAGTGCTTGCCTAATGAGATGGCATGCGCTATGACCTAATCAGATAACGGGCTTCTGTGCCGTTGTATGGCTAATCAGATAACGGGTTTTTGTGCAGTTGAATGGCTGCTAGTTAATTATTAACCAGACAAGGGTCAGAAATAGGGGGATCGATACAGTACCCATAGTAAATACATCACACCCACTCCACGTAATCTATGTCCATATTTACAAATCTAGGCATAGTAAACAAAACTAGTAGTGCATGTGTATACCGAACCACCCAAAAATACAATCATATGCATTTTGAAAATTGGAAATGCGAAATACACGAAAAGATGAGTATAGTTACTATATGCACTCAAGCAGTATAATAATGCAAAATCTAATATGCATATTTTGAAATCAGCATGAACGAAATGCGGAAATTACACATGAAATGGCTCTTAATACAGAAGAAAAAATTCGAGACCATTTCATCACAAAATCATAAAATACTTGTGAACATGCTAGAGGGTAGCTAATGTCTCTAGAGTAGCTAAAAATAGAAATTTTGTTCTCTAAGAATAGTTCTACTTTAAGCAGAAGATAAGTTTCCCAAAAATTGTAAATATTTTTGGAAATGGAAAAAAATGTCCCGCTCTCCGTAAAAACTGGTGAGAAAATTACTTAGTGCTTCATTTTCAAAGTTGAAGGCCAAATTCAGGGTGTAGGGAACGCCGTGTGCTAGCTTGCTCAAAGTTATTCTTTCTGCTCTGGTGAAAACATCATATCATTGAGACTTTCGAAAAAACTGTCAACTGCTTCTTGCGAAAGTTCCACTAACTCGGAAAAAGTTGTTAACATGCATTCATGAGCATGATTGCCTTCATTGATGTTTCGATCAGCATAGCTGACAGAAGGTCGTACCTGATCGATACTGCTTTTATCTCGTACTTCACTACTCTTCAAACGTAGTGGTGAAGTCTCCACGAATGCCGTCATCAGGATTGGTAGCCGCTGGGGACAGCACAATGCATGAGCCGTTACCGGACCCAACAAAGTCTCTGCGTCCATTGGCACATCCGATTGTAGTGTCAGACAGGTGTCCAACACGCATTCTTTGCCGCATAGCAAGCACCTTAATATAGGCATAACACAACGTTGCCACATCGGTCAAAATGAAAGAAACCAAGTCATGTTCAGGTCTCTAAGCCGGGCTAGTCCAAGGACTTAATTATGCGGTCCCTGTAGCGTATGGCTAGGATCGTTTCTTCCATTGTCGCGGGTGTCTTGTCTGTGACATGGTTTGCCATAGCGAAGTAACAGGATCAAAAATAGGATGCCTGCCACTAGTCCCAAAAGGAGAGGAAGTCCGCCAAAGATGGAATGGACAAAATCAGGAAAAATACCCAGGATGACTTTGAATGGTGTCAAAGCTCCTGAAAACACTGTCTTAAATACACTCGAGATTCCACTTGTATCAGAAATATTTAAGATTTCGCTCAGTATTTCTGCGAAATGTATGGGGAATTGGTTGATAACAGTGAATGAATCTCTGCAGTTGTCCTTGCACCTTGGAGATCATACGTTTCTTTTGATGACGTTAACCGGGTTGGCGTCTGTAGGAGCACAGTCTTCATTCTGCTTAAAGTATCAATTTAAATAGAAGAAATTTTCAAACTGGGCCATAACCTTGCCTCCCTGTCTCGAGCATCGTTTGGGAACAATACTCGTTCACAGCACATGACCTTCGTAGTCACGGTTACGAGATAAGGTTTTCCGGGCAGCAAACTGCAACATCTGCGATCTACAATTAGAATGTAACTCCCGTTCGAGAGTCTCCTAAAGAATGGTTCTATTTGTGTTGCAGGTGTGCCTAGCTGGTGACATGAAAGGTTATTCGAAGTCCCTTCACAGGCTCCATGTAAACTAATACTCTGACACAGAAGTGTACCGCTTAGTGACCTTGCACAATTATTGCCACTAAGAAACACATTCTGGCCTTTATTACTAACACATGTATGTGTGTAGGGCAAGTTCCATGTTGACTTAATGTACCCTTTACCCAACCTTTCATACTGGCCTGCCTATATATATTTTTGGCAGTATTGAAACTGGAAAGTTGTTATTGGGATATTAATTATCCCATGTATTATCCATTCAATGACAGGTCGTTCTGACATTGTCCATTGTAATCTCTCAAGTTTTTCAATGCTCAGAATTGTATAGTCATTATTTACAACAAGGGGTGGTGATGGACAGAGTCTCTGAATTAAGCAGAGTACTCTCACCCAGTCAAGAGATCAGGGCTAGATCCAACACCGTTTTTTAGCTCATTGCACCATCCCAGTTTCAGAACCTGGCTGTATGCAAATTAGTCTGTCCCTGGCCCAGTGCATCATGGGAACAGGGCAGACCAGACTACAAAAGCCAATTCTTACACTGGGAAGGAAACAAGCTCCCGGGGACCGGTTTCTGGCATTACAGCCGTCTTCGGCCCGGCTTGCTTGAATCCTGATGGTGCAATGAGCAAGGGACTCACATCTGAGTATACCCTTCCACGCTTAGGGTGGACAAAATTATTTACAACAAGGGGTGGTGATGGACAGAGACTCTGAATTAAGCAGAGTACTCTCACCCAGTCAAGAGATCAGGGCTAGATCCAACACCGTTTTTTAGCTCATTGCACCATCCCAGTTTCAGAACCTGGCTGTATGCAAATTAGTCTGTCCCTGGCCCAGTGCATCATGGGAACAGGGCAGACCAGACTACAAAAGCCAATTCTTACACTGGGAAGGAAACAAGCTCCCGGGGACCGGTTTCTGGCATTACAGCCGTCTTCGGCCCGGCTTGCTTGAATCCTGATGGTGCAATGAGCAAGGGACTCACATCTGAGTATACCCTTCCACGCTTAGGGTGGACAAAATTATTTACAACAAGGGGTGGTGATGGACAGAGTCTCTGAATTAAGCAGAGTACTCTCACCCAGTCAAGAGATCAGGGCTAGATCCAACACCGTTTTTTAGCTCATTGCACCATCCCAGTTTCAGAACCTGGCTGTATGCAAATTAGTCTGTCCCTGGCCCAGTGCATCATGGGAACAGGGCAGACCAGACTACAAAAGCCAATTCTTACACTGGGAAGGAAACAAGCTCCCGGGGACCGGTTTCTGGCATTACAGCCGTCTTCGGCCCGGCTTGCTTGAATCCTGATGGTGCAATGAGCAAGGGACTCACATCTGAGTATACCCTTCCACGCTTAGGGTGGACAAAATTATTTACAACAAGGGGTGGTGATGGACAGAGTCTCTGAATTAAGCAGAGTACTCTCACCCAGTCAAGAGATCAGGGCTAGATCCAACACCGTTTTTTAGCTCATTGCACCATCCCAGTTTCAGAACCTGGCTGTATGCAAATTAGTCTGTCCCTGGCCCAGTGCATCATGGGAACAGGGCAGACCAGACTACAAAAGCCAATTCTTACACTGGGAAGGAAACAAGCTCCCGGGGACCGGTTTCTGGCATTACAGCCGTCTTCGGCCCGGCTTGCTTGAATCCTGATGGTGCAATGAGCAAGGGACTCACATCTGAGTATACCCTTCCACGCTTAGGGTGGACAAAATTATTTACAACAAGGGGTGGTGATGGACAGAGTCTCTGAATTAAGCAGAGTACTCTTACCCAGTCAAGAGATCAGGGCTAGATCCAACACCGTTTTTTAGCTCATTGCACCATCCCAGTTTCAGAACCTGGCTGTATGCAAATTAGTCTGTCCCTGGCCCAGTGCATCATGGGAACAGGGCAGACCAGACTACAAAAGCCAATTCTTACACTGGGAAGGACACAAGCTCCCGGGGACCGGTTTCTGGCATTACAGCCGTCTTCGGCCCGGCTTGCTTGAATCCTGATGGTGCAATGAGCAAGGGACTCACATCTGAGTATACCCTTCCACGCTTAGGGTGGACAAAATTATTTACAACAAGGGGTGGTGATGGACAGAGTCTTTGAATTAAGCAGAGTACTCTCACCCAGTCAAGAGATCAGGGCTAGATCCAACACCGTTTTTTAGCTCATTGCACCATACCAGTTTCAGAACCTGGCTGTATGCAAATTAGTCTGTCCCTGGCCCAGTGCATCATGGGAACAGGGCAGACCAGACTACAAAAGCCAATTCTTACACTGGGAAGGAAACAAGCTCCCGGGGACCGGTTTCTGGCATTACAGCCGTCTTCGGCCCGGCTTGCTTGAATCCTGATGGTGCAATGAGCAAGGGACTCACATCTGAGTATACCCTTCCACGCTTAGGGTGGACAAAATTATTTACAACAAGGGGTGGTGATGGACAGAGTCTCTGAATTAAGCAGAGTACTCTCACCCAGTCAAGAGATCAGGGCTAGATCCAACACCGTTTTTTAGCTCATTGCACCATCCCAGTTTCAGAACCTGGCTGTATGCAAATTAGTCTGTCCCTGGCCCAGTGCATCATGGGAACAGGGCAGACCAGACTACAAAAGCCAATTCTTACACTGGGAAGGAAACAAGCTCCCGGGGACCGGTTTCTGGCATTACAGCCGTCTTCGGCCCGGCTTGCTTGAATCCTGATGGTGCAATGAGCAAGGGACTCACATCTGAGTATACCCTTCCACGCTTAGGGTGGACAAAATTATTTACAACAAGGGGTGGTGATGGACAGAGTCTCTGAATTAAGCAGAGTACTCTCACCCAGTCAAGAGATCAGGGCTAGATCCAACACCGTTTTTTAGCTCATTGCACCATCCCAGTTTCAGAACCTGGCTGTATGCAAATTAGTCTGTCCCTGGCCCAGTGCATCATGGGAACAGGGCAGACCAGACTACAAAAGCCAATTCTTACACTGGGAAGGAAACAAGCTCCCGGGGACCGGTTTCTGGCATTACAGCCGTCTTCGGCCCGGCTTGCTTGAATCCTGATGGTGCAATGAGCAAGGGACTCACATCTGAGTATACCCTTCCACGCTTAGGGTGGACAAAATTATTTACAACAAGGGGTGGTGATGGACAGAGTCTCTGAATTAAGCAGAGTACTCTCACCCAGTCAAGAGATCAGGGCTAGATCCAACACCTTTTTTTAGCTCATTGCACCATCCCAGTTTCAGAACCTGGCTGTATGCAAATTAGTCTGTCCCTGGCCCAGTGCATCATGGGAACAGGGCAGACCAGACTACAAAAGCCAATTCTTACACTGGGAAGGAAACAAGCTCCCGGGGACCGGTTTCTGGCATTACAGCCGTCTTCGGCAGTGAGATAAATAACGGTGATGGATCAAGCCCTGATCTTTGGACTGGGTAAGAGTGGTCTGCTTAATTCAGACACTCTGTTCATCACCACCCCCTTTTCTGTATCGTTTTTGGCCACTATAGGTGTGGCAGGGTATACTCAGACATGAGTCCCTTTCTCACTGCTCCATCAGGATTCAAGCAAGCCGGGCCGAAGAGGCTGAAATGCCAGAAACAGGTCCCCGGTAGCTTGTCTCCTTTCTGGTGAAGAATTGGCTTGGTAGTTTGGTCTGCCCTGTTCCCATGATGCACTGGGCCAGGGACAGACTAATTTGCATATAGCCAGGTTCTGAGCTGGGATGGGGCAGTGAGATAAATAACGGTGATGGATCAAGCCCTGATCTTTGGACTGGGTAAGAGTGGTCTGCTTAATTCAGACACTCTGTTCATCACCACCCCCTTTTCTGTATCGTTTTTGGCCACTATAGGTGTGGCAGGGTATACTCAGACATGAGTCCCTTTCTCACTGCTCCATCAGGATTCAAGCAAGCCGGGCCGAAGAGGCTGAAATGCCAGAAACCGGTCCCCGGTAGCTTGTCTCCTTTCTGGTGAAGAATTGGCTTGGTAGTTTGGTCTGCCCTGTTCCCATGATGCACTGGGCCAGGGACAGACTAATTTGCATATAGCCAGGTTCTGAGCTGGGATGGGGCAGTGAGATAAATAACGGTGATGGATCAAGCCCTGATCTTTGGACTGGGTAAGAGTGGTCTGCTTAATTCAGACACTCTGTTCATCACCACCCCCTTTTCTGTATCGTTTTTGGCCACTATAGGTGTGGCAGGGTATACTCAGACATGAGTCCCTTTCTCACTGCTCCATCAGGATTCAAGCAAGCCGGGCCGAAGAGGCTGAAATGCCAGAAACCGGTCCCCGGTAGCTTGTCTCCTTTCTGGTGAAGAATTGGCTTGGTAGTTTGGTCTGCCCTGTTCCCATGATGCACTGGGCCAGGGACAGACTAATTTGCATATAGCCAGGTTCTGAGCTGGGATGGGGCAGTGAGATAAATAACGGTGATGGATCAAGCCCTGATCTTTGGACTGGGTAAGAGTGGTCTGCTTAATTCAGACACTCTGTTCATCACCACCCCCTTTTCTGTATCGTTTTTGGCCACTGTAGGTGTGGCAGGGTATACTCAGACATGAGTCCCTTTCTCACTGCTCCATCAGGATTCAAGCAAGCCGGGCCGAAGAGGCTGAAATGCCAGAAACCGGTCCCCGGTAGCTTGTCTCCTTTCTGGTGAAGAATTGGCTTGGTAGTTAGGTCTGCCCTGTTCCCATGATGCACTGGGCCAGGGACAGACTAATTTGCATATAGCCAGGTTCTGAGCTGGGATGGGGCAGTGAGATAAATAACGGTGATGGATCAAGCCCTGATCTTTGGACTGGGTAAGAGTGGTCTGCTTAATTCAGACACTCTGTTCATCACCACCCCCTTTTCTGTATCGTTTTTGGCCACTATAGGTGTGGCAGGGTATACTCAGACATGAGTCCCTTTCTCACTGCTCCATCAGGATTCAAGCAAGCCGGGCTGAAGAGGCTGAAATGCCAGAAACCGGTCCCCGGTAGCTTGTCTCCTTTCTGGTGAAGAATTGGCTTGGTAGTTTGGTCTTCCCTGTTCCCATGATGCACTGGGCCAGGGACAGACTAATTTGCATATAGCCAGGTTCTGAGCTGGGATGGGGCAGTGAGATAAATAACAGTGATGGATCAAGCCCTGATCTTTGGACTGGGTAAGAGTGGTCTGCTTAATTCAGACACTCTGTTCATCACCACCCCCTTTTCTGTATCGTTTTTGGCCACTATAGGTGTGGCAGGGTATACTCAGACATGAGTCCCTTTCTCACTGCTCCATCAGGATTCAAGCAAGCCGGGCCTAAGAGGCTGAAATGCCAGAAACCGGTCCCCGGTAGCTTGTCTCCTTTCTGGTGAAGAATTGGCTTGGTAGTTTGGTCTGCCCTGTTCCCATGATGCACTGGGCCAGGGACAGACTAATTTGCATATAGCCAGGTTCTGAGCTGGGATGGGGCAGTGAGATAAATAACGGTGATGGATCAAGCCCTGATCTTTGGACTGGGTAAGAGTGGTCTGCTTAATTCAGACACTCTGTTCATCACCACCCCCTTTTCTGTATCGTTTTGGGCCACTATAGGTGTGGCAGGGTATACTCAGACATGAGTCCCTTTCTCACTGCTCCATCAGGATTCAAGCAAGCCGGGCCAAAGAGGCTGAAATGCCAGAAACCGGTCCCCGGTAGCTTGTCTCCTTTCTGGTGAAGAATTGGCTTGGTAGTTTAGTCTGCCCTGTTCCCATGATGCACTGGGCCAGGGACAGACTAATTTGCATATAGCCAGGTTCTGAGCTGGGATGGGGCAGTGAGATAAATAACGGTGATGGATCAAGCCCTGATCTTTGGACTGGGTAAGAGTGGTCTGCTTAATTCAGACACTCTGTTCATCACCACCCCCTTTTCTGTATCGTTTTTGGCCACTATAGGTGTGGCAGGGTATACTCAGACATGAGTCCCTTTCTCACTGCTCCATCAGGATTCAAGCAAGCCGGGCCGAAGAGGCTGAAATGCCAGAAACAGGTCCCCGGTAGCTTGTCTCCTTTCTGGTGAAGAATTGGCTTGGTAGTTTGGTCTGCCCTGTTCCCATGATGCACTGGGCCAGGGACAGACTAATTTGCATATAGCCAGGTTCTGAGCTGGGATGGGGCAGTGAGATAAATAACGGTGATGGATCAAGCCCTGATCTTTGGACTGGGTAAGAGTGGTCTGCTTAATTCAGGCACTCTGTTCATCACCACCCCCTTTTCTGTATCGTTTTTGGCCACTATAGGTGTGGCAGGGTATACTCAGACATGAGTCCCTTTCTCACTGCTCCATCAGGATTCAAGCAAGCCGGGCCGAAGAGGCTGAAATGCCAGAAACCGGTCCCCGGTAGCTTGTCTCCTTTCTGGTGAAGAATTGGCTTGGTAGTTTGGTCTGCCCTGTTCCCATGATGCACTGGGCCAGGGACAGACTAATTTGCATATAGCCAGGTTCTGAGCTGGGATGGGGCAGTGAGATAAATAACGGTGATGGATCAAGCCCTGATCTTTGGACTGGGTAAGAGTGGTCTGCTTAATTCAGACACTCTGTTCATCACCACCCCCTTTTCTGTATCGTTTTTGGCCACCATAGGTGTGGCAGGGTATACTCAGACATGAGTCCCTTTCTCACTGCTCCATCAGGATTCAAGCAAGCCGGGCCGAAGAGGCTGAAATGCCAGAAACCGGTCCCCGGTAGCTTGTCTCCTTTCTAGTGAAGAATTGGCTTGGTAGTTTGGTCTGCCCTGTTCCCATGATACACTGGGCCAGGGACAGACTAATTTGCATATAGCCAGGTTCTGAGCTGGGATGGGGCAGTGAGATAAATAACGGTGATGGATCAAGCCCTGATCTTTGGACTGGGTAAGAGTGGTCTGCTTACTTCAGACACTCTGTTCATCACCACCCCCTTTTCTGTATCGTTTTTGGCCACTATAGGTGTGGCAGGGTATACTCAGACATGAGTCCCTTTCTCACTGCTCCATCAGGATTCAAGCAAGCCGGGCCGAAGAGGCTGAAATGCCAGAAACCGGTCCCCGGTAGCTTGTCTCCTTTCTGGTGAAGAATTGGCTTGGTAGTTTGGTCTGCCCTGTTCCCATGATGCACTGGGCCAGGGACAGACTAATTTGCATATAGCCAGGTTCTGAGCTGGGATGGGGCAGTGAGATAAATAACGGTGATGGATCAAGCCCTGATCTTTGGACTGGGTAAGAGTGGTCTGCTTAATTCAGACACTCTGTTCATCACCACCCCCTTTTCTGTACCAGAATTGTATAGTCAGCACCCTTCTGTGCCAAACTGATTTGTTTATCAGTAAGGTTAAAGATATTAAATAGTGACGTTGTGTTGATTAAACGCCAAGGCACATAGCCTGAACGCAGATTTTGTAACGTCCAGCCAAGTTGTACAATAGAACGCAATTGAGACTGACCGTGTTGTAACATCAGTAAATCAGTAAGTCTTGCGATATTATATCGATTGCTGAAGACACAATACTGTCCAGTGAATATATTCTGGAGGACAGAGTCATTAACCCATTGTCCACAACAGAAAGTGATTTTTCCAAATTAATACGGTCAATTTCCCGTATTTTCTCTGCTGTTTCAATTTGAGTTTCTTTCCAAGCTTCATTGTAAGCTGCATATATAGAGGCCGCTCTGAAACGTTTTTGACGCTGTTTGCGTGGTCCCATAATGAAATCACGCAAGTCAGCACCTTCTTGTAGTAAAGTTAGGTGTTGCTTAATTTCTGCCAGTGTGGATGTTTGTAGCCATTGAAGGCAGAGCTTGCCCACACTGTAAGTATCTACTATCCCTGGATGTTGTCTTTGGGAATATCTAGGGTCTGGCCTGGTCAATTTGAACCCCTGTATTTTGTTCAGGAATCTGTCTTGACAGTTATTTGTATCTGTGGGCCAGATCAACCATTGTTTCCAATCAGGATGTGTTCTGTTTTGGTTTAAAATATGGTTCACGTCTATCTCAACATCTATAGAGCTATTACTGTTCGTTGTTGGCTTTGGAATAGACGGTTTGTTTAAGTCTTTGATTTTGGCTAAGCCAAGACAGGTAGTTTGTTGAATAGTGTCATTCAAAAATATAATTTGTTCTGGGATCATGCAGGCTCTAAACAATGATTCTATACCTTGTACTTGCCAATCTTTTGTACCCCAAACAGTTTTTGCTTCAATGTTATTGTTCCAGAAATCAAAACCAAATGTATTCATTTGCTCAAAAAATGAATCTGAATATATCAATTTCGTGTTTGTAAGCATGGTCTTCATACCTGTCTAATTCGATAATTTGAAATAAATTGTTTCTGCATTACTTGTGTTAAACCCTGAAAAATATGAATATTTATCATAAAATGTTTTCAAACTACCTTTTGGAGGAGTAGCACAATGTTCCCATTGGTTATAATTTAAAACATTTCTAGGTTGTGCAGATTTATGTAGATAATGGTTACCATAGTGGTTGTAGCAGAACATCTGATCATAATTAGACGAACCCTGCAAATAATCATGGGGCATATTATCAAGGGGCTTTATCTCCGCTTTTTTGGCATTAAAAGCCAAGAAAGCGGAGATAAAATGATCTCCCTATTACCAAGCTGTCGCTAACACCAGTTAGCGACAGCTAATAGGAGATAGTGACCATCTTGGGCCCCGCTTTGCATGTCAGTGATATTTATCACTAATGACATGCAAAGTGGGCGTGCCAAGATGTTAGCGACTGAAAACAGTCGTTAACATCGCTATCTCCTATTACCAACTTTTGGAGATATTCGCGCTAAGCGCGAATATCTCCAAAAGCTAACACTTGCCCAGGAGCAGTTCTTAGCCATGTTATCCAATGGGAGGTGGATAACATGGCTAAGAGCATTTGCTCGATAATGCATGAATATCGCTGACTTTTCAGCGATATTCATGCATTGCGGCCGTTTTTTATCGCATTTGCGATAAACCTTGCTAATAGCAAGGTTTATCTGCGATAAAAATCGCCGATTTGCGGCGATAATTTTTGTCTCTAAATAAGTTAGAGACAAAAATTATCTCTATTGGTTGGTAATATGCCCCCATGTTCTGTAAATTTAGCAGACATTACTAGGTCAGACATCATATCATTAATACTTTCAAAGTCCCAATCATAAGCAAATGTGCTTGGTTTTACAAAGTCACTTAACGAGATCTTAAATTGATGTGGATACTTCAGGATTTCAACCGGGCCATATATTTCATAATCAGTATTGTCCCATGCTACACCGCCTGGTATAGGATTGGCTGTGAAGTTCACTGAAGAAAGTTCTCTTTTCTCAACGTGTGAAGATGTGTGTGGTTTAAGGACCAAGTTGATTTTCTGGCTTGCTGTGTCCATTTTAGCATATTTTCCCTCAATGAAATGTCCCAAGCATAGTACCATGATGAGCCAAAGTATGAGAACAAATGCACCTAATGCCACCCAAATTTCAATCCATGGAGAAGTCAGATATGTTCCCTTTAGTTGATGAAAAAGTTCCTTTGCTTTGTCTTTAAAAGTTTTTGTTGATGGCTGGACTTCTGGTTCACTTGGATCTTCAGAAAAATCATCGAAGTTGATGAAGTAGCCGGATGCCGTTCTGTCAATTGTTCCAATTGCTTCTGGATTATTTTTTGCTTTTGGAATTTGCTTTGTTTCATTAGAATAGTCTGTAGTTACATCATTGTAGGTCGGTGTTTCTTGATGAAAAGCTTTGATTTGGGGTTTAAGAGGTTTAAGTTCCATTGCTTTATTGCATAGTCCTTGTTGTTCCACTGTAGATTTTTCAAATGTGATCAGTCTTTCAGTTTAAACCTCTGTGGATGTAGCAAACTTTGGTGTTCTGTTACTTCTTGGGAGTCCACTTGGCCTACTATTTGTTATCGGCCACATGATTGTGGTTTTACCAGGTCGATGGATATGACTCGGTTCTCCTTTTTACCAGCAAGGGGCGGTAGTACTACTGATCTTGTCCCGTTGACAGACAAGACAGGAACTGCTTTTCTGTAAGAAGGCCCAAATTCCTTCTTTACCGCGATCTTCTCTCTGACCAGATCCCCGACTTTTGGAATCCAGACAGGCCTTGCTGGGACAGGTGGTATTTCTTCAGTGGTTGTTGGCTGCTGTTTCAACTTTATGTTGCTCAGGTCTTTTCTTGTTTCATTTAAGTCCTGTAAAATAGCCAAACGATCTTTGATATCAAAGCATTTATCTTTAACCACTGAAGTCTGACTATTAAGGTCCTGGATCAACATTCTAGTCCCGAACAATAGTTCGTACGGACTGAGTCCTTTCAGAGAATTTCTTGGCAGGTTGTTTAGACTACGTTGGACACTTATTAGATGTTTGACCCACCCAGCTCCCGAACCTAATACCTTTGCTGTTATCGGTTGCTTTATGTCACGGTTTTTTCTTTCTACGATTCCGTTTCCCTCAGGATGAAATGGACAAGAGTACCGCAATGCAATGCCCATGCTGGTCATGGCCTCCCTATAAGCTCGAGAGCTAAAAGCAGGACCCTGGTCAGAATGTAGCATGCCAATTGCGTATGTGCCGATAAAGACTTGCAAATCTTTTATAACAGCTCTGGCGTCAGCCGATCGCTGGGGCCACATCCATATGAATCTCGTGCATGAATCCATTGCGACCAAGATATATTTATAGTTACCATCCCTTTGTAAGGGACCACAGTGGTCCAGGTAAACACATGCTAATGGTTTATCTGAGATTAGAAGGGGCGTCTGTGCTGGTCGTCTCACTGTTGATACCTTCATTCTCTGACATATTTCACATTCTAGAACATAGTTCCTTGTCTGTCGTCTCATTTGTGGCCACCAGTATCTCTGTTTTAATAATGATACTGTGGCTGAAACGCCAGCATGTATAGAAGCAAGCCCTTCGTGTGCCCCTATGATGAGTCCCAACCTATGTTCCATGTTTGGAATTGCCCTATCCCCCACTCCAGGGATTCGAGCAAACGGAACATTATTTGCATCAGTTACGTATGAGTACTTTACTGGAAAGCCTTTCGGGAGTGTTTCTATCGCATCTTTTACTGTAGCGCTGACAGCCTGTAATATTTCGCTGTCTATTTTTGTTTTTGACCGAGTGATGGCAGCTACGGTAGCCGTTTGCACAGCTGCCTTCGCGGCCTCATCAGCCAATGAATTCCCTGCAACGTGAACGCCATCACGTTGATGACTCAGTGTATGTATCACGTGAGTCTTTTGTAGTTCCTTTTGCAAAAGAACTACTTATTCCCAAAGCATTTTATGCTTGATTGTGTTACCTTTTGCGTCTTTAAAACCATTCTGAACCCAGATCTGCAAGTATTCATTGTAAGACTGGACGCAGTAATACGAATCACACACTATGAGTGTGGGGAATTCTCAATCGGTATTTTCAAGCGCCATCTTGAATGCCAGTAGTTCTGCTCTTTGAGCTGTACAATCTCCTAGAGATTGCGTTTTAGTGACCACTGGTTTAAATTTTCCTTCGTGCCATTGACCCTTAACAATCGCGCACGCAGCACTGTAAGCTTGTTTACCCCCTACTGCGGGTTGTGCTGATCCGTCTGTATATATTATACAGCCGTAATGTTCTAGAGGCAGAATTTCGGTCGGCGGGGGACATTCGAATTCATATTGGAGAAACTCTTGTGTTTTTAAGTTGGGATCAAATTTGTATGCCCGTCTGTTGCAGCAAGAGAATTAGCCCATTGTATCCATCTCGGATGGAGTGCTTTAGCATTCGGAATGCTTGCCTTTGTTACCGCCTCCAGGGCTGGTATCGGTGTCACGATGATTATTCGTTTACCTTGTGCTAGGGCTCGTTCTTTTGCTACAGCAGTCTGTACCGCGGTTAGAATTTTTTCCGTTGGGCTAAATTTCATTTCAGCTTTTGTGTACAAGTGTGATTTGTATGCAATTGGTACCTTCTCTCCCTCATTAGAGGTCAGGTACGTGAATCCGCATCTTCCTGGGATGACTCGAATCACAAGGTTGCGTGTGTTATCACGTGTTTGTAATTTTGTTTTAACTAACATATCTGTTTGTAATGATCTCAACATTTCTGTGTGTTCGAGTCCAATTGATTCTTTTAAAATCTGGTTTTATTAGATCATAGAGAGGTTTAACTCTCTCTGCATAATTTATAATGTAAGTTCTTCAGAAATTTAGGAAACCTAGAATTGATTGTAGATTTTTTAGTGTTCTAGGTGCTTGGATTACAGCACATTTCTCTAGGAAATTGTCAGCCAAGCTTTTGCCTTCACTCGATAATTCATATCCTAAAAACAGGACAGTTAGATGGGCAATTCTTGACTTTTTAAAGTTGAATTTGTAACCCTCTGCTGCGAACCCAAGTATTATGGTGTTCACTCTCTTCAAGTGAGTATCCAAGTCATCATCTGTTAGACAAATGTCGTCGACATAAGATAATGCCTCGGCATCATATATTTGTAGTAACTCTGTTACTCTCGCTGAGAATAATCCTGGGCTGTTCTTGAACCCCTGGGGCAAACAACAGAATTTTTTTTGCGCGCCATTTATTGAGAACGGGGTCAAATATCTGCTCTCTGGTGCTATATTTTGACAAAAGAATCCATTAGAGATGTCTAATGTTGTTTTGTATTTTTTGCGCACTATGTTATTCATTAGTGCAGCACTATGCGAGTTTTGTACTGCAAAGGTTTTGCAACATGAGTTAAGGTGTCTGTAGTCCAAAACAAGACAATATGACTCATCTGGTTTGGAGACAGGAAACAAAGGATTGTTCATTTGTGAGGTGCAAGTTTCAATCACCCCTTGGTGAGTCCTCATCCCATCCCACATGGTTTTTATATAGTGCAGGAGCTTGGGCTATTACCCACTTTCTTGCAAGTGTATATTTTTTATGAATTGGGATATGATTAGAGAAGGCAGGCATAGTTATTTCTTCGCCATGAGGGCACTCCCTGACAAACTCCGGTGGCCAGTCTTTTTCAGCTAGAAGGATGTCATAGCCCTTGGAGAGATTATCCCAAAATAGACCCCTTATTTTCCTAGTCTTATCTCCCTCTACACGCAATGTTATTTCATATATTTTATGAGGTTTGCTAACTCTGGTATCTGCAGTTTCCACCTGAATGTATTCATTCGTGTCCACTGTCTCCAGATGATTCATAAGGATCTTGCGAGCTATGCTCACTTCTGCTGCGCTGTCTAGCATTGTCTGAGCCCATTCTCCGTTTTTCAGCTGTGTCCTTAGTATTCTCGGCATGGTTGATTACTTTAATACTGGCTACCTTCTTCTTTGGAAACTGTAATTTTTTATTTTGATGAGCAGGTTCCTTGTCTTTGGACTTGACGTGCTCTTCCCTGTGTTCTGATCGTCCTCTTCTTTCTGATTTCTGCGAGGGAGTCTGAAAAGATTGAGAGGGACGTGTATCAATATCTTGATATCTATCAGGTTTTTTTATATTATCCCTATTTCTAAGTTTGTATTTTTTCACAGAGGGCTCCCTTTGGGGAGACTTGCGTCCTTGGTCCGGAGATCTTTCTCTCCGCCGAGGAGACCTTCCTCTGGACTGGAATCTTTTTTCTTTAGGATTGGATTGTTTATTTCCATCCCAGCTCTTTTTTTGAGTGTTTAGATTATTTTTAATAAATACCTTTTCAGGACTTTCAATTAGTTGAGGTTTTGCCGGTATTTCACCCAAACTATCTCTTCCTAGTTCCTCATAGGATTTTTCTATGATTCTGGCAATTTCAAATGGTTGGTCTGCTATATTTGTCTCTTTCAACCTCTGGCGGATCGCCACATTTGCTGCTTCTCCCTTTATATTGGCTAATAATATTGCAGAGACCTGTTTGAAGTCTTTTAGTAATTTCATACCAAGAGTTAAAGCAGGTTCTGGACCGTATTCATTTTGAATTTGTTTTAGCACATTTGGTATTACTGACATGGATGGAACACCATGTGTTGTGTGTAAATAGAAGCAAAGACTGTACCCCAAGTGTCACAGTCCTCCACATGTGGTGCGATTCCCATTGGAAGACAGATAGTCAGAATCCTGTGTTTCTCAACAGAGGTGGTATCCGGAAACACCGCCTCAATTTGAGTGATTTTTTGTGCTAACCAGAATGGAATTTGTTCCCGTTTTGCGGGTACTTTACCTAGACAGGACTGTATGTTCTGTGGTGTAATTTTATTTGTGTTCCCCTGATGAGGGGTCAGCTGTGGAATTTTAATTGATGGTTGGACTGTTGAAGTCCGCATTACATATTGGACTAATTGTCTATGTATTTTAATTAATTGTTTTAGCTGTGCTAAAAGGTCTGGTGCAGGCATTTCTTCAATGTCTGGATGTGGTGTGTATCCCGCTAGGACCGGCCACGTTGCTCCTGGTCTACCTAGTGGACCGAGCCTGGTGATGTGATTATTATGTTTTAGGGCGCCATTAAACCAGAGCATGTGCTCTTGGTATTTGAGTGGTATTTCCACTTCCTCGAAAGGAGTGTACTCATTAGGAGGTTCCTCTATTTTGTAAACGTGGAAGTCCTTTGTTACAGCGTTTGCTGCTGGAAAGTTTATCCATGAATAGAATACCTCTGTCTGCCGATATTCGTGTGCCTCAATTATGAATATGACTGTACCACCTCTCGATGTCAGCCCATTTTCTATAAGTTTTAAAGTTATAGATTTCTTATGTTGACCGGGATGAGTATTGTCAGTTTGCAGCAGAGTATTGTCAGCTGCTATGAGTTCAGCTGCTACTCTAGCTGTCTCCCTTTCTTCTTCACTGTCTGTCATTTTACTGACAAGAAGGTTATTTTGTTTATTTGCAGATCAGGTTTCTATGGAAACAAAGATTAGATGCACAATATTTTGGAACAGTGTATCCTTCAACGTTGAATATACCAAGAACCATACATAGGAGTCTCCTCCTACGAAGTTTGGCGGATATAACCTTTCACCCACTCCAGACGTCTTTGGAGTATTATGGGGAAAAAGGGGTCTGTGTGAAAAAGCACGACTGAGTTACTCTAATGTCTTACGTTAGAGTTATCGCCTATCCAAACCGTTGGGCGCCATGTAGTGTAGTTCCTATTATCCCAATAGGCTCTGCGCATTGGTATATTATCTTCAATAGTATAGACGTAGGACAGAGGTTAACTAGGTCTTCTACTGACGATATTAGACTTAAAGTTTAGTGTTTGCCAGCTAGCTCAGAGTTCACTAGAAACTTTCTCGAATAGACAAGGAGGAGTTTAACCTCCCTGGATAGACAAGAAGGGATTTAGTTTCTGACAACCATAGAACATGACAACTTTGCTCTCCCCTAATCAACAGTGTATCTCTAGAGTCGTGTGAAAACAAAAGACAACTTATTTTACTCAGTCAGTTCAGTGCGTTCTTAGTTTCACCAGATTGTAGAGAAAAGGAAGAGACGGGCGTGATCAATAAAAGATGTTATTTATTGATCAGTCTCTTTTCTCGTACAAGAGAAATGAATCGCTATTATTGCAATACTTATAGTTAAGTAAAGTGCATACAGTAAAAACAGAATTATAAAATAATACTGTAAAAGCATTGATATGGTTTCTTAGCCATATGATACTTTAAAATGGATAAAATAGATACATACATATATACATTTGACTAATCGTACTCAACTGGTGCTTCTACCTATGCCTACCCCAGTGTACCTGACCTAAGCCTAATACGTGGGCGGGAGTAGATAAGTAGCAGTTTAAGTTAAGTTTGTTTTGCCAAGGATCTGCTTCAAGAATTCTCTGCAAGGGGTTATTCAGTTCTGTACCTGGGATTTAGAAGGCTGGAGGGCTGGTATCTCTATCTCAGGGCTTGATATCCCAGCTGCCTGCAAGGGCGGCTGGAAGCGCCGGGCTGGATTTCTCGGCAGGAGAAAAGGCAGCGTCTATCTCTCAGCGCGTCAGAAAGGAGGGGCAGCGTCTGTGGGCTTCGCTGTCAGCTGGGCTCCTCGGCAAGTCTCGCTGCTCCAATCTTGTCACCACCACGTGTCTTTGCTTAAGGCAATGTCGGTATTATTTATACCTGAAAGGTGCCGAGATTGACGTAAGGATGGACATAAATACGTCAATAAGGATGTCATAAGAACATGCTCATTCGCACATTCTTTACTGAAGTTCTCGGCTAAATCAAAACAATGGCTGCGGGGATTTCCCAGGTCGCTGTAGGTTTGATTTGTTTTGAGAACTCCGTATGCCTATTAGGGGGCTGGAGAAATAGTGCTTGCCTAATGAGATGGCATGCGCTATGACCTAATCAGATAACGGGCTTCTGTGCCGTTGTATGGCTAATCAGATAACGGGTTTTTGTGCAGTTGAATGGCTGCTAGTTAATTATTAACCAGACAAGGGTCAGAAATAGGGGGATCGATACAGTACCCATAGTAAATACATCACACACCCGATCACACCCCCGGATTCAAAAGCTCAGGCGCGGATCGGTGCGGTGCTGAGGCTGTCCGACTCTCGCTCTGCTCCGCTGGTCCTCCGGGTTGCCTGCCTTCCTCCCACCTCGATTCGCCTGACTTCCACTAGACACAGCAGATCGGATAAATTGCAGGACAGAGCTTGCATCTGGCCTCTTGGCATAAACGTTAATACCATTCAAATGTATTCATCATACAAAATTCATGAATCCACAAATTATTAAAAAACATATATCATTATTCAATTTTATAATTTACATAGACAGCATATTGATTAATGAAGAGGGAGATGCAAAAATTCCTCAAAGATGAAAACATTTGGTAATCCGATATTTATATAAATAGATTTATCCATAGTTTTATCTATGTCAGGCCATCAGTGGCTATCCTACGGCCATGAGACCATCCAAGATCGCCCACTGCATTAGGATGGTGGGCGGATGGTGGGCAGGTGGAGAGCCTGTTGGACCGCCAGACAGACTGTAATCCCTAGGCTCAGGCCCCGACGTAGGGATAAAAATGTCAGTTTCTGCCGGCCGTTTCATGGTGGTCAACCCGCCACGAACAGGGAGGCGGAAAGTAATTTTGGGGGCCTATAGTGGGCCCCCCTTTCTCCCTGGACCTCTGCCATGGGCCCTGGGGGGCACCTATGGTGCCCCCCTAAACATCCCTGCACCATGTGGCAAGCACTGCATGGTGCCTGACACATAGTGCAGGGATGCTTGATATTTTTTTTGTTGTATTGTGTCATGTGCAGCAGCCTGCAGAACACACCACAATACAAAAGATACACATTGCGACCGCCTTTAAGTGGTCACATTGTAATACCAGTAAAAGGACCACCGACAGCTAGTCGAGTGGTCCCATTCCAGACAGGATGGCATTATGATGAGTCCCTTAGTGTTAGAAATTCTAACCATGTCAAATGACTTGACATTGAATAAGGCTTTGATTCTGCCAATAAAGAGGTACTTCAGTCAGACATGCTATGACAGCCTTTTCGTGATTTTGCCGAAGGGATATACATTTTGGATTCATCATGGTGAAGGTCATGCAACATAATGTGACGAAGGGCAAGTTTACATCTAGGCTTTTTTCCCCTGCTCAGTGGAATTCCCCAGTGATCGGCACTGTGCCCAACACTATTCAATCTTTATGTAACACCTCTTGCGACAATCATCAAATAGTCTGGTTTTCTCCTGGCATCTTACACCGATGACAATTGTGGTGTCACTGGCAAAGCCGGAAAAAAATTCTGCGATGGCATTGAGAACATGAATGAGCAATGTGAGCAAATGGATAGATTACAACTACCTAAAGTTAAATGCCACCAAAACTGAGGTCATCCTCTTTGGTAACAACCCGCACTCTGGACGCCGGACTGGTGGCCACCTGAATTAGATTCACTGCCTGAGCCCTCAAACAAAGTAAAACATCTAGGCATCCTGATAGATTAAGAACTGAAGTTCAAGGACCAAGTCAATAAAATCACATCAGCCTCATTTTGCTCCTTTAAGGCTTGTAAAAAAGATTGAAAACCTCTTGCCTCCTGAACTTCTGAGAAAGGTCATCAGTGCATTGATTCTCACAAAGAGAACTATTGTAACAGCCTCTATCTTACTCTTGCTGCAGGTCTCCAAAAGAGGCTCCAGACTCTGCAAAATACTGCGGCCCTCTTCCTCTTTCAAATCCCTAAACATGAATCAGTTAGAGGAGCCCTCAGAAAAATACATTGGTTGCCAGTTCAACAACGATGTAGGTTTAAGGCTCACTGTCTGGCCTATAAATCACAGCACGGATTGGGGCCAGCCCACTTTAGGGAGAAACCTAAATGGTACATCACAGCAAGGACACTTTGCCATAAACCTGACTGTACCCCAATTTAGGAGTGCCTACTAGGATGGGGAGAATTTTTTCAGGGCCACAGCTGTGCTCTGGAACATCCTTTAACTGACATTTAAAGCTGCTCCGTCCCTACTTACTTTCAGAAAAGCTTTAAAGACCTGGCTTTTCACGCAGGAGTAGAAGGCACCTGGCTCATCGGTTAGACCCGCTTCTGACATTCTGCTGTAGCTTTTCTCTTAACTATAGTGCCAAGACGCCCATGGGCATAAGCTGCACTTTATAAAAATTATATTCATTCATTCACTCATGCAGCAGGATGAACACTAGCATTTAATAAGGTAAAGCCAGACTCACTCTTAGGACTTCGATCTATTTTTCAGAAGAAGTTGAGCGAAATGTGCATTACTTCCGATGGCAATCATATGTGGTCTAGGCTTCCTATATTGTATTGGCATTGTGGCAAGGCACTACTTTTTTTTTATTCTTTAAGGTAAAATATTTCTTGCGATTTCCCCCCTTCCCGCCCTGCATTTGTGGAAACGACTGACCTTTTCCAGGTTAGAAATAGGAAGACAGAAGCTTGGGAATGTCTACAAAGAAGTAGTTTTTTAGGATTGCACTAGGATTGCCCAACTTCCCAGCTCATTCTAGCTTTGGAGCACCTAATCCACACCAATGTTTGGTTTTCTTACATGAAAGTGTTTGTATGAGTACTTCCTTAAACAAACTTTTTGGAATTCTGAATGTGATTTTGCACTGGTAAAACAGAGATTTTGCGGCCCCTCCTTACATCAACTTCTTTCAATTCCAAAAGGTGATTTTACTCTGGTAATACAGGGTATGTGCTACAGAGAACAAACATAAAAACGTAAATAGCTTTTTTGGATCAGATCCAGAGAGTTTAGTGGCATGACAAATTATGATAGTTATGATTATTGCAAACATTACTGCAGAAGACCTTAGTCAGTTTCAAAATGTCCTACTTCTATGGACTGGGACACAAACCTGTATTGTCGTCATTGAAGCCAAACTTCTTAGTTAGTATATTAAGCGGGCGGTCGGAAGTGTCGTCGGATTTGGTAATGAGCCCCTCCTTCACTGACTCCAACCCGTTGATAAACACCACGTTTTCCCAGCAGAACTGCAAGCTGAAGACATCGCCATACTTTTTCCTGAGCTGCAGCAAAGAAAGCGAGAAAATAGAGGGGAAAACATTAAAACCAATAAACAAAACCTTTTTGAATGCTGCAATTGAATGTCCTTAATGTTAAGTGAGGCAGTGAGTGGTGCGAATACCTTTTACCACCATATTATGAAAGCAGATTTGCAGAGGTGGTATTGGTAATGTGTGACAAAGATATGTGTGCATATTTGTTAGGCTGAGTTTTGTTGTTATGGTGGTGTTGTGTTTTTATTACTGTTGTGTTTTCTGAGCTGCATTATTGCTTGTGTTATTTATGTTACTTATCATGTGGATTTATTTATGTTGTGTTTGTGTTGTCTCTATGTTTTTATTGTGTTGTTATTTTGCTTTGTGTTTTTTTATTGTTTTGTTTTCTCTTGTGCTGTGCAATTACTTTAGAATTCTCAAAAGAAATACTTTTACTTTTCAGCCAAAAGGATCACGTTCCTGTTTGGTTCCAGTGACAACAAACATTTACCACTGTCTACTGTCTAAGGTGGAAAAATATACCACTGCTCTTCACTTTTTCAAGACACCATTGTCCTCAAAACTATAGCAGAGACGGGTCTTAAATAAGCACTTTCAGAGATAATTGTAATCTATGGATCAAACACAGAGAGAGAGAGAGAGAGAGAGACATACATTATGGCATATGGAGAGATGTGATATAGAAACTGAATGAGGTCCTGAAAGGAGAGCAGAGAAGATAGAAAGGCATACTCCCCATTATATACAAGCACATGTATTACATAGACTGTAGTAACAGTAAATTGTTAACTAAAACTGAGGGGCATATTTATGGGAAAATGTCGGAGCACAGAGCTGCTCCAAATTTGGTATTATTCAAAATGCAGGGATATGCCGTATTCACATGAATATCGCACACCCTTGTGTTCTCCCTAGCACTGGCGCAAAATGTTGCTGCCTAGTGCCAACATAGGCACCCTTGCACGAAGGTGCCCCTTCCTGCACATAAACAATCACTAATGGCATTTTGCTCTTTCTATGCGTGCTGCATTCTGCAACACACATACAAAAAGCAAAAACGGGAGAAATAAAAGTATTTCTCATCATTTCACCATTCTTACGCCTTTTCTTGCATGGCTTTAGTTTTTGGCGCTGCCTCAGATTTACACCTCCTTTTAAATCTGGAGCAGCGTCAGAAGCAATGTGTGTTGCGGTGGAATGCCCACAGCAGCACCGACTGCATGGCCCTTTCATGCTAAGTGATGAGTGTAAAGTGGCCTAATTTACAAGGCAGCGTAAGCCACAAAATATGGCTTAACAGCACTTTGTAAATATGGAAAAGGGCATATCTGTGGCTTACCAGCACTTTGTAAATATGGAAAAGAGCATATCTCCAAAATAACGTCGCTAAAAGTGATGCTGTGGTGGTGATATCCCCTTGTAAATATGCCCCGAGTTTTTATGTTGGGGCAAAAGCAGTGGACTGGAGTGAGTACCTTCACCAGAGCCTAAATGAAAATTAAAAAATGTCCATGTTCATTGTGACAGATAACTTGTCTCAAGGGACCTTTCATTTCCACTAAAAATCCGTCTTCCATATCACCACTAACGTTTATGACAATTTCTCTTTATTGACCTACAAAACCTTTGCAAGGCATGACCAACACTCCAAGGGTGCAAATGAATCCTGCAAAGATAATAAGGATGCACCCTGAGAATTGTAACATATCATGCTGAGAAAATAGATATAATCTCAACTCCTTAAAGGATTGCAGAAGAGAAGTGGGAGCGCACAGGGTGCGCTTGTCCAGATACCTGAGAGAGTTTGACTCCTGACAAGGGCTACATTCAGTTAAGTAGGGTGAAGTAATCATGCGGGGACTGTGTTTCTATGTTGAGACACCCTAAATGATGCTGCAAGTAGACACAGTCACAGGACACCTGCTTGAGAAATCCTGTAGGAAAAAACTTTGAAAGCTTGCGATATCGCTGCAGAGAATCAGTGTTTATCAAGGTAACTGACTTCAACCAAACCTTTCAGCATCTGCGAAGCCTCGTGTTGAGGGTCGCTAGTAAAAACGATCTGGAAATTCCTGATCCTTAGTAGGATTTCTTTTGATTTCTATTTTTTCTTAGTATAGTTATAACTTTTTGCCCCTTTTAAGTAAATGAGTTCTTATCACCAGAACATCATGTGCCTTCTAAAGGTTTTGGCTTTGCTTTTAACCAATTTGAATACAAATGGGTTAAGAGCTAGCTATTTCCCAAAAAATTATGCAGCTGACAATTGAATCCCTTTTACATTCACAAACCCTGAAATGTAGAGAGTTATAAGAGTTTTCGACCACACCTTGGTATTTCAGTATGTATTAAACCCCTTTTGTGAGTTGTAAAAGCCTGTCCAACTCACAAATTTAAAGGGGGGAGGGGGGTTGTAAATCATCCCTATTTGCAATTAGGTGGTGTGAAAGAGATATTGCCTCCTAATCGCAAAAAACAATGACATGTATCGATGGTTTGAGACTGAAATTGTGGTTCCCAACCTTTGAAAAGTTATGGACACCTCAAAGGGTGTTGTAAATGACTCACAAAGTTGAAGCTGTCCTCATGCAATTGGGTGTTTTTGGTAGTGGTGGCATCACTGAAACTGTTAATTTGAAGTAAACAATATGATGGACTGTTCTCCTTTCACTGAGATCAGATCCTCTGCCATGAATATGGCATGAAAAGTATAAACTATATCATGCGTTACCCTTATGGTAAGTTGAGCACTTTAAGGTGATCGAGAATCCATGCAGTCAGGTGGAATTTAGATCTGGTAAAGCAGGCATTGAGGTCTTCTAGGTTGCATAGATTAGAGTAGTCAATTATTATATCTACTACAGAGTTCTGGAGGGTGTTAGTGAAGGTCGTGTTATGTAGAGGTGGTCAGTAGATTAGAAAGAATTATGTGGTAAGGTTTGGGAGTGCTGAACAGCAAGAAAGTAAGGATTCACACTCTGGTGCTAGGTTATTGATATAAGAATGTCCCCTGCATGGTGTACAGCCTTGTCCAATAGTCCTGCAGGTATCTGGTATCTTGTTTATTAGATTTTAGCCCCAGCCTCATGCTAATCTAGTTTTGCACAAAGGCCTAGCCCTGTGTCTTCATGTGTTTCTGGGTCTGAACTTGCCCCATAGCTGTTGGGGCATGTCAGATGTGCTCTCCATAGTGACAGATACCTATTGTCCCTGTCACAGGTTCAAGCATGTAGCACTGTGGCAGTAGCATGTCATATTTTTAGTGATCTTTGTGTAGCCAGACCCCTTTTTACTGCTGTCACCGGGATGTAGACTACTGACCCACAGGTGTAAAGTTCCACTGCAATAAATGAACCCTGACCTCTGCACTGATATCCTGAGTCTTTGTGAGTATGTATGTATGTATGTATGTGTGTGGTCTATGAGTGGCATATATTGTGAATGTGTATATTTTCAGATATACTGATTACTGGCCGGTGTGGCTGTGGTAGCCAAGTGCAGAGTGTTGACACCTCTTTGTGCCTCTGTTGTGGCCACTGCATCCTGGACACAAACCTACGCTGAAGAGCATCACTCTAGACTAAGGTGGATTCTTGAAGACAGCCTAAGAAGGCAAAATGGCTCAAGACCATAACAAAGCTATTGAACACCCAAGAAACAAAAAACATACTATAGAACTTTAAGCTATTGATCGCTCCCTCTCATAGACTAGGAGCTGCAATGAAGAGAACAATCTATAAAAACGGTACTGTACTCATTCAAGCAAAGGACAAGGATCTAAACAATGTTTGACGAATACTTCACCACTCTGAAAGAACAAGTCCCTTACTTCACTTGTCCGGGAAACAAACAAAGTCCCTGTGTGGATTCAATTACACAACGAAAACATGTCACACCGAGAGCTGACCATAGGAAGTCACTAGATCCTCAGAGGTCAAATCCTTCCTAAACAAAAGCAGCAGAGCTGGGCAAGGGGTTCTTCACACTTGAAAGACAAATCACCAACTAATTGTCACAATCCCCAAGAAATAGTCTGAGTAAAGATGAGACAGCCTGCTATGCCACAAAATAAAGGGGATTATTCTACTACATCCACCCAACCTCCATTCACTGCTACTAACAGCTAACTTTCCGAACAGCTGAAGCTCACCACGTAATCTAATAAAAAGCCTCATGGTCCCACCCCAGGATAGGAAAAAAAGCTAGAGGCATAAGCAATGATGTATCTAGATAATGGTTACTAAGATAATAGATGTTGATTTACCAAACAATCGAACCTCGAGTATCCTGAGCACATCGCTCACCCCCCAAGCACCAGCAGAGATCCCAGATCCTCTGAATACAAATTACAATAACCTACTACAAACCATTTCCAAGGCTAGACTTGATCTGACGAATATTGCGAGCCTCACAGAAAACTTCCTTTCCAAATGGAAGAGTATTCAAGGGGCAGTACTCTCACTACACAATATAAAAGCTACACCAATGTCTCTATTGAACAGACAACACTGGCCACGCAAACACTCCAATTATCTATCGGATGAGGAAACACAAGCCCTACAGCAATCCTACGAACCGACTCAGACTACAACTAATCTACACACCCAAGAACAATGAAAATTTAATAAGCTCAGTCCCAATCAACGCCTTCTGAGAATTAAGGCCCAGTAACAGAAAACTAAACATGAATAACCTGAAGATAATAATGCTAACCACCTTGAATCAAGACACTATTCTGGATACACAGAAACCGCTCACAGGGCTACTAATCAACTGCCGCGCAACAGTGAACTACGTGTCTGACATCTTATCTTGAGTCAGGAGATCAACATAGCGATCCTAACTGAAATCTGCATCACAGATCCATGATCAGAACAGAATCCATGGCGAGAAACATCCGCGCCATGTTTGGATCTATTGGTGCCTCCAACTATAACATTGTGAGGCTAGACCACCTAAAGAGAAAAGAGGGGAGTATTGCATTCATTCATTGCTCGGAGCTCTTGTTTACTCCATTACCTTCCAACCCTCTTAGCTCATGTGAATACCTTGCTAAAGAGGAGTGCCACCTAACGCGCTCATTAATTTTGGATTGCATAGCCCTTGATAACTGGGAAAAAATTCCATGGCTTGTATTTATAAGGAACTTTTGTCGTGACATGGGCTATAGCAGTTTTTTCCAGGATCCTCCCAGTATGGGTGATATTTCGAGAAAAGATCTAAAAAAGCTGTGTTTGTGCCATTTAAGAGCCCTTCGATGTTCGATGGAATTGGTGAAACCTGCAAACTCACAAGTCGTTGCTGTTCAGAAGTATTTGGGTATTCAACCTTATCTGACTTTCCATTTGAACAATTACGAAAAGTACCTTCTGACAAGGTTTCGTTTTAACTCTTTTTTTCTGCTTATAACCTTTCCAAATCCCCAAAACTGGTCTCCCATAATCACTCCTTGTCCCTGTGATGATCTTTCCCCCCAATCAACATTACATATTGTTTTCTTTTGTAAATATTATACTTTTCCTAGGAAGGTCTGGATCCTGCCCTTACTGCGTTTAATGGGCTTAAGATCCTGTCGCCCAGCATTTTTGTCCTTGCAATCTCTTGAGTCAAGTTTTATAGCGAAGTATACAGCCAACTTTTTAAAAGCTTGCATTAAATATCGACGCAATTATGATTAATGCATATTTTAGTTAACGTTTTCCAAGTAAATGTGTTTTTCTTTTTCCATGTATAACCTGATTGATTTGCTTCAAAAACGTTTTTTTATAAATGTATAATTTTAATGTCATTGTACTTTTTATGGTTGCAATAATAAGTGGCAATCGAATAAAAGTTTATGAAATGAAATTAAATGAATACCTTGCACTTTCCATAATTAATTCAGAGAAACAAATATGCAAGTTCAATGCATTCCATCACCCACCAAGCAAAAATGAACCTTTTATGGTCCACTTAATAGAGATCATCACAGCAAACTCCTTCCCACACTCCAATGACCTCCTAGCTGATCAATACCGAGTCCAAGCCTGCACATTTTCAACTCACATGGAAGGGTCCACGCCTGACTGGATCATCTCCAAAGAAAAAGACGTGAACTTCACCTCAATCACACCTTGCAACTGGTCAGATCATCACATAATAACTTTCCAAATTCCATGAGTAATAAAGAAAAAACGTGCTCAACCAATCAAACCCAAACAATGGGTAAGGTACACAAAGAGAGTGGAAAACGAGAAGCTAGCATCGCGGTATAGGCTGGATCCTCCCCCTCCCAGAAATATGACAAACGCTAGCGAACTTATGGAATACTACAATGTGAAGATGTCAGAGATAATGGACTGTACAGTGCTGTTAAAACTAAAATGAACTACGGACAAACATAAAAATCTCTGGTTCAGCGGAGTACTGAATGAAGAAAGGCGTAAGCTAAGAACGGAAATGGAGACAACTATCGTCATCCCCACAGCTAAAACTGCTAAGAAAAAACAGAATTGGGGAATGATAAAAACAGACCTCGCAAACTTTTTGAACTGGTTAAACATCAATCAAACAAAATGGCCAAATTTTGCACTTGAAGCAACACAATCTCAAATTACCTGCGAATAATTCAAAAATGTCTTTACATCTAATGCTAAGTCCCTGGAATGTGAGCTCAGAACAGCAGCATCTACACTGTAGGCTTCACAACCAAGTGAGTCAACACTACACCATCAGTCAGTCCCCAAAAACGAAGCTCAATGGTCTACTTTCAAACTATATGACCACAACAATATCTTTAAAACCATATCGGCCATTAAGTCAAACAACTACTACAACAATCCACTCCCAGCAAAATTAGTGCAGTCCATTGACCAGGCTATCATTCTCGTTTGGACATCAATAGTCAATGCTTCCCTGTCTCAAGGATCCTTACTAGACTGTCTAAAGATGGGCTAAGTGATTCACATCACACAAAAAACAGCAGAGAATTCCGTAGAGCAGGTAAAAAGACCTAACAGTGAAACCTTCTCAGGGTCAGCACCTAACATAAAGTAGCCCCAGATGATGATTGATATCCCTACTAAGTTCACAGGGGTTCGTGTGCACACTGAATAGCACCCATTGTAACAATGCTAGTTCCCTAGGGAACTGAATCAAAACATAGCAGCACAGGTGCACCACAGCATTTAACATATAATTAATCAGTATAGGTTACAATTCCAATAAGTCACAGAAATGGATATTCCTCGATTTCAATTCTTTATTTCAATAGAAACAATGGAGCACCATACAGCTGATGCGTTTCGTCCCAAAGGGACTTCTTCAGGGTGCTGATAAGAAAATACTTCAAGTAGAGATGAAAGCGAAGGATGTATGATGGTACGACGCGTACTTTGACAACGCGTACCGTTACCACGCTAGTTTTACAACGCAAGTCGTTACAACGACTTGCGTTGAGGGGCGCTGGATAGTAAATAGTTTTATTTACTATTCCAACTCCAGTCCCCGTGGACTCTAGGGAAGGAGTTGGATAGTAAATTAAACTATTTACTATCCTGGAGCGCCCCCCAGCGCAAGTTGTCGTAACGACTTGCGTTGTAAAAGTAGCGTGGTATCAGTACCGCGTTGTTAAAGTTTCGTCGTAATGGAGGTTCCCCGAAAGCGAAGATCTAACAATGTAACACCGCAGTGACCCAATAGGCTTGTCTCACCAAATTGAAGACAAGTGGTCCAGTAATTGTATAGTAACGAAATCAGTCCGCTGATTTCAAAGGATCTGGTATAAATCTGTCCAAAGTGAGAATCTGTACGTAATAATAGGTCTATTTACCATCTAGTTAAGAACTGCGATCACAAAGAGCGTGGTCAATCATAAGAGGTCCTTTGTAAAGTCTTTAGTGCCCAGATCGTGATATAATAATAACGACCGGCAGAGTAAAAAAACATCCAGACAACCATGATGAGTCCTCCGGCAATTCGTCATTTCTGTGACTTATTGGAATTGTAACCTATACTGAATAATAATATGTTAAATGCTGTGGTGCGCCTGTGCTGCTATGTATAGAATTTCGTAGACCCTAACAATTTTCACCCAGTATCTAACATTCCCCTATTAGCAAAAGTGATAGAAAAGTGTGTGCATCAACAACTAAGCCAACACATCTTTACATTTAAACTACTAGAGTTTTGCCAATCGGGATTTAGACAAAATCATAGTATGGAAATGGCACTACTGCACATAGTAGACAATGCATTACTCGCTCTGGACCAGAACAAAATATGCCTTTTAATTCTTCTTGATTTATCATCAGCATTCATACAATTAACCACAATATGTTGCTGGAACGTCTGCAAAACAGGATGGTTTTTTCGGGGAAAGTTCTAGAATCATTAAAGTCTACTTGAGGAACAGAACACAAAGATTTCTAGTGAATAAACACTTGTCAGCATCTTCCTGCATTCAGATCGGAGTTCCACAAGGCTCGACCCTCTCCCCTTCACTATTCAATCTAAATGTAGAACAACTAACAGATATACTCCACCTTACTAACATCTCTTTACACATGTAAGTTGATGACATCCATATTTACATTAAGATTTCTTCTTTAGATGAGATCAAAACAATGAAAAAGGCATTAAGGGTGATGATGCTATGGTTAACAATCAATCAGCTTAAACTAAACATGCAAAAAACTGAATTTTTCCCACCAAAAGCCAGACCAATATAAAAGAATGAACCAATTTGATCACCGCACTTTACTGCACCTGAGCATTGAGGAGTCAACCAAATCACTAGGAATCACACTAGACCAGAGCCTGAACATGGAATAACACATCAACTCGTTGGCTAGAAATGCACGATTTCACCTGAACTATATTAGGAAACTGAAACCATTCATTGAAACAGCAGACCTCGAAATAGCAGTTCAGGCATTAGTAATCTTGAGGACTGAGTACGGATGAACAATATTGTCAGGGCTTCCCAAGATTGGAACAGCTCCTCTAAAAGCCTGCCTCAACACAACCATAAGGCTTATAATAGGTTAAAAAGTTCGACCACATCTCTCTTCACCTGAAAGCGCTGAATTGGCTACCTTTCGAAGCCAGAATTCAACTCAAATTGTCATGTATCACATACAAAGCGTTACACTTCAGTTCACTAAGGTATCTAGCTCAGAAATTAGAGATTTCTGGTGGAAGCAGACAGTTCAGGGGCGACAGAGGTCTAGTGTTGAAGACATCGATTTTCCTGAAGAAAAAAACTTATGACAGAGCGTTCTCAATGCTGCTAGAATCTGGAATTGGATAAATCCAAGCATCAGATGGTTACCTAACTCTGCAAGATTCAAGAAAGAAACCAAGATCTTTCTAATGAGCAAATTCCTACCGTAACCAGGAGCATCTCTTGCTAAGGTCCAATTTCACCTGTTTTATATAGGTTCTTGTATTCCTTTATGCCATGGTTCCGCTAGACTTACATTCTGTGAATGTTGTGGAGTCTTGGTTGCTAAGTGAAGTTTCTGTTACAATTTTGAAATGGACTTAAATGTGATAAATGCTTTCCAGAGTAATGTACTGAAGAAAAACTGGTCACGTCTTCTACTCAGAAGTACTCTGAGATCCTATAGGGTGAAGCAGCGCTATACAAAACACGAAATACATACATAAATACATGATAGAAGAAGTGATTGAAACTGGTTCTGAAAGTTCAGATAGAGAATATATATTCACAATTTACTGTAGCTGTAGAAAAATGAAAGCTGTTGACCTACTTCTTCCAGTTCCAAGTTCTCTTCGACAAATAAGGGGATGTTCCCCAGATCACCCAGGGGACTACTGTGCAACCTGGGCTGGTGTTTGCCTAACAGCCAGCTCTCCAGAGGTGAGGGGACATCACCTGGAGCCTGACCTGAAAGAAGAACTGTTCCTTGTCCTGGAATGCCTGGAAGCTCCTGTCTGGTAAAAGAGGGATGGAGCGAGTCAAAACTGCAGGAGTGGACTACTTGAGTGGCCAATAGTAGTGAACACTAGTGCTTTGGGTTTGTCTGACAGAGACACATGGAATCATGCTTGGCATGCTCCAAGCTCATAGCCAGTCTCTACTGCATAACATGGGGGATTCATGGCACTGCAGAAGTGTGTCACCACGCTGACATTGCTGATGCAGCTATAGAACTTGTCCAATAGCGTGCCTGAGTGGTGTGCACCCCTGAAGAGAACATTTTTGCTAAATCATGACACTCATCAAGTGTACCTAAATAGATTTTGCTAGTGCAGGAATAGCATTTGTCTAAAGTGAGCCCAAGTGTTCTGGGCCGCTGAAGAAGAGAACTGTGTAGGCCCCTGGCACTTGTCCAGCATGTGCTGTGTCAACTATACGGCTAACACTGAAGCTACTGAAATGAGGCCCTTTCCACTGCATGTCTGAGTTACTGTGCAGCTGAGAGCTGATGACCAAGAGTACATTTGATTGGATGAAGCAAAGGCACTAAAGCATCTTCAAGCATCTCAACTGAAGGACTTGGACCTGAGATCAGAAGAGGACTCAATTGCTGCCTCAACCCAGGGAGGATCAAGCCACTGAATTGATAACTCACCCAGTCCACCCTGAATGCGTCCCTGATGCAACCTGTAACCCACTCAACATCAATGCCATTTGCCTAGAAGACAGCTGCACTCTTGCTCATTTGTGTCAATTAGGGTGACAACTGGATAGGAGAGCAGAGCACTTTCATATTGAACTAGCGGTGAACAGACATAATATCGACCTCAAAAATATCGACTGGACATAATATCGAGGTAAAAATATAGACTAGACAAAATATCGACCAGACATAATATAGACTACAAAAATATCGATTACTATCGATATTAATAGCCAAAATATTGAATCAAAAATATAGACTAGACATAATATCGACTAGATAGAATATAGACAACAAAAATATCGAAAATAAGGTAAGTGTTTTATAATTTGTAATAATTGTGTAATATAAATCTGTAGCGGGTTGTGGGTTTATAGGGGAATAGGGTGGGAAGTAATTTAAATATAATTAATTAAATCTGTAATATAATAGTAATTGTTAATTAATTATTAATTGTTAATTAATTAACATATAATTGGTAATTCATAATAATTGATTAATTGATCAATAATTACATTTTCGTAAAATATTTTCTGTAGCGGGTTGTGGGTTTATAGGGGAATAGGGTGGGAAGTAATTTAAATTTAATTAATTAAATATGTAAATTAGTAATAATTGTTAATTAATTATTATTTGGTAACTAATTAAAATATAATTGGTAATTATAAATATTTAAAGAATAAATAAATAATAATTAGTAAATTAATTTCTGTAGTGGGTTGTGAGTTTATAGGGGGATAGGGTGGGGAGTAATTTAATAATAACTAATTAAATATGTTAATTAATTAAATTTGTTAATTAATTAATAATTGACCATTAAATAAAATTTACTTCGTAAATAAAAGTAATTGGTTTTGGAAATTAAATTTAAGTTTTGGGTTTTTGGGTAAAGGGGTATTTTTAGGGTTCAGGGTCAGTTTTGGGTTTTTGGGTAAAGGGGTATTTTTAGGGTTCAGGGTCAGTTTTGGGTTGTTTGGTAAAGGGGTATTTTTAGGGTTCAGGGTCAGTTTTTAGTTTTTGGGTAAAGGGGTATTTTTAGTGTTCAGGGTCAGTTTTTAGTTTTTGGGTAAAGGGGTATTTTTAGGGTTCAGGGTCAGTTTTTAGTTTTTGGGTAAAGGGGTATTTTTAGGGTTCAGGGTCAGTTTTTAGTTTTTGGGTAAAGGGGTATTTTTAGGGTTCAGGGTCAGTTTTTAGTTTTTGGATAAAGGGGTATTTTTAGGGTTCAGGGTCAGTTTTTAGTTTTTGGGTAAAGGGGCATTTTTAGGGTTTAGGGTTAGTTTTGGGTTTTTGGGGTACAGATGTACAGTGTAAAAATAAAGTAAAATTAAATTTAAATTAAATTAATTTAATGAAATTAAATTAAATTAAATTATATTATATTAATATGTTTATTTAATAATGTTTATATATATATATATATATATATATATATATATATATATATATGTATTATTTTTGGTGACATAATTTTTTAATTTATATTAATTATTTATTAATATTACATTTATTTAATAATTATTTCTAAGTTTATATTAAATATATTTATATATATTATTTTTAACTTAATTTTAAGACATTTAAAAAAATCGATATTTTTACAGTCTATATTTTTGTAAGTCGATATTTTGGAGTCGATATTTTGGTACTTACCTGTTTGAAGATAGGCTGTCGATATTTTGTACTTCGATATTTTTGACACGATATTTTTGTATGTCGATTTTTTTGATATCGATATTCTGTCAGTGATCCGAACTAGCATAGTGTACCTAGTCACCTAATCAACTAGTGATTTACTAACAATGGGTGCAATTTCCTTCCTCCATTTTTGCATCAGATGAACCCTTTAGATTCATTAATCTGCAGACCCTAGAATTCGGCCAATCTTGCCTCACTAGTACTTACGAGGTTTTATGGCTGCCCCCTGTTGGGGAACCTTAACTCTGTTAACTCCTCCCATTTAGTTCATATGTGGGCACCATTGATGCATTGACTTTAGGTGCCTTTTCAGCAGACACCCCCTTTTTTCCACATTACAGAAAACCTGAGCTCTACCCTTTGATTCAGTTGTTGCTCTGATTGCCATGATTGAGTCATTCATTCTGTTCGCCAGCCCTGCATCCACAATCATTTTAGTCCTGATGATGATATCTCATTCCCCACTGAGGTCAACATACCACTGATTAACCAACACATAAACTTGCCAACCGCTTATATTACATACACTTTTGAGTCCAAGGGTAATTTGTTTTTCTCTTTATACACTTGTTACTCCTTCACATGTGTCACCCCGTGTGATCACTTTTCAGGGATTTTAATTGTTAATTGTTGAGTACTGACAAATGCACTTAAACACATTTCTATCTGGTTGGTTGGACATTACGGTCTGAAGATTTGATTTTTCCTGTTGGGTAAATTATGTATCTGTATATTGATAAATTCATGATTTGAATTAGTCTGAAGTGAACTGTTGTTTTCTGTATCACAATAACTGATCTTGATTCTTGATTGGCATATTTGGTCAACCCTTTTGTTAGATTACTGCCAAGCATGGACACTGCATTGTCTTGCAAGTTAGAAATGATGAAACCCTTTTGGCTCTTGATGGACTCTGTAGAAATGTGATGTTAGAGTGAAGCCTGGTTTAAAAAGTTGAGCTTGCGGTTACACACAGGCAAATTAAGAAGTGTATCACTAATCTCCATGTGTGGTGTACTAATTTGTGAGTAATCAGGCTGGCAAGGACACTAAAACTAGCAACAAGTTCGGGGATAATTAACCCGAAGATCAACAGTGCTCTCCTAGAGAGGTTGCAGTTGGTCCAATCAAACTGCTGGTGCATGCTACATGTGTTGCAGTCGAAGTACAGAACCTACTCTTAACACATATGGATTCAAAGCACAACTCCAGCTGTTGTATTGAAGTTGAAAACAACAAATGCGTTGCAAAGATATGTACGTGGCGGTCACTGAGAACCTGCTGGTCAGACTGTTTAACATATCTGTAACCCATTTGGATAAAATATTCAGGGACCATGGCTTCTCGCTAGTATCGTATGCTGATGATACTCATATCATTATCTCCATTTCATCAATGGGGCAGACAGATTCCATAGCTGAATCCTGAATGTGATGCATAATAACTATTTAAAGCTAAACACGAACAAGACAGAGGTCATAGAATTCGGAAATGGACCTTTATCTGGACCCAATCATGGTGGCCAGCAGTGGCAGACGCTTGTCCTGTTCATACTACCAATGTGAGAAACTTGTTTTTTATGTGATGCCCAGTTCAACTTCTCAGGCAGATTAATCTGTTGACATCAGCCAGTTACTTCCTCTTAAAAATGCTACAAAAATCCTACCTATCCTACCAATGGAGTTGAGGAAAACAGTTGTGGCGGCTCCCGCCTAGACTATTGTAACACCCTTTACCTAATCGTCAACAAACGCCAGCTGTCTAAGCTTCAATCCCTGCAGAATGCGGCTGCATGTATCCTGCTAAACATTCCAAAATATAGTCATATATTCTGGTGCCTTTAAAAATTTGCACTGGCTTCCAGTTAAGCATCAAACTGAGTTTCAGGTACTATGCCTGGTTTATCAAGCCTTATATGGGGGCGGGGCCAACAACTTCCACAAATTATTCCAATGGCATGCCCCCTGCCGGATGCTAATATCTGCCAATATAGCTCTGGTCCACGTCCACAGAGTTCGGAAGACCAGATGGGGAGACAGATGTCTCTCTTTGTCGCAGGGTTTCCGTTCTCCCACAGAACTGTGCATAGAGATTTGGAACCTCAGTGAATTAGGGTGACCCAAAACTCACCTCAGTACCCAAAACCCCTTACCAGGCTAGCTACAGTGTCTCATTGGTCATAACAAACTCCCAATTTTTAGACAAACCAGAACATGAACTTACAATACGTTACGTGGAACACATGAGCACTCTTTCGTTATACAATCATTTCAATCCAGAACGTGGAGTAAATGAGGACACGTGCACATTTGAAATATTTATTTACTAATGCCGTTTTCTCAAACGCAGTATCTTAGATAATACAAGGAAACATATTATCAGAAGCAAAGTTATCAGCATAGTTACTAGTCCATAGAAAGCAAAAGGTGACAGCATGCTAACATGCTGTAATGAATAAGGGTTAACAACACCTATTCCTCACCCTCCCTAACTAGCATATTATATTAATATCTGAGAAGGTCTCTTTGGGTTTTAGCAGGGCGGGCCCATACCTCAAGATCCTAGTATGAAGAGATCACATCTCATTCCCCCAGCTCTCTCTGCATGCGAACCGCATCAAGTGTGTGTCTGTGTTCTAAGCAAAGCAATATAAAACCCGCCTAAAGCCTAAATTTGGCAGAAGCTACACTTATGTTATGTCTATGTAGGTGCGGAGATCAGACCTCATAACAATTCTGTATCGTGTTATTCTTGAAGCTTCAGCACTCTCTGTACAGACATAGTTTATTAAGCAAAGCTGATATCAGAGCAATAACATATTATTCTCATGTAAACCACAACGGACTTCTAGGTTGAAAGCTAAATCAACAATTAAGTGTCGTGTGCAGAAGCAGCAAAAGGAAAAATGGCGTTTAAACATTTAATAAGCCTATGCTAACTTAACACATTATAAAGATAAACAGTAGCTATATGACCCCCCCCCATGATCCGACCACGGACAAGATATAATAAGATAAGATAAGGGCAACTTCATGAAAGCAGAGTTCAAGAACGATGAACAATGTTATAATCTTAATAAGTGATGGAAAAAACTACCTGAACCAAATCAAAAATTCAAAATGTCAAATACTGTATTCAACAGCACTCAAGTCAATAGGTCTGGGAGGTGAAAAAATGCAAATAAAAAAGGTGGCATCATCATAAACCAAGAAAGTTTTTAAGGCAAGACCGAATCTGCAAAATATGCAGCAACAGCCTCCAACACGAAATCACCGCCTTCATCCGAAAACAGTTCAGCCATCCACTCAAAAGTGGGAAAGAACATACGTGCTCTTCTAGTACCGGAGCCTCTATCACCATCAGAGGACAACTCGGTGGGTTTTCAAGAAAGCTCTGTGCCAAGAAATCTTGCGCTGCTGCGAGTATGTTCCAAGGACCCATTAGTCCATGTATCAATGCCAAGGCCATAATCCTATCGCCAGAACAAATCAACTTGTGAGTCACGACGGGACACATCAGCTGATCAAAATCGACGTCAGGAGAAACCGTCTTGCAGAGACACAAATCAATGGCCCAGTCAAAATCACAGCTCAGGCAATGAAATACAGGCTGGACACAGGTGAAATAGGAAAATCGAAACGATAATCCAAACGCCGTGCTTAAAGTTGCAAGCGGCAGTGTGCCATAATATTCAAGCATCCTGTTGCGAAACAGTGCCAGGAGGGGCTGCGCGGCTTCTTGCACATGAAGGGCATCCATATTTAAAGAAACAAAAAATCACCAAAACGCCTGCCGCTAGTGCCAGTAAAACCGGGAATCCACCAAACAGACTTGAAAAAATGGAATGAAAGAAAGCAGGAATGACTCCAAATATTTTCTCAAATGAAGTCACGAGACCGCTGCTAACTATTTAAAAAAAGTGCGCCAGCCCCGTCGTCGAGGAAGCGTTAAAGATAGAATGAACCAGTTTGCTGAAATGCAACGGTAAATCAGTATTTAATAGGGCCTGAACCTCTGTATGGGTGTTAGCTACTCAAGGCCACTTCTTTTTGGGACAATAGAGCTCTTATTCTGCTCATGCCATTGAACTCCGCTTTCAAGGTTGGGATGCGCGGCCAGATGGAAACATCCCCGTTCCCATGCGTGGGTGGGTACAGTACATTTTTGCAGCAAACTACACGTTCAGTTACTGTCACCACATAAGCAACACCTTTAATTAACCCGCAACAATCTTCATTATTTAAAAGTAAATAACTTCCGTTCCCTAGTAAGGTAAAAGTCGGGATGATTGGCGGTACCGGAGTCCCTTTTAAAACACAGGCTAAGTTTGGCCGGTCCTGGTTACAAGAACCGTGCAATTGTATGTGCCTACACATTAATGAGTGATCTGGTGTTTCTGTACACTCCTCCCCATTCAGATAAACCTCCTGTCCGTCTTCCAAACATCTATAAGTAAAAGGAAGGAACCAGACTTCATGGAGAAACGCACTACCTAATGGTTCATACCGACCTATGGCAACGTATCGCATACAATTAGTAAATTTATACAAAGCAAAAGGTAATGTTATCAAATCGTGAATAAGCCACGTTGCAGCGGTGGCCTCTGCCACAGAAAAAGGCAAGGACTCTAATCTCTCAATATGTAACATTGAAAAGGAAGCATCTCGCATGGAAAGCAAGCGCTGCTTGTCAGTTAAATTAAAGGGGGCAAAGAGAGAGGAGACATTCATGTAGGTCCATGGCACCTTGCCAGACTTAAGTGTTTGTAGGGTACACGCAAATTGCATGATAGAACGCAATTGATTTTGACCATGGTACAATACAGATACTTCATCCTGCACAATATCCACTACAGAAGACACAATATTATCTAACGTGTAAATGCGGGAAGAAAGCATGTTAATCTTATTATCTACTACTGCAAACACTTTTTCTAGATTAACTTGATCTATAGCTCTAAGGCGTGTCGCCGCCTCAATCTGTGATGTCTTCCAGATTTCATTGTAAATAGCATATATCCACCTTTTTGATCTGCCACTAGCCGGGCCTTTTATGAAATAATTTAAATCTACATCATCATTTAGCTTCGCAAGATGTAATTTAACCTCAGACAATTTAGAATGTTTCAGCCAATTTTGACATAATTTGCCCACTGAGTAAGTCGTGACAGAATGTTCAGTTTCAAAACGTGGATAAGGTCTGACTTGTGTAAAGCCATCAGACAAACCCAGAAAACGGTGCTGGCATGAATCAGCACTTTTGTGCCACATCAGCCAACCTTTAGGATCCATACTGGAGACGTTAAAGGATGAATTCAGCAACAGGGTCTGTAAGTCCCTAATCGAGAACTGAGTATAATTACTCCAGCCCGATATATTCTTCTAACTCAGGGATGGTTGGAGTATTCAATTTTTTAGAAGTAGCCAATCCAAAGCATGTTGTCTGTGAAATAGAGGTATTCAAAAACAACATTTGATTAGGGATGAGACAAGCACGGTGCAAAGCCTCAGTGCCTTGTACCTGCCAGCTTTTAGAACCCCAAACAGATTTTAGGTCAATATTTTCCTTCCATAATTCATATCCGCCAACAGCCAGCTGATCAAGAAAGGACTTCGAGTACAATAATTTGGTATCGGTAAGTCTAACCTTGGACATGGGCTTCTGTGTCATTTTGAAATAAAAGGACTCGGGATTAGACTGATTGAAGTCAGTAAAATAAGTGTACTTTTTCAAAAAAGTACTTGAACTGCCTTGTTTAGGAGCGGGGCAATGCTCCCATTGAGTATAATTTACAGTATTCCTTCTGGAAGCCGTTTTATGTAAGAAGTGTTGCCAAAATGTTGAAAGCAAAAAAAATCACCATAATTAGCAGATTCTAAGTACAAATCTTCAGCATCAAAGGAAGCATAGTATTTCAAATCAGAAAACAAAGACTCTACGGCCTGAACATCCCAATCATCAGAACGTATGTTTTGTTTCACTACATCCCCCATATTAACTCTAAGCACATTAGGGACATTAACAACCTCAGTAGGGCCATGAATTTGAAATCTAACGGCATCCCACACTATCCCATCAAGGACAGGCCAAGCAGTGATGTTAACAAATGTCAAGTCTCTTTTCAGTCTGTGTGCAGAATGCGATGAGGAAAGGGGGGCCAAAGTTCCATTGAGATGTCGAATGCATGTTCTTTTCTCGACATAGTGTCCATTTACAATGCGGAAAAAATAAAATACAAACCCAATTGACATAAAAAGGTAAATTGAAAAAAGCACCAGCCAAATATATGTCCAAGGGGGAATCAAAAAATGTTTCTTAAATAAGCTGGCATAAACTGCAAAACGTGAGGGTTTCTTCGAGGCAATGGAAACAGTGTCAAATGAAAATCTGGATTCTGTGGCCAAACGTGCTTGCAGGGCAGGCATGGATAAGTCAGTGGGGTAAGTGTAGTCTATTTCATCATGGTCAGTACCAGGCAAAGTGCTTAATAAAGGACTGGAAATTGCAGGCAATTCGATGGCCACTTCAGTTTCAGGATGAGAAGCAGTGGCCAAAACTGAATTTCTCACAATGGAAGGACAGGAGACTGCCGGTGTCATACTAAGAAGAATCGGCCACTCTGTGTATCTTTACATTGTCAATTGAGATAAACCTGTTTTCCTTACGACCAGGAAGTGGAGGTAAAATGACTGTTCTTGTGCCCTTCACACCAAGGACTGGAACCGGAGCTCGATAGGAAGGACCAAATTCTTTCTTGTTATCGATCTTCTCTCGAACCAGTTCTCCAACTTGGGGTAGCCAGCCGACTACCGGGATCTGCAACGCAACATCCGATGTGAAGGGCAAATGTTCCTTTGCAAGACTGTCTCTGGTCTTTTGTAGATCCTGTAAAACATTGCAATGTTCATCTACGTCAAAGGTTGTGGCGCGAGTCACGCAGTCTAGACCGTCAAGGTCAGGGACGTACATCTTGATGCCAAAGAGCATTTCGTATGGGGTCCGCCCACCCAGAGACCTTCTAGGGAGATTATTAAGAGCACGCTGCACGCCATTGAGGTGGGCAAGCCAGTTTCTGCCAGTGCCTATAACTCGAGCTGTCAAAGATTGCTTTAAGTCACGGTTCATTCGCTCCACTACACTATTACCCTCAGGTCTGTAGGGAGACAAAAACTTGACTTGGACCCCCATCGAAATCATGGCATCCTTATACGCCTTAGAGGCGAAAGCCGGACCCTGATCCGAGTGGAAGGTACCACAGGCAAAAATCCCTACAAAGACACGCAAATCTCTAATGACAGTCCGTGAATCAGCGCTGCGATGGGGCCAGACCCATACAAAGCGTGTGCATGAATCCACTGCTACTAAGATGTACTTATACGCAGTATCAGAGGAAAAAGGACCGCAGTGATCTATCAAATCAAATCAAATCAAATAACTTTATTCGATTCCACAAAGGAGTCATAAAAGTATACACTAATATCATAAAACCACGATACATATGTTCATATTTAAAATTTAAAATACGTTAAAAATAACCTGAAGTTGATTTATCGACAGGGCGACAGAAGAAACATTTATGAGTGGTTTACTTTGGGTAAAAGTCATATAAATCCCAAACGGATATAGGGCCGTCTCCTTTTTGGGGTGGGTAAGCTCGTAAAAGGGGGACAATGTTCCTATCTCTAAATTTTACTAGGACCAGATCCCCACTAATGTCTTTAGTTAGAGACCCTAGCCAGCCTACCCTTCTAACACTCAGGATACCTCCGTCATAATCATGTGCAAGTGGTCTGTTCTTGGATAGCCAGAATATGACTTTGTTTAAAAGTTCCTGACGGCTTTCAAGTTTCCCACGACAGGGTGCCGGAATTCCTGATAAAACAAGAACAAATGGGGCGGCTTCAGGGTGCAAGTGTTTCGATTCTACGCTACTTGGGCTTGGGTCCTCTCTAACGGCAATATGCCTATTAAACCCTGGTCTAGGAACGGCTTTGGGTATGGTAGGTTTTTTAAGGAGCTGTGGGGAAGTTTGGGAATATTTAGTTAGATTAGTAAACAAAGGAACTTTAGTTGAGGTGGACAAATCAGAGCCATTGGGTATTGCCTTCTTGAGGGTGGAAGGGGAATTAGTGGTAGTATTTATCTCTTTTGTTATGGAGATAGCCGTAAGGGGTCTTCCCCCGTTAGATGGATCATTATTTAATGGTTTGAGATTGGCTGAAATAATTCTCTCAATCCCCGTTATCCTATCACCCAGGGCGTTAAGTTTTCCTACCAATGGTGATACGATAGAATTAAGTAATAACTCTATCTGAGACAATAAGAGTACTTGGTCTACGTAAGTGCCACTCTCCGCCGTAGTTAGGGTGGGGTTGGTGACTGGCGCTATTGGACCATCGCACGATTTTGGTGTGTTTAGATGATTCCCACTTCCAATAATCTCATCATGCTTCCTTTTCTCATTAGGTCCCTGGGGCGAGGCAACACCTTGGGTATTGTCTATTAGAAATGGTAGGATTGGATCACGTTGTTTCCTGATTGGGGAAGAACTGCTAGTGCGTTTAACATTGAATGGGGATGCCACTGGGGCATACTTAGTGCCACATAGAGAATTCATTTCCTCCCAAAAAGACAAATTCTGTGAGCTAACAAGGTTCAGTGGGGAAGATTGTCTAATGTCTATCAGTTGTAGCGACTCATTTGCATCTTCAATAAGAGTTGGTAGTGAACCATTGGTCTTCTTAAAGTTTAGGGTTCCCTGTCCTGGGTCAAGTGTTTGAAAAGGTTTCTTATTAATCCGCTTAGGAGACATAGTGCAACCTGCGAAGGAAACAGACACACTGGCCAAGAAATAATAGGAGTATGTATCGAACAAGGTACTACCACAGATTGCGGCGCCAAGGGGGGTGGCCCGTCCCGTCCTCCTCGGACCTATGAGGGCCTTACAGGGCCCGCCCTTTGCCCGGGCTTAGCCCGGCGCAGTCCCGCGCGCGTCCCGCGACGCGGGGGCTCTTGGTGCACTAAGAGCACCTCCGGGGGCGGGACTAGGCGTGCGCGACTTCCGGTCGCAATGGGGCCGCTGGGGGATGTAGTCCCCGGTCCTCGTAGGGCTGTCTGGCTGGAAGGTCGGAATGGCGCTGTGAGGCTGCTGCCCACGACGGGAGAAGAGCGCTGCTCCCTGGCTCTCCCCCGGTACACCCAGGTCGCCCAGGTAAGTTGTGCAAAGTTCCCCTCTCCCCCGGGGCTCTCGGTGCACTAAGAGCACCTCCGGGGGCGGGACTAGGCGTGCGCAACTTCCGGTCTCAATGGGGCCGCTGGGGGATGTAGTCCCCGGTCCTCGTAGGGCTGTCTGGCTGGAAGGTCGGAATGGCGCTGTGAGGCTGCTGCCCACGATGGGAGAAGAGCGCTGCTCCCTGGCTCTCCCCCGGTACACCCAGGTCGCCCAGGTAAGTTGTGCAAAGTTCCCGCCCGGAGAGGAAAGTGCAGCGCGCCTCACCGGCGAGCACAGGCTGATCTTGGTTTTAGACTCCCGAAGCTTTGCTGACGTTGGTCTAACGTGGAAAAAGATTGTCTAAGACTGTCAAATGTGGAAAAAGACCATCTCTGTGGCAAGGGGGAGAGCCGCGGCGTCCGCTACATCGATGGGCGAGTGGAGGAGAGCGCAGTGATCTAAATAAACACAACCAAGCAGTTTATTAGAAATGTACAACTGTGTCTGTGGCGGACGCGCAGCAGTCGAAGGTTTAATCTGCTGGCAAATCTCACATTGAAGGACATAATCTCGCGTCTATTTGTACAGCCCCCGCCACCAGAAACGTTGTTGTAATTGAGCTACAGTGGCCGAGACGCCCGCATGCGCAGACGCCACACCTTCATGCGCCGCTGTAATCAAGCTAGCCCTGCGATCCGAGTTGGGAATCAAATGTTCTCCAACTTCAGGAATTTTCACAAAAGGAACCTTTTCAGGACTTAAGTGGTATGTGTACTTCGAAGGGAACCCCGTAGGATGTTTACCTCCCTTCTCAGTGGCAGCAACAGCCGCCAAGATGTTATCATCAATCTTACTTTTGGACCGTGTAACTGCTGCAACTAAATACGTAGACACCGCTGATTTCGCCGCTTCATCAGCAAGCGAGTTACCGACAGCGTGAACTCCCACACGCTGATGGCCGAGAGTATGAATCACAAAAACGAGTGGCAAATTCGCCTTAAGCTCAGCCACTCGAACCCAGATCATCTTGTGTTTTATTGTGCTACCCTTGGAATCACGAAAATCATTCTGAATCCAAAAGAACAAGTTTTCATTGTAAGACTGGACACAGTAGTAAGAATCACTCACAATAAGAGTAGTTACACTTGGATCAGCGTACTCCAACGCTAGTAAGAGAGCACGAAGTTCTGCTAATTGTGCGGTGCAGTCCCCTAGAGGCTGCGTGTGTACTGCCTTGGACTTGAACTCGTCGTTCAACATGGCACCGATCACAATGGCGCATGCGGAAACGTAGGCGTGTTTAGAGCCATGCGCAACCTGCGCCGAACCATCAGTGTAAATGATGCAATGGAAGTCCTCCAAAGGACGCATAGCTAGAGGAGCAGGATGAACGAACTCATACTGCAAGTACTCTTGCGACCGTAATGAGGCGTCAAAAATAAACGTGACATCCGTGGACGTCAAGGACGCAGCCCATTGAATCCACCGAGGGTGCAAAGCTTTTGAATTTGGTACACTGGCTTTCGTGACTGCCTCCAAATGAGGACAGGATGTAACAACCAACATGCGTTTCCCCTGCGACAGAGCTCGTTCCTTAAGAATCGCCATCTGCACAGCTGTTAAAACCTTTTCCACAGTGGGAAACCGCATTTCAGCCGAAGTGTACAAGTGTGACTTGTAAGCAATAGGTACTGTGCCTCCTTCATTAAAAGTGAGGTACGTGAAACTCACTGTCCCTGGAATTATTCTTATTACCAGGTTGGTGTGGTTATCACGAGTCAGTAAGAATTTAGAAGCTAGCAGATCAGCCTGCAAGGATTGCAAGATGGCTGAGTGCTCAGGCAGCCAGCACGATTTTGAAAAAGTTGGTTGTATCAAAGCATACAAAGGCTTGATACGCTGGGCATATTCCGGAATGTATGTCCTCCCGAAATTTAAAAAGCCCAGTAAAGACTGTAATTTTTTCAGTGTTGTAGGAGCGCGCAAGAGCGCATTTCTCCAAGAAGTGAGGAGCCAAACCTTTACCTTCATCGTTGAGCTCATAGCCCAGGAACAACACTGTGTACTCAGCAATGTGCGATTTTGCAAAGTTAAATTTGTAACCCATGTCTGCAAAGTTACAAATAATCGAATTTACACGACACAGATGCTCCCAAATTTCGTCGTCTGTGAGATATATGTCATCCACATACGAGCAAGCATCTGGGTCGATCCTCTCCAAAAGAGAGACTATGCGGGCGGTAAATATACCAGGACTATTCTTATAGCCCATTGGGAGACGCCAAAATTGTTTTTAGACCCCAGCGCATGTAAAACTGGTCCATTGGGAGCTAAAGCTATCCAAGCTGTGGTCATAAAAACCGTTGGAAAAGTAAAGCGTTGTGTTAAAACGCTTACGCACTAGACTATCCACTAGGGCAGAGCCGTGAGTATTCTGTACTGCACAGTTACGGCAATGCGAGTTTAAATGCCTGTAATCCAAAACCAACGATACGTTCCGTCTGGCTTTGGTACAGTAAAAAGGGGGTTATTCATCGGAGAGACACACGTTTCAATCACACCCTGATATTCCAATTGTTCAAGGATAGCCGCGACGGAAGCTTTGGCTTCACGCCGGATGGGATATTGAGGTTGAGGCTGCGGCTGAGACCGCAAGGGAATCTCATGGCTTGGGGACAATTTATCCCAACCACATTGGTTACGGTACAGAGCCGGTGCGAGAGCCCGAGCCCACTCTTCTGCAAAATGCTGCGCATGCTCTTTCGTGACAGTGTTCGCGAAACTGGGGAGGATCACCTCCTCCCCTCGCGGCGCCGCGAGCACAAAAGGTGGGGGCCAGTCAGCCTCCGAAAGCAAAATATCATACGTAGATGAAAGATTTTCCCAAAACACCCCTTTGATGGTACGTTGTATGTCACCTTCTATAAACAGGACAATTTCATAAAGTCTATCAGGGGGAGCAACTCTTGTATCGACTGTTTCTATCACAACGTAGACATCAGTCGCTGTCACCCTCAGTAGTGGACGCAGGGCCTCTCTCACCATGGTAATCTCCGCCGCGCTGTCCAGCAAGGTCAGAGCCCACGTCAGATTCCGAAGCCGCGTTCTCACTATCTGTGGCATATCGATGCGCTGTTAATGCTGCGACTTTCTTTTTTGCAAACTGCGGTCTTTATGGCGTAGAGTCCTCCTGCTTCCCTGTGCCGTCTGTCTGGCGGGGTTGTCTGCGTCCTTGCTGACCACCCCTTCCCCTTCTGCCTCCTCCACCACCGGTCTTCGGAGCCGATGAGTCCTGAAAGGAACGAGGAGAGCGGTGATCAGAAACCTGAAATCGATCAGGAGATTTAATCGTTGTGCGATCGCGCAAGTCATAAACTCTCTCAGTCGGCGCAGGCACTTGAGCTGCAGGATAAGATTCTTGAGTCTGCTGTTTCTGCTTCCCCTGATTCTGTTTCTTAGGCCAATTTTGTTTTTTGGACTTGGGCTGGACATCTGCCTGAGCAGACTGCCCTTGCGGTTGTTTTTTCTCTTTGTCAGAAAAATACTTTAGACCCTTACTTGTGCGACCCACTGTTTTATAAGCAGCCACTACAATCTTCGCTAACTGGCGGGATTTTTCGGCATCGGGAATAGCTGCCAACGCGTTAAACACCTGAAAGTTCACAGCGTCCCCCTTGACTTTAGCAAGTACGAGATCACAAACTATTTCAAAGGAGCCACACAGGCGCATACCCAATTCAACCGCTGCTTCCGGTCCGTGATCGTCCTGAACACGTTTAATGATCGTAGGCAGTACAGCCATAGACGGGGTGCCGAAACACCTCGCATAAACAGCCGCAAAAGTTCTCCCCCAGCTCTCACAGTCAACGAGTTCGGGAGCTAAATCTTTAGGTAAACGAATCGTCAAGATTCTATGTTTTTCACCAGGAGTCGTGTTGGGAAATACTGCTTCCAGTTGGTCAAATTTCTCGGCAAGCCAAAAAGGAAATTCATCCTTATCATTCGGTCGCTTACCAAACACTGCATTGACCATAACCGATTGAGCTTCAATCCGCCATGTTCCGCTGGAAGAGCCGGACCCCCCGGGGGTACACCCGGGAGATGACGACCTATATATTGCACTAATGCACGAATCACAGCAATGGAAACGTCATGTAGCCGACGTACCTCCGCTAGGGTACAATTGCTGCGTTGAGGATGAGGGGTAAATCCAGCCAAAACAGGCCAATTTGCGCCTGGAATGGACAAAGGACCTAACCTCGGAGTGGTCAACTAATGGGGTAGGGCGCCATCAAACCAAACGCGATGCTGCCAATGATCAATAGGTATTTCCAGTGCCCTGTACGGAGTATATTCATTCGGTACAGGTGAGGCAGTGTAGTTGAGGAACACACCAGAATTAGCGTCCACAGCCGGAAACGTCACCCACGAATAAAACAGTTCGTATGGGTAAGCTGCATCCGCACTCACTACCAAAATCACAGCCAAGCCTTCCAATGGGACTTGGAAAGTCTGTAAATGGTTGCGCACCGCAATGCGACTATGCTGCAGGATGTCCACAGGCTGGGCCATGATAACACAGGAATGTAGAAAAACAAAGTAAACTTTGTAGCACAACTGGGTAGCAATTCAAGGAAACCGTTTTAGAAAGATTCAAGCTTGAAAAGACCTATTTCAAAAATAGGTAGGTTTGTCCGACACCACCGTTTCCGGAAATGACAGTGAAGGGGTTAAGGTTTGAATGATATACTACTCGAGTGTCATGATATAAGACCACCAACGGTTGGGCGCCATGTCGCAGGGTTTCTGTTCTCCCACAGAACTGTGCATAGAGATTTGGAACCTCAGTGAATTAGGGTGACCCAAAACTCACCTCAGTACCCAAAACCCCTTACCAGGCTAGCTACAGTGTCTCATTGGTCATAACAAACTCCCAATGTTTAGACAAACCTGAACATGAACTTACAATACCTCAGGTTACGTGGAACACATGAGCACTCTTTCGTTATACAATCAATCCAGAACGTGGAGTAAATGAGGACACGTGCACATTTGAAATATTTATTTACTAATGCCGTTTTCTCAAACGCAGTATCTTAGATAATACAAGGAAACATATTATCAGAAGCAAAGTTATCAGCATAGTTACTAGTCCTTAGAAAGCAAAAGGTGACAGCATGCTAACATGCTGTAATGAATAAGGGTTAACAACACTAATTTCTCACCCTCCCTAACTAGCATATGATATTAATATCTAAGAAGGTCTCTTTGGGTTTTAGCAGGGCGGGCCCATACCATAAGATCCTAGTATGAAGAGATCACATCTGCTTCCACCAGCTCTCTCTGCATGCGAACCGCATCAAGTGTGTGACTGTGTTCTAAGCAAAGCAATATAAAACCTGCCTAAAGCCTAAATTTGGCAGAAGCTGCACTTATGTTATGTCTATGAAGGTGCGGAGATCAGACATCATAACAATTATAATAAATATAATAATAATCCACATTTGTAAAGCGCACAATCACCCGTTAGGGTCTCTAGGCGCTGGGGGCCGTCGGGAAGATTAAGCAAGCTATTGCCCAGAGTCACATGGAGCTGGACTAATCTGCCGCCGGTCCCAGGGATCGAACCGTGATCCCCAGCTTCCGGAGTCAGTCGCCCTGGCCGCGGCGCCACACTCTTGAAGCTTCACCACTCTCTGTACAGACATAGTTTATTAAGCAAAGCTGATATCAGAGCAATAACATATTATTCTCATGTAAACCACAACGGACTTCTAGGTTGAAAGCTAAATCAACAATTAAGTGTTGTGTGCACAAGCAGCAAAAGGAAAAATGGCGTTTAAACATTTAATAAGCCTATGCTAACTTAACACATTATAAAGATAAACAGTAGCTATATGACATCTTCTCTGGCAGCTAAGCTTTAGAATGAACTTCCACTGAATATTAGGCTTCTATCATCCAGGTCTTAGTTTAGGAGCCAGGTTAAACTTGGCTTTTCCCTCCCCAGTAGCGACCAAACACCTCCTAACTTCTGCAGTTTCCTGCTTCCTCCAGCACCAAGACGCCTTGGCATTCACGCGCTATATAAGCTCTTACTTACTTACTGTGCATAAACGTACTGCACTGCTGTGCCAGATACAGTCAGACGTAAATACGGAGTGTTAATACTGAAGGCAGATACAGACAGCTTTTCAAAGTGCAGCTATTGATAATCACAAATTGCAAGATAACATTACAATTAGAAAGTGGTGAAGACAAAGAGCATGCAAAGAGCCACAAAAGGATAAAACTACTATTTACTAATCAGAACCTTAGTAAAGTCAGCTGGTACAACCGCAGTGCCAGGAACCGCAACAGGGGTTGTGTTTTGCAGGTGCCCTACACTCACCACAATCTCCAATATCTTTTGAATAGTGAATGGTACACATGGAGGTGACTACTGAGGTAGTCTTTCCAAAAGTCATTCTGGATGATCCAGAGGCCAGCACATCTCAAAGCCTTAGAGATGGCTCACACAAGCAGGTTCAAGATGAAAAGCCAAGGGAGCTTGGGAGAGCACTTCCCTCAATGTCAGCTACTTCCATAAATGGCTACAATGCTGCCCTTTTCCTAAAACAACCATCACTGTTTGATACCACCAGAAAGTAAATTGTTGGCGATAGATTGACTGCTTGGAGGGAGACATTTGATGATTCCATTGATGCACTTGAACTGACTGATGAGAAAAAGATTATAAACTATCTCAATAATCGTGCTGGTGATGCTGCAAAAGAAGTCATAAAGAATATGTAGCAAACTGACGAAGAAGTCACATATTGTCAGATTAAAGAAGTGTTGCCACTCCCTCGCCACCGTCCCCCGCATCCGAAGAGCCACCACAGGGGGAAGGTCCTTCTCCTACCTCGCCGCCAAGACCTGAAACTCCCTCCCGACCCACCTCCGCCTGACCCAGGACCACCTTGCCTTCAGGAAGCAGCTCAAGACCTGGCTGTTCGAGCAGTAGCGGACCCCCCCCTAGCGCCTTGAGACCCCCGGGTGAGTAGTGCGCTATATAAATGCTCTGATTGATTGATTGAAGTTTAATCCAATGCCAAATGTTAATTATGAACGATACATCTTCAACCACAAATGCCAGAAAGTTGGTGACAGCATTTCTGAATTTGTAGAGAGACTCGACACATTCATCAGACATTGTAAGTTCAATGAATTTAATAATGAAGAAGCTATGTGTTTGAGAGTTACTGACAATTGCTTGTCAGATTCCTTCAGAAGACGAATACTGAGAGAAACTCTAAGTCTGGAGTGAGCGTTAAAAGCTGCTAGAGCCGAAGAGCATGCTGATAGACAAGCTGCTGGCATGGAGGCCAAAGGTGCACAGAATGAATCTATCATGAGTGAGAAGTAAGCCAAAACAAAAGACTGAAGGGCACAAAGTGATGTCTACATGTAAAAAGAAGCTGTGCTTTAGATGTAGATTTTAATTCCCACACAAAGGTAAATATCCCACTTTTGGACAGGCCGTGGAAAGGAGAACCATTTTCTGATGGTTTGCAAAGGAAGTAAGTTCAACGTTCGACGCACACCTGCATGGCCAAGTGTCGACATCAGTTAAGACAATTCCACACTGAACGAAGTCGACTGTCATCTAAATCATCATCAACCAGTTCTACTTTATCAGTATCAAGTTAAAGTGCTGAAATTATTGTGCCATGTCAATCTTTACCTCAGGAAAGTGAGCATGTTGGTTTGGCCGCTTGGGAAGAAAAATCTCAGTAAAAGAAGGATCAACATGGCAAAGTACCAAAGTCATTCAAACATTGTCCAGAGATTACATTCAAACGAAATGGTTGTTTGATACATTTCATTATTGACAGTGATGCATTGATTTGATAAACATTATACTTGAGAAGAAATATAATGAACTATCTCCATTGCTGCAATTTACCCCAACAAAGCCAAAGTGTATACATGGGCTGCATCGACGCCTTTAAAAAGTCAAGGTTTATTTGTAGCAACAATGAAACACCAGAAAACAAACGTGCAAGCACACATCCACGTGCTTCCAGGCACTGCGTCAAATGCCTTTCTACTCATTTTCAGCACAGCGGCTGTTATGGGACTGATTTCCATGAATTTCAACATGCTCACCACGAAATAGTAAGTCAGTTTTCTTCATAGTTTCATACTTTGGGAAAGCTTAAGACTATGAAAGTAAAGTTACATATTAATGAGGATATCCGCATTGTTGCTCAGAGACATAGACAAATTGCTTTTCATCTGCAAGAAGCTGTTGAAAAAGAACTTGGATCACTACTTAAACATGATATTATTGAGCGCTCCACTGGTCCCACGCCATGGGTTTCCATCAGTAGAAGAGCCTAAAAATACAGTGAAGGAGCTGTATGCCTATGCGTTGACAAGCATCAGGCCAACCAGGCAATTGAATGAGAATGACATCAAGGTCCACACATTTCTGACATGATAAGACAATTAAATGGTTCAAAGATCTTCTCTCGCCTTGATTTAAATAAAGGTTATAATCAGTTAGAACTTGAAGAAGATTGCACATAAATTACAAACTTTTCTACAAATGTTGATCTTTTTCGATACAAAAGACTACGTTTTGGGGTGCCATACGCTGCAAAACTGTTTCAAGACCTTATTCGATGTATCATACAGCTTATCATGAATGTGTTCATTTACAGCGATGCCATATTGGTTTTCGGAGGTGCACAGAAGTAGTATGATAAAGCTCTTACACAAGTGTGTTCACTTGCTGAAGCAGGTTTGACTTTGAATGCAAACAAGTGTGAGTTCCATAAGACAAAGCTACAATTATGTGTTAATATCTTTTCTGATTACGGTATAAACAAAATCCTGCTCAAGTACAAGCGCTGTCAAATGCTGATTCCCCACAAGATATTTCTATGCTGTGTTCAATTTTTGGCATGACCAGTTACTGTTCCAGATACATACTAGACTTTGCCACTGTAAGTGCTCCGTTCAGACACTTGACGAAAAGAACGTTTATTTTCATTAGTCACATGAATGTGAGAAAACCTTTAATAGAATTAGATAAGCCGTTTATAATGCCACTGACGGGCTTCAAGCTTCAAACAGAAGATGTAGCCCAGTTGGGTCAGGCGCTATCCTTGCACAGCACAGCGGACACCCCAACACTCAAAGGCATGTTGTGGCATATGCAAGTAGAAGTTTGCCCCAAACAGAACATGCTTACTCACAACCTGAAAAAGAAAGCTCAGCCATGGCATGTGCTTGTAAAACATGTATCCCTGCACTAAAAACCTTTTACGCTCGTAGCTGATCATCAAGCTTTACAGTCTACGTGGCAATCCAAAGGCCAAAATACCTCCTTGCATTGAACAACAGGCACTATGGTTACAAGAGTATAAATATACCATGATGTATCATTCATGAAAGAATCAGACCCCACCCCAGAATCAGAAAGCGGACCCCACCGAACTCAAGAATTACCGCCCCATCTCGCTCCTCCCGTTCCCAGCCAAAATCATCGAGAAGACCATCAACAAGCAGCTGGCCGCCTTCCTCGAGACGAATGGATCCCTCGACCCCTCACAGTCAGGCTTCCAAGCCAACCACAGCACCGAGACCGCCCTCATCGCTGCCACAGATGACATCCGAACCCTGCTGGACAACGGTGAAACAGCGGCCCTCATCCTCCTAGACCTCTCCGCGGCGTTCGACACTGTTTGCCACCGCACCCTAGTGCAGCGCCTCAGCGACATCGGAATCCAGGAGAAGGCACTGGATTGGATCATCTCCTTCCTCGCAGGAAGGACTCAGAGAGTCCGCCTACCACCGTTCAGATCGGCAGCCACGGAAGTCATCTGCGGCATTCCTCAAGGCTCCTCGCTCAGCCCCACCCTCTTCAACGTCTACATGAGCCCCCTGGCGGCCATCGCACGCCAGCACAACCTCAACATCATCTCCTACGCCGACGACACCCAGCTGATCCTCTCCCTGACCAACGACCCCGCCGCCGCCAGAACCAACCTCCACGAAGGGATGAAAGAGGTAGCCGAGTGGATGTCGACCAGCCGCCTGAAACTGAACTCAGACAAGACGGAAGTCCTCATCCTGGGCTCCTCGCCCTCCGCCTGGGACGACTCCTGGTGGCCCCCCGCCTTGGGCACCGCACCCAAACCGACAGACCACGCACGCAACCTGGGCTTCATCCTGGACTCCTCCCTCTCCATGACCAGACAAGTCAACGCCGTCTCCGCATCCTGTTTCAACATCCTGCGCATGCTACGAAAGATTTTCCGGTGGATCCCCACCGAGACCAGGAAGACGGTCACCCAGGCCCTCGTCACCAGCCGACTGGACTACAGCAACGCCCTTTACGCCGGAACCACCGCCAAGCTCCAGAAAAGACTCCAGCGGATCCAGAATGCATCAGCCAGACTCATCCTCGACATCCCCCGACGCAGCCACATCTCCGGACACCTGAGAGACCTGCACTGGCTTCCCGTCAACAAAAGAATCACCTTCCGTCTCCTCACCCACGCACACAAAGCCCTACACGACCAAGGCCCGAGCTACCTCAACAACCGCCTCAACTTCTACATTCCCAAACGCCACCTCCGATCGAGCAACCACGCCCTCGCCGCCGTCCCCCGCATCCGAAGAGCGACAACAGGAGGAAGGTCCTTCTCCTACCTGGCCGCCAAGACCTGGAACACCCTCCCTACCGACCTCCGCATGACCCAAGATCACCTCTCCTTCAGGAAGAAGCTCAAGAACTGGCTGTTCGAGCAGTAGCGCCCCCCCCCCTAGCGCCTTGAGACCCTCTGGGTGAGTAGTGCGCTATATAAATGCCATGATTGATTGATTGATTGATTGACTACTTTTCCAGAGTGCCTATACAAGGTCATGCTACTCTATCTAAGACGGCTGAGGCCTATATTAACTTCATTGTAAAATCAAACACACCAGCTGCCATTTCGTTAGCCCAGATTAGCACTGCCTCTAGCCTTGACAGGGATATGTTAAAGTTGAAGGATAACATTATACACCAGTCATGGAACCAACACACTCGACAGCTAACCAGTGATGGTGAATATCAAAAATACAAAATGTCATGGATGAACTGTACATAACTCAGGAAGGAGTTACACTACGAGGGTCAAGAATTCTGATTCTGAAGAGTGTGCAACAGAAAATATTTGAAGTGCCCCATGAAGGAGACCGTGGAATCGTTGCCAGGAAACAAGCTCTCGAGTCCAAGTCTGGTTTCCTTTCCTTGATGACCAGTTTAAAAAGAAATTAAAGGCCTGCATCTATGAAAACTACTCACCACACCTTAAACATATTTGAACTCCCAAAGCATGTATGGGAGAGAACAGGCATTGACTTTTTTGGTCCACTCGACAATGGATATCACCTGTTGGTGATCATAGATGAATACTCACAATTTACATTAATTGATGATTTCTTCTACTCAAGTATGAGTCATTGAAATACTAGATGTCATCTCCATGACATTTGATCTTCTAGCCATAGTGAAGTCTGCCGATGGCCACCCTTTCAACAGTCAAGAGTTTAAAGAATTCTTGGAGCATTTGAATATAAAACATCAAAAGAGCACACCATTGTGGCTGCAGGCCAACATACTTGTAGAGAGTTTTATGAGTACAATATAAGAAAGCAGTGCAGCATGGTACTCTTGAGAAGCTCGATTTGAAAACTGTGTTTCATTTTACTGTAAGAGCTCATTGTTCAACACCACATTCAACCACATGTGAAAATCATGAGAAATTGATGTTTGAGAGATCTATGAACACCAATTTACCTCAATGGATCAATTAGAGAAAGAAAGATGAGAAAGCAAATCATGAGATGCACTTTATGAACAAACAAAAGATTAAAGCATATGCTGACCAAAGACGACGTGCGAAGAGCATCATCTTTAAGAAAGAAGATTCAGTGCTCGTATCACGGAGGCAGAGAAGAAAATATGATTCTCCATTTGATGCACAAATTGACACGTAGTGACTGCCCAGCACCATGAGAAGTCTATTACCAGATACTCTTCTCATTCTAGGCATGTAACTACTTGTTCATGAGATCTAACTATTGAAGCAGAGACTGGGTCTGAAAAATCAGTGACTGCTGTTGCCTCCACACCCTTGATGCAGATGCTGGACATTGGTGATGACAGTTTCCAGTTTCCAAGAACAAGATCAGGTTGACAAATTAAAGTGCCAAGAAGATTGATTGAGGAGATTTAATGTTATATGTCTATTTATTTATAATTTGTTAAAAATATTGTAAGATTTTTTTTAACAGAGGGAGAGATGTAGTGTCTTGCAAGTTAGAAAGGATGGAACCCTTTGGGCTCCTGATGGACTCTGTAGAACTGTGATGTAAGTGTTAGAGAGTAATGCAATGGAAGCTGGTTAGAATGTTGAGTTTGCAGTTGCATGCAGATTAATAAAGATGTGTAATACTAAGCTCACTGCGTGGTGTAGTCATTTGCGGGTACCCATGCTGGAGAGGAAGCTACAGACACAAATGAGTTCCGTTGCATGTATTGGATCACAGATGAAACAGTTCACAGATTTCAACGCACGAGGTGTAAACACATTGTTTCAGACCTTTTACACCAATAAACATGGAAATGGGAGCGGCTTGGAACTACAATTTTTATGCTCCACAATGTCAACAATACAGACTCACAGTGTCAATGTTGGAGTGCAGCAGACAAATCAATTGACCAACTTTACAGCACTCATTTTTGGTTACTGATAATGGGATGCAGATTATCGGGCAACAAATGTACATATGCTGCCTTTGAGGACAACTGATGTGAAAGCGGGCTTCTGAGCACTGAGAGTAAAACAACTGCAGAATTGTGCAGTCCCATAGAAGAGTTGGGCTTTATGAGCCTTTAAAATGTACGGGATACCTTGAAATTGAATGCATGATGCCTTGTCATTTGCACCATACACTCTTAGTGCTAATCAGTCAGTGTGCCATGGCATGCAAGGATGTGTTTTGTTTTCTGTAGAGTAATCTGAATGTGATACATATGTGGGGTTAATAAACAAAGGTTCTCGCTTAAACACGATGCAATTTCCTTTCTAAGTGTTTGCATAAAATGCACATGACACTGCAAACTAAAATATTTAGGGCACTATAAGAGATTTCTGATTTATACCTCCATAACTATCAAGATTTGCCGTATCAGTATCTCAGTTTAAATGAAGATAAGCCTGTTTCAATAACACTCATGATTGTGAAAGTCCAAAGGGTCATAGTTTGTCTTGCAGCTAAATTACTGTTAATTCCAATGTGCAGTCTATGAAAAAAGGTTCAAATGTGCATCCAAAGGAGCTTCTCATGATCACAAACAACAATATCTTTTGTTTTATGGCGCATTGCAATTTTATTGTGTTGAAATGTTTATGTGTATATTGAAAAACCTGCGCAGGTACTCCCCAATCCTTTTCCAGAATGTTGCCAACTCTATGCACTCAAAAAAAACATGAATATCATTGGCTTTAGGGGCCATGCATCTATAACACTTTGACTCAGGGGATGGGGAAAATGTTGCTATTTTAGCTGGGGTGTAGTAGATACGATTGGTCACAAAGACATGATTTTTCTTTAAACTAGCTGATTTTGTATATTTATAGAGAAGTTTTAGGGAGGGTTCTAAAAGCTCCCCTATAGCAGATTCAAAGGGAGATTGATTCCACACCGAAGCCTGAGGAGGCATGCCTTTGTCATCTGCATCAACCAATTTCTTGTACCAGATCGATACCTCTCTCTTTAGCAGATGGTCATATGTAAAAAGAACTCTGTGTCCCAGTCTCCCATTACACCCCCACTCTCTGCCTCTAACCAGGATTTCAATTGTAAAAACTTGAATTTGAATATACCAGGGTCTATCTTAGCTCTCAATATTTCCCATGAATCAACACCATTTAAGTCCCCCAAATCTGACCAAATGGAGACTCCAGCTTTCTTAACCCCTTCGACGCTCATGACGAGCTGGGCTCGTCATGGTGTAGCCTCCTCGCACGCTCATGACGAGCCCAGCTCGTCATGAAACAATGGGATTCACGATTTACCAGCACAGCAGGGGAATATCCTCAGCAGCAGAGAGGTTAATAGGGGCAGTCAGTCCGTCTTTAAGGCAGAGAGGAGTCCCCGGGGAGTCCCAATCAGGGGCATGGTCTGAATAATACCCTATCCCACACCTAGTCCTTACTTTAAACCTAATTTCTAAAGCATTTAGTATAAATATCATGGTCAAGGGGCCTTTAGTCTTCTTTGCGAATGACTGTATCTCAACAAAGAACTTGGCAGTGAAGGAAGGAGGACTTTTACTATGTCTTATTCTGCTGGCGCTTAGAGAAATCTGTCTGAGATGGAAAGACCCAAACCCCCCAAGAACGGAAGAATGGCTGAATTCAGCACTTGCAATGGCTCGCCTCGATACTGCCAGCTCTAGTAACACTTCAACCAGCCTCTTGCAACCCCTTATCATCATGGGCCAAGACTTGAGTCTGTGTAGGTAACGAAGAGCAAAGGGATCCGGTCCTATTATTACACCTTAAAACTCCAGTGTAAGGAGTTGGTCTGGAGACCTAAGCAAGTGCATTCGGCCGGAGGGAGCCCAGGTCCACAATAACGGCTGTAACATTCTGCAATATGCTCAAAGGTGAGATGAGGAAAAAAAAAATTTTTTTATGTGACCTTCAATTCGACATACCGTATACAATAAGTGTTTCAGCTCCTAGGTGTTCAACTATTTCCATCACAATTGATACAATTACAAATCTGGATTGGATATATATTGAATTTGGTAAAGTTCTGGGCCGGCTTTAGGGCAGTACGACTGGTGCAGCCGCACTTCGCGCTGACCTGTGAAGGGGGTGCTGACATTGGGGGGCGGGGAGGGGCTGTGTTTAGCAATAACATCATTGGAGAGATGAGGAGCATGTTTACCCTGTGGTAGTGAGAGAATCCGAGAGGAAGTCAATGGGTGTGGGGACACCAAAAATGATTGTCGCACAGGGCGCCACCAGCACTAAAGCCGGCCCTGGTAAAGTTAAATATGATAGATTCACAAACCAATGGATTTCTTATTTTTCTTTCTTTTTTTTAACATATTTTGTTTTTTCCTTCCCTTTTTCATATACACTAACAGCAAGTGTACATAAATAACTTACATATAAATCCATTAAGATAGCCAAGATAAATAACATTGAAATAAGTAGCAGGACTGATTCAAAATTCATTCAAATTTGTAAACAAACACAGCTTATAAGGATCTAAACAATGATGCTTAATACATAATATCCAACCAAGTCGTGAGCGCCCCTCATATCCTCCTCCCTTTACTTTTAGCCTGCTTGCCTTTACATGCATACAATGCATTTTCAAAATAATATACATGCAGAAAGCATTCTTTCCATTGCTAAAAGGTCGGAGATAAAGGGTCTAGCCATGATGAGGACATACACAACCTAAAAACTGTCATTGATATAAAAATCATTTCAGATCAGGGCCCAGCAAGTGTCTCATCCACCCTCAAGAGCATAAGTTACAATGATGGGGTGATATTACGTTTCATACCTTCCCCTACAAAACATACAATTTCTAATTCAAGCAATTTTAAGCTGGAACAGGAATAGAATATAGGAAGCAACTCCGGCTCTATAGCCTGGCATCTAGGGTAGCTGGTCCCTGTCACACTACCCCATTTCACAATCTTTGCTGGAGTTATATAAAGGTCAAACAGCATTTTGTAATGTTGTGCCTGGAAATTTGAGGCACACATAATTGGCCCTCCCATCTCAAGTGATTTCAAGAAGCCAGGGTTAGTCATATCAAGCCTGTCCTGCCATTTTCCATTATGTTTCTCCAAGTCGTCAGGGAGTCGTTCCAACAAACAACCATATAGCTGCAAGATAGAAGGAGTGGTGCTTTTAAGAAATCCCGAATCTGTAGGTATTTAAAAAAATCAGGTTCATAACACTAAATCTGCTGCAGACCACCTAAAAGGGTGCAAACAGATTCCCATCTAGGAGATCTCCTATTCTGTCAAGACCCCCATGTTCCCACCTAACAAAGCGGCTATTGTGAAATATGCTGGGCAGTCGTTCATTCCGAAGCTATACCAGCCCACCCCCAATTTCCTTCGAACACTTGCCCAAATTTGAAATGCAGCAAGTAGGGTCTTGAAGCAAGTCCGCTTAATTAGTAGCATGGCTCAAAAATCTCCAGTAAGCATCCTTGGGCTGAGCTTCTGATCAAAAGCTCATAAATGGAGGTTACATAACCGATTGCGCGGCACTCTGTTACCCGGCAGTTGAATAGTATATTGTAGCACTGCATGGCAGCAGCTAAATAATATAATCTGAAATTGGGAAGCGCCCACCCCACCATCTCTAGGTAAGCACATAAAAGTGTTAGCCCTCCTAGTCTTCCCTTAAGCCCAGATAAAGATTGTCACTAATCTGTCAACTGTTTTAAACCATTCATTATTAAATTCCAATGGGACAGTGTGAAAAACATATAGCAATTTAGGGGGAAAAAATGTTTTCACAAGGTTACATCTCCCCATTATAGAAAGTTTCAAATGATCCCACAGTGTAAAATCTTCTAGGTTTCCCTCAAGATGGGTGTTAGGTTTAGACGAATTATGCACTCCACCTTGGCAGTGATACAAACTACTAAATATGTAGCTACGTCTGTAATCCTACTATCGGAGGGAAGGGTATGTATATTAATCAATAGTGTTTTAGCCCTGTTTAGTAGAAACCCAGATCGGGTACTGAAATCTTCTGCAATCTCCTCAACAGCATGTAAAGCCCTGTCCGGAACGCTGGTAATTATGGCCACATCATCACCATACAAAAGGAGATGATGGATAGAGCGCTGAAAGTTGTCTGACACTCACCCCCAGTCACAGATCTGGGTTGAATCTATCATCATTCTTTAGCCCACTTCACCTCAGTTCAGACCTAGCTATATGCAAATCTGTCTTGACCCTGTGCCTCATGGGAACAGTCCGGCCCGAATTGCCAAGCCAGGTCTTCCCTGAACTGGAAAAAACATCCTGGGCTCAGGCCAGGATTTTCATATCCCAGCCTTGTAAGCCCACAGGCAAAATATCTAGTGATGACCACAACCTCCTGAGAAATGGGTCAATAAATAACGCTAATAACAAGGGGAGATGGGGCAGCCTTGTCTCGTTCCCCTTTCTATCGTGAAGGGCTCTGATTCATGCCCCATTATTTGTAAACGTGCTATGGTTTATTATAAATTATGCGAATTCCATCAATTAAGTCCCCCCCCCAAGCCATTTGGTTCCAGAGCCTGCCACAGAAAGGCCCACGACACCCTGTTGAAGGACTTTCAGCATCCAATAAGGCCACCCCCATAGGTTTTGCGGGGATTTCACATTTGAATCAAATAGAGAAATAACCCTCTGAACATGATCTGTAGTCCCTCTACCAGGGATAAACCTGTGCTGCCATTCCAACACCATCCATATTGTAAGACAAAATATAGTACCAAAAAATGTTTTTATGCTCTAAAGGTCTAAAGGACAAACTCAAGTTATTATAAGTGAGAAGACTGATGTATAAGTGTATTAAATTCATGTACCAATGAGGGTAAAGACAAATGTCTACTGAAAGAATGTACTATATGAATCTCTTGTCTGTGTTTTTGGATATGTTCATTCTTAGATAATGTTTGTGTTGAATCAAAAGATTTTACTGTTTGTATGTGTTTCATTCCTATTTATCGAGTTTTTAATGTGAATAATGACTAATTACCTTACAATTAACTTATTGCATGTTGATCATTAAAAGTGTATTTGTGTATGTCAATTGTAGTCTGTCTGGTTAATATTCTAAAGTTTTGTCCTATGCATGTTTTTCGACAGCCCTGAAGAAGTCCTGTGTGAATTGGGATGAAACACGTAGGCTGTTTTTCTGAATGTATCATCCTGTTTTGTCTAACTACTTGAAGACGTTTGAATAAAAACAAAAATGGCAGAACAAGGACGAGAGAGGTTTCATTACAAATAGAATGTATTGGTTTTGCTGTCTCACATATAAGACAAGTGTCTATAAAGGATGCAAGATACAAGCTTGAGCATTATATAATTCTATGAGGTTGGATTTTTTTATTTTTATACTTCAGGGTACTGTGCTCCTCTACCTGTGTAGTTCCAGCTCTGTTTAGTAATGCTAAAGCTCAGGGTTTGCCCCTCACCCCTTTGAATGCATCCCATACTATTCCTGCAGAGGAGCTTCCTGTATTGAACTAAAAAAAAAAACAAGATCCAAGGCTTCATATGTTGGACATAATAAGGATCCAACAGTTGTCCCCTCTCCTGTAAGCATCCTTGGGCTGAGCTTCCGATTAAAAGCTCATAAATGGAGGGTACATAACCGATTGAGCAGCACTCTATTACCCGGCGGGTGAATAAGATATTGTAGCACTGCATGGCAGCAGCTAAATAATACAATCTGAAATTGGGAAGCGCCCAAACCCCCAATCTCTAGGTAAGCACATAAAAGTGTTGGCCCTCCTAATTTCTAGGGGTACGGCATAGCCATGCTATAGAAAGCTAAAAAATAATTGGGTTATGGTCGGACACTGCTCTAGGGAATAATTCAACCTGAGCCCCAGTGACCAATACAGGTGATGCAAAAAAATTGTCCAGTCTGGAAACTTGCCATGGGGGGGCGAGTAATAGGTGTATCCTGGGTCAGGGGCCTTCAAAGAAGCCCAAGCATCATCAGCCCTAATTCCTTCTGCAGATACCCCAGGGATCTAAAAGATTGTGGGTTGCACCCAGCATGGCTTTCTTTACTGCAACAGAGCCCCCCCTTGGGCCAGTCAAATAAAAAACCCCACAAACTATAAATGGCCCAGGCCAAGAGTTCACACAGGGGTTGTCTAGTACTGGGGCATATATCCTGCATCGTATGGCATACCACCTTCAATCCAAAAATGTTCAACATATCCCTGTCCTTGCTGGCAATGTGGGTCTCCTGTAGGCAATAAACATCTGCTTTTAAAAAATGTAAGCCCTCCTGTACCCACCTTCTTTTTGCTTCATCATTTAGCCCACAAATGTTAATGGAGGTAATGCCCAATCTAGCCATAATTCATAGAGACTGTCCTAACCTCCCAGACAAACACACTAAGGAGACACAGGAAAGGAAATTTCGAAAATTTAAGAGAGACACTATAGATTATAAGCTCGGCGAGGTGTACACCTGGGCAGAGGTGTACGCCCGCCGACGACCCAACAAAGCTTATAATCCTTTTTCTGGTAACGAAACATCGTCCTCCGAGGAGGACAGTAGACAAAGACCAACCCGAGACACACCCAATGCTGAACCACAGACACCGAGTACTCCACCGATCCTGCGGTTCATTTTTTAGAATCAGGCCGAGATCAACAAAAAGAAAACCCGCCGAGGAATCCGAAAGAACTCTACCGGCAACAAAAGCAAAGAAGACAAACAGAAGACGATAAATTCAGAAGAAAATTTAGTTATCAACATCTCCTCTACTCTATTATCTACTGAAGAGATCAATACCCTACAAAAGGGACAATCATTCGTGCCCACTACTTGCACCAACACCTTGGAGCTAGAAGTCAGTGCCTTCAAGTTGGTACGGAATATCCGTCTCAGACATTACTTTCAGAATATCTGCCCCGCACCTTCACTAGAAGAAGATATGCTTAGAGGACTTCGCCCACATAGCACTTTTTTGGCACCTCAAAGCCATAAGATTATTGACTCTTTTGAGAACTTGATCAAACAGGAGATCTTGAGTTTACCGTTTCAGTCTCCCATGAATTATGGGAACTTAACCAAAAAGGAGAGAAACATCCTAAAAAAACTAGCAGACAACCCCACCATTACCTGTCAAAACGCGGATAAAGGCGGTGCGCTGGTGATCATGGACACCGCCTTCTATGAACAACAGATTGAGGCCCATATCATGGATACCAATACCTATGATACACTACCGGGAGACCCCACCTTGGAGTTTTCCAAAAACTTGGTCCAAATTATTAACTCGGCATTTGACAATGGTACCATCAACGACAAAACCAGAAGATTTTTGACTCCGACCGATCCCAAACCTCCTGTAATGTATATGCTCCCCAAGATGCATAAACATCCTACCAAACCTCCCTTTCGGCCCATTGTATCTACGAGAGGAAGTATCCATGAGAATGTTGGTAAATTTTTAGATAAATACCTGCAACCATTTGTGCTCAAAACTCAGTCACACGTACGTGACACCACAGACTTTTTATTGAAGCTTGAACCCATTATGAATGAACTTAAAAACACTGAACTCATCATGTGCACAGTGGACGTGTGTTCACTCTATACCTCCATCCCCCACGATGGAGGAATGGAAGCCATTGAACAAGTATTAGCTACATCTGACCTTGACCCTGATCTCAAAGTTTTTCTCATGCAACTCACTATGTACACTTTGTACCACAGTTACTTTACGGTTCTGGATAAATGGATACTACAGTTGAATGGCACTGCCATGGGAAATTCGGCAGCTCCTTGCTACGCTAACATCTACATGAAACTGTTTGAAGAGTCGCACATATTATGCCAAAACAGTTGGCTGCAACATGGAAAATTGTACCTTCGGTACATAGATGATGTGTTTTTGCTATGGGATGAATCGATCGACACTCTAGTTAACTTCCTGGAATCATGGAACAAAATCAACGAATGAATCCAATTCACTTGGGAATACAGTGACAAATGCATCCATTATTTGGATGTTGAAATACACAGAGAGCCAGATGACTGGTTCACTACAATCTTTAGGAAACCTACAGATAGGAATTCCACACTACATTACAAAAGCTTTCACCGAGCTGGCCTAAAGAACAACCTACCCTATGCCCAACTACTACGAGTGAAACGTATTGTGTCTAAGGAACAAGAAAGCAAGAAAGAGCTCAGAATCACATTGGAGAGACTCAGGGCACGTGGGTATCCCACCCCCATTTTGGATCTGGCAATAGAGAGGACTGATAAATGTATTAGATCTGAACTACTAAAACCTAAGCCCAAGAAACATTCAGACCGCATGGTCGTTGTTTCTAAATACTCGAAGATGTCCAACCAGTTCCAACACATCATTCGCAAACATTGGCCTATACTTGCTATGGAACCTGATTTCCTCGGCCTATTCAGCCAACCTCCCATGTTTGCTTTTACCAGAGGTCGTAATGTGAAAGAAATTTTGAGTCAAACCACGCCTACAGGAACTCCTATCGTCTACACGGGCCTCAAACCCTGTTACAACTGTAGTAACTGTAGTAACTGTATTCCTGGTAACAAGACCAACCATCCTATGAAAGGACATGTGATTAAACTCCGAGTGAATGCCACATGTAACAGTAGTAATGTCATATACATGTTGAAGTGCCCCTGCGGTAAGTGTTACATCGGACACACTGAGAGAAAGATTTGAGTCCGAATTCTTGAACACAAAAGCAACATCCGAACCCAAAACTTTAAATCCAGTGTGGCTACCCATTTCCATGAAAACAGACACAGCGTGGCACAATTGAAATTCCAAATACTGGAGCAAGCTAAGGTCACTCGGAACAATAAGAACACCCTCCTCAAAAGAGAGAACTTTTGGATCCGTCTTATGTCCACCATGGTGCCCCACGGGCTTAATGATCGCATGGAATTTCTATGCTACCTGTAATATATCGTTTTGATCTGACATTTTTCTGTGCCTGACACGTTATGTCCTCCACTCTTTCACCCTGGTCACTTTATTTTGTATCTTATTTATCTTCTGTCCAGTTGTATCCTTTTCCAACATGGCGACTCCCTGTTTATCCTATGTGTTCACGTTCTGTGTTTACTGTTTGGTTTTCAGTCCGCTTTCTATGTTTTTGCTCACTCACCCGTTACTTCCTATCCGACTAGCGGCTTTTCAGACTGATCACTCACTCCGCGGCACCCCCCGTAGTGTGAACAACATCGCGCTGATGTAAGTACCCGACTTGGGACATCACTTGACCCTTTTGCGGTTTCACCACTTGTGGAACCGGTGGTTCCGTTTATATTCCTTAGGCTGCACTCACCGATTACCCTTTAACGGCACGCTTGATTCTTTTTCTGCACGCACTTTGCGTTCACGCATTTGTAGTCTGAGAGTTCTTCATTTCACACGGTTTTAGTCTTTGGGTATTTATACTTCACTGAATTTCAGTTTCATTTCCGTCTCTATCACTTACACTTTTGGGATTTCCAACCCTGGTTAGTGTCTATCCGGACTTTTGATTTTTTCTGTTACATTTTTGTTTCACTTGAGCACCATGTTTAGTTTGTATTCTCATTTACTTACAGACATATGATTGAATTGTTCCATTTGGATTTTTTGTAGAGTAATCCCCTGAAGAAGGGCGTGGCCCGAAATGCATCGGGATGTGTGATTATTTGTTTGAAAAGACTTATCTAATGATGGAGACATATTATTGGATATCTTTCGTTTATTGAATTATGATAAGCAACTTCAACACCTGTTGAATAAATGGTGAATGCTGAAAGAACAATTTGTCGCTTTTTGCCATTACCCTTTGATTTACAGTCTGGATTATTGAACTAGACCTACGGGTCCTCATTGTTGTGCTCAGAGGTGCTCTCTCTCAATAGAGTGAGCTTAGTATGAGTTCCTTTGGATCTTACACTGCCAGGCCAGACAGTGTTTTCCTCTTGCAGCACACTATACCTCTTAAAAACGTTTACCTTGTGAGTAATCAGCTGTGCGAGTTCCTTTCAACTATAGTTCTCAGCTAGGATTTTGTCAGTGCAAACACGGTGTAAAATCCTGCATTTCAGACTGCTGTTTTAAAAAGTTACAAAAATCAGGTTCAATATTTTGGATAACAGAAAAACATTTAAAGTAGGGATTTCCTTTATTAATGCCTTTTTTACATACTGGGCCAGGGACAGACTAATTTGCATACAGCCAGGTTCTGAAACTGGGATGGTGCAATGAGCTAAAAAACGGTGTTGGATCTAGCCCTGATCTCTTGACTGGGTGAGAGTACTCTGCTTAATTCAGAGACTCTGTCCATCACCACCCCTTGTTGTAAATAATTTTGTCCACCCTAAGCGTGGAAGGGTATACTCAGATGTGAGTCCCTTGCTCATTGCACCATCAGGATTCAAGCAAGCCGGGCCGAAGACGCCTGAAATGGCAGAAACCGGTCCCCGGAAGCTTGTTTCCTTCCCAGTGTAAGAATTGGCTTTTGTAGTCTGGTCTGCCCCGTTCCCATGATGCACTGGGCCAGGGACAGACTAATTTGCATACAGCCAGGTTCTGAAACTGGGATGGTGCAATGAGCTAAAAAACGGTGTTGGATCTAGCCCTGATCTCTTGACTGGGTGAGAGTACTCTGCTTAATTCAGAGACTCTGTCCATCACCACCCCTTGTTGTAAATAATTTTGTCCACCCTAAGCGTGGAAGGGTATACTCAGATGTGAGTCCCTTGCTCATTGCACCATCAGGATTCAAGCAAGCCGGGCCGAAGACGCCTGAAATGGCAGAAACCGGTCCCCGGAAGCTTGTTTCCTTCCCAGTGTAAGAATTGGCTTTTGTAGTCTGGTCTGCCCTGTTCCCATGATGCACTGGGCCAGGGACAGACTAATTTGCATACAGCCAGGTTCTGAAACTGGGATGGTGCAATGAGCTAAAAAACGGTGTTGGATCTAGCCCTGATCTCTTGACTGGGTGAGAGTACTCTGCTTAATTCAGAGACTCTGTCCATCACCACCCCTTGTTGTAAATAATTTTGTCCACCCTAAGCGTGGAAGGGTATACTCAGATGTGAGTCCCTTGCTCATTGCACCATCAGGATTCAAGCAAGCCGGGCCGAAGACGCCTGAAATGGCAGAAACCGGTCCCCGGAAGCTTGTTTCCTTCCCAGTGTAAGAATTGGCTTTTGTAGTCTGGTCTGCCCTGTTCCCATGATGCACTGGGCCAGGGACAGACTAATTTGCATACAGCCAGGTTCTGAAACTGGGATGGTGCAATGAGCTAAAAAACGGTGTTGGATCTAGCCCTGATCTCTTGACTGGGTGAGAGTACTCTGCTTAATTCAGAGACTCTGTCCATCACCACCCCTTGTTGTAAATAATTTTGTCCACCCTAAGCGTGGAAGGGTATACTCAGATGTGAGTCCCTTGCTCATTGCACCATCAGGATTCAAGCAAGCCGGGCCGAAGACGCCTGAAATGGCAGAAACCGGTCCCCGGAAGCTTGTTTCCTTCCCAGTGTAAGAATTGGCTTTTGTAGTCTGGTCTGCCCTGTTCCCATGATGCACTGGGCCAGGGACAGACTAATTTGCATACAGCCAGGTTCTGAAACTGGGATGGTGCAATGAGCTAAAAAACGGTGTTGGATCTAGCCCTGATCTCTTGACTGGGTGAGAGTACTCTGCTTAATTCAGAGACTCTGTCCATCACCACCCCTTGTTGTAAATAATTTTGTCCACCCTAAGCGTGGAAGGGTATACTCAGATGTGAGTCCCTTGCTCATTGCACCATCAGGATTCAAGCAAGCCGGGCCGAAGACGCCTGAAATGGCAGAAACCGGTCCCCGGAAGCTTGTTTCCTTCCCAGTGTAAGAATTGGCTTTTGTAGTCTGGTCTGCCCTGTTCCCATGATGCACTGGGCCAGGGACAGACTAATTTGCATACAGCCAGGTTCTGAAACTGGGATGGTGCAATGAGCTAAAAAACGGTGTTGGATCTAGCCCTGATCTCTTGACTGGGTGAGAGTACTCTGCTTAATTCAGAGACTCTGTCCATCACCACCCCTTGTTGTAAATAATTTTTTACATAAGCACATTCTTGGTTCTGATGTGAAATAATGATTGTACTTTTAAAAAGTGGAGCAAAATGTTTCATGTTTCAAGTTAGGCTTCTGTGCTTAGGCTTATGAATGAATACGTTTAAATATGATAGGCAAGGGATGCAGCTTGCTTTTCATATGTGGAATTATCAAAATGATTGGTTTTATTAAAAACAAATTATTTAAAAAAAAGATGAAAAAATAAGTGCTTTTAAATTAGTTTTTAAATCTTTATAAAGCTTAATAATCATACTGTGACCTTCTAGCATTAAAATTACATTTAAGTTGTGTTGTATCGCATAATGAGGAAACTTGCATGTGAAATATAACTCTGCGCAGGTGTAAAAAACTCATTTCTATAAGGGTATATATGATATATTTCTGATGCCCAATCTCTGGAATGTGTAGAGAACATTCTGAGGATGACTATTATGCAAAAATATTATTCATTTTTAAGTGCCCCAAATATCAAAGGCGAAATTGGGATAAATTCACTATTTAAAATGCAGTTCTGACATTCAGAGCAGCTTTTAAACTGCCTTAGGCTTCAATAAATGCTAACTATGGGCGAATTTTGCAGATCTGCGGTCCACGAATTCGCGCGACATCGCAAAAAAATCCACGTATTTGCGTGACAACGCAAAAAAATCCGCGAATTAGAGGATTTTCCCGCGAACTGGCGAAATTTTATTTTGATTTGCACTGGAGTACTTTCTACTGGCTAATCCAGTAAGTGCTACCTCATGGGGTAAATTTATAGTGCTTTTCCTACACTGCAGCTGCGTAAAGGGCCAGATGATTTGTCTCCACTGACCATGTGTGCCTGTAACTTTGCCACCGCGCCAAAAGGTGCCGAGGTCCCTTGAGTAAGCTGTCCATCATAGTTGGGAAAGGGCGGAAAGATGTTTGATACCACCAGTGTGTGGTGCGGGGCCAAACGGGCGGGGCTTCTATGCTTGTCAACATGCCTCTTATGTATAAAGGGTCAGAGACAAGCAGGGCAGCAGGTGAGTAGAAAGCAGCCTCCTGGTCACAGGATCTACACGGGGATTGCGCTCGAGAAACTCATGGCTAATTTTCAACAGCAGATATGGGGTTAAAGCACACTTGCCCAACCTCGACCGTGCTCACTAATGTTTTGCGCTGATTAAAACGTTATTGAATTTGAGCTTCAACTCGGGCACCTGCTTTATTTATATCTGTAAGTGCTTCCTGTTGAGGTTTAATTTTGGTGACAGGAGCCTCGTGCCAGAATGAATCCTGCCCTGCATAGTTATCCACGAAGATGCCACCGTTTTGTCATGTGCAATACCTCTACTCAACTGGAGTACTTTCTACTCCCTAATCAGTAAGTGCTACCTCGTTGGGTAAATGTATAGTGCTTTTCCTACACTGCAGCTGCGTAAAGGGCCAGAAGATTTGCCTCCAGTGACCGTGTGTGCCTGTAACTTTGGTCCCTTGAGTGAGCTGGCCATCAAAAAAAATAAATAATCTGCCTGTTAGCGAATTTGCGAATTTTGTGGCAATTTCGCGAGATTCGCGGATTGCGAAATTGCCGAAAATCCGCAAATTTCGCGAGCGGAACGGATTTTTGGCCCATGCTTAGTAAATGCACACATTTAGGTATAACACAAACAGCTGACTTCTATATTGCTAGAAAAGTATACTGCACACTGCTTATAATTGAAAATATGTATAAAACCAGCAGAAGTTATTCTCTTAACTACACCCTCGGAGACAACAGCAATATGCAGAGAGGTGGCCGTGAACAAAAAATCAACACCAGCCGGACAAAAAGCTGACGTGAACCAGGAAAAGCGGCCCAAAGGAACTAAATGTGGCCCACAAGGCATAGAAGAATTAGACCCCAGACAAAGCAGGTCTCAAGGTATCCAACGTGGGACCCTTATGCAAGACAAGCCAGCTAACACAACTAACAACTAAGATGTATCACCATCTGGAAACCCCAGGCTAGGGGAGAAAAAACTCTACCCCTCATCGCAGACATAAAAATCCTACTAAGCCGCGGAGGCCGAAGTGTACAATTGAACTGCATAGAGGACCCCACCTTAGAGAGGGGGACAGAGTTGGAACATATCAGAGCCCCCCAGACCCGCCCAGGCACGCGTGAAGGTTTGATGAAAGAGAGCAACCAGGCCACAAGGATTATGACATCCCAACGTGCACAGGCAATTGGTACACCTGGAACACAAATACCTGCCGGGACTGGGCGTCATTGTGGAACCAGCTTAGACCGTAGACCAGAACCGGGTAAAGGCGGTGGTAATTGGTCTATAAAGATGATTTACATCTCAGACAACTCCTCTTCACCCGAGAATACGAAACGCAGGGGAGGCACGACATTCTCAACAGGGACAATATATTTAAACTCTATGCCAACATCGAAGGGCTACAACATTTTTCCAACGCAGACTTACTCTTAGTCAAATTTCAAAAGCAAGATAACAATAACTCATTGGAACAAACATTAACAACATGGCGACAAGCAGAGATCACTCAGTTAATACTATCCTTTAGAGAGAGATTTGACTCATGGGGCATAAGGCTCTCCAGGCAGGCAAAAGCACGCTACCCAGGCCCTCTAGAAGAATCACTGGCAGAAATAGGAAAAAAGAAAGAAAATCTGCTAGAACAAAAAGCTCAGGCAGTTCCAGTACTACGGAACGCAAGAGGGAACAGCCCACCACCGGCAATCTATCCACTATTCAATACAGGTAAACAACCGAACCCCAAAGATGACGCCAATTACTGGCGCGGTCTAACAGACACATTAAACAAACAGATGAAAAACTGACCATCCAAAAAATTTGAAAAGGAAAACAGTCAGGAGATCCTCCATCTACTGTCCTGGAATATAGCCGGGTCCAGGAAGTGGCTGGAAGATGGCCTACCCCTCACAACTGGACCGCATGCAATATCATCGCCCTTCAAGAAACATGGGCACTTGAGGGGCTACCTCTTGTTGGCTACACACATTTTAGCATTCCTGCGAGAAAAAATTTCACTTACGGCCGACCAAAAGGGGGGCTATCAGTTTATATCTCGTCGGAAATCAACATCAAATCAGAACAAATAGCACTGCAAGGGCCAAACATGCAATTAATAAAACTATCTCTACCTGGGAGAGCAGTCCCGGTACTATTGGTTAATTTCTACGCACCTCCGAAGGTGAAAGAGAAACAAGCCCAGCTGGACGAGCTAGTATCCACAATTAGGGACATCCGAAATAACAACCCCACCTGGGAAGTCATCCTAACAGGTGACTTTAACTCAAATTTAATCTTTACTCCAGAGGAAGATGAGATGCTAAGCGCTGCCAATGAATTCTGCAATGTTAAACCACAAAGCCAGCTCAAAGCAGAGCGCTTCGATCAAATCGGTCAACAATTAGTAACAACCTTGGAATTTCTTGGGCTGCGGTTCCTCAACGGAAGAACTCCAGGTGATAACCCACCGCAGTACACCCATTTAGGAACCCTGACCACCTCAAGACTCGATTACACAGCAGTCTCACTTCCATTACTGCAATTCGTCCCGCAATTTTCAATTGAATACACATCAAAAAGTGATCATTCATACCAGCACACTTACTTTAACCTAAACCTCACCAAACATCGCAGCTTCAAGTCAGTGGGAGATAGCTCCTCTACCTCTAACCTGAAACGACTCAATTGGACAACGGCCAACATCGACGAGTTGCAGGCAAACGTACAGAGACTAAAAATGGAAAGCGAGACAACCACAGACAACCAAATACAAAAATGGGAGGCCTTTACGAAAAAGTTAACAACAACTAAGTACACCACAAAAAAAATAAGCCCCCCAATTCATAAAAACTCACTGCCAAAGAACCTGGTAAAGCGCAAAACAGAAATAAGGAGAAACGCCAGAGCACTAAAAAAGACTACCACGTCCCCAAAAGACTGGGCTCAAAGACAGAACCTTAAGAAAGAGTATAAAAAGAAAATGTGGGAACATGAAAGATCACTCAAGGATGACTTCTGGGCAAGACTACTCTGCACGACAAAGAACACCAACTCAAACGCATTCTGGAGGATCATAAACAGTTTAAACCATCCCTCAAACCCAATAACATCCAACGTCCAAGAAGCGGACTGGGCCGCGCTATTAATACAGAGGTTCTCGCAAGTAACCCCGGACCAGCCCAACACAGAAGCAAACCAACAAAATGCCAACGAAGGGGACAAACAAAGCAAAGCGAGCACTGTTTCCAGTGGCGAACTCAAAATTGCTCGCAGGCAGACACAACATCCGAAGGAAGAACGCAGAATAAACCAATCATCAGAGGGGGATCTCCTCATAACAAGTCTTCACCGTGACATGGTTTAGCCACTGGAGATCAAGGAGACAACAAACAAGCCCAAACATACAAGGTTCCGCGAAGAGGACATAAGGAAAATTCTAAGGAATACTCGCGGCAGTGGAGCTCCAGGGCCGAACCGGATACCACCAATAATCTTCAAAACTGATCCGGACTTTTGGAGCGGAAAACTAAAAAAACTATTTGACGAGATAGAAAGGGTAAATCAAATTCCATCAAGCTGGCAGGGTTCCATAATCTCACCCATCTTCAAAGACAGAACATCCCCGGCAAATTACAGACTGATCGCCCTCCTGGATGTGGAGGCGAAATACTTTGCATCCCTAATCCTGGAAGACCTAACAAACTGGTCTGATGCCACAAAGAGAATACCGCCCAATCAAACAGGCTTCAGGAAAGGGACCGGGACGATGACAAACATCCTGTCTCTCTCAGTGTTAGCCGACAAATATCTACGGAAAAAACAACCCCTCCACCTATGTTCCATCGACTTAAAGGCGGCCTTCGATAGCATAGATCGTAACATCTTATGGAGAAAACTGCGCAGTTGGAACATCCCGGACAAAACACTGAGAGGAATCCTACTCCTTTATTCCAACACATGGATGGAAGTAAAATTGGGGAACGGAACATGGCTCTCAAGAAAAATTAACACCAGTAAAGGCCTCAAGCAGGGCTGTGTTCTGGCACCGCATCTTTTTAATCTTTTCATGGCAGACTTAGCCCCAACTCTAAACAAGATCTCATCCCACTCACCCAAACTAGGCTCTTTATCCCTAACTCATCTATCCTACGCGGACGACGTGGTATTGTTGGGCCTAATGAAGATTGGCCTTCAAAGGTCACTAGCAGGGCTAGCGGAATTTATAACAAATAATAACCTGGAGATAATCCCAACAAAAACAAAAACAATGGTCATCACCAGACGACGATCAGTCAACCCACACATCCAACTGGAGGGAACAAAAATAGAGGCCGTGACCAACTACAAGTACCTGGGCTTCTACTTTGATAATCGTCATAACCACCAGCAACAAAAGACGTACATAGCCCAGAGAGCAAACTCACTGTCATTTGCTTTTAGATCTTTGGCCAAAAAGCTGACGGGGCCTTCATACAAACCTCTACTGGCAACGATAAAAGCAAAAGTGCTTCCCACCCTGTCATACGGCAGCGTGGAACTGCATGGGAAAGACGCGGAGCTGCTTAACAAAATGCAGACAGCCATCTTCAAATCCACCTTCCAAATTCAACGGGTAGCCTCACCAGCCCAGACGAGATTAGAATTTGGAATAATAAATGAATTAGTGGGAAGAAAGTACGCAAATATAAAGTACTGGTACAGCTTGAAACAGAACATGGCAACTTTAAAACTGCACCAAGCACTGTGGGAAGAAATAAAAGACGATGTTAAATCCCCACACAACCAGTACCTTGAGAAGGCCATAACCGAGACTGGAACAAGAAATCTCTGGGAACTCAATCTGCCTTACCCAGCGTTCAAACAAGCCATAAATAAGTCAACAAAATTCCATTCTCTTCTACTTGACAAAGCCACGTTCAGCACGAGAAAACACGCTTGGATGGTCATATCAAACTACAAAACTCTCACTGCAGCCCCATACCTAACAATCACATTTCCAGCTTACAGAAAACAAAAATTAATGGGGCTCCGTCTGGGAAATCTTCCATCTACCATGGATCAACCAATTTGGGTGCAAGACGGACCCAAAATCTGTAGACTATGTGGGAGCAGCAAGGAGGACTTTATCCATCTAGTTTGCATCTGCCCGAATTTAGCCCAAGCACGAGCAGTCTTCCTAAAAAAGGCAATGAACGAACGAGGCATAAGAACGTGTAGATCGGCGATTATGTCAACTCTGAACCCAATAGACACCCGCTTGAACTGTTTATTGTTAAAGTTCCTCGTGGCTCACGCCCAAGCGTTAAAACAGAACCAGGCACCCTGCCCACATAAGGACAACAAAACAGCGGTAGTTTTGTGAGAGGGCTCTTTTGAACATAATAACATGTAAATATCAGAACTCTTGGAACTACAAACTACATGGATTGCTTAATTGTTCTTAAAAAACTAAGTTTTGCACTAAACTCAGAATGTTTTAGAATGAATTAATAGAGAATTTATCCAAACAAAAGGAATTTTTTTGTGAGTAGTTGATTTTATAAAATGTATTGTTATGGTTTTAATTAACTGAAACAATAAAACTTTTTCACTTTCACTTTCACTATTCTCTTAACTCTAAACTAGGTGTGGGTGGAATTTGTGTAATCGCGTTACGCAAATCTCTGCGAAACGGTAAAAAAATCATGCAGAAATTCCGTGAACACGCGGAATTGATTGTTCGTGATGCTTTTTTCCTGTTCGCAATTGCTGCTTGCGTGCTCGGGGAGAACTGAGCATGAGCTGAAAGCCCTTTTTGTACTTGGCAGCCATTTTAGTTAGCCATGTGCTCACCATGTGCTGTTTCTCTCTTCAGAGCCTTGCACATGCTCAGAAGGGCCTAGCTAGTAGAATGCACCTGCTTCTCTTATATAACTATCAGGCTATTTTTACTGATGTATGGAAAAGTAACTCTCCTCCCACTTTGTTGAGCAAGCAGATCTTGCATGCCCATATTAGGCATTTTGCATGCTTACATGAGCCAGGACCTCCCCTTGGTTTTATGCTAACTATGTAACCCTGGGCATATATAGGGCCCCAGTTTTCTGTACTCCTTAGACTGCCTCAAACAGTTTCTGAGGGTACTGTTTGACATAGTCTCCCTTATCTGAGGTAAATAAATACGTATTTTATATTTCAGTTTCTGTGCCAATTTCTTCTTTGTTGGTTTAAAAGGACCATGTATCAGTGAGACCCCTGAGAAGGTTTCTATTTTCTTCAGTGCCTTCATGTGCCCCAGGGATGAATGTGAAGTATTTTTCTTGCATGACATTACAGAATCTGCATATGAGACTGTCATTCCAACATCAGTGGCTTTGCCTGTGACATTGTGCATCTCCGACAAATCAAATTCACCAATATCTCCAGTTATATCTTCAGCCTCATATGTGATTCCAGCAGACACAGTCCGCGGCGCAACAGAGCGTTCTCCAAGGCCATTCGTTATTGATGTTGATGTTAATTAAACATCATCAGTGGTGGTCACCTCTCTATCCTTGAAAGACTGTTTTGTTGAACTCACTGATGCCTCATCATTATAGTGACAGCTGGCTCTGATTCCAGGATGGCCTGTGAAGCATTGTTATCTACACCATAGGCAGATGTGAACCAGGGCGTGATGCAACATATCCACTTGTTTCATGACATGGTTCATATCTTCCTACCATTTACATGCTCTGTTTGATCCAAATTTTATCATAGGGTTGGTGATTTGAATTTGTGGTAAAAACTTCAAAACTGTTATACTAAGCTATGTCTATAGGGGCTTACAGTTAATTACAATTACAGGTCATTGAAGATCAGCATTTAGCACTTCTTGTTTCTACCTTATGTCGAGCAGTGGTTCTTAATTTCCACCACTAACATTTATTTAATTGACCATATTTAAATTGGTCTACAACAAATTATGACATCATTTGCATTGCCTTCTCCTTCACTGTGAATAGGGCAAATCCACCAACGAAGCAGAGTTTACCGCATACCCCTAGTAGTAAAGCAATATGAAATGAGCTGTGTTCTTTATATACACTTCCACAGTTCTGTAATTCATATCACCTTTCAAAAACATTCTTTGAAGTAGACATGCATTCAGAATTCTGTGGCTTACCAAAATAACATTCTCTTTACAATTGTTTGCATTCTACTCCAACAGCAATCATTTGTAAATGCCACAAGCATGACCATTCCCTTCAACATATCTTAAATGGGGTGATGCACCGTTACATCGCAACTTTTACAACGGGAGGCTTTTACAACGGAACTTTTACAACGCAGGATCCATTACATCGGATGCCATTACAACGCATGGCATTACATAGCAGATGCTATTACAACGCATGGCATTACATCGTAAGTATAGGTAAGTATTTAATTTTTTTTAATGTTATTAATATTAATTATAATTAAATATATTTATTTATGTTTTTTAATATTATTAATTTATTATTTATTATATTAATTAAAGTAATTTTTAAAATAAGTACAGGTGTACAGGGGTGTTTTTAGGTTTCAGGGTAGGGTTTGGGTTTTGGGGTACAGGGGTGTTTTTAGGTTTCAGGGTAGGGTTTGGGTTTTGGGGTACAGGGGTGTTTTTAGGTTTCAGGGCAGGGTTTGGGTTTTGGGGTACAGGGGTGTTTTTAGGTTTCAGGGCAGGGTTTGGGTTTTGGGGTACAGGGGTGTTTTTAGGTTTCAGGGCAGGGTTTGGGTTTTGGGGTACAGGGGTGTTTTTAGGTTTCAGGGCAGGGTTTGGGTTTTGGGGTACAGGGGTGTTTTTAGGTTTCAGGGCAGGGTTTGGGTTTTGGGGTACAGGGGTGTTTTTAGGTTTCAGGGTAGGGTTTGGGTTTTGGGGTACAGGGGTGTTTTAGGGTTCAGGGTTGGGTTTGTGCTTAGGGCTAATTAAATTATATTTACCATTTATAAATTAAATAAAAAATATTTATTAAATTAAAATTATTATATTATATTAATTACATTTTTTAATTAAATTAATTAAATTAAATTAAATATTTTAATTAATTTATTTTAATTATAATTTTTAAAAATATTTTAATTAAATTAATTTCATTATATTAATTAATTAAAATTAATTACAATTTTTATTAAAATTAAATTAAATAAATAGATTTAAATTTATTAAATTAAATTAATTACTATTTTAAAATGTATTTTAATTAAATTAATTAAATTAAATTAATTAAATTAACTTAATTACATTTTTTTTAAAAAGATATACTTACCTATACTTACGATGTAATGCCATGCGTTGTAATAGCATCTGCTATGTAATGCCATGCGTTGTAATGGCATCCGATGTAATGGATCCTGTGTTGTAAAAATTCCGATGTAACGGAATGCGTTGTAAAAAACCGCGTTGTAGTGACACCAATCCCTTAAATGGACTATGGCCAAGATATTGATCTGTCCATAAAATTGGCAGATGGTGAACCAGAATAGGGTGCATTCCTGTGGCATCTTTTCACTAAATTCACAAGGACTCTGAAAAATCTTGGTGTTACCAGTGATGTTAGCAAATTTGAAAAAACACTTCTGCAGCAGTGTATAGGGTATGAGCTCCGATTTATTTTTTGTTAAAACAAGGCCCAGTGCTGCGTTATAGACTCTATATATATTTGCATTCATGTTTTATATAACCCATGGGCATGGGAGCACTTTTCATGGGCACCAGATGACATATATAAACGCAAGAGATAAAGTGATGTGCCCATAGTCAATGCTGGGACCCAAACTTGGTTCCTTAAATCCCAAGTCGGCAGCTCTGGCCATTAGGCCACACTTATAATTCTCAATGTATGTTGTTGTAATACTTTATTCGACAAATAATCATCATAAAAGTACAGACATACATACATACAAAATATACATAAACATAAAAAGCAGTCCGTCCCAAAGTACTACAGCAAAAAAGAATAAATCTGAAGCTTAAAAAGAAGGATTGGTAATACTAGCTAGTTGATTCAGACGGGTTTGCTGAGTTACCTAGCAATCTGGAGCGAATTAACCAGGCACCCGCAAGGTATTTTGAGACCCCACAAACAATGTACAAAGAAGATGTGTCAGTTGACATAATGCGCAGGGCTAATCTGAGATCTTTCACGCCCATGGACTTACACACTGGTTTCAGCCATTTGTTCCTAACAGGTTTGTAGGCAGAACATGCAAATAGGAAGTGGCCCAGAGATTCTTTCGGGCAACTACAGCCTGGGCAGTTTAGATCTTTCCCCTCCATACTTTTCCAACCTGCCGTGATTTCTTTAACGGGCAAGGTACCATATTTGAATTTCAAAAACAAAGTCCTATCTCTAGGCGTTTGAATAAAATCCAGAAGGGGCTCAATCATACGCCACACTTTGTGTTCTGAAAACTTGGTCGTCCGTGGGCCAAAGTTAGAATTGGCATGCACCTTGGAATCTACCCATTCCCAATACAGCTTTTTTACTTCTTGTTTAGTGGGAGGGCACTGCGAGATCCAAGACTCTCCCAAAGCTATCGTGTTTACCAAGAGCTTGAGGTTGTTAAGCCACTGTATTTTGTTATTTACATTTAGGGTAATTAACTCATCCAGAACTCGAGCATAATCTTTTAATTCTTCTGTCCTTCGAAGTCGCACCCAAAATAATAGGGGTCTAAGATGGACTTTATCAGCTATACATTTAATGCCCATATCAAAAAATAATGGTAACAGAGGTGTTGACATGGGGAGAGATACCAAGTCTCGAATAAACTTGTTCTCTATAACTGTCAGGGCTCGAGTATTTACGGCGCCCCAGATTTCAGAACCGTAGACAGCTGATGCTACCGCCTTTCCCTCATAAACTGATAGGGTTGGAGAAACAGGTCTACTCGTTGACTGGCGTTGGTTTTTTAATATAACTCCAGAGACCCTTTTAAGATTAAGTATCATTTTGGATATATGTGGCCCCCAGGACATATTATTGGATAGTCTAACCCCCAAATAGTCAAATTCATTTACAACCTCAAGCGGAGACCCGAAAAGTGAAATATGTACATTCCTTGACTTCCTTTTTAACAAAAAAAACCCATTAACTTTGTCTTTGTAGTATTTATTGTTAATCCCCGCTCTCTGCAGAAGAGCGAGAAACGATCAAGCAATTACTGCAGACCCCGTGGGGTCTTAGACATCAAGAGGGTATCGTCCGCAAAGAGGAGTGTAGGGGTCTTCTCACCGGCAAGGACTGGTGCAACCGCGGGGTCCTCCCTCAAATGGTCCACCACCCCATTTATAAAGAGGGAGAACAACGTCGGTGCCATCACACATCCCTGCCGCACTCCTCTGTTGACTGGTACCCTCTCTGTCAATTGCCCTTGGCTCCCCCAGCGTATCCTCGCAAAGTTGTCCTCGTGGAGCTTAATAATAAATTGCAGAAGATAGTTGGGAAACCCCATTGCCAATAGAACTTCCCACAATTTGGAGCGAGGAATGACATCGAATGCGGTTTTGAGGTCGATGAAAGCCAGATACAAACTACCTTTGTTGATGGAAACTGACTTCCAATAGACCGCACAAAACCGGAACACCTGATCTATTGCACCCACATTCTGTCTAAACCCTGCCTGGAAGTGTGTTAATACTTCTTCTTCCATGAGCCATGTCTCGATTCTATTTACAATAACCCTACCAACTACCTTTTGTATGGTGTCAATTAAACTAATTGGCCTATAGTTTGCGGGGTCCTCTCTTTCGCCTTTTTTGTATATTGTGATTACCTCCGCCCCTTTCCAAGAATCTGGAACTGGGAAACCCTGTTGAATTAGGTTCATTAAACTAGCTATAAAATTTGCCCAAACCAAAGGTTCATGAACTAACAAATCTCCAGGTAGGCCGTCTGGTCCAGCTGCTTTGCCTGGCCGGATTTTAGAGATAGCATCTTTAACCTCTCTTACTTCGAAAGGGACTATCTCTATTGATAAATCTAATCTTAATGGCGATGATATTGCTGAAGGTATGAGGGCTTGAGTCTCAACTTCACAATATAACTTTAAAAAGTGAGTGTGCCATTGCTGTTCATTTATGTGATTTAAAATGGGATCAACTCCTCTTCTGTCTAAAATGTTGATCAATTTCCAAAAAGAGACAGAGGTCTTATCCCATGCCGCTATTTTAAGTTTCTGCCAGTGGTCTTCCTCCCAGTTCTTTTTAGAAGATGCCAAAATTTTGCGGTAATCCCTCCTGGCCAGTCTTACTGCTCTGGGGTCTTTTAACTTTATTGCCCGTGCAAATTCCTTTCTCCTTTCCCTGCAGTCAGCAGTGTACCAAGGATTTGTTTTTAAAAGGTGTTTCTCAGGACAATGATCTCTCTTAGTGGTTTTTTGAAAAACCTTGCCTATTTTAGCTACAAGATCATGATAATTGTTTAGGAATAGTGGCCCAAGAGTATTAAAATTAGCCAAATCCATCTTTATTCCCGACAGAGTAGAGGATTCCGCTATAACCAACTCCCTAATGTGCAGGAGAACCTCTTCCTCAAACTTGATCGCCTCCCATCTCAATTTCCTATTACAATTGGATGGGATAAGCTCCTTGGTAATTAGTTTCGGACCTGTGGACTCACTTTGTTCGTTTGACCAGTTAATTTTCATGCATAGAGGATTATGGTCACTATCTATGGACAGCTTAATCTCCATGTCTATAAGGTTGGACCAGGAGTGGAGATCTAAGAAAATATAATCAATTCGCGATGGGGAGACTATCTTGTTATATGTCATCGCCCCATTGCAATCAGAAATGGTCCGCCCATTCAAAGCTCGTAATTGGTGAGCCAAGGCTAGGGCATTCAGCTGTATAGCTCTAGGATACCATTTCTTAATAGGTGCTAAATCGAAGGTGGGGATGGAGTACTTCCAATCCTCCGCGGTCCAACCCAAAACGTCCTCATCGTCCAGGGGTTCGAAAGTACAATTAAAATCGCCACCCAACAGGATTTTTGAACCCGGGGCTAGTGCTAGTAACTTGGAGTCCAAGAGCTCTATTGTTGGAGAAATCTGACAGCCCTGCGATCCTCTAGCATATATGCAGAAGATATGTATTTTGCCCCCCATTGGACTTTTCAGAGATATATACAATAAGTCATCTGAGGGAACATTGTACACATTGACAGCATAATTGAGATTAATTTTCACCCATATGTGTAGGCCACCAGATGGGCGGCCTTTCCCTGAGGAAACAGCCGGGACATAGTAAGTAGAATACCCATTTTTATACTGTGGAGATAGACACCATGTTTCCTGAAACATGCATATGTCAAATGGTTCAATGAAATTATTCCAGTCTGGAATTTCACGTTTTTTTTTAGCCCTGCTATATTCCAGGAGAGAATATTTATAGGGGTGCCGCCTGTATTCGGAACAGTTAATAAATGGGAAGACGGAATTTCCATTTCAGTACAACTAAGATCACCATTTTCCGGGGGTAACTCGACCGGCCTAACATTACCTACTTTGACCACAGACCATTCTATCTTTTCCCCAGTTGGTACTTTTTCAATTTCATCTGAAATTACGGGTTCAACTAACTTGTTTTCCAACCCAGAGTTATAGGATTTTAGATGAGCTTGGGTCTCACCTGTCCTAGAAACTTCTGGACCTAGTGGATCTAACATGTCCTTTACGTTAATACCCCAGAGGAGGTAGATAAAAGTCAATCTACATTTTCCAGCCCACTGTAGCGGTTGAAACAAGATATAGGCGGGGGGTTGAATTGAGAACCTGGCCATACTCCATTAGGGGGCACTGGGCCATACACTGGCCTACCTGATCTCCTCGGAACTACACTCCACCCTTCGTTAGTGCCACCATCCCACTGGCTCAAGGTGTTATGTTTATGGTTTCCAGACCATGTCCCAATTTGCTGGTTGGTATCATGGAAACAACTACCCTTTATAGGGTGTGTTGGATTCCTCCCAGTCCACTGGTTTGGATTATGCTCTTGCCAGGGATCCCCTTTTATTCCTCTTCCTGAGAAATTTGGACCTCTCAGCCAACTCCACCTGTTACCACGATAGTCTGAGACCATGTAGAAATAGGATACGGGTTTGGCTGAAATTGAAGAGTTAGTAATACGTGGTGGTCCTGCAGTTATGTGATCCACCGGACCCAAATCCTCAAAGGACACAACAACACAATCCCCCTGTATGGTATTTTTATTCTCGCCCACCCAAGGTGCTCTCTCTACCATGAGCATTTTGCTATTAATATTTGAGGGTAGCGGATGGTTTTGATCTAACCAGTGACAGACTTTGTTCTTGAGAGCCCAAAAAGATTCCGATGTTGAAGGGGCAAGCTCAGGGACACCAGTTAGCACTATTACATAGGGGCATGCGTCAGGTGGTAAATTAATATTACGGCCAGGTGGTAAATCAATGTATGTGTGAAAGTCCTATACAAGTGGGATGATTGGATATGATTGGATGTAGTGAGCACATTCTCTGTTGAAATAGCTTTGTGAAGTACAACAACTGCAGCAACAATGCTGGAAGGTTCACCCAGAGTCTTACTTGGGAATACCTGCAAGGGTTTGTTTTAAAACTGGACTTAAGGACATAGTTGAACACTTTTGCACCAGTGGTGCTGGAACAATTTTCAGAGTGGAAGTACTGATATCAATGTTCAATTTTACATCACTGAAGATATAGACAAATCCCTGCTTTACACAAAATGTAGCAAATGTATTTAGCAGGAGAATGGTAAGGGCTTAGTATGTAGCTGGTGGTGCATATTAAAGCACTCCTTTGCAGTGGAGCACTGGCATTTACAAACAGCACATTGTCCACTGAAATGGTCATTACATTTGCCCAAAGATACAGTTTTTATAACAAAACTATGTATCACACAAATCATAATGTGTGGAATTCGGATTTTATTAAATGTTGATCATTTGGTCATTACCAAGGAAACGTGTCTTGATTAGTTTTGATCCTATTAAAATCTTACTTTCCAACTCTCATTAAAAAAAAAAAATGCCTAATGTGTGCTTCCCTAACTGCTGATATTCTAAAGTATGTCTACAGTTCATTTACAGGTATAGTTCACTTTAAAAACTCCTTGCACTTAACATTCAGAGAAAGAAAAGTAAACACTAATTCCCTTGGTAAAAAAATAAACAGCAATTTGACAGAAGACATATCCAGACATTTGACCTCTGTCTTTGAAGCAGAGCAATTTAGACAAGATAAATACAAAATGTAATTGAACATTTATTTTTTGCTCTTTCGAAATTTACCAGAAATGGGTTGGCGACCCAGCAGTGGGTCACAACCCATAGTTTGGGAAACTCTTTCTTAGCATTTTAATGGTCTTTTTCCCATCTCAGCAGATCCACGCGCAATCTACACGAAGCCAGAGGACCAAGTAGATCTAAAGAGTATGGCCTAAAATCCATTTATTTCACAACAAATGTTTATGAAGTACATGCTGAAGAGTACTTCTGCATTCTCTATTTCTGTCTTTATGTTGAAGTCTTGAATTGAAATAAAGTCAGCATAAGGATAACAGCTTCCCTTCCCCCTTAATCCTTAATACCTTAATGATTTTGCTTATTCATTATGGAGAACGAAAATTAACACACGAAATAAGGAGCATATTATCATGTACTGGTTTTAAAATTATCTCCTTTTTATCAGCAGGAAACTGCAGATAAAACGGCGATAATGGGCTTGATAATACGCCCTTGTTAATTCCCATAGAAGCCCATGTTAACATCAGAACATGGGCTTCTATGGGAATTAACAAGGGCGTATTATCAAGCCCATTATCGCCGTTTTATCAGCAGTTTCCTGCCGATAAAACGGCGATAATTTTAACACCGGTCCTTGATAATATGCCCCTCAATTCTTCCAAAGGGATGCTGGAATCAGGCAGGGTCAGTCGGGGCTGTGGGGCCTCGAAGGGCTGGTCTGTCAGGTCAGTGTATGGGCTGTTTTTTTGTTTGTTTGTGAGCCTGTTTTATTGACCGCTTGCCCGGTTTTTTACTGGTAATTTCCCTAGTGTTAAAACAAGCATTGCCTGCAGCAATGTTTAAATCCATCTGGCCTTCTGTACAAAATACGTATACCGAATGGTTGTACACAGGGGCGGCTCCTCCATATGGACGGAGGAGCGTCGCCCCATTGCTTTCTGCAGTGTAAGAAGCAGTAACTTAAAATGGTATAAATACCATTTTATGTTACTGCTTCTTGCACTGTGAGAAAGCAGAAGGGTTTGGTTGAGGGCGAGTGGGTGGGCGGTCCTGCAACAGGGCAGGGGAGAAGTGGCTAGCCCAATGTTGCGGTCCCTGACTGTTTGGTCGGCCCTATGGGGCCCACCAAACCAGTCATGGGCACTCTGCCACTTTTTACAAGTAGGCTGCATACAGCCTATAATGGAGAAAATGGCCTCCCCATGGGTGCCTGGCTGGGGGCCGTGCCCACCGATCACAATGCTGCCATTGCAGCGTTGTGTTTGGCTTAGGGGAGGAAGAGGAGGGAGGCTGTCTGCTGCTTGCTTCCTGCGAGGAGCAGAGGAGCAGAGACGACATTGAACTGGATCGGGCCGGATACGGTAAGTTTTTTTCATAATTAAAATTGAAACTCCCCTCGCTAAACCCCCTCCCCGAGTTACCTCCCTCCCCCATACCCGCAAGTGATGCCTGCCGTGACTGCTTGTAAAAATTCAAAACTGCACCTATTTGCAAATGTGGGCCACCTTCTTAGCATTCTAATTCACTAATGGGAGGAGGAGCACTTTTATTTTGGTGCCCTGGCCTATTTTCTGTCTCAGTACGATCTTGGATTAAGGCTCTCTATTACACACTGATTGGTCCGGAGTCATACAACCTTCCAGAGCATGGCAACAAAAAATTGAGCAATAATGCTGAAACCATTTTCCGCATAGGTTTGGTGACCCCAAAAATTCCAAAACTCAAAGTGTAACCCAACAAATTTAGCACCCAAGTAAACTGGTTTGGCTAGGGGTGCACACTGAGTCAAGAACCTTGGTAATTATATACACTGACTTTGCTTGGGCAGATGTCCAGTTGCCCTTCTCCCGTGCTTATTTTACCTAACAAGAGACTAAGGGCCAGATGTATCAAAGGGTTTTGATCATTCTGTGTCTATGGGGAAATGTGTTGATACATATGGCCCTTAATGATTGCCATATTTATGTAAATATATTTCTCATTGCAAACTGTGCTTGTTTAAAATCTTCAGTAGGTTAAAATGTGTAATCTTTTCATAAGAGCATGTAATCTCAATGCCCGAGTTGTGGTCAGTACCTTAGCATGGCTATTCAGGCACCAATTGAAATGTCGCTTCCTAGAATAATTGACTGGGTGTTTATGAAGATAAATAGCGTCCTGCCAATTATGAGAGTATGTAAAAACGATAATGGAGCTGATGTGCAGCATTTGTTCTATTTATTTATATTTAGACATGTTTTGTAACTCCTTTGATATGAAATTTGGGCCCTCTATATTGTGCTGATGGATTTGAAATTGAGGGTCTGTGTGCGTCAGCCTGGGTCTCAATGAATGGAAATAGTCTCAGGATGGTGTAGACTGGGTGAGGTATAGGTGGTGGAAGAGAGGACCCCACCTCTCTTTTGTGGTATCTGGCTGAGATAAGAAATATTCATTGAACAGGGTTTTTTTTTAGTTTTCTGGAAGTTAATTTTTCTGGAAGGCTTCCAAGTTCCGTAAAGCCCTCAGTCAAGGGTCTAGCACATCTGAGTTGAGCATACAGACCCCTTACAGTTTTATGTCTGTGCTTCATGCTGCTGTATTTAATTTCATCATTAATCTGTTTAACAAAGAGCAGAAATACACATAGGACTCAGTCGTTATCTTCAGTGGGATTTACGTGGCCGTGATGGAGCAAGGATTCACACGTACAGCGACTTGCTTGGATCAAGAACCTCAAATAATGTTAATAAATTTAATCAACCTTGTTCGTGTTACTTATATTGCACATTTTACATTACACGGGGTGTCCCAGCGAAGCTTGCATAGGTGTTTACTCATCCTAAAACGCTTGCCACTAAAATGGCTGCTGCTACGCGGGAAGTTCTTCTGCGCATGCGTCGGTCATACCCATGTGATGTGACGTACTCGCAGTTCTGGTGGGAATCTTTTGCACCTGCGCATTAGCAATAAAATGGCTGCTTTGTGTTTCCACATGCCGAAGCTTGCGCTGCAGCTTTTGCTATACTGTTTGTCTGCACTAATCCTAATGCTATAGGTATTATAAAGTAATGGGAGTTACATAGGGATTCCCTGGTATACAGTGTACTCATTTATTTCTGTGTTCTAAATTGTTTTCCTTTACTTTTCATGTATCGAATCTTTTGGGCCTGGGAGGTGCTTATTACTCCATTTTGAAGTCCCTACTGCGCAAGTCACCATGGCAGAGGGAAGAAAACCTTGTAGCCGTGGAACCCAGCCAGCTGGCAGCTACAGTCAAGATGCTCCTGGGAATCGACCTGTAACCCAGCAAGACGGAGCTGAACTGTACTACATTTGAAACAATTGTATATTAAATTTGTATTAACCATTGTTAGGGGAGAAGCACATGTCATGGGAACCCCAAATTCAATGGGAGGTCCCAGAAATGTAAATTTTGAGCTTGAGAAAGTCAAATCCTAGTTGGTGTGAGGACCTGTCCTTTCTTTTGACCAATCGAAATTGGGGATTCTTACACTTGCAACATTCGGGGGGTGGTACACTGACCCGAAAACAGTATAACTAGCCTAGGTTTTGCTAGAGAAATTGTCCGACTTGTCCGAATAGCTGACCTGTCACTGACCCAACGCACTCAATAGCTGATCGAGAAACAGAGGTGCTGCGGAGCACTCTGTCTGTAAATTCCAGAGAGCCAATCGGGGGTTTTGGAAACCTTAAAGTGCTGGCAAAGCACTTTGCTGGGGAAATTCGATAACCCAATCGGGGTTCTGACTGATAGCTGCAGAGAAGGTGTAGCGCAGGCGTTGCAACTGAACTGCGGGTGCTGGTCTCAACTTTGGTGGTCCTGTCCTGATCCTAATCTGGTTTTCCTGTCCTGTCCTGGGTTTCCATTCTGCACCTGCTGGCCTACTGGCGACTGCATTCCTTGGGGTTCCTCCTGTCCTTAACTGACCCGTGGCCAGGGTTGGTCTACACGCCGTTCTAGGTAAATATATTTCTGGGAGGGGAACGCACTTACATTCTTTTTTCTCACTATTCCCTGAACCTTGCTAAATCGTAATTGCATATGTTCCTTTTTCTTTACCCTTCCTTTGTGACGAAATCATTGAAGTCATTTGAAAGCATCATTATAGCATGTTCCACTTTTTCCCCTACCTTATAGCTGAATATCAAAGCACTGTCTCTGAATGAATAGATGTTCCTTTTCTTTACCTACCCTTTACCGAATTAAAGTAAATGCTTTGAATGTTAGCGTGTTCCAGTCTTACCTTCCCTATAGCTACATGGTATCACAAGAGTTTCCGTAGTTCAAATTAATGTTCTTTCATCTTACTCCCTTCAAGGGGTATATTCAAACTGACATTCTAGTATGTTCCCTATCTTCCCCATCCTTTAGCCACTCCATATCAAGTCTAATCTCTGAAATTTCTTACTAGCATGTTTCTAGTTCTTACCTTCCCTTTAGAATCATAAATGGTTGGCCTTATCCTATTTTTGCATAGTTACACAATCTTCATGCTTTTAGTTATTGATAGTCTGATTATTGTGAATATCATATTGTCTGATATTGAAGAAAGTAAGATAAAAGGTTTTTAAAAACTTCCAGTGTCTCTGGTTATTATATGAGTGCAAAAGTTATAAATGGTATTTTGGTGTCTGCCTTCCTTTCACAGCTAGCTCCCTGATCCATTGTGATCATAGGTACTCGTGACAGTGGATTGGTAAGTCGGGTACATTGGAAATAAATAGGAAGGAACTGGGTTACTGGTAGTAGTGTGTAGGTTTACCCGATTTATGAATATGGTAAATTGAATTTATGGGCCCAATGTGCTTATGGTAAAATTATAGTCGGGTGACCTGCGTGCTCTCTCAGTAGTTTTCTGGTAGCAGAGGAGATGGTTAGGGACTAGTTAAAGGTAGGTAGGACTAGTTAAGATAGGTAGATAGGTTATTTGCTGCTAAATGTGAAATTTTTATTGCTGCTAAAAATATCGATCGATCAAATATAAAAGTGGTTTTATTGCTTTGAAAATTATGAAATGTTTTAAAGTGTTTTTCTTGCTGTTATATTGATATATGTACTAATACACTTGTTAGTGATTGGTACATGTTTGTCTGGAATCCCCGGGGCAGAATAGCGGGTGGTGAGGAGAATCCATCGCGCGGTGAGGTCACTTACCTGAGGAATATTGGTGCAGGTTAGGCAGAACTGGAAGCACTAATTAGGGTTTTCTGTATAAATGTATGAATAAATGATAGCAAAGAGTTCGCTGGCAAAACTTCCATTGTGATATAACCTAGTAAGGGTCACACGGAAGGAGTAGCAGGTTCGTCTAAGCTTGATTGTTAGCAAAGGGGTTCACTGGTGAAACTTTTGGCTTAGTATATATTCCAAAGTGGATGAGTCGAAGGAGTAGCAGGTTCACTAATGCTTGTGTGAAGGATAGGCAGAAGGGATCTACTCGCAGTATTTGAAAAGTAAACGGAAGAGATTTACTTGCGGTGAAACAAATCTTTTCTTTCTAGAACACTCGAGTACAGTGGCGAATGTGTTTGCGTTGTGAATTAAACAGAGCACTTGTACTTTAAAAGGTAGAAATTGAGTTTTTTCCTTACCTTGTGAAGGATGGAGTCAGTTGCGAAGCTGCGCTGACGTCACTCAGTGCCGCGCTGGTATTGGTTGAAACAGCAGGCGTGTAGCTGAGACAGTATTGTAAAGGAGGGGTGAGCACAGGAGCGTGAGAACTCGTTTACGAGAACTCGTTTACGAGAAACGCCGCGCACCCATTGGTTATATTGAAATCGCGCATTTGATTGGTCGCGGGAAAATAGAAGACGCATTTGTATTGGAAGTGATTTTTGTAAACAAAAAGTAATTTGCGAAAAGGTATATGTGGTATTCGAGACATCCAGGGTCCCGACCGTATCCTAGATATCAAGGGTTTGTGAGGGATCAGTGGAGAACAGCTAGAAATAACACTAAGTATGGGAGCAAGAGAAAGATGACTCTTGTAAATAAAGTAAAGAAGTATTTCAAGAAGGACAAACCTATCAAAACTAGAGAAGGAGTTATCATTCCACCTCCTAATACTCCCGCATCATTTATGATGTTCGATAGAGGCTACCATGCTTGTGTATGGTTGGAAAATTGGGTTGAATACACTAAAGATGATGGAATTTTGGTATTTCCGTTAGATGGTACATTTAATGGCAGGATACTATTCAATTTGAGAACCCGAATGAATGATTTACATCCCAGACACAGACTAACTCAATATGAGGCATTAGAAGAATGGGAAATAGAAGCTTTTGAGCGAGACAGACCCAGAAATGACAAAGGGTTAACAAAATTTTACCCGAAGGTAAATAGACCTACCCGAGAGAAAAGAATGAAAGAATGGAGACAGAAGATGATGGTGGAAGGACTATACCCTGTAATCTCAGTAGAGGAGCCAATGGGAGGGAAAAGGACAGAAAAGAACAAACATTTAATGACCAGTGGTGATTCAGATGATGACTATCTGGAGGAATTGTTAATGAAGAATCCACTACCCTATAATGAAGGACCAAGATCCTTAAGTGCGAGAGATACATGTCACAGGTCTCCTTATCAGGAGGAATCAAGACCCTTAAGTACGGGAAATGCATTCCTGAAACCTAATTATGGTGAGGCACCGAGTATGACACACCCAACTGCCCCGAATATTTGTCCTCCGTTAGTTCCGCAAATAGTGCATGAAACATCCATGGAAAAAGTACTGCAGGATAGAGAACGAGAAGCTATAATTAAACAAAGAACAGAATTAATTCAGAAAATCTCCCAACTAAATACAAGTCCTGAAGCTTTGACAATCCCAGTAACTATTGGACCAGTTGTTCCTCTGTACGGGGATAAGCAGAATAGTTTGAAAACTCCAATTATAACCCCATCTGTAGTACAGCCGAGAAAAGAGCCCTTAATAGTAGATGATCAGGCAAGTGAATGTGAATCTGTGATTTCCTTGATGGATTTACCGATAAGGGAACCAGAAGGGGTTTCACAGAGAAAGAACACTCCTTTCACTCCAAGAGAAGTGCAGATTGAGTCATCTACGGGTACTAGAAGTGCCACGGTGGTGACTCCTGAAGAAATTGAAAGATGGAGCCGAGAATTAGAGAAACAAAATCCTCAGCCGAAACCATTAGATATTTACAAACTGAGAATAGAATTGGAAGAACTGATGGCTGGAAATGTGGGTTTGGACAGACTGAACACCCTGACTGAGGAAGAATTGCTATTTATTTGCAAAAGTATCACCCGTAATACCCGAGTGTTCCATGAGAAATTAATGGACACTGCGGCTAGCATGGGAATAGATATTGGTAAATCTAAAGTGTTGCAAAAACCCTACAGAGCAGAGTTCTCAGACAAAGATTTGGAAAACATGAACGTGTCAGGGAAAAAGGTACAGATCAGAGAATTGTTAAACCTGTTACAAAAATGGGGAGAATTAGAAAAATGGAAAGCCAGGTGGGCAAAGAAAAAAGAGGAAATTAGATCCAAACAAATGGCTTCTGAGTATGTCTTAAAAGAAGCAGAGAAGGCAGAAAAATTATATCCTATGCGAGAAGTACCAGGTGGAGGGTACGTACATGTTCCATGGTCCAGACAGTATGTTGTGTCCTTTACAAATGACTTCCCAAAATTACGAGAAAAACCTGTAGATTGGTACAGACAGGTAGAGAGATTTGTGAAAGTTCAGAAATGTCTCCTGAAATATCTAGATGGTTTCTTTGACATTGTAGTTCCCCTAGACTTGTGGACAGAATGTAAAATTGCTATTGATTGGCCTAGTGAGGAATTCCTGAGGGGCCCAAAGACAGGTGCCTCTTCAGGGGATGTCATGAGAAAGTACAACCAGGTAATGCTGTACTTGAAGAAGAAGGTGCCTGCAAAAGAAACTGATTGGACCCGAATAGATAGAACTATCCAGAATAGAGATGAAACTGTACACTCTTATTATGAACGACTGTTACAGGTGTTCAAAACGTACAGCGGACTGGATAACATTGAGATGAAAGACATGACCCATTTCATTTATCGATTTGTGCTAGGGTTAAGGCCTGAGATTTCACAGTGGATCAAAGACAATACAATTTGCTGGCAGTCTAAACCAATTGATGAGGCCCTGAAGTATGCTAAGTATTGCGAGGATGAATTGGCAGATAAACGAAAAGAGTTAAAGGAAAAGGTGATGTGGGCACAAGTAAAATTAGCAGAGCACCAGGAACAGCAATTAAGTAAAATGACTAATAATCAGAATCAAGGCCCCGGGGGTGGAGGAAAGCCCAGAGTAAAGATGAGCCGAGAGGAGGCAAAGAAGAAGTTCCCCTGTCACGGGTGCGGACAGATAGGGCACTGGAGCGACGAGTGTAAGGCTGTACAGAATGGTAACGTGCAAATAATGATTTAAATCCACAGATGCAGAATGAGAAACCACGGAAGACCCAGCAGCAGGTAAAACAGAATCAGTTGCCTCGTGCACCTAGACCAAATTTTAGGAGCAAAGCACAACAGGGTGAAGACACCGAAGTTTGGGAAGGAAGGGAGGATAGAAGTGCAGCAACTTCTCAATTTCTGTTAAATGACACATTTCTCTGTGATGAGACCTACTGACGGTGCCTGAGGGGGGAGGACGAGGAGTGCGTACTTGGTGCCTCCTTGCCGGTGGACCAGTCAGGGCCATACATTGAAGGAAAGGTTGAAGGAAATGATGTCACCTTTCTGTTGGACACTGATGCTACCCGTTCTACTGTGAGAACAGCAGACGTTCCAAACCTACCCCTCTCGGGAGAAGCGATCCAAGTAGTGGGCGTTTCTAATCAGCTAATTAGTACCCCAGTTACTGAACCTATGGAGATTAAGATTGGAAACTTTAAAGAAATGCACAGATTTGTTGTTTGTGATTCCAGTCCTGTAAACCTATTAGGACGTGATTTGTTGTGTAAAATGAATTGCACTATCTTTTGCACTCCAAATGGTGTCGAAATTCAGACCCCAGATGAAGACGGAATTTACAAATTAATGTTAGCAAGACCTGACTCCGACATTAAAAGACAGACTATACAAGACTTACCTGAAGAGCTCCAAGAAACTGTGAAACCAGAAGTATGGGATTTCACTGGAAAAGATGTAGGACTAATGGCAAATGTTGACCCAATTAAAATAGCCATAAAAGAAGATGCAGTCTATCCAAATACTAGACAGTATAAAATGAGTGCGGAAGTGAAAGCAGGAGTTGCCATTGAAATAAAAAGATTGCTAGAAGCAGTAATTTTGCAAGAAGTGTTGAGCAGTCCTTGTAACTCACCAATAATTGGCATAAAGAAACCTAGTGGTAAGTACAGGGTAGTACAGGACCTGCGCAAGGTTAACAAAATTGTGGTTCCTTGTTGCCCTGTCGTACCAAACCCTGCAGTGATTCTATACCAAATACCTTGGAATGCTGGATGGTTTACCGTCATTGACCTATGTCATGCATTCTTTTCGATTCCCTTGCATCCAGACAGCAAATTTCTTTTCTCATTTGAGTTCAACAGTCATGTCTACGTCTGGAATCGTGTCCCTCAAGGGTACACAGAAAGCCCCCCAATCTTTAATCAGATTTTGAAAAAATGCCTTGAAACCCTAATATTGCCCGGAAAATCAGTTCTGGTGCAATACATAGACGACCTCTTGGTGGCGTCTGTAGGAAGGGGGAGTCTCTAGTTGGCGCAGTGCAGCACTGGCGACAAGCAGGGACTCTCTCTTCCCCGTCAGGGCTGAGGGTTACCTTCAAGACAACCTCTGCTTACCCTCTAGGTAGTGTGGCTTAAGCAGTCTTAGGCTAATCTCTGGGGCACATAGGGTTAAACATTTGCAATATCACACCATCACAACCAACCCACCACACAATGACACCAAACTGTATTTGTAAAAATATATATTCTTTATATAAATTTCAAGCAGGCTTGTAAATACAGTCTTGGTTACTCCTTCAATGCAGGTTCCAGTATTCCTTATCAAAAGTCACAGTTCGTTAAATAAATGCACTCTTTTGGGCCTTCTGCCCAGCTTTTAGAAATGTTCCAGTGTCTTATAGCGCTATAAGGCGCTTCCCGCTGTCTCCACTCTAGAAATGAGTCACCCTTCGGGGCTCGACTCGGGGAGAGGGGGCCGCGGGCCTCAGAGAGCGTCAGGCGGGGCCTCGGGGGCCAAGAGCAGAGCGAGCCTCTGACTCTGGGGCGGCTCGTGCTGCAAAGCAAACAGCAGCGGTGAGGCTCCCGGGGTGCCTGAGATCAGACAGCGCGGTGCGAGCTCAGATTGCAGGACGCTCGCACCGCGGAGGGGCAAAGACAGTACCTTTCACTTCCTGTGGTGATCTTCGAAGAGGACGGCTGAAGGGGGAGCTGTCCCACGTCGCGTTGCTTCCTTGGCGGGCGAGGCGAGCGGCGGCTCGAGGCAGCAGGTCACGGGTCACCCGGGGGTGGCGGTGCTCGATGGGGGCTCAGGTCCTTTTACTCAGTCTTCTCTTTCGTCCTGACGGCGGCGGCTGGGTGTGGCGCAGTGGCAGTACGGTCCCCAAGTGCGGGACGTACCCAGCCAAAGTGCCGGTCGCGGTGATGTCCCTTCAGCGGGGCAGCAGGCAGGACGCTGATAGCGGGGGAGGACAGAAGGGCGGCAGTCCGTCTTTGCGGGGGAGTCTACGGCGCTGGGGCCCAGTAGACCTCGATGCTTGGACCGGACGGGTCCTCCGTTACTTTGTTCGTGTGGGGCAGAAGGCAGACGTCGTCACGATGCTCGGGCCAGCGGCGGCTGGGCCTCATGGTGCTAGGGCGACTGGCTGACCCCACGGTCACGGTGTGCAGGGGGATGGATGCCCTCGTCCTCCTCAATCAGCGCTGCAGCGATAAGCAGCACACACAGCAGATGCCTTGGTCAGGGGTTAGCGCTCACTGTTCCTGGAGCGCTGGTCAGGGGGCAAGTTCAACAGCAAGCCCTTGGAGATCTTTCAGCAGAGTTTGGCACAAAGTTCAAAATAAAAGCAAAAGTCTCTTGTAGTCTTTTCTCTTCCTCTCCTTTGGCAGCAAGGCACCAGACACAGGCCAGAGTCAGTACTCCTCCTTGTAGTCCTTCCAGGTCCTTCTCTTCGGGCAGAGTTTCTTCTGTAGCACAAACAGGATCTAATTTACAAGGAGCAGGGCTCCTTCTTTTATACCCAGTTTCTTTTGTTCTAGCAAGCCAGGGGGGCCTCTGCATAACTGCTCCAGTCTCTGAGCACTTGTTGTGGGTACTTCTGGCTTCTGCATTCAGTGTGAGGGCAGGCACATCAGCCGCTCCCCAGGGGGGCGGAGCCGGCATTGTGAAGACAGAGGCAGCTTGAGCACTTTGTTGACAAGCTTCGGTCCTTCCTGGGCCAGGTGCAGGCTGAGTCATCAGTCGCTCCCCAGGAGGGCGGAGCCAGCATTGTGGTGGCAGAGTACAGCCTGATGCATCATTCAGGGGAAACTCCCACCACCCACTAAGGTGTCATCTGGCTATTCACTACCTGTCAACTCCCAGCCCTGTCACTCACACACACCAGACAGTCAGATCCACATCCAAGCAGAGGCGGGCTGAAATGGTTAGGCCAGCAAATGCTAACTTTCTAAAAGTAGCATTTGCAAACACAGGATATTAAAATAAACTTTACTAAAATAAGTATTTTATTATTCTGAGTTCAGGCATACTAAACATTAATTTCTACCATGTTCCCTGAGCCTGCTGGGATTATAGAGTGTAATAATTCCAGCAGCCCATCTGGCCTAAAGGGAACTGGTAGCCTTACAATAGTGAAAAACGAATTTGGCAGTAATTCACTATTAGAACATGCCACACACATCAGGGCATGTTCTACCTTACACTTACAATGCACCCTGCCCTCAGGCCTACCATAGGGGTGACTAATATGAAGTTAAGGGAAGGTTTAGGGGCTGGCAAGTGTGTGCACTTGCCCAGCCAGCATGACAGTACCAGACTGCACGCAGGTTCTGCAATGGCAGACCCTAGACACATTTTAAGGCTGCTTCTGTGGGTGGCGCAACCAGCGCTGCAGGCCCACTAGCAGTATTGGCATTCACAAGCCCTGGCACTCCTGGTGCACTTTACTAGGGACTAACAGTAAATCCAATGAACCAATCATGGACATCAATCACAGGTACACTTTACAGTAGGGAGCACTTGCACTGCGGCACGGGTTGGCCGTGGTGCAGTGCCCTGAGTAGCAGACACCAGCAAAACATTTGAGGCACAACAGCAAAAAGTGGAAGGGAAACTCACGCCAAGGTGCCAGGTCTAACACGTGTCCCCTCCAGCTGAAATGTGGGGGGAACTACCCTTCCCCAGGGAGTTCCACATCACTAAGGCGGAAAAATCTGGACAGACCATCAGCATTGGCGTGATCTGTGCCAGGGCGGTGTTCCACCGTGAAGTCCATACCCTGTAGGGAGATGGACCACCTCAACAGTTTTGGGTTCTCACCCCTCATTTGCATCAACCATCTGAGGGGCCTGTGGTCCGTCTGAACCCGGAAGTGAGACCCAAACAAGTAGGGTCTTAGCTTCTTCAGCGCCCAGACCACAGCAAATGCTTCTCGCTCTATTGCACTCCACCTACTTTCCCGTGGGAGTAACCTCCTACTGATGAAGGCTACGGGTTGGTCCCAGCCCTCCTCAGTCATCTGTGAGAGAACAGCCCCTACACCATGCTCTGAAGCGTCTGTTTGCACTATGAATTCCTTGGAGAAATCAGGAGCCAGGAGCACGGGCGCCGTGCACATGGCAGTCTTCAGGGTGTCAAAAGCCTTCTGACAGGTGTCAGTCCAAATCACATTCCTGGGCTGCTTCTTAGAAGTCAGCTCTGTCAAGGGGGTCACAATAGTGCCATAGCCCTTGACAAACCTCCTGTAATACCCAGTGAGCCCCAGGAAGGCTCTCACTGCAGTCTTGGTCTTGGGGGGTTCCCAAGCCAGGATGGTTGCAATTTTGGGTTGCAAGGGTGCCACCTTGCCACTCCCCACCTGGTGTCCCAAGTACACCACTGAACCCTGCCCAATCTGGCACTTGCTTGCCTTGATTGTGAGGCCTGCCTTGCGCAGCGCCATCAACACTTCCCAGAGGTGCCGCAGGTGTTCTGGCCAGGTGCCACTGAACACTGCGATGTCATCCAGGTAGGCGGCACTGAACTCATCCAGCCCAACCAACACCTGGTTGACCAACCTCTGAAAGGTGGCAGGGGCATTCTTCATCCCAAATGGCATAACCCGAAACTGGAAATGCCCATCTGGTGTGGAGAATGCGGACCTCTCCTTTGCCCCATCGGTCAAGGCGATCTGCCAGTACCCAGACGTTAAATCAAACGTGCTGAGGAACCGGGCAGCCCCTAGCCGATCAATGAGCTCATCAGCTCTGGGGATAGGGTGCGCGTCAGTCTTGGTGACTGAATTGAGTCCTCTGTAGTCCACACAGAACCAGAGTTCAGGTGTGGCTCCCGGCGCAGCAGCCTTTGGGACCAAGACCACGGGGCTGGACCAAGGACTGCTGGAAGACTCAACCACCCTAAGAGCAAGCATCTTGGAGACCTCCTCCTTGATGCAGGCCCTGACCCTGTCAGTTACCCTGTAAGCCTTATGCTTCACAGGTAAGCTGTCTCCTGTGTCCACATCATGGACGCACCAATCTGTGACACTAGGAACCAGGGAGAACAGATCTGGAAACTGCCCCAGCAATTGGCGGCCGTCTTCCTGTTGCTCAGGGGTCAGGGTGGGTGAGAGGTTAACTCCCTCCACTGACCCATCTTTCTCACAGGCCACTAAGAGGTCAGGAAGAGGCTCAGACTCCTCTTCCATTCCATCATCAGTGGCCAACAGCATGCCCACTTCGGACCTTTTCAAGTGGGGCTTGAGGCGGTTAACATGGAGGACCCGTAAAGGATTCCTGGGCGTCTTCATGTCCACCAAGTATGTCACTGAGCTCTTGCGCTCCACAACCTCAAATGGGCCTGTCCACTTATCCTGAAGTGCACAGGGTTCCACTGGGGCCAAGACATACACCTCCTGTCCAGGCTGAAGCTCTACCAGAGTGGCATTCTGGTCGTACCACCACTTCATCTCCTCCTGGCTAGCTTCCAGATTTGCCTCAGCAAGTTGTCTGAAGCGCCTGGTTTGGTTTCTGAAGGCCAGCATGTAGCTATATACATTCTGGGGAGGTTTCCTGGGAGATTGCTCCCAGCCTTCCTTTACCAAACTCAGTGGTCCTCTCACGGGGTGACCATACAGCAGTTCAAAGGGGCTGAACCCTAGGGACTTCTGTGGCACCTCGCGGTATGCAAAGAGCAGGCATGGTAAGAGGACGTCCCACTTACGCCTCATTGGACCTTCCAGGCCCATGATCATGCCCTTCAGGGTCCGGTTGAATCTTTCAACCAACCCATTTCCTTGGGGATGGTAAGGGGTGGTGAACTTGTAGGTTACACCACACTCTTGCCAAAGGGACTTCATATACTTGGATATAAAGTTGGTCCCCCTGTCGCTCACCACCTCTAGAGCGAATCCCACTCTGGAGAAAATTCCCATCAGTGCACGCCCCACCACGGGGGCTGTAACTGTCCTCAGAGGGATGGCTTCAGGGTACCGGGTGGCATGATCCACCAAGACCAGGATGAACCTGTTGCCCATGGCTGTCTTGGGGTCCAGAGGCCCAACAATGTCAATACCCACTCGTTGGAATGGAGTACTGACCACAGGGAAGGGTTGGAGGGGAGCCTTGTTCTTCCCTCCGCTCTTCCCACTTGCCTGGCAAGTTGGACAGGTCCTACAATGAGCATCTGAGCTCTTGTGCATTTGGGGCCAGTAGAAGTGGGTGACAAGCCTGTCATAGGTCTTGTCCATCCCCAAATGTCCTGCTAAAGGCACATCATGAGCCAGTCCCAGTAGGAAGGCTCTGAACTTCTGGGGTACCACCAGCACACGGGCTGACCCAGGTTCAGCAGCCTTAGGCTCTGAATACAGGAGGTCATTCTCCCAGTACACATAATGTGTTTTGGCCTGAACACCATTGGCCTGGTCTGCAGCCTGCTGCCGCATACCCACGAGAGAAGGGCATTCTTTCTGCTCCCTGCAGAATTCCTCCCTGGAGGGGCCTCCTTCTTGCTGCCAATGGGTCAGCTCAGGCAGGTCCCCCAGTTCGGCAATCTGTTCCCCAGTAGGCTCCAGGGCATCCCCCTCAAGGTCTGCTTCCTCCTGGACCGTGGGAACTTCAGGGGCCGGTTTCCCGCGCACCCTGCGCCTTCTCCCTAAGGCCGGTTCCTGGGCCTCTCCTTCAGGCCCCAGGACCTCTTGATCACCCCTACTGGCTGCCATTGACCGGGTGGTAACGCACGCCCAGTCAGGTAGACCCACCATCTTCAGGTGAGTCGTCTTCTCCACCTTTTCCCAAGGGGAGTCCTCCAAGTCGTTCCCTAGCAAACAGTCAACAGGCATGGCTTTCCTCACACAGACCTGCAGAGTACCAGAGACCCCCCCCCCACTCGAAGGGAACTTGAGCCATTGGACATTGGCTCTCAGAGTTGTCAGCATTGACAATCCTACAATAGGCATGGGGTACAACCTGCTCTTGAGACACCAGGTGATGCCTCACTGCAGTCACACTGGCTCCTGTGTCTCTAAGAGCCTCAGCTTTCTTACCATTGATGGTAACCACCTGCCCATATTTTTTAGTGTTAGAGGGCAGGTAGTTTGTAGGGACCATCTCACTGTCTCCTAGTGAGACTAGGGTCATCTGAACAGGATCTCCACCCCCCGGGACCATCACTTCTTCTCCTAAGTGAACACTGGTCACTTGTCGGGGCGGAGTACCAGTGGGTGCTGGTTTTCCAAACAGGCGACACTTGGGGTCACTGGCTATGTGCCCCGGGTCACCACATTTGTAACAATTGAAGGGCCCCTTTGGAACAGGTCTACCTGTCGGGGCCCCATTCTGCTTTGGGGGTGGGGGAGGCTGAGAACCTTTCTGCTGGTCCCCTTGGGGATTACTTTGGGGGCCTTTTTGGAACCCTTTCTGTTTTCCCTTGTCCCCCCACTCTTCTGCTGGGGACCCTGCCCACCCTTGGCGGAGTCTCCCACTGGACTCTTGTGGACCCTGGTGCTGAGCCAGCGGTCCGCCTCCTCAGCAAGCTTCCTCGGGTTGGACAGCTTGCTATCAATCAGGTGCTGGCGTAACTCAGGAAAACATTGTTCAGACAAGTGCTCCCATGCAATTAAATCAAAGAGACCCTGAAAATCATTCACTTTGTTACCCTTCACCCAACCATCCAGTGCTCTGCAAAAAAAAGTCACAAACTCCACATATGTATTCCCAGGCCGCTTATTACACCCCCTAAACTTCTGCCTATACATTTCAGGGGTAAGCCCATACCTGGTCATTAAAGCTTCTTTCATATGGGGATAGGATCTCTGGTCTTCAGTGGGCAAATCTAGCAGGGTGTCCCGCCCTTCGCTAAGGAACCTTCCCCATAACCCCGCTCCCCAATCCTTCTCAGGGACCCGGTGGGAAAACATGGCTACCTCATATGCCCTAAACCACTGTCCTATGTCATCCCCCTTAAAGAACTCCTTAACTACATCTTTGGGGATGTGCACTCTTGACTCTACCTGCACCGGCGTTGCGCTGCCACCAGAGGGAGGATGATCCAAGGTTTTCTCTTTTAGACTCATCTCCCTCATTTTCACATCATACTCCAATTGGAGTTTTCGCTCTTCCAGAGCCATTCTTTTGCTTTCAAGCTCCATTTGGCCCTTTAAATTCAATTCTGCCAGCTTTATCTCATGATCCCTGGTTGCCTGTCTGTCTGCCAGCTCCTCTGGCGACAGGCCTCTGCCAAAGCTAATGACGCTGTCTGGTTTTTCCAGACTCACAGGATCCACAGGTGCACCCTGATCCTCAGGTGCCTTCCTAGATTCCATCCAGGCCTTCAGGGCTTTGTAGAACTCGGGTTTGTTCTTGCACCCTGCGTGTGGAACCTTGAGTTTCCTGCAAAAAAAACTCAGTTGCTTCTTTGTGTAGTCATCCAGCTTTGATGCATCCCATTCTAGCTCCTGCGCACCAGAGGCTATGGATTCTCCTCCATCAACGCTGTTTGTGCCAGGCATGACTTCAACACTAGGGATCTTCTTCTTTAGCAGAATTTAAAAATCAAAAAGTCTGTGGCTAAGTTACTGGACTGTGATCACTATGCAATGGTCAGTAGCTAAGGTAAAACACTGCAAATATAAATTCGCGAATCCTCACCGCTGCGTCCAATGTAGGAAGGGGGAGTCTCTAGTTGGCGCAGTGCAGCACTGGCGACAAGCAGGGACTCTCTCTTCCCCGTCAGGGCTGAGGGTTACCTTCAAGACAACCTCTGCTTACCCTCTAGGTAGTGTGGCTTAAGCAGTCTTAGGCTAATCTCTGGGGCACATAGAGTTAAACATTTGCAATATCACACCATCACAACCAACCCACCACACAATGACACCAAACTGTATTTGTAAAAATATATATTCTTTATATAAATTTCAAGCAGGCTTGTAAATACAGTCTTGGTTACTCCTTCAATGCAGGTTTCAGTATTCCTTATCAAAAGTCACAGTTCGTTAAATAAATGCACTCTTTTGGGCCTTCTGCCCAGCTTTTAGAAAGGTTCCAGTGTCTTATAGCGCTTCAAGGCGCTTCCCGCTGTCTCCGCTCTAGAAATGAGTCACCCTTCGGGGCTCGACTCGGAGAGAGGGGGCCGCGGGCCTCAGAGAGTGTCAGGCGGGGCCTCGGGGGCCAAGAGCAGAGCGAGCCTCTGACTCTGGGGCGGCTCGTGCTGCAAAGCAAACAGCAGCGGTGAGGCTCCCGGGGTGCCTGAGATCAGACAGCGCGGTGCGAGCTCAGATTGCAGGACGCTCGCACCGCGGAGGGGCAAAGACAGTACCTTTCACTTCCTGTGGTGATCTTCAAAGAGGACGGCTGAAGGGGGAGCTGTCCCACGTCGCGTTGCTTCCTTGGCGGGCGAGGCGGGCGGCGGCTCGAGGCAGCAGGTCACGGGTCACCCGGGGGCGGCGGTGCTCGATGGGGGCTCAGGTCCTTTTACTCAGTCTTCTCTTTCGTCCTGACGGCGGCGGCTGGGTGTGGCGCAGTGGCAGTACGGTCCCCAAGTGCGGGACGTACCCAGCCAAAGTGCCGGTCGCGGTGATGTCCCTTCAGCGGGGCAGCAGGCAGGACGCTGATAGCGGGGGAGGACAGAAGGGCGGCAGTCCGTCTTTGCGGGGGAGTCTACGGCGCTGGGGCCCAGTAGACCTCGATGCTTGGACCGGACGGGTCCTCCGTTACTTTGTTCGTGTGGGGCAGAAGGCAGACGCCGTCACGATGCTCGGGCCAGCGGCGGCTGGGCCTCACGGTGCTAGGGCGACTGGCTGACCCCGCGGTCACGGTGTGCAGGGGGATGGATGCCCTCGTCCTCCTCAATCAGCGCTGCAGCGATAAGCAGCACACACAGCAGATGCCTTGGTCAGGGGTTAGCGCTCACTGTTCCTGGAGCGCTGGTCAGGGGGCAAGTTCAACAGCAAGCCCTTGGAGATCTTTCAGCAGAGTTTGGCACAAAGTTCAAAATAAAAGCAAAAGTCTCTTGTAGTCTTTTCTCTTCCTCTCCTTTGGCAGCAAGGCACCAGACACAGGCCAGAGTCAGTACTCCTCCTTGTAGTCCTTCCAGGTCCTTCTCTTCGGGCAGAGTTTCTTCTGTAGCACAAACAGGATCTAATTTACAAGGAGCAGGGCTCCTTCTTTTATACCCAGTTTCTTTTGTTCTAGCAAGCCAGGGGGGCCTCTGCATAACTGCTCCAGTCTCTGAGCACTTGTTGTGGGTACTTCTGGCTTCTGCATTCAGTGTGAGGGCAGGCACATCAGCCGCTCCCCAGGGGGGCGGAGCCGGCATTGTGAAGACAGAGGCAGCTTGAGCACTTTGTTGACAAGCTTCGGTCCTTCCTGGGCCAGGTGCAGGCTGAGTCATCAGTCGCTCCCCAGGAGGGCGGAGCCAGCATTGTGGTGGCAGAGTACAGCCTGATGCATCCTTCAGGGGAAACTCCCACCACCCACTAAGGTGTCATCTGGCTATTCACTACCTGTCAACTCCCAGCCCTGTCACTCACACACACCAGACAGTCAGATCCACATCCAAGCAGAGGCGGGCTGAAATGGTTAGGCCAGCAAATGCTAACTTTCTAAAAGTAGCATTTGCAAACACAGGATATTAAAATAAACTTTACTAAAATAAGTATTTTATTATTCTGAGTTCAGGCATACTAAACATTAATTTCTACCATGTTCCCTGAGCCTGCTGGGATTATAGAGTGTAATAATTCCAGCAGCCCATCTGGCCTAAAGGGAACTGGTAGCCTTACAATAGTGAAAAACGAATTTGGCAGTAATTCACTATTAGAACATGCCACACACATCAGGGCATGTTCTACCTTACACTTACAATGCACCCTGCCCTCAGGCCTACCATAGGGGTGACTAATATGAAGTTAAGGGAAGGTTTAGGGGCTGGCAAGTGTGTGCACTTGCCCAGCCAGCATGACAGTACCAGACTGCACGCAGGTTCTGCAATGGCAGACCCTAGACACATTTTAAGGCTGCTTCTGTGGGTGGCGCAACCAGCGCTGCAGGCCCACTAGCAGTATTGGCATTCACAAGCCCTGGCACTCCTGGTGCACTTTACTAGGGACTAACAGTAAATCCAATGAACCAATCATGGACATCAATCACAGGTACACTTTACAGTAGGGAGCACTTGCACTGCGGCACGGGTTGGCCGTGGCGCAGTGCCCTGAGTAGCAGACACCAGCAAAACATTTGAGGCACAACAGCAAAAAGTGGAAGGGAAACTCACGCCAAGGTGCCAGGTCTAACAGCGTCTAAGAGCAGAAAAGATGTGTTACTGACACCATTGCCTTGCTGAACCATTTAGGTGAAGGTGGACATAAAGGGTCACCAGAAAAGCTGCAATTCTGCACCACATCAGTAAAATATCTGGGTCACCAGATAGAGAGAGGTATCAGGAAAGTCACCACAGAAAGAATTAGTATAATTTGAAACATGGAATTGCCAAATACCCAGAAGGAAATCAGAATGTTACTTGGAGTTGTAGGATACTGTAGGCAGTGGATTGTGGGATTTGCAGTCCTAGCAAGAGCATTGATAAAAATGACAAAGAAAGGAGCGAAAGACCCAGTGGAATGGGATGACGAAAGCATGACTGCTTTTGTAAAACTGAGAGAGTGTCTGTGTACAGCTCCTGCATTAGGAATGCCTGACTATTCTAAAGACGTTGCACTGTTCTGTGACACACGAGACAATTGTGCACTTTCAGTCCTGACCCAAATTCATGGTTTGACTCGACGTCCAGTGGCATACTTTTCTTCCACATTGGACCCAGTCGCAGCTGGATTACCTGGATGTTTGAAAGCAGTAGCTGCAACATGCACGAGTCTTGAACAAAGTGAGTCCATTGTTATGGGACATCCAGTAACTGTGTATGTTCCACATTCTGTCGTAATTTTACTGACAAGAACAAAGACCCAGTATCTCACCCCTAGTCGGCTGACTAAGTATGAGAGAATCCTTGTAGGTGCAGGAAACGTGACAATTGCCCGGTGTAATATTCTGAATCCAGCTACCTTACTACCTAGCTCATTCGCAGCAGAAGTGAGGGAGGAAATTGAACATGACTGCATTTATTTGACTGAGTTTAGTACAAAACCACGCCCAGACATAAAGGAAAACCCTTTAATTAGTGAGGATTATGAACTGTTTGTAGACGGCTCATGCATGAGACATGAGGAAGGTGGCCTAAGTGCTGCCTACTCTGTGTGTACATTAGGAGGTCTAGTGGAAGCATTCTATTTGCATGGAGTCAAGTCTGCACAAATAGCTGAATTGGTTGCATTGACAAAAGCTTGCAAATTTGGGAGGAACTCAAGGATAACCATATATACTGATAGCCAGTATGGTTATGGGGTTGTGCATGACTTTGGCCAGTTATGGATTCAAAGGGAGTTCCTGACTTCTTCAGGCACCCCTATTCGAAACGGAAAATATGTACAGGATTTACTGGAATCGATCCAGTTACCAAAAGAATTGGCTGTGGTCAAGTGTGCTGCTCACAAATCTGGTGATGACAAAGTGACAGCAGGTAATCGATATGCTAACCAGTTAGCCCAACATTGTGCAAGATACCGAATAGCAATCAATATAAAGGTTGGGGGAAATGGAAACAGCTGCCAACTTTTGATGCTAGAGGGAGTGAAAACATGGGAGGAAGTGAGAGACTTACAGGAAGCAGCAGAGCCACAGGAAAAACAAAGATGGAGAAACTTTGGGTGCCGAAGGAGAAGTGAAGATGGTGTCATTGTTTACCTTGGTGATATGCCTGTGTTGCCAGACTGTATGCTTGCTCCTATGGCTAGGTTGATACATGGAGATACACATGTAGGCAGGGACGCAATGATCAGAATGTTTCGCCAAACATGGTTCAATTCGAAATTCAGAAACGTAGCAGAGGCACTCTGCCAGAGGTGTTTGATCTGTCAACAATTTAACCCTGGAAAGAAAACTATAGTGTTACCAGGGAAAATTGGAAAGGCAGAAGGCCCTTTTATTAGATTACAAATTGACTTCATTCAGTTGCCCCCATGTCGAGGAATGAAATATCTCCTTGTCATTGTCTGCCTATTTTCAAAATGGGTGAAAGCTTACCCTGCACGTAGAAATGACAGCATCACAGTAGCAAAATTATTACTTAGAGAGCTAATACCTAGGTACGGACTCCCAGTCACGATTGAATCAGACAGAGGAGGGCATTTTCAGAATGAAATATTAAAACAAATCTGTGAAGCATTTAAAATCACGAAAAAACTGCACTGTGCATATCGCCCAGAGGCTTCTGGAGTGGTAGAACAACTGAATGGCACAATTAAAGCAAGATTGGGAAAGATGTGTGAATACACTCAGTTGGAATAGCCAGATGCTCTGCCTCTCGTGTTGATGGGACTCAGAAGTATTCCAGATCGGAACACAGGCTTGAGTCCCCACGAGATTCTGATGGGAAGAGCAGTGCGGCAAGCATGGGTTCCAGGATCCAAAATAATAAGCATATCTGATGATTTGGTACTGGAATACTGTAAAGAGCTGGCTGACCAAGTGCGTTCTATCTCTCACCAGGTTGGAGGAGATGCCGTCGCCAGGCCGACGACTCCAGCACATGACCTGAATCCAGGTGACTGGGTCGTAATAAAGAAACATACTCGGAAAAATTGCCTTGCACCGAGGTGGGGGAAGCCAAGACAGGTGATACTGGTAACCACCACAGCTGTGAAGTGTGGAGGAGTACCTCGATGGATCCATGCCAGTCATACGAAGAGAGTGACAGAACCAGACGAAATTGAGGCCGAAGGTTGCGCAGCTGAAGGACCCCAAGATATCGGTCCTGAAATAGCTGAAGAAGAACAACCAAGCTCCAGTCAAGATGATTGGGTCCCCATAATCGACCTGACTATCCACCCTATACGAACAAGAAGACAAATCCATTTAGATAGACAGTGGGATAGTGAGGACGAGACAGGTGAAGAAGAAGCTACTCAGATCATTGAAATTCATGTCAAATCTGATTCTGAGGAGGACCAGATAGGGAGAGAAAAGGTAATTGACACTCCACCAAGAACACCTGCACCAGAAGAGGGACAGATAGAAATTAGGGCGGAAGTTGAAGCGGAAGAAAATCAAGAGTTCAAAGAGCTTGAACAGGAACAGACAGGTCTAGACAATTTTGTTCAGGAAGAAGAAATCGAAACAGATCAAAGCCAAAATCAGCATACACCTGAACAAGGCCAGTTTAGGGACCAGGCAGAAGAAACAGATGAAAGACCTGGACCTAGTCAGTTAGGAAACAATACAGAAGACGAACTTGACCTTAATGTGCCACAACAGAACGAAAACAAAAGAGTGTTTGAAGAAGGCCAAGACACAGTGCCCGTTAAAAGACTCAGAAAAGGTGACTCAGTCCCTAGATTTGTGAAAAGACTGAGATTGCGTTTAAAGACAATAAACGAAGAGCCTGATCAGATAAATGAGGTTTCGATTCAAACTGACCCAGCAGTAACGAAACCAAAGAGAAGAAGTGCACGTATAAAGAAACTTAACAACAAATACCCGAGTCCTGAGTGGACTTACTTTGTATTGGAGGAATTTGAGAATCTGGAAATAAGTGACGAAAGTGATAAAGAATTGATTGCTGAACTGACCAGTGAAGAAGCAAACCCAACCTGAAAAGTTACTCGAGTAAGCAAGCTGTGCAGAGTTACAAAGAGGGGTTGAAGCTTCTTTTGAGCAAAAATGTCTGATTCTTCTGTGAATGGGAGACCGAGACGAAGTTGATGTAAAACATGCTGCCAAGTATGTTTATGTAGTGTAGCCATAGTCTTGATATTTTGGATAGGACTAACTATAGCTATTCCTTCTATGATGAGTAAAAACCCAAGTCTGTACTCAAATAATAACTTACCTGATGACACTGTAGAATCACACACTAGAAGCACACCACAAAGAGTAGACGTACTAGACAAACCACTTAGCCTGAAACAAACACAGCTAGATTTAGAAGCACCAGATGAGAAAGGATTACACTTTAACAAAATCAAGAACAAAACTCATTTAAATGTTTTCGCAAACCTATTAGTACATTATGTAGAAACTATGGAAATAGACTACTGTTATGTCTGCATGAAGCTACCCACTTCAGTAGCTGAAGGTGTGACTTACCACCACTTGCCCTTAACCTATGGAATTTCCTGTAGTATTCTAACTAGTTTATATTATAGAAGAGGACCTTTACAGTATTATTACTCAAACCTTGACGTAACAGTTTCTGAACTTCCTGTTCGAAGAAACCTGAACCCTGTACATACGACTAGAGATGTAGCTAAATACATGAGTGATTATTTTTTAACTGTAGGAAAAATAAATATAGATGAAGCACACAAATATAACTTGACCTGTTCTTTACACGAAAAGGAGAAAGAATTTCTGGATATGGTAGAAAAGAGAAGAGAAAGTTTCCAAAAGAAAGCCAAAGACAAGAACCAGAAAGTTCCTAAATGGGCAGAGAGTATAGGGAGCACATCAAATGGTGGAGCTAATGCTGCCATGTTGTTGGATTTCGAAAAGAAAGGGAAACTTTGTCTTCATAGAGAAATGACTAGTTATTATAACAATATTTTCATTGGTTCCAGTGAATGCGAACATAATTACAAGGTAATTGGGGGTTGGGGTTTCAAAGATGGGTCAGAGCCTGTGTTTCCCGGAATTTATTTTATATGTGGAAATAAGGCTTATTTCAAATTGCCCGACCATTGGTACGGAAGCTGTTATTTTGGTATTGTCTTCCCAAAGATATACCATGTGGGGAAAATCACTGGAAGCATTGAAAAGACTAATGAATTAGTACGCACTAAAAGAGAAAGTGCTGGTGAAATAGTAGGAGATATTTTTAGTGCACTGATACCTACAGTGGGAGTGGTTCTGAACACACACAGAATTTGCAAATTGTCAACAGTAGTGGATCGGTTATCTACTGACACTGCTGGAGGTTTCCTGATGGTCAATACCGAAATGGTTGCGGTCAGATCAATGGTTTTACAGACTAGACTTGCTCTTGACACCCTATTGGCAAAAGAGGGCGGAGTCTGCAGAATGTTGAAAGCGCAACATTGTTGCACTTACATACCTGACAAAAGCGTGGAAATCAAAGGGTATGTGAGGAACATTACAAATTTGGAAAAGGAGCTCAAACCACTTGAGGTTGACAGTGCATGGAAGAGACTTACTGATGGTCTCTCCGCCGTAGGTCATTGGTTTTCTAACCTAGGGAAAAGTCTTTTAAGTAAAGTACTGATGCCAATTGCGGGGATAGGTATAGCAGTATTCATCCTATTCATCTGCTGTAAATGTCGCAAACACCAGAAGAAATACACTATGAACAAGAGAGGAGTGAAACGAAATGTTGATAAACTTGAATTAGAGGAATTAAATATTTAGATTTAGAAAAGGGTGAAAAATTTTCACCCTAATGAAGAAACTAAAGAAAAGCTGAATCGAATGTTTGAAGAGATTGAGCTGGAAAAAATGTGAAAAGTTGGCATCTGTTTCTATTAATTTGTGATGATATAAAATATCATCAAAGAGGGGATTAATGGAGCAAGGATTGGCACGTACAGCGACTTGCTTGGATCAAGAACCTCAAATAATGTTAATAAATTTCATCAACCTTGTTCGTGTTACTAATATTGCACATTTTACATTACACGGGGTGTCCCAGCGAAGCTTGCATATGTGTTTACTCATCCTAAAACGCTTGCCACTAAACTGGCTGCTGCTTTGCGGGAATTTCTTCTGCGCATGCGTCGGTCATACCCATGTGATGTGACGTACTCGCAGTTCTGGTGGGAATCTTTTGCACCTGCGCATTAGCAATAAAATGGCTGCTTTGTGTTTCCACATGCCGAAGCTTGCGCTGCAGCTTTTGCTATGCTGTTTGTCTGCACTAATCCTAATGCTATAGGTATTATAAAGTAATGGGAATTACATAGGGATTCCCTGGTATACAGTGTACCCATTTATTTCTGTGTTCTAAATTGTTTTCCTTAACTTTTCATGTATCAAATCTTTTGGGCCTGGGAGGTGCTTATTACTCCATTTTGAAGTCCCTACTGCGCAAGTCACCATGGCAGAGGGCAGAAAACCTTGTAGCCGTGGAACCCAGCCAGCTGGCAGCTACAGTCAAGATGCTCCTGGGAATCGACCTGTAACTCAGCAAGACGGAGCTGAACTGTACTACATTTGAAACAATTGTATATTAAATTTGTATTAACCATTGTTAGGGGAGAAGCACATGTCATGGGAACCCCAAATTCAATGGGAGGTCCCAGGAATGTAAATTTTGAGCTTGAGAAAGTAAAATCGTAGTTGGTGTGATGACCTGTTCTTTCTTTTGACCAATCGAAATTGGGGATTCTTACACTTGCAACATTCGGGGGGTGGTACACTGACCCAAAAACAGTATAACTAGCCTAGGTTTAGCTAGAGAAATTGTCCGACTTGTCCGAATAGCTGACCTGTCACTGACCCAACGCACTCAATAGCTGATCGAGAAACAGAGGTGTCTGTAAATTCAAGAGACCCAATCGGGGTTTTGGAAACCTTAAAGTGCTGGCGAAGCACTTTGCTGGGGAAATTCGATAACACAATCGGGGTTCTGACTGATAGCTGTAGAGAAGGTGTAGCGCAGGCGTTGCAACTGAACTGTGGGTGCTGTTCTCAACTTTGGTGGTCCTGTCCTGATCCTAATCTGGTTTTCCTGTCCTGTCCTGGGTTTCCATTCTGCACCTGCTGGCCTACTGGTGACTGCATTCCTTGGGGTTCCTCCTGTCCTTAACTGACCCGTGGCCAGGGTTGGTCTACACGCCGTTCTAGGTAAATATAGTTCTGGGAGGGGAACGCACTTATATTCTTTTTTCTCACTATTCTCTGAACCTTGCTAAATGGTAATTGCATATGTTCCTTTTTCTTTACCCTTCCTTTGTGACGAAATTATTGAAGTCATTTGAAAGCATCATTATAGCATGTTCCACTTTTTCCCCTACCTTATAGCTGAATATCAAAGCACTGTCTCTGAATAAATAGATGTTCCTTTTCTTTACCTACCCTTTACCGAATTAAAGTAAATGCTTTGAATGTTAGCGATTTCCAGTCATACCTTCCCTATAGCTACATGGTATCTCAAGAGTTTCCGTAGAACAAATTAATGTTCTTTCATCTTACTCCCTTCAAGGGGTATATTCAAACTGACATTCTAGTATGTTCCTTATCTTCCTCGTCCTTTAGCCACTCCATATCAAGTCTAATCTCTGAAATTTCTTACTAGCATGTTTCTAGTTCTTACCTTCCCTTTAGAATCATAAATGGTTGGCCTTATCCTATTTTTGCATAGTTACACAATCTTCATGCTTTTAGTAATTGATAGTCTGATTATTGTGAATATCATATTGTCTGATATTGAAGAAAGTTAGATAAAGGTTTTTCAAAACTTCCCGTGTCTCTGGTTATTATATGAGTGCAAAAGTTATAAATGGTATTTTGGTGTCTGCCTTCCTTTCACAGATAGCTCCATGATCCATTGTGATCATAGGTACCCGTGACAGTGGATTGGTAAGTCGGATACATTGGAAATAAATAGGAAGGAACTGGGTTACTGGTAGTAGTGTGTAGGTTTACCCGATTTATGAATATGGTAAATTGAATTTATGGGCCCAATGTGCTTATGGTAAATTTATAGTCGGGTGACCTGCGCGCTCTCTCATGGCTGCATGCAGATAGCATGGTATGCAAGCAGATATGATGGAAGAAACCCGCTGGAGGTTAAGATATTATCAGGTAGACCTTCATGCCATCTCTGAATTAACCTATTTGATAGCAGTAGACGACACCAGGCGAAACTCTAGGACTTGATTGCAGATCCATACCAAGTACTGGGGCACACACTCACTCATGGAATACCGCAAGCTGCCTTTGTCTGATCGCAGATTAAATTCAGACAAATGGTTGGATCAATCTATTTAGCTGGGCTGATGGGCCTGAATGAATTTTACGGTGTGCACAGAACCTTCAAATGGATTTGTTGCTCAACAGAAGTTCAACTGAGCCCTCACTGCCTGGTTCTGTACTCTTGTGCGTTCTTCTTTAGTACCACGCCGTAGATTGTATTGCAAGCATCCAAGAGGGAATGGAAAAGTGTTTGTAAGTTTTGAATGCAGTGGTTAATTTTAAGCAACAGAAGGATGTCCTTAAGCATCACAGGGCCTCATCTTTTCAATGTTGGTTAGCCGTGCTCCCAACTTATCATGCGTATTCAACGACAGCTACATTAACTCTACTGTTCTCTTCATCAATTCCTGAAGGCTTAGGAGTGCTAAACTGTCACCCTACTCTTAAGGTTAACATCAGGTATCACTCACATCACATTAAAAACCCAACCTTGGTCTTTTAAGGACATTCATCTTGACTACCGCATCTGGTATGCAACTGGCTACTGATCATGCCAAAGCTTGAAAGTTCAGTGAATGGAAATATGGACCTTGGAGTACACGCTTTTGAATAAGTAATGGTGATATGATTTTTATAGAAACAAAGGTTGTGGATTAAAAATGTATTCTAACATTAATGAAAATCTCATAAACAGAGCATTAGGGAGCATGGCCAAGGAAAAAGTAGTCTTGGGTTTATGAGATGGATTTAGGAGAGATCACCTATCTCATTTGATGCACCATATCATATGAACATTACATTTTCCAGTAGCTAGGCAAATTTTATTTTGTTGACCGTATCAGTGGAGCCGCTGATATTGTGGGCTAGTCTTGTAATTCTAGAACCTTCGACGCCTCACCCAAGCCCCAAATCCCAATTTATATTATGCTACGCAATACAGCATGACAGATTAATATGACAATCGTATTTTTGTATTGTTATAAAGCATGAAAAGCTGTACTGATCTGTTTTTCGCTACAAAATCATGTAATTATTAGTGTATGCAAAGAATAGTTATCGTGATACAAAACATCAAATACACAACCATTCAGCAATGACATCAGATCTGGAACACCAGTGAGAATGCTTAACTTGGATGACGCTCCCTTGAAAGACGGCGACCGTAAATAAACAAACTGGAATCATCTCGTCATAGCGACGATGTAAGGACAGTCATTACTTCCCTATCAACTAAATAGCCTTGTTCCCAATTGCTTCTCCTGCTTTTATTCAGGATCTTTCAAAACATCTTGTTTATTTTTCTTACAATGCTGTTGACCTACTTTCCAGACATGGGAAATCTCACTGCTATGATGGCAGATCCTAATTGATCACAGATCCAGAACGTTCTCATCCTATCAATCTATAGCTCTGTTCAACCTTGACACTATAGTATACTTTAAAATATTGGCACCCCTATAGAGGAGACACTTCACACTCAAATGCACATAGATAGAGTGGCCTTAATGCAAAATTTCACTTTGGACAGCCCAATTAGTAAGTGACTAAAAGCAACTAACGTAGCTGCACATTTGATCTCACTGCGTTGTATATATTTCTGAACACCAAAAAGCCATGTGAGAGGGCTGACTGGATTTTTATAAAATTCGTGTTGCAGAAATATAGATCTGGCTATGCCGTGTACGGCTCTTCTATGTTTCTCAAGTGAGGAAAAGATGTTATGTCACTAGATGGGAAAGATTTTAAGGATGATAGCACCCTGGGGATGGTAGCTGACCAGCACACCAACAGACAACACTTCCTGTGAGGGAGAGAAGAAGTGGAGAGCAGAGGGCCTTCCGGGCAAGGATGTCACTGGGTGTCCATGGGTGGAAAATAAATTCAACAGAACCAAAATAAGTAGTGTATTAGCAAGTGAATAAATTAATACATAAATAAGTCTAGCCCAGTATCTCACTTCTGTGAGAATCCTTTCCAAAGTGTCCGACACGTCAGGCCCATGGTTTGTTAAAATCCTACAACTATCTCTTCATGCTTGTCAGCCCAGTTGGAAGTCGATAAACACCGCTCACCATAACTGACCCTGTTAATAGTTACCTAACAAGGGTGTCTAAACTCCCTGATAAAATGTGTCCTGACTTTAGTGGTTATTAGCAGAGCCTATTAGGAACAACCAATATAACTATTGTCCGTCTTCTCCTGGATCACAAATAATCCAGCCTTATTTGCTGACAATATCATATGTCTCATGTAGAATACAGCTATGACCCTTCCACACGTATCCATGCTAAAGGGTCAAAAAGAAATGTACAGCTTCAAAACACTAATTGAAAAAATATTATGCAGTAAACATCTTTACACGATTAGAGGCAATGCAGAATATGTTGTGGTCATATGACTTCATTTTAGCATGACACAAGATTAAAATCACCCTAGCCATGCCAGCCATTACTCTATACAAACATAACAGCCTAGAATTATCTATCCCTGAGCAGTTATTCACAGAACTCTACTCACGGAGCAAACAGAACAACTTCTGTATATAGGTTAAAGGGTGTAAAAATGTATATATTTAATATGTTCCTTCCTTGTATTAATAGGACATATGATTGGTAAACGTGAACAAGCCTGTATAAACAATTGAAATAGGCCAATAGATGTCTGAGAATTTCCCATGAAGCCCTTTGCAGAGCTTCGGCCAAGGTAGTTCTGGCACTCATGTACCTTCACAATTAGGTAACTGCAGTGAACTTGGTTGCCATAATTCACTAGATACTTAACAACCCACAAAAACAGTTAACCCAACAAGAATGCTCATGTTTGTGGATACTCCTACAAACCTTGGCATACATTCCTTTAATAAGCAGACTTAAGACTCCCAACTTTGTTCCATGACACTGGCGATTGGGGTGACTTTAATCGAGAGGTTCATCATGTTGAATTACCTATCACTAATGAGATCGGTTTTGGGCAACTCAGAATTCACCCTAGGCCTCAACACGGCCAGGCTGCATTGCTAGGTAATGGCAGGTCATACACACCTAGTTCACATTTTTCTATATGTTTTCACTGAACAGTGTACGAAGTCCTAACATCTCACAGAAGAATACAATTTCAGTTACACCCCTCCCAATTGAGGAATTGGGTTTCACACAAAGAGAACTGTCCAAAATTATTCGATTCTGACACCATTTCAAACAGATATTTAAGCTCAAGGACTTTTCAAGTTTCTTCATGATAGTGTCCAGCATGTGACAAATGGTATGCGCAATTTATATGCACCAAATTGGAATTAGACATGGTGAGGGATATCGTGGTGACATGTGGTCTGCAGTTTAGTTCGGAGTAGAGTCCTACTACACTCACAACATTAAAAAAATAATTTTAAAGTATCATATAGATAGTACCCTCCTCTACCCAGGATAGGGAAAACGTTCCCTGATGTACCATTAACCTTTTGGCTCGCGCCTGTTATAAGGATATGCTTCATATATGGAGGACCTGTACTGTCGCCCAGAATTTGGGAAAGAAATACTATCTTGATCAAAACTCTAATCAATGTTTCTGGCCACCTGATCTGATAAGTATCCTGCTAGTTGATCCGCGAAGAGACGACACATAATTGCTAAGTTCATGGACAAGCGAATTGATTACACAATTTATATTGTCAATGAGATTAATCTTGAGCATTACTAGATCCTACCTCTGAAGCACCGAATAGACCTTTCAGTTTCAAAAATATAGGATCTAGCCCAAATGGAAAACGTAATCTCGACAGCCAGGTGCTAGTAGGGCATGTTCGAGGCACTTTGGTCACCGTTCCTTGACTATGAAATGAGACGCATCGCTTGTGTGGTGAGCAAAGAGCCAGTGCGGGTGGCATTTCCAAGAGCGCCTACAGCTCCCAGACTGCCACGGAGCCACAACCGGACTGCCAGCCCCTCCCTCTTGCACCAGGGACTTTCAAATACTTCTCGTGCCTCCCGCTTCCCGGGAGATGCATCGCTGGTGTGGTGAGCGAAGAGCCAGCGCGGGGGGCATTTCCAAGAGCGCCTACAGCTCCCAGACTGCCACGGAGCCTTGACCGGACTGCCGGCCCCTCCCCCTTGCACCGGGGACTTTCAAATACTTCTCATGCCTTCCGCTTCGTTGGAGACACATCGCTGGTGTCGTGAGCTAAGACCCAGCGCGGGGGGGCATTTCCAAGAGCGCCTACAGCTCCCAGACTGCCACGGAGTATCGACCAGACTGCCGGCCCCTCCCCCTTGCACCGGGGAGCATTTGACCAACGAGTCCCAATGCAACGTGGGACGCATGCGGGCGGAGCCAGGCTAAGCCCGGGCAAAGGGCGGGACGTCAGTGGCAGTCGGTGGCCGAAGGAGGCCGGGCAGGGCCACTCCCATTGGCTGGATAGGCTGCGACCGAACTGGACATTATGAACTGTGGTCATTTTTATTAAATTGTCAGCCAAAGTCTAGCTTTAACGTGTTTACTCTAATTTGATGATTGTTATCACGTTTTAAGGCTCTTTTTACTTCTAAAGTAATCAGCTTTTATATTTCACTTTTCCTTTATATTTTAATTCTTGGTGAGAACCCAACGCAGAGTGCTATGGGCAAAACTAATCTTCCAACCACCCGCCCTTTCAGACGGCAAAAAGCTGCTTTTACAACCTCAGTCCCGAGCTTAACGGCAATCGACAAAATGTTACAAAAAACAATTGGGGTGGTTGCTTTGGCTATAGAGAATACCGAAAGACGTCTTTCGTTAACACCTGCCATGCCCCCCCTTTGTCACCCAGGAATGCATCTTTAGCCACGGTTAATTCCCCTGATTCAATGTTAGTTCCCTCCTTTGCTGAGTTTCCATGCGCGCAGATTGAGCCAGATGATAGCACCCACAGTAATCCATCCCCCTCTTAAGTTCCCCAGGTAGCTAAAAAGGTACCCAAGTACTGCCCCAGAAACAAGAATCCTTAACCACTTAAAAAAGTAGCTAAGCCAATTACATCTGTCTTAGATACTTCCGAGGCTGACGCAGGCCCCTCCTTCTCTACTTTAGCACCTCCCGTGTGGGCTACTCATTTACTAATTGATCTTCAAGCACAAATGGAACAGCTCATCAAATCTCAGTTTAAAATTTTGATGAGAAGAATTTACAAAGTTGTTTCACTGATAAACATCAAGAGCGGAGTAAGCAAACAGCTACCTACGCCGCCTAGGAACAATTCTCCGACACCGGCTGTAGGAAACACTAAACAGGCATCTCAAGGTCCAAGACAAGGCGAAGTCCCTCGATCAGATAACCTGGCACAAGGGTCGGGTCTAATGAACAAGTTCAAACGCTCTACCACCCCCATTCTGTCCGGCCCCGCTATTCCACCCAGTGTGCATTCAAATAATGTGAGTTCTTGCCCCCGAGATCCATCTATAACCCCAAAAGGAATCAGCAAACATCAGCCAAACTGGGGCCTGGCGCCACAAAAGTCTGCTTTAATCCCTCCCGACAATGCACCTTGACAACCACTACCTTGCACCCAGTTACCCCCTGAGGCTTCTCCGTATGTGGTGGTATTAACGGGAGTTCCATCGCTGTCAGGAGAGAGAGGTGAAACGTTTCCCGAGCTGAAAAATAAAATCATATTCTGGCTGAATCGATATAGACCATTAATGAAATCGGGCCAGGGGGAAATTTTATTTGCCAGAAGAGTTAGCTGGTTAGGAATCAAACCTAAAGACATTGGAGGGGATTGTGTGATCATTAACTTTAGGGATCCCGGAGTGGTTAACCACATTCTTGAATGTGGTGGCCCCCCTCAACTGGGATCAATCATTCCTCTTGCCCTAGGGTATTTCTACTCACAGGAACAGGCTACTGGTGGATATGGACTATCCTATTTCCACAATGGTGGAGAGGGGGTAGAATATAATATACCTGTGGAGAATAGATTTAGTGCCTTGAACAACGTAGACTGACTATTTCACCCAATCTGGCGCAACGATATAGACCTTAATGCAGCTGGGTGTTTTGTGGTGAAGGAGGGCGAGAGGGCAGAAGAGGAGTTACCCAAGATGGTTTTCTGGGCTAATGAAGTTGGTTCACTAATGACCCTACCAATTCTAAACTTAAAGCCTCGCCCCCCAGGAGATGGAACTGAGCTGGACAACCTTGCAGGAACTCCTTCTACTAACGCGCCTCCACCCACTACAGATATCCCTGTAAGGGTACAACCACGTAGATCATTAATAGGTTCTTGGAACTTAGCGGGGTTAGGATCTAAGTTACCCAACCCAGAATGGGGGGAGTTGGTGGACCAGTACGATGTGTGCTTGTTCCAAGAGACCTGGATGTCATCTGCCCCTACAAGGGTGGGTTTTGCATCTTACCATATACCAGCTGTACAGGGACCAAGAGGTAGACCCTCGGGGGGACTGTGCATATGGGTAGCCACTCATTTGGGGTGTTCAGTGAAAGTGATTGATTCTCACTCCCCGGACATCCTGTGCATTGCCCTCAAACATCTGGATGGTACGTCAGTGGTGGTTTTTAAAATCTATTTGCGCCCCACTCCTCAATCGCGGGGTTATCTTTGATTGAGGCTATTGATGAACTCCTCTCATTGTACTCTGCTCCGACACATAGAATACTGGGGGGTGACTTCAATTGCCATTTTGAACCCCTGGCGGGGATCCCTTCTGTAATTCTAGAGGAGGATTCCATCTGGCATATACAGGACTGCTCGATGTATCTAGTAAAGCGCTTGACACCATTGACGCTGCAGATCAATAAGCTCCTAGTATCTCACTCCCTCAGAGCCTGTAATGGCAGACTCCCTCCCGATGTTCCAGGGAAGTGCACCTATAATAGAGTGGGGAAAACTACAACCATTGACTACATTATGGTCAATGTAGAATTCTGGTCTCAAATTAGGAACTTCACTGTAATCGATAGGGTGGACAGTGAGCACAACCTTCTGTCACTTGAACTAAAATTCACACTGGGCTATCAACATGGATTGGGGGAGCAGGATCCATACGCTAACCCTAATCTAATCACTGTGGCAGGTGGCAGATGTATCAGGTGGGCTAAGTTTGTGTTAGCTTCTGACAAAATAGCGGAGCTATATCAACATGTTGCCACTTCTCTAGCAGAGGCTTTTAATCTTCCGGTCGCCTATGATCCCTCTTACTTCCATGCGCTCGAGCATATCCACACAAATTTAATCACCTCCTTAGCCGTACTTTTATACTCCAGCTAATAAGAGGGCTCGGCCAAAAATTCAGGACCAGTGGTTTACTAAATCCTGCAGGGAGGCTAAATGTGCTCTTGTTAGGGAGGTTAACACTGGCTCTGTTCAGAGTATTAGAGTGGCAAGACTTACCTATAAAAGCATAATCGCAGAGTCCAGGTTGGAATGGGAGGCCCTAAGATGGGTAAATATAAAAGAAGCCCTGGATGGACGCGACTACAGGGCATTCTGGAACCTGGTTAGATTAGGATCGCTAGAGGGGTTGTCTGCTTTAATACCTAACTTGAGTGAAGAGGTCTGGATAGCACATTTTAAGCCCCTCTTCGCCCATACTGATACTCCTCGCCCAGCAGACCTAGTTGTACCTCCGAGGAGCACTCTTGCTCCAGATCCACCGGTTTTAAAATATTCGGACTGTTATCCATGTACCATGCTGGAAATCCAGGCGGCCCTCAAAAGCATGTCTACAGGGAAGGCCCCGGGTCTGGACCGAATTCCTGGAGATCTGTTTTTGAGCGAGCAAAAGGGTTGGGTTCCCTATATTTGCCTATATTTTAATGCCTTTCTCCATGGTATGGAAATCCCTCCAACTTGGCTGGGGGCAGAGATCATTCTTATCCACAAAAAGGCTTCCCCGCTGGACCCGGTCTCCTACCGCCCCCTTAGTCTTATTGACGTCTTGCAGAAATTGTTCGCCCGGGTGCGAGGGACTTAGACTCTCCCAGTTTAGCAGCCCGAAAGATACCAGCCCTGATGTTCGCCGCTGATGATACCCTCTTATTATCAAAATCTTCTACGGTTATACAGTGAACACTGGAGGTCTTTTGCTCCTTCTGCAGAACAAGAAACCTGGAGATCAACCTCTCTAAAACCAAATTTATGGTTTTTAACGCCAAATCACCCAATTGCCCCCACCCCCACCTGGATGGCACGGCGCTCGAAAGAGTCTCCACTTTTGAATATTTAGGGGTCACACTGAACGACAAGATGGAATGGGGGTCGCATATGGCCAAGGCAAACATGAAGCTGGCCCAAGCCTCCGGAGGTATTCTAAAGGTTTATAACGAGTGCTCACTTAAAACCCTGGGACTGCCAATGGAAATTTATAAAGCTCAGGCGAGAGGTGTGGTGCTCTATGGTGTAGAGCTATGGGGCCACGTCAGCGCCTCCTCGCTGTCTACTACTGAGAACAGCTTTACTAGGCCCCTACTGAGACTCCCGCAGAGCACACCTTTGATCCCGTTACGGCTAGACTTGGGTTTGGTCCCCATACAGGAGGTTATCTCTAATCGTTCCTTACTGTACTGGAGGAGACTCTGATCTACACCTGAGTTCCTAAGCTATAGAGAGGACCTTAGGGACCTATTGACCATAAGGGGTGTGGGAAAAATCCCCTGGCTAAAGCATGTTAAACAGCTATGTCATGCACTGGGGAAGGGAGACTTGTGGCTCTCTCCAGAACATACTTCCGCCCTGACCCCCAGGAGGATGTTGTTCAAAGTACTCAAACAGTATCGAATGGATCAGATGGTATCAAATCCATCTCTGGGTAGGTTGACCAACAGCTTTCTGGAAGCCAAGGATAATTATCAACCTGAGAAATTTTGGGACGATATCCAGCCCCCACTGGCGAAGAAATTATATGTTCAATTCAGACACGGAACACTCTCAGTGAGGGCAGTGACAAACAAGTGGTCAATGGCTCATCACCCATCTAGTCTATGCCCAGAGTGTGAAAACGCGAAGAGACGGATCTGCACGGGAAACATCCTTTACAACCGAACCGCTACAACACGGTACCGTTACGACGCAGTTTTAACTTACAACGACTTTCGCTGGAGGGCGCTCTAGGATAGGGGATAGTTTAATTTACTATCCAACACCTTCCCTACTATTCACGGGGACTGGTGTTGGAATAGTAAATTAAACTATTCACTATCAGCGCCCCCCCCAACGCAAGTCTTTGTAACGACTTGCGTTGTTAAAACTGCGTCGTAAAGGGACGCGTTGTAACGGTACGCGTTGTACCGTCATACATCCATCTGCACATTCTGTTCTTCGGTCCTTTCTACACTGAGGCCAGAGCCAAATGGATCATTCAACTATGTAAGTCTTTGGGTCTCAGGGATTATAGGGAAGTATTTAGAATATTGAAATGCAACACCACCTGCTTGATTGTGTTTGCGACCTGTTCTCTATGTGGTGCACTAGAGGAGCCAAAATTAAAAATGCTAAGCTGTTATAATTGTGCTAGCACACCTCCGCAACTCTTTAGGAACTGCTAATATTAAATTCTGAATGGACGGGTTTTTATCTTTTGTTTTTAAAGACTTATTTATATACTGTATTAGGAGTATTGTTTAATTACGAGCACATTGAATTGTTGCCCAAAGGTATGTTTTTACCCAAATCATGTATTCTTCTGCTTTTATGGTTTTTAACCGATAATAAAGCTTTTTTTTGACTGACTGAAATGGGCCACATTGAAAGTTCGTTGACTGGTGGGCTTTTTGCTGTTAAGGCATGGATTGTGTGAAGGTACACTAGACATAAACTCTCACCATCCTGTCGAGGCTGTCATAGGCTTATCACTCCGATATAAGGCACACTGATCCAAATTCCTAGCCATATTACTACTCTGGCAATCCTGATCTCTGCTTATTATTGAGATTCTGCGGTACACACTTTATGTCTACAATGTTCTACTAATATGAGTATTGTATTACAGATAGTTTTCATATGGTGTAATGCAATACACGTCACATGATTTGTTCTAATCCTCTTGCAGAGAAAATGAGACAAAAGCCAAGATTTAAGCAGAGTATTGTACAAAAGAAAAAAAAACTGAAAAAATCCAGCATTGTTTCAAGGCTTATGCCTTTGCATATATAGCTTAAGAGGCAGCCAAACCTGAAATCCTACGGGCCCAGCGTTCTCAGTGCCACTATTACTATTACTATTACTGCTGATAGCGCGCTGCTGCTGGCGCTTTGCAAATTTTTAATTTCCTATTTTGTATTTTTGTTTATTTAAGTTACATTCTCCCTTGGTTTTAAATAGACTGCGTTGGCCTCCATTTCCCCCCTCCACTTACTGCATTTAAAGGAAGCTGCACCACCGTTTTGGTGGGTCCTGGGTCCGTGGGAGGTTTGGGGCTTCGTTTTTTAGCGCCATCTTGCTTTGGGCACTAGTCGAAATCGGCGGGCGCCATCTTGGAGCGTTCTCACGCTCGTTCTTCTTCCGGGGAGTGCCTATTTAAGACGGACCCTCTGATGCCTGCATTTCCATACAGGTATTACTGCCGATAGCGCGCTGCTGCTGGCGCTTTGCAAATTTTAAATTTCCTATTTTGTATTTTTGTTTATTTAAGTTACATTCTCCCTTGGTTTTAAATAGACTGCGTTGGCCTCCATTTCCCCCCTCCACTTACTGCATTTAAAGGAAGCTGCACCACCGTTTTGGTGGGTCCTGGGTCCGTGGGAGGTTTGGGGCTTCGTTTTTTAGCTCCATCTTGCTTTGGGCACTAGTCGAAATCGGCGGGCGCCATCTTGGAGCGTTCTCACGCTCGTTCTTCTTCCGGGGAGTGCCTATTTAAGGCGGACCCTCTGATGCCTGCATTTCCATACAGGTATTACTGCCGATAGCGCGCTGCTGCTGGCGCTTTGCAAATTTTAAATTTCCTATTTTGTATTTTTGTTTATTTAAGTTACATTCTCCCTTGGTTTTAAATAGACTGCGTTGGCCTCCATTTCCCCCCTCCACTTACTGCATTTAAAGGAAGCTGCACCACCGTTTTGGTGGGTCCTGGGTCCGTGGGAGGTTTGGGGCTTCGTTTTTTAGCGCCATCTTGCTTTGGGCACTAGTCGAAATCGGCGGGCGCCATCTTGGAGCGTTCTCACGCTCGTTCTTCTTCCGGGGAGTGCCTATTTAAAGTCGTCCCCCCCGCGCAGCGGGACGCGCAGTGGTGACGCCTGCGCTGTGCCGGAGTCGTGCCAGAGTCCTGCCCGTCTGCGCTCGTCCGCGCTAAGGACGCGCGGGCCGTGGCTGGACTCTGCAAGTTACTTCAGCATGACTTATCAATATACTAGTCAGGCCCTTTGTCAGATTAGACGTAATCTGCCTATTTGCTCGCACTCGTCTCGCCATCCTCTGAGTGGTCCCCATATCTGCCCATGTGGTTGGTGGGAACTTTCGGCACCAGTGATGGCCCCTAGTCAGGCATTATTATATCGGAGGAAGGAACTCCCTCCTACTAATGCCATTAAAATCTGGCACCATAATGTTAGATCTCTCCCCAAACATCACCGAGATATTTTTGAGCTTATCTCGCTAGAAGGCCCTGATGTCTTCTTTATGACGGAGACCTGGCTAGGAGATGAAGATACAGCCATTATTAATCTGGCCCTTCCCCCGGGTTATGCAATCTATACATTAAACCGTAAGGGGAGAGGAGGAGGCATAGCTGTGGCCTTTAAAACTTGCTATGCCTGTATCTGGAAGCCCATGGACCTGGCTGGCGCCGAGTGCGCCCATTTTTCCATTAGCATTGGTCAGACCCAAACATTGTCGGGCCTCTTGATATACCGTCCCCCGGGAAGTGACTGCGCTTTCAGGAAAGCTCTCCCTGAGCTGGTCAGCTCTCTGTCTTTGTTCTCCTCCAATATCACCATCATCGGCGATCTTAACATCCACTTCGATGCCACGGAGTTACCAACGGTCAGAAGTCTGCTTGACGATCTTGAAGCAGTACAACTGCTCCAACTGGTCCGTCATCCCACCCATGAGGGAGGTCATATTCTTGACCCGGTCTTTACAAATCTTCAACTGGCCGAAGTTTCTCCCCCCAGACCTATGGGTTGGAGCGACAATCACCTCATTGAGCTTTATGTTACAATGGCAACACGTTCTACAGGGAAGCCCGATAAAACAACTTTCAGGCGACCCTTGAAAAAGCTCAAACTGGAGGATTTCCACCGTCTACTGGCCATTTCACCTCTGGTTCTTACGGATGACGTCGTAACGGGGTATAACGGCCTGTGCGATTGGATCGTTCAAGCGCTTGATGCACTAATCCCGGCCAGCTGGAGTAGAAACCGTTCTTCTCAGCCTACTCCCTGGTATTCGGAGACGCTTAGGAGGGCTAAAGCCATCTGCCGTCGAGCCGAAAGAGCATGGAGGAAGAACTACGACGGTGATCTGAAGGTGCGTTATCTTGCTGAGGTAAAGGCGTATCACAGAGCTGTTTGCCGGGCTCGAGCTGACTATTATGCTTTGGAGTTCCAGGCGAGTTCCAATCCATCCAAACTGGTTTTTAAAGTCTTGAAGGAGCTCACATTGAACAGACTTCCTAGCACGGAGATTTGCTCCCTTGCTCACTGTGAGTCGTTAGCCAGCTTCTTTGTGGAGAAAGTACATGCTATCTACCGCTCTTTTCCCAAAGTCGATCCTGACAGTACGTCTTTTACACTGCGTACCTCACAGTGCTTGGCCTCGTTCCTTTTACCTTCAGAACAGGAGGTCAGTCTCCTTGTGGCCAAGGTTAAGTCTGGCTCACCAGATGACCCTCTGAGACCAGTCCAGTTTTTGGACTCGGCGTCTGTTATCCTTCCTCCTATTAGACATCTTGTGGATCAATCCCTTACCACCGGGTTGGTCCCACCTAGCTGGAAGGCCGCCTGTGTCATGCCCATCATAAAAAAGCCTGGTCTGGATCCGCTTAAACCGGAGAGCTATAGACCTATCTCCCTCCTTCCATGGGTGACAAAGATCACAGAGGCTCACGTAAACAACATCCTAACAAAACATCTGACCTCTGCGCATCTACTGGATCCTACACAGAATGGTTTTAGATCTGGGCATAGTACAGAGACGGCACTCCTCTACATGGCTGAACATCTCCGCTCTGTACTAGATGCAGGTCAAACGGCGGCACTGGTCTTGTTAGACCTTAGTGCCGCCTTCGACACTGTATCCCATGCCATTCCTATTCAAAGGCTTGGTGAGGCGGGCATATCTGGCAAGGCGCTGGATTGGTTCCAATCGTTCCTCGCGGATAGATCCTTTCAGGTAGTGGTTCCACCTTTCAGATCTAAGTCTCATGCCATCACCCAAGGAGTTCCACAGGGATCGGCGTTGAGCCCCACTCTCTTCAACTTATATGTACAACCTTTGGCGGTGGTTGCGAAGAGTTGGGGTCTCACAATGGTATCATATGCCGATGATACCCAGCTGGCGGTGGTTCTCAATGGGGACTCTGATCCTTTGGCATCTAACTTCGCGGATGGTTTGAGGGCTGTTGCCAGTTGGCTTACAGCCAATTGTTTACAGCTTAACGCCCTCAAAACCGAAGTGATGGTAATAGGGAACCGCCCTGATCTGTGGGGTGCGAGTTGGTGGCCTACTGAACTGGGTCCCCCCCCAAAACCTGTTACCGAGCTAAAAAACCTCGGTGTGTGGCTAGATTCCAAACTAACCTTCGCATGTCATACTAAGAAGGTAGCATCTATGTGCTTCGGCATCCTGCGGGGTTTGAGGCCTATCCTCAAATTTTTCGATGCCCCCACACGCCAGATGGTGATCCAAGCTAGTGTTTTATCGAGACTGGATTATGCTAGCTCGCTGTTCTTAGGCGCCAACCAGGCGGAGATTATGCGACTCCAGCGGGTACAGAATGCGGCCGCCAGGGTCCTGGTGGGTCTACCTCGCTTCTGTTCAGCCCGCAGTACAATCTCTAAACTGCACTGGCTACCAGTAATTAGACGCATAGAGTTTAAGACCCTGTGTTTTGCGTTCAAAATTCTTATTACTGAGACCCCTACCATCCTCCAGCATCTTTTGACTCTCTACATCCCTTCACGCAGTTTGCGCTCTGCAGGTCAGAAACTAGCTCTTGTCCCACGTTTCCAAAAATGTAGATTAGGTGGTCGATCGTTTACAGTGCTGGCTTCCAAGCTCTGGAACGCGCTTCCTGTCCATATTCGATCTCTAGAAGATCTTTTTCATTCAGGAAAGCAGTTAAAACCTATCTTTTCCCATTGCCCTATTAAAGCCTGTTTATTTCCTAGTTGCTGTCTGTTGTGTTACCTTGTTTGATATAGCGCCGGGACGCCCCTTTGCTGGGGCAGCTGTGCGCTCAAAAAATTTGATTAACATAACATAACATAACAACACTAGATATATTTCACCCAACTGTGTTTCTAAAGACCACTGAAACTTGACAGGAACCTAATAACTGCCCAAAAAGGTGGCCTCCCACTGAGCGTATCGCTTGCAGTTCACTTGTTTCCAATACCTCAACCCCACAGTAACCTTAATTTCTTACAATTTAATACATGTCAATCCTGGCAGGCAAGGATCACTTTTATAAATTCCAGAATGGGTTGCAAGAATGTTCTCTAACTAGTGTTGGTACATAGTCAAATCCATAAAGTAAATGGTTAGGAACATCCATTCCCCAAATAACATTTACTCTCACTTCCAAGCAGTGGCGTAGCTAGCCCTCTGGCCGCCTGTGTTGGTCCCTGCGTTTGCCGCCCCATGGCGGCCACAGTGAGGAGGAGCGGAGGTGCTTGCTATTGCGGCTGCGAGACAGCAGGTAAGAGCGGGGGAGACTGCCGCACCTAAAAATAGTGCTGCCCGGAGCAGACCTCCCCGCCAATCAATCAATCAATCAAGGAATTTGTAGAGCGCACAACATACCTGTGAGGGTCTCAAGGTGCTGTGGGGGGGGGAGTTAGGGGGGTAGCTGCTACTGATCAAAGAGCCAGGTCTTGAGAAGTCTTCTGAAGCTCAGCAGGTCTTGGGTCTGTTGTAGGTTGGTGGGGAGGGTGTATCAGGTCTTGGCACCAAGCTTCCCACGCTACACCACCGCTACCAAGTTCAACTTGTACATCGGGAGTCTGTGCAAGAAGCCTTTCTCTGATAGGGTTACTGGTTTACAGTTACCACCTGGTTAATCCCAAGTAACTACCGGCCTCAGTGCCAGTCAAAGTGCACTGCCCCTTTAGCACGAGCACAATACAACTCTAAGGATGAGGACAAAAGGAAATGTACAATTGTTCTTATAAATCTGATAATTGAGCTCAAAGATTGTGTTAAAACTCTTTTAAATGGTTTTACTCCCTTGCCCCCAAGTATACTTGTGTTAGGCCTAAATAACCAGAATGTGGGTTCATTGTCACAATAGCTCTGTCAAAATCTGTCAAAAATAGTTTGGTAGAGCAAGAGCACCACTATAAATTAGAGATACTCCCACAATCCCAAATGACCAGTTCCCCATCTCTAGTTAGGGTCAAGAGAAGCACTGGGTTTCCGACAGTAGAATCTCTGCTGGCTCCAATGTCAGAAACCGTAGATTATGGCAAATCTGCCAAAGGATGGCCAGGATATAGTGAGGTTTGTATTGCTTTATTTAGAGCGGAATGACCATCACTAGATTTCCCTACCAGTGACAAACATAAAAAGCGAAGTGGCTCCAAGCAGGAAAATTGTGCAATGGCAGGGGCCTCACTCCTTGAGTGGCAGAATCCACAATGTTTTTTGTTGTTGTTGTTGTTGTTTTTAAACTCTCAATTTAGGAGTTTATTTTGGGGGAAAAATGTATACAGAGTGGGCATATTAATATATGACACCCGCTTGGAAAGCTTCACTGCATTCATTGTTGCTGCCACAACAATGGCTCTTTTGAAGGCAAAGAGATCCCTCATAGCCTGAGGGGGGCCTCTATGTGCGAAAAGCAGACTTCTGCTAGGAAGGTAGAGACGATTGTTTGACCAACCTGCCATCTTAGCAAACCTCCAGCCATACTATAAATGACCCCCAAAGTTTCTACCTAACTTGCATTTAGGGAAACATTTAATACATTTGATTTTTCACCTCTTTTTCAGCATCTTAGGGCAACTCAAAGCCTTTTCAAATGCTTAGGCTTCTAGGCTTCTTGTTTTGGGTTGTATGACAGTCACCATCATTAGGGAAAAGTATGTCCCATGGATAGACAATAAAATGTCCTCATTCACAGTGGATGAATTATCCTGGGTGGGGGCAGCTAGTGTACAGGTTGCCGTTTTAAATGCTGAAGGGTCACAATGAAGAGAAAGAGTTTTGCAGCTGATATAGGAATGGATCACTGACAGTCAGGATTAAGCAGGAAAAGGTATCCCGTGGAGAAGTGTGGCTCAATGGTTAGAGCGGCAGACCCTGATGCAGAGGTCTAGCCCAGGACCAGGGTTCAATTCCCCGCCTCGGCGGGTCTTGGGCTCAAAAATTCCACGGACCTGATCATTCTCGCCTCGGTGCTTATTCCAATCATGGAGTCCCACTCTGCAACTCTGGGCGAAAGCTTGCTTAATCTCCACAATGGCCCCCACAACGCTAAGGATGCCTGGCCTCCACCTTGGGGGTGCCCAGGAGTGGACACCTCACAGGGAAAGCCAGGATGGGTTCCACAGCGGTATTCGTACAAGCGCCTTGAGACCCTTGCGGGTGAGTAGTGCGCTATACAAGTATCAATTTACATTTACGTGGCTTGATTGTAATTTATGCATAATGGGATTTTGAGGAATATCAGGATTTTAAATTAATTGGAATAAATCCATCATATTTCCACTCACCCCCTCGATGGTCCCATTCAACTTAGTCTTTACAATGGACTAATGAGTCGGTCAGATACTTCGGTATACAGGTACATACTGATTCTAAATTGGTGTGTCGCAATACCTACGACAGGGCGATCACTAAACTAGAAAGTGATATTGAGAGGTGGATCAAGCTACCGCTCTCCCTGGTGGGCCGCATATCTTCGATGAAGATGATAGTCTTACCCAGACTGCTGTTTCTCTTCACTAACATACCTATGGTGGTTCCCCAACACTTTTTCTAAAACCTCAGGGCCCCAATGGTTAGACTGGCGTGGGCGGGAAAATCCCCTAAGATCAACATGGATACACTTACACTTCCATATTCTGTGGGTGGACTGGGCGCCCCAGACCTTGAGCTGTACTACAGAGCTGCTCAGGGCTCGCATGCTTATTTCTGGTGCCAGGGACCGCACACTCTACCGCACCTTCTCATAGAGAGAATTGCGGTTGATCCGTCCCCATTCCCCAGGCAACTCACTCAGCCCCCAATAGGCATTATGGCGTTCTTGACTTTATAAACTCGGTGGTCCATGCATGGAGTGAACTATTAAAGAGGCAGGTGGGCATTCTGATTTATTCCCCACTGCTTCCATTGGATTGGTGCCAGTGGTTTTCACTGGGTTCTGAAGTAGCTGTCACGAAAGCACTTAGAAATGTCCAGATTCATAATATGGGTGATTTCTTCTCTGAGGGCAGAGCTCAGACTTGGGATGAGGTTACCACTGTAGATCACAGAGCTAACCCCTTAGTGCAATTTCATTACTTCAGGGCGCGGCACGCCCTGAGGGAGCTACTGGGAGATGAATATTTAGAGCCTCTGGCTCTCCCATCTTTCACTTACCTTATGCGTGCCAAGTCCCTGTATAAGTTAATCTCCAATATAAACATCATGTCCCAGGAATACTGCCACGCTAATTTCTCCCAGCCGAGAGCGCTGTGGCAATCAGACTTGGAGGCTCCCATTGGTGATAGCAAATGGAAGTACTGCTGTGAGGGCACCCAATCAGTGTCTCTAAACGGCAGGCATAGATTAATACATTTTAGGTTTTTAAATAGAACATGTTATACACCTGCTCGTCTCCACAGATGCGTCTTACGTGAGTCTGACAGATGTGAGCACTACGGTACAAGCAGTGCATATATTTTCCATATGGCATGGGTGTGTCCACAGATTGTTGCCTTTTAGAACCAGATATTCCAGGAACTGGGGAACATTGTGGGTATTCCGCTTGCTCCGGACCCCCTATTAGCCCTATTGGGAGACACTAAACAACAGCCTAAAGAGTTAGGAAGCTTTTGGGTTAGGGCCTCCTTCTGGCTAAGAGGCGAATAGCTATGTGCTCTGCGCAAGGACACCCACCCTCAAAATTGGAGTGGAAAAAAGATATGATTTTTTGTAACACACAGTCTGAAATATATAGTGAGCTAATGCCTCTACAAAGCTGCCCCAAGAATTTCTTGGGGCTGTATTAACAGTATTTGCAGTATTTGTTGTCAAGGGATGAGAATGGAATGGACGATGACTAAACTTACTGTCCAGGAGCAATCTGCTCAAATTACAATGTGTCACCAAGGGTAATACTGTTGTACATGGTAATATTTATTTTCATTTGGAGTGATGTTCATTACAAAATACTTTTGACTGGGATGTGTTATTTGATATGTGGCTACTGTTCCTACTGCATATCTTATGGGTCACTTCCTCTACGATTTTTTCATTCATTTATCACTGATTGCATGTATTTACCCTTGCCATAATGTTACCGATACTGAATTATGTACACTGCTGTGGACTGTTAAATAAAAATCAATAAATAAATAAAATAAAATACAGATGTATGCATATTGGGCTGGTAAGGAGGACTGATGGTCAGAGATTTCCAGAAAAAAGAAGGAATGTTTTAGCAGGATATTTGTCAAACGTTCTTGAGAAACGATTTTGCCCAGTAAAAATTTCAAGTAATTGGTGTGGGATAACATTTTACAGTGCATATTGTTGCAGTTGGAAGCTGACAGCTTTTGAAATGGGACATATGATAATCAAAGACTAAATCAGGGAAATGTGTTGAAGAAAACAAACTGTGAAACGTGATGCCAATTGAACTTATACAATTCATATAAAGGGTATTATTTGGGGGAGGTGGGGTGAATCGAAGGCGTAAAGGATTATGGTGTAAATTTTTATGGATACTTTTTGGGCGGTTTGTAGAGAGAAGAAACATTATTTCAGAGTTAGATGAAGGGCGATGTATAAGTTTGTATAAGATGGAAGATTGGTTGTAATGATCAAAGACAAGGCAGACCAGTAAGGTCACTTAGTTGGAAGTGCTAGAAGAGCTATCTTTGGGTCTCTCAGGGCCATCGTTGGCATTGTTGATACTACTAAGAAAATGACTGAAGAAGATGGGGACTGTGGAGGAGATACTGGGGAACTGTTCCTTTTGGGTAAGGGCTGCAACAGGGGCATCTAGCACAGGGCTGAATATTGACTCCCTGATAGAGATTTATCAACAGATATTTCAAGGATATTTGTATCATTCCCAATTCCCTTCCTATCATTAACATCCGAAATTCCAAAGCTTGTTTTTGTACCCAACTACTGTATGAAGAAAGTTAAAGGGTCATGCAGTTCAATTTTGACTATAGAATTTTCAGTGGCTAAGAAGGAAACAAAGTGGGCTTGAAATGACCATGTGGAAAACAAGTATTAAGCATCAATAAATTAACAGTCCACACGATGAGGAAGGTGGTATGAGAGGCAGAAACTGGTGCCCAAAATGGTGCGAAAGGAAAAGGAGGTTATCTTAATTATGCTTATCAGTCTTATTTGGGACAATAATTTTGGTAAAGTGAACTTGGCGAAAGGTTAAAAGAGACATAAGGATGTAACATCGGAACAGGCTAGAGCGACACAATGCTCCACATCACGTTTATAATGTCATATTTTCATGGGACTAACCAGGTCCCTGTATCCTGCCTGCACTCCATCATGGTTGGCTTGAACTTGTATTTTTGTGCCAGTCAATGGCAACCAGATAATCACAGTTGGCGCTTTGTGCATTTAGGTGCTCTACTTACCATAAACCTTTGAAATTGTGTAAGTATTTTTTGTTACATTAAATAGGCATTTGCCTCATTCCCAAACCCCTTCCTATCATCAACATGGGTGATTTCCAAGCTTATTTTTCTGCACACACACTGGTTAAAGGATGTTAGAGGATCATGGCCGCTCATATCAGCATGTAGGGCATTCATGGTCTAAGTGGTCCAGAAAGTAAGCAGAAAATAACCACATGTAAGACAAGAAGTAAGAAGCTTTAACAAATTAACCGTCCATAAGATGGGCAAGGTGGCGTTTGAGGGGAGAAAGAAGGATGCCTGTCATCCCTGGGGAATATCAGTGAACAGTTTGAACAGCCTGCAGAGCCTGGCGGTTATTAGGTAGTTTGTATTGGGGGATGGGGAATGTGTGTGGGAAACCACACAGCATCCGCTGACTTCTAACTCGGATTATGGCTGTGCAGCAATTGGTCCCACTCTTTAGCTTTCTACATTTCATAATGAGGAAGAGCATTCATTTTTGTGAAGTTCTTGGTGCGATTACTATAAATATTGGGTTATTGAAATGAATCCTAGTACGCATGAAGTTCACAGAGGTATGTGTTACAGATAATAATTGTTTAACCGGATAGCTGATTGTATGAGTGCAACACCAACTGATGCCCCTACACTAGCTGGAGAAAAAGTACCTATTTTGATGTTTGCCAACGACACGTTGATTCTCTCCAAGATCCCGAGTGGGCTTCAAAAGGCACTAAAAATCTTTAAGAATATTTGTTGCCTGAGGGGCTTGGAGGTCAACGTGTCCAAGACAATGCTAATGGCGTTCAACGCCCGGAAGGCAAATATGAGGGATTTTAATAAGAAGGATGGACCTCTAGAATTAGTAAATGAGTTCACCTATTTAGGAGTGAACTTTCAAGGAAGTATGAAGTGGGATCGCCAAATTGATTTAGCCTCACTTAAACCCAGACAGATCTCGGGGGCTCTCTGTCTGGAGCATAATCTTTCTCATTTTAAGCCTATTAGCCCAGCCCTTGAAATTTATAATGTGAAAGCTGTTAGCTCAGCATTATATGGTTCGGAAGTTTGGGGTTGTGAGAACCTTCTAGCTCTTACTATTTCTGAAAACAGGTTTCTAAGAAATATTACTGGACTTCCCCAGAGTACCCCTATATGCCTGTTGTTAATGGATCTGGGTAAGAAACCTATTGCAGCAGTAGCTAAATTGCATCCTCTTCTGTATTGGAGGAGACTATGGTCCACACCTGAATTTGCTGGCTATGCCCAGGGCTTCTTAGACATAATTAGGGCTGATACATTACATCGCATCAAATGGTTATGGGTAGTCCGAAACCTTTTAGGAGAGCTAGATTTGATTGCATTGTAGACTGATCCCGTATACTCTATTTTTCCATCAAAAGCCGTACTGAAGACTAAAAACTGGGATTTGTTTCAAGAAAAAAATGCAAGGCAACAAGTGTCTACGGGCCAGATGTATGAAGCTCAAATGGGTTCGCAAACGCCGAAATTTTGGCGTTTGCGAACTCATTTGAGCAAAATGGTATGTATGTAGCAAATTTCCGTGCAAAATAAGGAATCGCAAATTTGCGATTCCTTATTTTGCGATTGCATTTAAGGAATCGCAAAATTTGCGATTCCTTAAATGCAATGTAGGATGCAAAAAAATTGCTAATTGTCCCTAAGGAATCGCAAATTACCACCAACTTCAAGTTGGTGGTAATATGCGAATTTCTTGAAAAATGCCCATTTTTGCATTTTTCTAAGTGCCATGTGATGCACTTACATGCCCTTAGGGCATGTATGTGCACCAAATGTGCACCCATGCTTATTTCGGGGTGCAATGCAACAGGGTGTCCTTTGGACACCCCTGCACCCTTGAACCTATTCTCAATTTGCGATTAGCAAATTGCGAATCGCAAAATGAGAATCATTTTACATTCATTCCTATGGGCCTCCTGGCCCATAGAAATGAATGGAAATTATTCAATTTGCTAATCACAATTAAGGAATTTTAAGAAATCGCTAAAAAATAGCAAATTTCTACATACATACCATTTTGCAATTCTCAAATAGCGATTCCTTAAAAATCGCTATTTGAGAATCGCAAAAGTGTATCTTGATACATCTGGCCCTACATCCCTTACCAGCCGGTTTCTGGATCATAAAGTCGCCCCGAGGTTGGAATACTACTGTGATGCTATTACCAAATCCATGGACTGCAAGTTGTACTTTCAGTACAGGGTGGGAACGCTGCCGGGGCGATTTTTCACGATGAAATGGTCAATCCAACCTTCAACTAGGTGTCCGGGGTGTAGAGCCAATAACGAGTCCACGGCTCATATTCTTTTTGTTTGTGAAGCCTATGCTGCCCCGTGCCGGGCCTGGCTGATACCAATCTGTAGGCTCCTGGGCACAAGGGTGGCTGCGGAAGCTGAACGCATTTTGCGTACAGATACCTCACTACCCATTGCATTGACTATGGCGAAATTTCTAGGCTGGGTATGGATTTTGAGGGCTCGCTTAATTGCTCAGAGTCTTTGATATTAAATATATCACAACTTTCTTATAATGCTGTATTTGCACATATTGTAATGTTCTATCTTTTTAAACCTGCTGTTTTAATGATTTTATTGCCTGTATTTTTACTCAAGGGGATGTCCATAATTATTATATTGTGATACATTATTTTTTAACTGTGATTTTGCTGTATTCGCTGATTTGCACATTGCTTTTATGATTTTAAAAGTCGAATAAAGCTTTATGAATTGAATTGATAATAATTGTTTATTCTAGTTACTTCAGGGAGGGGAAACAAGGCTAGCAGTGGTCAGATTTGTGAGGCTCTGAAGGCAGTAGCCCCTAGTGTATGCCAGTACACTGGTAGTGAACCGCTGAAGGTTGTAAAAATGCTAAAAAAAATACTGAGGATGCTGGAACCGATATTGAGGGTCTTCCTATGACTTCTCCTTGGTCCTCAAGTTTGGGGCAATTTTGGCCTCAGGGGTCGATCTGCCATGAGTCTGGTTGAAGTCCATCACAAGTGCACTTGTCACTGGTCTACTGGTCTCTGGTTACAGCAAAATCAGTAGTTTACTTTTGCTGAAGATAACTTCCTTGCTGGATGACTAAATGAAGCAGGGAATAGCAGGGATGTCCTTCTTTGGTCCTCTCCCCAGTACACACATGATTTGAGGTCTGGGTGCCAGAAGTGCCACTTTTATGCCCACTATGATCCTAAGGGGATTTGGCAACTAACTAATCAATGCTCTGCCAGGCCCAATTCCTCCTGATGAAGACTTCCTGTGAAGTGTGTCATCCACCTAGCCCATAATCACAATTCTTCCCACTCCCAACATGGCATAACCCTTCTCTTAGTGTGTGAAGCTCCCTAGTCCAACCCAGAAGTGCGGCTACCTGGGGACTACACTCCCCTTTAAAAAACAATTTGACACCGTTTCTCCCTCGCTGTCCAAGACACTGGCTTGTTTGCCTAAACAAAAAAACAGTCCCTCTTTAGTGGACTAACATTTGCCCTTCAAAGCATCTTCCACCTTGAAGCTCATCTTTTGGGATCACACCCACTTTGGCTATCCTGCCAGGAGAAGGTTACATCTCCTTCCTCAGAGGTCCTTTGTTCCTCTTCCTGAGATTTGTTCTCACCTTAACCAGGAGGGCAGGTTGTCTCAAGCACAGCAGCTGTGTACGACCAAAAACGGCTACTGGAAATCTTGGGCATCAAAGTGACCACTTTCCAGAGTTGACATTTGTGAAATAGGTACACTAAAATCCACTGACTTGAGCAACAATTTGGGTTTAATGCAATGATTCTTTTCATACCCTGGAGTACTATGTTTAGTAGTCCCATTTAGAAGCTAGCACTGCAGAGTTGTTGCTGTGTAACTACATACTGCTAGCCTTGTCACAGTAAAAACAGCAATGATGTTTTTTTACAGTCAGGACATGTAAAGTTAATAAAAATATATATCCTTTCTAATCTAATTCACCCTGCCTTTAGGGATCCATAGGCCTGCCTTGGGGTGACCTATAGGTATCAAAAAGAAAGGTTTGGGCTTTGTCATTGTTTTAAATGGACAAGTAAATTTAGCAATTTAAAAATCATTCTGCCAGCCTGCAATGGCTTTGTCACACTTGTGGCACAATCAGTGCAGGAGTGTACGAGGGGCAGTTAACGTACAGGCACTTAGAATACCTAGTATCAAATATGAAAGACTTATAAGTAAGTAAACCTATGCCAATTATGGGTGAGCCAATTTGACATATACCTTTTATGGGTCAGAGGACAGGCACTGTGGCCTGATTGGCAGGACTCAGTGCATTTTCGGAGTCAATAACACAGACCAGCACAAAACTATGGGGATTATCATGCAAAAAGAGGCATTTCCTTATAAGGTATCATATAGGGTTTTGCCTGTTTGAACTGAAGTTGTAATGGAGAACAAATCAGTTTACCTATTATTTGAGGAACCCACTTTCCCCATCCAGGAGGCATTGTATTACATGTTCCTGTGAATTTCTCTGCTGGTCCATTTAACACCTTAGAGGAGTGAGGGCTCACCAGATTGAGGAATGTATCCCAGTTAGCAGCCACAAAGAAAATAATATTTTCCTTGCAGGATTCAAATAGGGGTACAAGCACTGGTGCCAAAGTTTTTACGGACTCATGTGTGTAAGTCTGGTACACCTCAAAGAAGGGGCAGGTATCTGTTCCTTAACTCACTGCACTTGCCCAATGCCGTTTTCGACCAAAAGGGCCCAAAGCCCCGGGAGGCCTGAGACTGGCTAAAATCGGTTGAGAAAAAGAGGAGGAACAGTAGGTTCAGGATGATACAGTTCCATAACTTGGTCTAGAAAAAGAAAGAAAGACCAGCATGTGTAGGACAGTAAATTAAGAGCACTAGGTCAAAAGAGTGATTGAATTAGTTGATGGCTGAAAAGCCATGATTACAATCACAGTTGTGCTAGAAGGGGGTTGGGTCAGTAATCCCAAGAAGGTGGCACTTTTTGAGGGAAAGGGTGGCTTCGGAATTTTGCTCCAGTCATGGATTGAGATGTGCACTGACTGACCAGTACAGAATGTAATTTTTCCTGTGGTCTCTTGGTGTAAATTCTTTATGCACTATTTATCTGTAAGGGGCCACTGCAAAGTTAGATTTCACCCTTACACCAATGCTTGGAAGCAGCAAACATTTGCTCAAAGCCAATGCAATTTACGTGATATTGACTTTTATATCTCAATGAAAGATTTTGCCAATGTCCTGATGATAACATTAACTTGTTTTCAATACTTGTAAAGACATGTATACCCCTTGCCTTTGTTGTCTTGACACTAACTCAGAATAATTGTGGGTTAAAATAATTTACTTTATGCCCTGTGGGTGCATAAAACAGGCACTTGGCTCTGCACTGTGCGGGGAAAGTCCATCATGATATTGGATTTGGTGCTATCTCCTCCTACTCTTTGTTCTCTAATATACCTCCACACATTACAAATATCCCAGTCCTTCTTTCCTAAATACATGTATATTTGCTCTCTTCTCTGTCCCTCTCCCACGGCCCTCCCTCTTTTAGAAATATCCTTGTTTCAAAAACACCATGTGTCAACAAGTCACGTGTGACAACTTCAACAAGTCCTTCTTATTTTTAGGTCTTACCTAAAACAGCATATATTCTTTCTGTTTCAAGACATATTGTTATCCGACAGTGGTCTTAGAGCCCACCCATTATTTAGCATTTGTTCACTTCCGTTCATATTCGTTCTTCTTATTCTTCAGCTTCCATAGGATTTCCGCCCTTGTATTGTCTTTGTCCCTCCCCTGGAGCATTGGCTTTTATCCCGCCACTGCTCATTTTTCAGGCGCTACTTGTTAAAGCACTCCACAAGAGTATTTGCATGTTTCCAGCGGTCTCTCTTGTGTACTTCTCCCCCCTCTGTGTTCTACTTTCTTGCCCTCCCTCAGTTGTCATTCTTCCTTCCTCCCTGCTCAGTTTCTCCTGCTGGTCTTGTTTCTCCACCATCTCTTTCTCCGTTTGATCCCCATGCCCCGCCCACACACCCTCCATTGTTGGAATGCTTCCCCAGCACCTCCCGCCCACCCTCCATTATTCGGGTGTTTCTCCAACGCCTCCTGCCTGCTTTTTTCTGTGGCTTCCCCATCCCTCTTGCCTGTCCTCCGTTGTCTGTCCTCCCCAGCCCAGTGCACAGCATGGATAAAAATTATTGCCAAAGCTCTAAAGCGAGACCTATTTATTGAGATTATGAAGTGAAGCTACATGTCCCAGAATACAATTTGCTGTAGAGTAGAAAAAAGTCAGTATTAACAGAAAAAGTCACAAATGACTTGGAACCGTGTAATAACTAAGGGGCAGATATACAAGCCCCTTGGGCCACATTTACGCCGCCGTTGCATCACTTCTGTGACAAAGCGGCGGCGTAAACCATGCGCCACTTTGTGCCTTATTTACAACATGACGCATCTAGGGAGATGCGTCACGTTGTAAAGCCCTGCGCCACATGAAACCTGCGTTAGGTTTCATGTGGGCATTCGGCGCAGGATGGGCGTCCCGGCGCATGAACGCCTCATAAAAGTGACGCCGTGAAATGTACAAGATTTCACTGAGTCACTTTTACGTCCATGCTGCGTCAAAACCTTGCGCCTGCTTGAAGCAGGCGTAAGGAGTGACGCAGCATTCAGGCATAGGGATCCGCTGAGCATTGCTGGAGCCACGTCGCGCTTGCGACACGACTACAGCAATGCGCCACCCTTACGTCACAGGATGCGACACTCATCACCCTATTCTTGCGCTACGGTGTCCTGCATTGTAAATTTGGCACATCAGTGGTGGTGCAGGGAGGGAATTGCGTGTCCCAACTTCTCTGGCACATACCTGCTGCTTTGCAGAGATGCGCCAGAACTTGTAAATCTGCCCATAAGTTATTGTTGTACTACACTCGTCTACACCCTCCCTGCCCCCTTCCCATTCTAAACGTCCCGTGCTCCTTAAATACCTTTTAGCAAGGTTTGGCCCAGCCCGCAATTGATTTTATCAGGTTCAAGCCACATGGAATACGTCAGGACAAGCTCTTCTCTTCCCTCGAAGTTGGTGCCAGATTGTGATTCTCCGGCACAGGAAGACGCACTCTGTCCCACACTACTATGTGGTATTTTCTTCCGCACCGAGTTGTGTTTACTGGGCACGTGCTGTATTCTGGCTGCCGCCGCTGCTTCCTTCCCTCACAGCTTCTAAGGGAAGCAGCATTCGGATCTTCACTTTCAAGGAGCACAGACTCATTATGACGTCATAACACGCCTGTGACGAATCATCACAGGTAAATTGTGGGTAGTGTTCTTGTCACAGGCGCGTCATACCGTCAGAAGGAACCTGGCATGAGAAAATAAAGTACTAAACTGATAGAGAGGTAGGGCTGCGTTTTCCACTTTTGCTATAATTGTTTCTTCTTCCTGCTCTTCACTTTACAACACATTCAAACAACATGCTTTGGCTGAAAGCGTTCTCTGAAACCAGACTTACCCGAGCACAGTATTCGGGGAGACGATTGAAATCCGCCTGCAGAATGTTCCCAAAGAAGGGCATGGAGGTGGGCCCGGGTGGGTAGCGGCTCCAACTCCTCCGGCGTTTCATGAAGTCAAGGATCAGCGCGAAGACGCTGAAGAAGAGGGCCAGCATCGTAAGGAAGGTACCCGAGGGCAGGAGGGACCAGGGTGCGGAGAGCAGACCCATGCTTGCTACCTCCGACTTGCTACCAAAAAGTTCCCTTTCTGTCTCCCCTTTCCACTCTTCTCGCCCTGTTTTAAATTTCACTTCCACGATGTTATCTTTTCTTCTCGCTTTACCTAGCTCCCCACAATTTCGTACAGTTTCAACTTTCACCCTCCCCTCCCCTTCTGTTTCCCCCAATTAAATGCAGCCTCTTCCCTCTGGCCTCTCTTTTCTCCCCCCCAAGTTAAATGTAGTTTCTTCCTGTTAGCGTCTTCCCTCTCGCCTCTCTTGTCTCCCACCAAGTTAAATGTAGTTTCTTCCTGTTAGCGTCTTCCCTCTCGCCCCTCTTGTCTCCCACCAAGTTAAATGTAGTTTCTTCCTGTTAGCGTCTTCCCTCTCGCCCCTCTTGTCTCCCACCAGTTAGATGTAGCTTCTTTCTGCTAGCCTCTCCCCTCTCTCCTCGCCTCTCTTGTCTCCCACCAGTTAGACGTAGCTTCTTTCTGCTAGCCTCTCCCCTCTCTCCTCGCCTCTCTTGTCTCCCTCCTCCCAGGTGTATGTAGCCTCTACCTTTCAGCCTCCTCTCTGTCCTGTCCTCGGCTCACCTCCGTGTCCTTCCAGTTATACACAGCTTCTACCTGTCCCTCTGTCCTCCTTCCCTCTATTTATCGCTGTGTTTCTGCAGGCATGTGATCTGTTGGACTGATTATTTACCCATTCATTGGCCATGAAAGGAAAAAAAGAGGTGGAGTACTGTAAACCACCCGAGTCAGTAAAAGCTTGTAAGCACCTGATGTTGGCGATCCAATGACATAGCCAATAGGCAGGGCACTGGAATTATGCAGCAGAGGAGAGACAAATTATGCGGCAGAGTTGAGTAGATTATGCAGCAAGAAAGGGCACGTTGCAGCACATATTGTGATAATATTACTTCAATATTTTGTCATTTTTACACAACTTAACACTGTCTGGGCATTGGCTTTCCCATAACAGTACCAGATTAACAGCCAAATATAGCATTAAGCAACAGAAGGGTGACCAGTCAACCTTTATGCTGCGGAGCAACACATGCACACAGACATATGCAGACAGAGCAACATGCCTACAGGTATCAATTAGTAAATCTGGCCATAGATTTCGTCTCTCTTCAACAGTTCTCACAGAAACATGGCTACAATCTGAATCTGACCTCTATGTCATTCAAGCTCTCCCCGCAGGATATCAAATACTTCGGGCCGACCGCTCATCTGGAAAAGGCGGCGGCATAGCCATCATTTACAAGAATTGCTACACATGCCGCTCCTCTCCAATTACCCTATCCAGCTGCGAACACCTTAATTTCTCACTGGACTTCTCCCCCACATGCACATTCTCAGGGTCTCTTATCTATCGGCCACCAGGCACTTCGACTAACTTTATAAACCAACTCGCACCGGAGGCAGCCAACTGTGTCTGCTCCTCCCCTAATTTCACCTTATTAGGTGACCTGAATGTGCACCTAGATGACCCCCTAGATTTGGCTGCCACCGAACTATGCAACAATCTGGAGGCACTAGAACTCTCCCAGCGAGTGCTGCAACCCACCCACGATAAAGGTCACCTCTTGGATCCAATCTTTACTAACTGTACCCATTTCACAGTTAGTCCACCCATTCCCCTCCCATGGACGGACCATTTTTTGATCCCTTTTACCTGGGCGCCATTCGGATCACGTCCTAAACCTTCCACCGCCTCCTGCAGGTACCGCAAATGGTCACAACTTAACACCAACCTGTGGACAACAACTCTGGAAGCCTCTGTCCCAGTAAACAACCCCGATCCGATTATCAATAATGACAACTTCAACAACTGGATCACCACCTCCTTAGATCTTACTATCCCATTTAAGGACATCAAACCCAAACAGAGACCAAAAAATGCTCCTTGGTACTCACAGGACCTGCGCATTCTTAAAAAAGAATGCAAAAGATTGGAACGGAAATGGCGCATCGATTATTCACAAACCAGCAAAAATGAATACCGGGCCGCCATAAAAAATCTATAAAAATGACATAAAAAAAGCTCAAGCTACCTTCTACGAAAACAAAATTAACGAAGCAGCATCTAAACCCAAGGAAATATATCAAATCGCGAAAAGCCTGCTCAAACTTCCCGATAAACCATCAGATCCTCTTACTGCTCAAATTCGCTGCAATGAACAGGCAGACTACTTCCTCAATAAAATAGCCACAATCTACTCATCCTTCCCCCTATCCCCTCACCCCAAATTAGAACAAAGGGATATCAGCTCATCTCCACTTACCACCCTAGAAAACTTTCCACCACTGGAGCCCACCAGCTTGGAAACCATAATACTCCAGGTAAAGTCCGGAACTCCCAGCGACCCAGCCCCAGCTCAGTTTCTCAGAACAATCACCCCTACCATCCTGCCCACCATTCTGAACTTAATTAACAATTCACTTACCTCAGGACTCGTCCACCCAAAATGGAAGCAGGCAACAGTCAAGGCCCTCCTGAAAAAACCCAATTTAGATCAGATGAACCCGGGAAATTACCGCCCAATCTCCCTGCTACCATGGGTATCCAAAAACGCGAAAAAGCATGTCAACCAATCCCTTACAGAATTCCTGGAAGCAAATAAATTACAGGACTCATCTCAAACTGGGTTCCGCCCCCATGCATGGAACAGAAACCGCTTTACTAGCTGTAACAGAAGGAGCAAGAATGATAATGGATCAGGGCGGCACTGCGGCCATTATCTTATTGGACCTCAGTGCCGCCTTCGACACTGTGAATCATGACATCTTGCTTCACAGAATCGCAGAACTAGGGATAACATCTACAGCGGCGGCCTGACTACGATTATTTCTTTCAGAGCGCTCATTCCGAGTCTGCGAAGGCGACACCACCTCGCCCAGTAAACCACTCAGTTGTGGGTTTCCCCAGGGTTCGTCCCTGAGCCCCACACTGTTTAACATATACATGCACCCCCTCGCAGAAATAATCCGCCCTTTCGGCGTCCAAGTCGTGTCCTACGCGGATGACACGCAACTGGTGCTTACCCTAAATCATCCCTCCTCATGTTCTAATGATCTCAGAGGTTGCATGGAAGCAGTAAGTACCTGGATGAGTCAGTCTTACCTAAAACTAAATGGCGACAAAACAGAGCTAATGGTACTGGGTAACTCCCCTCAAAAATCCATTGAGTCTCTGTGGCCACCAGATCTAGGCCCAGCACCCCCAGCCAGGAGCACCATCAAGAGCTTAGGAATATGGCTAGACAGCGCTCTATCCTTCGGACACCAGGCAACCAAATTATCTGCCACCTGCTTGGGCATTATAAGACTCATCCGAAAAATCCTACTGCTTCTCCCCTACAAGGCCAGACAGATCATGGTCCAGGGCCTAATCCTCTCCCGGCTGGATTTCAGAAACGCCCTTTATCTAGGCGCCCCTGAATCTACCTTGAAAAAACTCCAGGTGATACAAAACTGCGCTGCCCGTACACTTCTGCGCATTCCCCGCCGCCTATCAGTGAAATCCGAACTAAAAGCCCTCCACTGGCTGCCAGTAAAAGACAGGATCAATTTTAAAAGCATGTGCATTGCCCATCGTGCCTACTGGAGGAAAGGAGCAATCCTCAACCACACCATTGATTACCCCCTATCGCCCCAACAGACAGCTTAGGTCGACTCATACCTTTCAAGTCTTCAGACCTAGGTTCAAAAGAGAAAGGAGTGGAGGAAGAATGTTCTCAACAAACGCGGCAAGGCTCTGGAACTCCCTCCCAATCTCTATTCACTCAGAACCCAACCTTCTGCACTTTCGGAAAAAATTTAAAACCTTTTTCTTCAGCAGATAAAATTAACCTGCCCCACACACCTGTATTTGGCTAAGCGCTAGGATGCGGGTAGCTATCGCGCTATACAAAAACCATATCCAATCCAATCCAATCCAACTGACATAACAGGTCCCATCCATACATGAACTCAAGCATATCTCATTCCGCCTTGTCCTCAGGGGGCTCCATCAGTGAGATGCACCTTGAGCATTGTGAAGCAGTAAGTATGAGACTACTAGACCCATGATTGGGCGTATCTGTAACAAATAGGGCTCCACACTGTAACACAAAAGTGATGAATGAATGAAAGCTTGCAGTTGTGTCAGCTATTTCCCGGTACTAATAATTCTTATCAGGTGGGTTTGTTTACTTGAAACAAAGACCAAAGGCCAGATGTAGGCCCCCTTTTTGCGGCTGGAAACGGGAGATCCTCCAGTTTGCGGCAGCAAAAAAGGGTAGTAATATGTACAAATGCTATTTTGAGAGTCACTGACTCGCAAAATAGCATTTGCGACTCTCTATTTGGGAAGGGGCTTCCCTTCCTATTAGTGAGTCTACATGCTATATACTAATGTATTGAGGCCGCATTAGCGGCCGCAAAAACCTCGCAGTTAACCCCCTGCTTCAAGTAGGTGATAAACCACTCGCAAAGGGGAAGGGGTCCCCAGGGGACTCCTTTCCCTTTGTGAGTATGTGGGAACATATTTTTTATGAGCAGGCATTGGTCCCAGAGACCACTGCCTGCCCTTAACCCCTTGTGCTGGGGGGAGGGGGTGCGCACAGCGCCCCAGTGCTCATGACAAGCTCAGCTCGTCATGCAGCACGGTGGCGCTGTGCTCATGACGAGCTGAGTTCGTCATGACCACACCCGTTTTCGTGGAACGTTCAGCACAGCAGGGGAATTATTCCCGCGTGTGAGCGCCACGGTGGTCATGACGAGCTCAGCTCGTAATGAGCACAGTGCAACCGTGGCACATGACGACCTGAGCTCGTTATGAGCAAGGGAGGGGATAAAAAAATTAAACTGAAATGTTTCATTTTTCTTTTTTAAATGCATCCCGTTTCCCTTTAAGGAACACGGACCGCATTGAAAAAAAACAGCTTTATTAAAAAATCTGGCACAGATATGGTGGCCCAGCAGGCCACCATCCCTGGGAATGCTAGCCATTCCTAAAGGAATTGCAAATTGCGCCTGCCTCATTAATATTAACGAGGCATGCAATTTGCGACCCCATTTGGAATGGCAAACAGTGCAGAGGCACTGTTGTGCATTCCAATTAGCGAGTCACACATTGCGAGTGCGACGAGCTAATTGGTGGGTTGTACATCTGGCCCCTAAACTCAAAGGCCAGGAACAGACCCATGGTAGAGTGGTCTGTCAATCCAACTTGCACTAGCGCCGGCACTTGTTCAATTAGTCATTTTAATGTATGTTTCTCATATTGACAACTTCAATGACATTTGTTTTCATTCTTCTTGAGGAATAGAATGTTTCTGCATTGTGTAATGTAGTAGATGGAAAAAAAGCAAATATTTTGACACACGGTTTACAATTCTCTTTCTATGCTCAGCTATTAGACTAGACTTTAATTATAGGATGTACTTTTTTACTTGCTTAGTTTTTACATTTATTGCTTGATTTAAAAATATTTACACAATTTATTTCCCAAAAATTTAAACAATCTTTAGCAGGGCCAGTCAGTCTAGGTTTCATGTAGTCAAGCATGCAACACTGGCATGCACAAATGATCTTGAGGTGGTAAAGAGAGTGATGGTGGTGACAGTGACAGTGGTTGCAATACCAGCTCACACACTCTCAGAACTTTGCGAAATGCTATTACAGCAAAAAAGATAAAAGATGGATTGCTTTCTGTATAAAATGCATACAAGAGACAACAATTGAATTTGTGATTATCAAGTGTACTTTTTAGATGTAAAATAGTCCCTCATGTGTGGCAATTCAAACAATCCATAGCAGGCAGAATGACATCCCAAACAGCTAATACCGTACAATAAGAGAGTAGCACTCCTCTGTATGTAATTGAAGCCAACCCTATGTATAGTTTAAATTATGGTTAATAATATTTCTTGCAGACAGTTGCACTATCAAGCCAGGCCTAAAACTCATTAAGAACCAGGCTCTGATAATACAAAGCCATTTTGTTGTCGCAAAGCCTGAGACTCGCAGATTCACAAGGTTACGGTGATTTTCTGATGGATTTTTGTTATGTTATGTACTTAACCCATTTTGCGATTCAGTGACAGGTTACAAATTCGCAAAACGGGTTTCCAAGCCCATAACTGATCGCTATTTGTAAGGGACGTAGTTAGGACGTCACTCCCAAATTGTTAAGGCATGTATCAATCAATTGTGACTGAAATGAAATCACAAAATATTTAAATGTTACCAGCACCTCAAAGAAAGTGGTAACCCATTCACAAGAGGTCCCCTTGAAACCTATTCCGTTTGTGTATGTTAATAAAAGTTTTTTGAGAAGCAGTCTGTGGTCCATTCCTATAAAGAACAAGCATTTGCAATGCATTAGGTCTTGCATTCACAAAAGTTTGAGCTATTGGCATTGTAAATGTTATGTTATGTTACATACATTTAGAGTACGCACAGCTACTCATGAGTATCCCGGCACGGTGTCTGGCAGGGGAGGAGACGGAAAACTTGTTTTCAGTTGCCTCCTGAACATAATTGGGTCCTGGATGGAGCGTAACGCCAGAGGGAGGGCGTTCCAGGCAGTTGTTGCCTTCACCGAGAAGGAGCTGCCCCCAATTCTCTGAAACTTAAAACGAGGGACCAAAGCATAGCAAAGGGACGAGGACTGCAGAGAACGTACAGGAACATAACAAGAGAAACGCCTCTGTAAGTAAAGAGGTCCACAGCCATGAAGGGCACGATGAAGCAGAGTCAAAGATTTAAATTTGACTCTATATAACATGGGAAGCCAGTGAAGAGAGCTTAGCTGTTGGCGGACACTGTTTCTGGCTGGAATGCCCAGAAGAAGTCTGGCTGCTGTATTCTGGACCACCTGTAGTTTTTCCTCAGGTACCCAGGAATACCAGCATAAAGGGCATTGGCATAGTCCAGCCTTGACAGGATCAGAGCACAGGTAACTGTTTTTCTTGCTGCCTGAGGAAGAAGGGGAAAAAATATTCTAAGGGTTTTAAGCAGACCAAAGCAATGTCCAGCCAGCTTATTAATGTGCGTCGAAAAGGAAAGACATTCATCAAACCAAACCCCCAAGTTTTTTGCTGCTTTCCCTGATGAGGTAGGTAAAGGAAACTCAGGAGGCCAGAGCTGCTCTTTAAAGTTGGGGGGGAATTTACTGAAGAGCAGAAACTCTGACTTCTCCTCATTACATTTAAGCTGCGCCTTTGCCAACCATTTGAAGATGGAGGACAGAAAGTGTTGAACTGGTAGTAATGAGTCTGCACCTTTGTCCCAGGTAAAAAGCACCAATGACCATTCCTTTTATTTAAGTGTTGGGTTTTAAACCATAAATAAACGGCATTGTCATTTTCAATACTAATAGCTTAAACTCTTGCAAATACAAGACCTATTGCATTGCAATAAAGGGCCTTCTGACAGCTGGTTAGATTGTAAATATCAGAGGAAGAGACCGGCCTGCAACGTCTTCAAAGTATTGATAAATAGTGCCAGGAAGAAGATGTGTAAGTGTTGCAAATTACACAGACACAAAGTGTGATGTGAGAGTTACATATGATCCGAGCTATAAACACTAACAAAGCGCTCCAACACCTTTCGCTCTGTGATTACACTGTCGCGGCTCAGAAGGAAACGCAGGAGGGGGGTTGTTTCCTGCCCTCTCTGTGATTTGAGTCTGTGGTATAGCATTGCGTAATGTCATTGCTATCTGTGGCCTAATATTGGTGGTGGTGTTGGTAGGAGTGGTATTAGTGGTGGTGGTATTGGTGGTATGGTGGTATTGGTGGCGGTATTGGTAATATTGGTGGTGGTGGTATTGGTGGGGGTGTTATTGGTGGTACTGGTATTGGTGGTGGTGGTATTGGTGATGGTGGTGGTATTGGTGGTAGTGGTATTGGTGGTGGGGTATTTGTGGTGGTATTGGTGGTATTGTGGTGTTGGTGGTATTGGTGGTGGTATTGGTGTTGGCATTGGTATTGGTGGTATTGGTGGTGGTGGTATTGGTGGTGGTATTGGTGGTGGGGGTATTGGTGGTGGGGGTATTTGTGGTGGTATTTGTGGTATTGTGGTGGTGGTATTGGTTGTGGTATTGGTGGTGGCATTGGTATTGGTGGTGGTTGTGAGAAGTTAGCCTGGCATATGATGTCCACTAGTTCTAGTGGGCACCTTGCACCAATCTAATCGACCCTTATTGATGGTGGTTGTAAAGTCAACCTTATAGACAAGCTATCCTAGTGCTAGCATGGACCAGCAGTCATAGGCTAAGACTTCAGAGAGAATGTGAAGCAAGCTGTTTTACCAATTATAATCCCTTGAATACCAAATGAAAGGGCACTGCACAAGATATATATCAAATATATATGTATTTATTCTAAACACAACCCCTCTGCACTCTTTATGAGGTCAGAGGTAAAAGTACATCACAAGTTACTCAATTAGCATACGATAAGTTGCACAATATACGGTAATGTCCTAGGGGCCTCACGAACCATATACTAAAATATTGTTATAAGAACCACAACAGAAAGAGTGAGTAGGCCTAGGGCCTAGGGAATCGCTTGGGCTACACTAAACAACCAAAGGTTAGGAAATAGGAGGCCCACGGGGGATGCGTGCAGTGTCTAAACACAGCCGCGAGTTACCATTGACTTATAATGGAGAACGAAGAAGTTACAAAGTTACTGTTTAAGGGCACTTCCGGATGGACTACGACAAAACCCCTTTATACTAGGACACTTCGAGAGGCAAGACCCACGGGAGCACCAGACTACTCATTTTACCTCTTCCAGGGAAGCCGGGTGCATAGGTGCCTTTTGGTGTCGGGTTTCGGCGATGTTTTCTATGGAGATCTGCAAAGAAGTGCTGCAGGCGACCAGAGGAAAAGTGTCCGGGTGGATCCAAGGGTGGATCGAAGAACTGAAGAACCTGAAAGCAGAGGGGACAGAGTCTGGGTCACTAGCCAGTGACCAGGAAGGTACCAGGAAGGAACCAGGCGATGTCGCGATGATCTCAGGTGAAGAAGTGAAACCTGTCTCTACAGCCACGAGGATCAGGAGGTGTCAACAACAACCATGAGGTGGATTTGAGCTGAACCACAAAGGATCTAGTTGACTGCGGTGTCGGTATCCGGACTGGACACAACAAGCCTTGGCAACCGCAACCCACGCAGGAAGTGAAGATGGGCTTCGGGGCAAACCAGCAAGGTCTGAGGAGCTTTTCCTTCACAGGGAAGCTGTAGCAAGCCTGGAGCAACCTGGAAAGCAGTTTGGTTTGAAAGGAATGTCTTGAGGGGGCTCACTAGCCAATGGGCTAGCAACCAAGAAGACGTGGCAAGCTAAAGTGCAAGAGCAGACCCCACGCGGCACTCATAGAGTGTGGAGGGCTGAGCTTCAGGGCAAATGGCGCTAGGTTCTGGGGCTTCTCGTACCCTAATGCACAACTGCGAGTTACCTCGGAAGTCGATGCAGTTAGCAAAATGCAGGATGTCCAGGGTATCTAGTCCCACATCTCTTGTGTCGCTTTGCTGTGGATGTGGGTTGAAGTCAGAGAAGTCTGAGAGTCCAGTTCCTGTGTCGCTAAGTCTTCGGGTTCTGGCGGGAGCGTTGACAAAGCAGACCAGCAAGTTACTGGTGGTGCCTATTTGCACAGGATGGTCACTCCTTGACCACAAGGGAGATGTCTTCCGACTTCTAGTCAGAATAGAATGTTGGAGGTCCAAGAATTCTGTATCAAAGTTTCGTTCCAGGATAATCTAAAGTCCTGGGGACACAGCTCCTATACTTATACTGAGTTAAGGGGCTGGATTACCTGCTAGTTCCCTCCAATGGGTGGACCTGGGAAGGGGTGGTTACACCCCTTTCCCTTTTTCCAGTTTCAGGCCAGAGCAGGGCTGGAGTGCCCCAGCAACTGGTTTGAACCCGGCTATGCATGGAGCACCTTGTGTGCCCCAGGCAATGTCTCAAGAAGCATCTGCTGATGCAGCCCTGCCTGCCCCAATACACAAAACCCTGTCTGGGGAGGTGCTGGCACCTCCCTGGACAGGAAGCCTATTGTCCAGGCCTCCCCTGCAGGAGTTTTGTCCAGCAGCAGGAGGTCAGACTCGTGTCTGTGTCAGCAGCATCCATTTTGTGATGCTGAGGCTCTGTTTAACTTTAACCGGGTAAAGCAGTAACTACATATCGTCTCCCTCTAGAAGGGTGGAATGCTACCCCCGCCGCCAGGATTGGCAGGGGGGGGGGGGGTAGTTTCCAAAGTGTTTGACACTTTACATGACATGTTTTGATGAAGTCAAACCTAAGTTAGCATTAACCGCGAGGATTATAATGCACTTAAGAGTATATGGTAGGGCTATATCATAGAACAGCTATAAGGAGATGGTTCCGAAAGCTGCAGAGGGGCTCAGCTCATGCTAGGGCACCCTCTCACATACAACCAAGCACTCTGCCTCCAGGATTGTCGATGTCTACCATAGGAGTGACTTATAGGTGCATATGTGTCTAAATGTATAGGTAGATATAGGTATACTATATCTAAGTAAGGGGTGATTACACCAGCTTACCCAAGGTGAATGATCAGCCTGTGGGGTCAGTTTGGATGGCCAGCCAGGGATGGCATAATGCTTGCTGCAACCCCCGGTAGGCCTTGGATGCACCTATGCCCTGGGTACCTGTGGTACACTATACAGGGGCTCACAGAGGTGACCCAATATTCAATCTGGTATGTACCTAAAGTACATGGTATCAATTTAGAGAGAGAACAGCTGGGATGTGGGTCTGATTAGAAAGCCCACAGCCACACTAAAGTCGAAACGCCAGAAAATCACAGCAAAAAGTGGGGGTGACCATAGGAAGCAGACCCTACTCTCCTACAGTGGTGGTATTGGTGGAGCTGTTATTGGTATTGGTGGTTGTGGTTGTGGTATTGGTGTTACTGGTGGTTGTATTGGTGGTGGTGGTATTGGTGGTGGTAGTATTGGTGTTGGTGGTGGTGGTATTGGTGGTGGTGGTATTGGTAGTGGTGGTGGTATTGGTGGTGGTGGCATTGGTGGTATTGGTGGTGGTTGTATTGTTAATGGTGCTATTGGTGGCAGTGGTACTGGTGGTGGTGGTACTGGTAATGGTGGTGGTATTGGTGGTGGTATTGGTGGTGGGGGTATTTTTTGTGGTACTGGTGGTATTGTTTTGGTGGTGATGGTATTGGTGGTGGCATTGGTATTAGTGGTGGTATTGGTGGTGGTATTGGTGGTGGTGTTATTAGTATTGGTGGTTGTGGTATTGGTGGTATTGGTGGTGGTAGTATTGGTGGTGGTTTTCGTGGTGGTGCTGGTATTGGTGGTGGTACTGGTGGTGGCATTGGTGGTATTGGTGGCATTGGTGGTATTGGTGGTGGTTGTATTGGTGGTGGTGGTATTGGTGATGGTGGTAGTATTGGTGGCATTGGTTTTGGTGGTGGTATTGGCGATGGTATTGGTATTGGTGGTGGTGGTGGTGGTATTGGTGGTGGTGGTGATGAAGCAAAGCTTCGCATATTTTGCGGCTTGCCGAAGTCAAGAACCTCGTTTATGTGTAATAAGGTAACAAATGTATGTTTTACTAACGTTTATGTTAAGTTTGAACATAGATAGTGAAGCTTGCACATGTGTTTTACTAAAATAATTTACCCAAGTCACCTAAAATGGCCGCCGCTTGTATTTAGTTACTGCGCATGCGTCAGCCACACTCACGTGTCCTGACGCGTCTGCAGAAGTGGAGGGAAAGTTATGCGCATGCGTAATTCATAGCTGTGCTTATCATGTGGTACTGCTCGTGCCACTGCTCTTGTGACTGTGTCAATGTAGCTAACATTTTAATGCAATAGTTTTATTTCTTGATGATGAGTCAAAAGTACAAATCCTGTGATGTATTTTCATAATGACATTATTATGTATTAATTTGTTTTTCGCTTACTTTTTATGTACCGCGGGGAATGGGGTTTGTCTGTGCCGAGAACCATTTTGGAGGTCCTTCTGCGCCTGCGCGACCTGCCAAGCCAGAGCAGACCTTGAATGATGGAACTCAGCCAGTTGGCAGTGATGAGCAAGATGCTCCTGAGAACGACCCGAAAACTCGGCTGAACCAATCACATGTGCTCACAGAGCAACAATATTAAAGTTGCCATTGTATTTCTGCACCAGTTCTCATGAGAACCCCAATCTAGTTAGGCGGTAGCCTATTATGCAAATGTAGGCTTGAAACTCTATGTCGTGATTGGTGTGCTACCCAAATCCTACCTTAGGACCAATCCAAATTGAAGGATTCTGACACTTTGCAACATTGGGGGGTGGTACACTGACCCCAAACTGTATATCTACCCTGGGTTCACCTAGTGAACCGTCCGACTTGTCTGGTTTAGCTGACCTGTCACTGACCCAACGCACTCAATAGGTGACTGAAGATACAGAGCGCTGCGAAGCACTCTGTCCGAATTTGACCATAGACTGAGGTTCTACTGAACCTTAAAGTGCTGGCAAAGCACTTAGCTGGGAGTTCGCTGACCCAATCGGGGTCTTGATCGATAGCTGCAGAGCGGGTGGAGCGCAGGCGTTGCTTCCGAACTGTGGGTTCCGGTCCTGTCCTGAAGAGGGTCCTGTCCTGAGGGTTTGCTGTCCTGTCCTGAGGATCCTGTCCTGATTCCTATTCCGAGGGTATCCTGTCCTGTCCTGGGTGTCCATTCTGCACTTGCTGTCCTTTGAGGGGTATCCTTCCTTGAGGGTTTCCTGTCCTTAACTGACCCGTGGCCAGGGTTTGGTTTCCACACCTTTTTAGGTAAATATTGCTCTGAAACTCTTAAAATCTTGCACCTTCTGAATTTCTAACTTTTGCTTTAATAAAGTTCATCATTGCATATGTTATATTTTCCATGCCTTTCCGCAACGATTGAAAGTCAATTACATATTTTTCCATAAGTTTGTTCCTATGTCTTCTCACTTGTTAGACATTATATTTTGCATTTCGGTTTGTAATTTTCTGATATGGTCTAGAACTTCATTGCCTAGATTGTTCAAAGGCCCATTCACCTTAAGTGAAGCGTGTTACTCATTGTAGGCCCTCCTATAGTTACCCACACTTAGTCTGCCCATGTTTAGATAATACTGAATTGCATATTATTTTCTCGTTACATTTTTTCAGTATTTGAATGATTACTCTGTCATTATTTCTTTATGCCTATATAATTTACGTTATCTTGGTTATTGATTGCCTTATTTTACTGTACCTCATGCAAGAAAATATTGAATTTAGATAAACATTTTAAAACTTCCAGTTGTCCGTGGTCATTTAAACAGTATTTGAATGTTATTGTTTGGGTTTGCATTTTGCTGCCTTTCTTTTACAGCTAGCTCCCTGATTCATTGTGGTCATTAGGTACCCGCATCGGTGGATGGTAAGTCGGGTGCACTGAAAATTATTAGCAGGGAACACACACACATCAACTTGGTAGAGCTCGTGAAGTCACCTGATCGATGTATATGGTGATTTGAAAGTATATGGGCCCTGAAGCCGGAAACGGCGAAAACTATTGGTCGGGTGGCCTCGCGCGCTCTATCAGTTTTCTGGTAGCTAGAGGATGGTTAGGGACTAGTTGAGAGTAAGGCAGGGATTAGTTGGACTAGTTGAGTCGGAAGCTGCTATTATATTGATGCTGCTAGAAGAGCGGCTGTTCTAAGAGACCTGATCATTCTCTTGTGAATACGCTGCTGAAACTCATGAATTTTTGCATTTTTATTATTCTTGTTCTTATATTGTTATATGTACTAATCCATGCATTTGTAAACCGTATCGTTACATGTTGTCCGAACTCCCCGGGGAATTGAAAGGGCAAGTGGTGAATAGAATCCATTGTCCTGAGGTCACAGGTTCGAGGAAAGTTAGGTGCAGGTTAGGATAACCGGGAAGCACTAACTAGGGTTTTCTGAATACATGTGTGAATAAATGACAGTAACGGGGTTCATTGGCAAAATTCCCATAGTGGCGTAACCTAGTAAGGGTCACATCGGAAGAGTAGCAGGTTCCTCGGAGCTAGCGTGAAAGCAGAGGGGTCCGCTGAGAAACCTTAAACTCGGAATATATCCCGGAAAGAAGTGGATGAGTTTAGGGGAATAACAGGTTCATCGATGCTAGAGTGAAGGGTAGGCGGAAGAGATCTGCCCGCAGCGAGTGAAAAGTAAATGGAAGTAGTTTACTTGCAGTAAAACAATTCTTTCTCTGTCTAGACACTTGAGCACTGTGGCGAATGTGTATTTGTTGTAAAATAACCAAGCACTGAGCACTTTAAAAGAAAGAAAGTTTCCGTTACCTTGTGAAGGGAGGGAGTCAGTCGCGAAGCGCCTCTGACGTCACTCTGTGTCGCGCTGGGATTGGTAGAAGCAGCGGGCGGGTAGCGGAGCTGGAATTGTAAAGGAGGGGTGAGCGCCGGAGCGTGGGAACTGTCTCACGAAGGGGCCGCGCACCCATTGGCGGAGCTTATTTAGTGTCGTGCACCCATTGGTTGCACGAATTTCTGAAGCGCGTTCTGATTGGAGATAGTTTGTAAACAAAGTTTAGCGCAGAAGTCGTATGTGGCACTCGCAGACTACAGGAACTCGACCTGATCCAAGGCACCTAGGGTTTGAAAGGGATCAGTGGAAGACTAATAGATACGATATTATGTACGGAACCAAGAGAAAAATGTCCCTTATAAGTAAGGTGAAAAATTATTTTAAAACGGACAAACCGATTAAATCTAGGGAAGGTGTTCTTGTCCCACCACCTAATACTCCTGCCTCATTCATGATGTTTGACCGAGGGTACAATACCTGTGTGTGGTTGGAGAATTGGGTGAAATACACAAAAGATGACGGAGTATTGGCTTTTCCGTTAGATGGTACTTTCAATGGTAGGATCCTATTTAATTTAAGGACTCGGATGAACGAATTGCATCCTAGACCGAGACTAACGCAGTATGAGGCATTGGAGGAATGGGAGATTGAGGCTTTTGAAAGAGAAAGACCCCGAATGGACAAGGGTTTGACCAAGTGGTACCCCAGGCAGAAACAGGAGTCCAGGGATAAAAGGATGAAACAGTGGAGGCAGAGCATGATTGTTGAGGGTCTGTTTCCCATGATGCCGGCATGTCATAACATTGGAGCGGGTGAGAAAAGTACTGAAAAATGTAAGCATTGGGGGGCCCTGGGGGAATCAGATGATGAACTAATAGATGACATCTGTACCAGAAGTCCGCCACCTTACAATGAGGGAACCCGACCTTCCAGTGTAGGAGATGCTCCCCGACGCCACTTCCTAAAGGAAGAAGACAGGTCCCTGGGACTGGGAGGGGGTGGTCAAGTATTGCCCTATCCTGAAAAACCCGAACCGGCGGAAACAAGGGATATATATCCCAAAGTGCCCGCGAGCCAGGAAGAAAAATATTCACGTACGAAAATCTTTTTTCCCAGACCCTTGTATGAAAGCGAAGAGAAACCATCGAATTCAGGACTGCCTTTTGTTCAACCTCCATATGGGGAAGAGCGCAGGTCCTTTAATACTGGAACTTTATTCCCGAAACCAAATTATGGGGGAGGACCAAGTGAAACGCATCCTACTGCCCCGAGTTTTACTCCTCCATTGACCCCACAGATATTACATGACACAACTTTAAGAAGGGTACTAGTGGAAAAGGAGCAAGAGGCTCTAGCTAGACAAAGGACAGAAATAATTCAGAAAATTTCCCAGTTAAATACCAGTCCTGAGGCATTGACTATTCCAGTAACTATTGGACCGGTGGTCCCGTTATACGGAAATGGTCAGGGAAATCCGATTACTCCAGTTATGACCCCAGTCATGGCAACCCCGAGACAGGAACCGATCATCATAGATGATCAGTCCAGTGAGTGCGAGTCTGAAGTTGCGTTCTTGGAATTGCCAAACAAACAGACTGGAAAGGGAATACAGCAGAGGCATAACCCTTTTAATACAAAAGAAATTAAATTAGAGTCAGCAACAGGTACTAGGAATGTCTCTCTGGTAACTCCGGATGAAATTGAGAGTTGGAGTCGTGAATTAGAGAAACAGACTCCGCAAACGAAACCTTTAGACCTCTACAAGCTGAGGGTCGAAATAGAAGAATTAATGGCAGGAAATGTGGGGTTGGATCGATTGAATACCTACTCTGAAGAAGAATTGTCGTTCATATGTAAAAGCTTTACAAGGAACACCAGAGTGCTCCACGAAAAACTGACCGAAACAGCAGTTAGTATGGGGGTAGATATCTCAAAATCCAAGCCCTTACAGAAACCGTACAGAGCAGACTTCTCAGACAAAGATATAGAACACCTGAATGTGGCAGGGAAGAAGTTGCAGATTAAAGAATTAATGGGGGTACTGCAGAAATGGGGAGATGTGGAAAGATGGAGAAGCAGGTGGGCGAAAAAGAGGGAAGAGGTTCGCTCCCGACAAGTGACTCCTGAGTTTGCTTTAAGGGAGGTAGAAAAACCTGAGCAGTTATGCCCCATGCGCGAAGTTCCAGGAGGGAAATATGTGCATGTCCCCTGGTCTAGGCAGGATATTGTGTCCTTCACGAACGATTTTCCAAAATTACGAGAGAAACCAGTTGACTGGTACAGGCAGGTGGAGAGGTTCGTGAAGGTACAGAAATGTCTGTGGAAAGACCTGGATGGGTTTTTCGACATTGTGGTTCCAGTAGATTTATGGACCCAGTGTAAAATAGCCATAGACTGGCCCAGTGAGGAGTATCCCAGAAACAAGGAAACTGGGGAGCCATCAAAGGATGTCATGCGAAAATATGAGCAGGTAATTCAGCATTTGAAAGAAAAGGTGCCCGCAAAAGAAACTGATTGGACAAAAATAGATAGAACAACTCAGGAAAGGGACGAGACAGTGCACTCCTTCTATGAGAGGTTATTGCAGGTATTTAAAACATACAGTGGTATTGATAACATCGATTTGAAGGACATGACGCACTTTATTTACAGGTTTGTAAATGGTTTAAGACCTGAAATTTGTCAGTGGATAAAAGATAATAAAATCTGTTGGCATACTAAGAAAATGGATGAGGTCCTGCGGTACGCTAAGTACTGCGAGGACGAGATGGCAGAGAAGAAAAAGGCCTTTAAGGAAAAGGTGATGTGGGCTCAGGTGAAGCTCGCAGAACAGCAGGAAAAACAATTGAGTAACATGGTTAAGAATGCTGAGAACAAAAGTCCTGGGGGAGGGGGTGGAGGAAAGCCCCGGCCCAAATTTAGCAGGGAAGAGGCTATGAAGAAATTTCCCTGCCATCAGTGCGGCGAAATTGGACACTGGCGAAACGAGTGTCCCCAATTAGTAGATGCTAATGAAAAAACTCCTGATTTAACTCCACAGACGCAGAAAGAAAGACCAAGAAAGACTCAACCCCAGGTAAAAACAGTCCAGGTGCCTCGAGCACCCAAGCAGGTTTACAGGGGAAGACAGGCAGAAGATGAAGAGATAGAGGTTTGGGAAAGCGGGGAGAACAGAAATACAGCAACTTCGCAGTATCTGCTAAATGATACCTTCCTTTGTAATGATCAGGACTGACGGGGCCTGAGAGGGGAGGACGAGGAGTGCGTACTTGGCGCTTCCTTGCCGGTGGACCAGTCTGGACCATATATTGAAGGAAAGGTTGACGGAAATGATGTCACCTTTCTGTTGGACACTGGCGCTACCCGTTCTACTGTAAGAACAGTGGACGTTCCAAACCTACCCCTCTCGGGAGAAAATATCCAAGTAGTGGGTGTATCTAATCAATTGATTAGTACTCCTGTTACCGAACCAATGGAGATTTCAATTGGAAATTTTAAACAGATGCATAGATTTGTCGTCTGTGACACCAGTCCAGTGAATTTACTGGGTCGTGATTTGCTGTGCAAAATGAACTGTACCATCTTTTGCACACCAAAAGGTGTTGAAATACAGACCCCAGATGAAGATGGCATTTATAAATTATTGTTACTTAGACCTGACTCAGAAATTAAAAGATTGACCCTGCAGGACTTGCCCCAAGAACTTCAGGAAGCCGTAAAGCCAGAGGTGTGGGATTTCACTGGAAAAGATGTGGGGTTGATGAAAGATGTGGACCCCATACAGATAGCCATCAAGGACAATGCAGTATATCCTAACACTAGGCCCTACCGAATGAATGCTGAAGTGAAAGCAGGTGTCACTCTGGAAATACAAAAATTATTAGAAGGAGACATCATACAGGAAGTGATGAGCAGCCCATGCAACTCACCGATTATGGGCATCAAAAGGCCTAGTGGCAAGTATAGGGTAGTGCAGGACCTGAGAAAGGTTAACAAAATTGTAGTTCCTTGCTGCCCTATTGTCCCGAACCCTGCAGTGATATTGTACCAGATTCCTTGGGATGCTGAATGGTTCACTGTGATTGATTTATGTCATGCATTCTTTTCGATACCCCTGCACCCCGACAGCAAATTTCTTTTCTCATTTGCCTTCGAAGGTCACGTGTATTGTTGGAACCGGGTCCCTCAAGGGTATACAGAGAGCCCCTCTATCTTTAATCAGATCTTGAAAAAATGTCTAGAGACTTTGATCTTACCTGGGAACTCTGTGTTAGTGCAGTACATAGACGACCTTCTACTGGTGTCTAAAAGTCATAGGGACTGTGTAGTTGACACCATTGCCCTCTTAAATCATCTGTGTGAGAAAGGGCATAAAGTGGCCCCTGACAAACTACAGTTCTGTGCGAAATCAGTGAAATATCTGGGACACCAAATAGAAAAGGGTGTCAGAAAAGTCACATCAGAGAGAGTGAGAATAATTCAAAAGATGCAGTTGCCCCGTACTCAAAAAGATGTCAGAATGTTCCTGGGTGTATTAGGGTACTGCAGGCAGTGGATTCTGGGATTTGCAGCCTTAGCCAGGCCCTTGATAAAAATGACCACGAGAGGAATGCCAGATGTTGTAGAGTGGGACGATGAAAGCCTAATGGCTTTCACAAGACTGAAAAACTGTCTGTGTACAGCCCCTGCGTTGGGAATGCCAGATTATTCCAAAGAATTTGCCTTATTCTGTGACACTCGCGATAATTGCGCATTGTCAGTCCTGACTCAAGAACATGGCACGACCAGAAGGCCTGTGGCCTATTTCTCTGCCACTTTGGACCCAGTAGCTGCTGGGTTACCAGGCTGTCTGAAAGCAGTAGCTGCTACCTGTGCAAGTTTGGAACAGAGTGAGTCCATTGTCATGGGACATCCTGTGACCGTGTATGTTTCACATGGAGTGGTAATTCTATTGACCAGAACTAAAACACAGTATCTCACCCCTAGTCGGCTGACTAAATACGAGAGGATTCTTGTGGGTGCAGCAAATGTAAGCATTGTTAGGTGCGGTATTCTGAACCCTGCCACTTTACTCCCCGACCCCTTGGAAATAGAAGGTGGGGATGATGATGAACATGATTGTATTGACCTGACAGAGTTCAGTACTAAACCACGCCCAGACATAAAAGAAGTGCCATTGCCTGAACATGATAAAGAACTATTTGTGGATGGTTCCTGTCTAAGACATGAACTAGGAGGCCTGAGTGCTGCTTATGCAGTAGTCTCTTTCACAAAAATTGAAGAAGCAGGTTACCTATATAACATCAAGTCTGCACAAGTAGCCGAATTGATAGCTATGATAAAAGCTTGCAAAATTGGGAAGGACTTACGCATAACAGTGTATACTGACAGTCAGTACTGTTATGGAGTTGTGCATGACTTTGGCCAATTGTGGCTGCAGAGGGAATTCATGACTTCCTCAGGTACTCCCATTCGGAATGCAAAGGTTGTTCATGACCTTTTAGAGGCCATCCAGTTGCCCAAAGAACTGGCAGTGGTAAAATGTGCTGCTCATAAAAAGAGCATGGACAAAGTATCACTGGGAAACGATTATGCTGATCGAGTGGCCCAATGGTGTGCCAAAGATCGGTATATTGTAAATCCAAAACGAGGGGGGCCAGGAACCAGCTGCCAGCTTCAGGTGTTTGAAGAAGTGCCTACATGGGATGAAGTGAGAGAGTGGCAGGAATCGGCTCCTTGGCAAGAAAGAGAGAAATGGAAGGAGGATGGGTGTAGACCGAGACGTGTGGATGGTGTGATTTTGGGCCCAACTGGTATGCCTGTGTTACCCCGACACTTGCTTGGCACAATGGCAAGATTAATACATGAAGGATCACACATTGGTAGGGATGCCATGATTCTGGTATTTCAACAGACTTGGTACAGTAAGAAGTTCAGGAAGGTAGCAGAGTCCCTCTGCCAGAGGTGCCTGTCATGTCAACAGATGAACCCAGGCAAGAGGACAATGGTTGAACTGAGCAAGATTGGGAGATCAGGGGGTCCCTTTGTAAGGATACAGATTGATTTCATCACCATGCCCCGTTGTGAAGGGAAACGATATGTCCTTGTCATTGTTTGCGTATTTTCAAAATGGGTAGAAGCTTACCCTACTCCCCAAAGTGACGCACTGACAGTAGCGAAGTGTTTACTAAAAGAACTGATACCTAGATTCGGAATACCATACATTATTGAATCAGATAAGGGTGGACATTTCCAGAATGAAATACTGGCTGAACTCTGTAAGGCCTTTGGAATAAGGCAGAAACTCCATTGTGCATACCACCCAGAGGCTTCTGGAATAGTGGAACAAGTAAATGGAACTATAAAAAACAGACTAGCAAAGCTGACAGATGCTACTGGCATGACCTGGGTGAAGGCCCTGCCGCTGGTCCTAATGGGACTGAGAAGTGTTCCTGACCGCAAGACAGGCCTAAGTCCCCATGAAATCATTATGGGAAGAGTGATGAGACAAGCATGGGTGCCAGGAAGCAAACTGTTGAGTATTACTGATGATTTGGTGCTTGAATACTGCAGAAGATTGGGTGACCAAGTGCGTTCTATCTCTCGCCAGATTGGAGACGACGGCATCCTCAATCCAACGACTCCTCTCCACAACTTGGTTCCAGGAGACTGGGTCAAAATAAAGAAGCACACTCGATCTAATTGTCTGGCACCAAGGTGGGGAAAGAAACGCCAAGTAATCCTGGTAACAACCACTGCAGTGAAGGTCGCAGGTGTTCCCCAGTGGATCCACGCTGGACACACCCAGAAGGTATTACCAGACAAAGAATTTGCAGAAGAAGGGCAACCAGCAGAGGACCCTGCAGGAGCCAGTCCAGAAGCAGCTGACAACGAGCAGCCCAGCACCAGTCAGGCTACAGGAACAGCAGACGTTGGCCCAGGAGTAGTTGACTACGAACTGCCAAGAATCCAGCCTGCTGAAGAGGTCCAGGAAACTGAGCCAGGAGTAGCTGAAGACGAGCTGCCAAGCATATGGCCGGAAGAATGGATACCGATGATTGATCTGACCGAAGATCCTATCAGAACAAGAGAGCGACTTAGTGAAGGTAGAGAGTGGACTAGTCAGGAAAAGCAAGGCACAGGCGAAGAACCTCAGCCGCTTGAGATTCACATCAAAACTGAGGAAGGAGAAGGTCAGACAGGGACAGAGCAGGTGTTCGATACACCACCGCTAACACCTGATGCAGATAAAGGAGAGACTAGAAATAGAGTGATAGTTCGAGCAGAAGAAAATCAAGAGATCGAAGTGCTTGAACAGGATCAGAGAGGGTTAGAAGAACGGGTTCAGGAAACAGAAACAGAAACAAAGACAATCGAAAGCCAAAAACAAAATATTCCTGAACAAGGCCAGATTAGCAACCAGGCAGAAGAATTTGATGCTAGCCCTGGAACTAGCCAGATAGGGGAAGTAGAAGAAGAAAGTGGAGAAGAATTACCACAAGATAAAGAGAACAAGAGAATAAGAAAAGAAAGTGAAGTCCAAGTACCGACTAAGAGACTAAAGAAAAGAAACAACCTTGAGCCTAGGTTTGTAAAAAGATTGAGACTAAGGATAAAGACAGTGGAAGAAAAACGTGCAGAAGCAAGAAGAAGTGCTCGGATAGCAGAACAAGAAGAAGACTCTTCCAAAAGAAGGAGTGAACGAATAAAAAGACAAAACAAAAAGTACAAGTCTCCTGAATGGACACTGGTTTTGGAAGAACTTGAAGATCTTGATATAACTGACGTGAGCGACGGAGAGCCCGTCCCTGAGTACTCAGCTGAAGAAGAAGACGAACCACCGTGAATTTGCACAAAGTAAGCTAATTGTGTAAAGCCAAAAAGAGGGGTTCGAGAAACTCCTTCTGAGCCAAAATGTCTGATTCAACAGTGAATGGTAGACCTAGTTGCAGCCGTTTTAAGACGTGTTGCAAGGTGTGTATATGTAGTGTAGTAGTACTGATAGTTATCTGGATAGGATTAACAATTTTCATTCCCTTTGCTGTAAGTAAAGATACTAACATTGTCCCTACTGAAGTTGTAAATACTGACAGTGAGGAGCTAACAACACAGAGTGTAGCACGACATGAAAGAGCCCTGAGACAAACAAAACAGAACTTAGAAGCATCAGATGAGGGAGGACTACATTATCATGGAGTTAAGAACAAGACACACTTAAATGTTTTCGCAAACTTATTAATACACTATGTAGAGACTATGGAAATTGAAGATTGCTATGTCTGCATGAAGCTACCTACTTCTGTGGCTGAAGGCGTGACATACCATCACCTGCCATTGACATATGGAATCTCCTGTAGCATTTTAGCTAGTTTATTTTACAAAAGGGGACCGTTACAGTATTATTACTCTAACAATGACGTGATCTTTTCTGAACTTCCTATACGTGGGAACTTGAATCCTGTACATACCAAAAGTGACACCATAAGATATATGGGAGACTACTTTCTGACTATAGGTAACATTGACATAGCAGACGCACACAGAGATAACTTGACTTGTTCTTTGCGTGAGCAGGAAAAAATGTTCCTGAACATGGCAGAGAAAAGAAGAATTAAAATTCAAAAGAAGGCTAATGACGAAAGTCAGAAAAAGCCAAAGTGGGCAGAGAACATGGAAGGCACCTCATCTGGTGGAGCGGGTCCTGCTCTGTTGCTGGATTTTGAAAAGAAAGGCAAGCTATGTCTTCACCGCGAGAAGACTAGCTATTATAATAATGTTTTCATTGGTTCCAGTGAATGCGAACATAATTACAAGGTAATTGGAGGTTGGGGTTTCAAAAATGGGTCAGAGCCTGTGTTTCCTGGAATTTATTATATTTGTGGGGACAAGGCTTATTTCAAATTGCCGGATCACTGGTATGGAAGCTGCTACTTTGGCATTGTCTTCCCGAAAATATACCATGTGAATGGGAAAGCTGGAAGCAATGAAGATACTAATGGCTTAGTGCGTAGTAAAAGAGAAAGTATAGGTGAAATTATGGGTAGTATTTTCAGTGCACTGATACCTGGAGTGGGAGTGGTTCTGAACACTCACAGAATTTGCAAATTGTCTACTATAGTAGATGTACTGTCTACTGAAACAGCTCATGGATTTCTGCTGGTCAATACTGAAATGGTTGCGATCAGATCAATGGTTTTGCAGAATCGACTTGCTCTTGACACCTTATTAGCGAAAGAGGGCGGAGTCTGCCGGATGTTGAAGGCGCAACATTGTTGCACTTATATTCCGGATAAAAGTGTACAGATCAAAAGATATGTGAAAAACATTACTAACTTGACAAAGGAACTCAAACCACTCGAGGTTGATAGTGCCTGGAAGAGACTGGTAGATGGTCTCTCAAATGTAGGTCATTGGCTTGCTAGCATAGGTAAAAGCTTATTGTTCAAAATTCTGATGCCAATTGGTATTATAGGTCTTATTATACTTTCCATTTTCTTATGCTGTAAATGCCGCAAGCGCACCAAAAAGCACGAGGTAAATGCAAGAGGAGTGAAACGAAGTGTGGATGAGATTGAATTAGAGGAAGTGAATGATCAGATATACAAAAAGGTGAAGACTTCTCACCCTACTAAAACTGAGAGAGAAAAGTTAGAACGGTTGCTGGAAGAAATAGAACTTTATAAAGTGTGAAAGAAAGTTGGCATCTGGTTCCATTATAATTTGTGATGATAGTAAATATCATCAAAGAGGGGATTGATGAAGCAAAGCTTCGCATATTTTGCGGCTTGCCGAAGTCAAGAACCTCGTTTATGTGTAATAAGGTAACAAATGTATGTTTTACTAACGTTTATGTTAAGTTTGAACATAGATAGTGAAGCTTGCACATGTGTTTTACTAAAATAATTTACCCAAGTCACCTAAAATGGCCGCCGCTTGTATTTAGTTACTGCGCATGCGTCAGCCACACTCACGTGTCCTGACGCGTCTGCAGAAGTGGAGGGAAAGTTATGCGCATGCGTAATTCATAGCTGTGCTTATCATGTGGTACTGCTCGTGCCACTGCTCTTGTGACTGTGTCAATGTAGCTAACATTTTAATGCAATAGTTTTATTTCTTGATGATGAGTCAAAAGTACAAATCCTGTGATGTATTTTCATAATGACATTATTATGTATTAATTTGTTTTTCGCTTACTTTTTATGTACCGCGGGGAATGGGGTTTGTCTGTGCCGAGAACCATTTTGGAGGTCCTTCTGCGCCTGCGCGACCTGCCAAGCCAGAGCAGACCTTGAATGATGGAACTCAGCCAGTTGGCAGTGATGAGCAAGATGCTCCTGAGAACGACCCGAAAACTCGGCTGAACCAATCACATGTGCTCACAGAGCAACAATGTTAAAGTTGCCATTGTATTTCTGCACCAGTTCTCATGAGAACCCCAATCTAGTTAGGCGGTACCCTATTATGCAAATGTAGGCTTGAAACTCTATGTCGTGATTGGTGTGCTACCCAAATCCTACCTTAGGACCAATCCAAATTGAAGGATTCTGACACTTTGCAACATTGGGGGGTGGTACACTGACCCCAAACTGTATATCTACCCTGGGTTCACCTAGTGAACCGTCCGACTTGTCTGGTTTAGCTGACCTGTCACTGACCCAACGCACTCAATAGGTGACTGAAGATACAGAGCGCTGCGAAGCACTCTGTCCGAATTTGACCATAGACTGAGGTTCTACTGAACCTTAAAGTGCTGGCAAAGCACTTAGCTGGGAGTTCGCTGACCCAATCGGGGTCTTGATCGATAGCTGCAGAGCGGGTGGAGCGCAGGCGTTGCTTCCGAACTGTGGGTTCCGGTCCTGTCCTGAAGAGGGTCCTGTCCTGAGGGTTTGCTGTCCTGTCCTGAGGATCCTGTCCTGATTCCTATTCCGAGGGTATCCTGTCCTGTCCTGGGTGTCCATTCTGCACTTGCTGTCCTTTGAGGGGTATCCTTCCTTGAGGGTTTCCTGTCCTTAACTGACCCGTGGCCAGGGTTTGGTTTCCACACCTTTTTAGGTAAATATTGCTCTGAAACTCTTAAAATCTTGCACCTTCTGAATTTCTAACTTTTGCTTTAATAAAGTTCATCATTGCATATGTTATATTTTCCATGCCTTTCCGCAACGATTGAAAGTCAATTACATATTTTTCCATAAGTTTGTTCCTATGTCTTCTCACTTGTTAGACATTATATTTTGCATTTCGGTTTGTAATTTTCTGATATGGTCTAGAACTTCATTGCCTAGATTGTTCAAAGGCCCATTCACCTTAAGTGAAGCGTGTTACTCATTGTAGGCCCTCCTATAGTTACCCACACTTAGTCTGCCCATGTTTAGATAATACTGAATTGCATATTATTTTCTCGTTACATTTTTTCAGTATTTGAATGATTACTCTGTCATTATTTCTTTATGCCTATATAATTTACGTTATCTTGGTTATTGATTGCCTTATTTTACTGTACCTCATGCAAGAAAATATTGAATTTAGATAAACATTTTAAAACTTCCAGTTGTCCGTGGTCATTTAAACAGTATTTGAATGTTATTGTTTGGGTTTGCATTTTGCTGCCTTTCTTTTACAGCTAGCTCCCTGATTCATTGTGGTCATTAGGTACCCGCATCGGTGGATGGTAAGTCGGGTGCACTGAAAATTATTAGCAGGGAACACACACACATCAACTTGGTAGAGCTCGTGAAGTCACCTGATCGATGTATATGGTGATTTGAAAGTATATGGGCCCTGAAGCCGGAAACGGCGAAAACTATTGGTCGGGTGGCCTCGCGCGCTCTATCAGTGGTGTATTGGTGGTGGCAATGGTATTGGTGGTTAATATATTGGTGATTGTATTGGTGGTGGTATTGGAGGTGGTATTGGTGGTGGTATTGGTGGTGGCGGTGGTATTGGCATCGGTGGTGGTGGTATCGGTGGTATTGGTGGTGGTGGTGGTTTTGGTATTGGCAGTGTTATTGGTATTGGTGGTGATGTATTGGTGGTGGTGGTATTGGTGTTAATGGTGGTGGTGGTATTGGTGTGGTACTGGTGGTGGTTGTGGTATTGGTTGTGGTCATATTGGTGGTGGTGGTATTGGTGGTGGGTGGTGGTATTGGTGGTGGATGGTGGTATTGGTGGTGATGATTTTGGTGGTGGTGGAATTGGTAGTGGTGGTGGTATTGCTGGTGGTGGTATTGGTGGTGGTTGTGTTGTTGTTAATAAAATAGGCTTTTGAAAATAACCCATCAGGTGACTTTAGTACAGATGACATGTAACACAGATGTGCTGTTGTCCACTTCAGCCCATTAGCACAGGATTATGTGCTACCTGGAATTCACATGACTTAATTCACTGATCATTTCTAAATCCGTTTTACTTGGGGGGTTGAAACAGACAGGAGATAATGTGGGGTTGAAGTGCTTGAAAGGCAACCGTGTTATGGGGGTGGCTGTGCTGCCAAAAAAGAAACACAAGCGGAAAGCTGACGCAGTGCATGTCCGGCCTGCAGTAAAAGAAAGTCAATAGAGTAAATAGTGCTTACAGTCTGAATAACAGGTCCTGTGTAACAACTGAAGTAAAGGGGCCAGTAGCCATGGGAGGTTACAAATGAAGAAAAGGCTGTACTAAGGAGGGACTAACAAGCCTATTAACGAAGCAGAAGCCAGAATTTACGAAGGACAAAGACACAAGCCAATGAAAAATATGCGAGGAGAGAGGGTGCAGCTTCTCTCCCATACTCTACTACAGCAGTCTCAGAGAGCTAGCAGTGCATGCGGGCTGCCACTAGGGCCAACCTAAAAGAGGCTGCATTTAAAAAAGTTTACCTTATTAAAAAACAGAAGCAGGCCACTATACCTGTGATGCTATCCAATCATTGTGTAAAACAAACCACAGTGGGACCCGTAAGCCCAGTTAAGACTGGGGTAATTAGTGATGTCTGCTAAAATGTCTCAACAGGTATTGGTACAGAACTAGCTACACACTTAATTATTAAGAACACAAGGGGAAGTACCAAATATATTAGTGTATTTATATGACTGTTTCAGAACACAAGAACACATTTCTCAACAATAGGTGCAGTGAATATAACAAAGTTAACTCTTAGTGCTCATGAACCCATGTCCCTGAACGATGGATGTTAAGAACATGAAAAAAACAAAAGCTGCATACACATAAAGATTCATACAAAATCTCAGTACATGAGTACATTGATGAAACAAAAATGTATATAGTCATGTAGTAGGTAAATTTTTATTTTAACTGCCTCAAGTGTTGACGGTGTTTCGACCCCAATTATTGAGGGTCATCATCAGGGCAATAATGCATGTAGTTAATGTAGTTCTGACTAAAGGTCAAAGGAAACTGGCAACAAAGCTGTGATAGTTAAAGCAGGATAGTGGCAACAACTGGAATCAGTCGTAAGACAACACTTATCTGTGATGACTCTAACTGGATGCAGTCAGATCTTTATGCATCTTTACAGCACAATTGTATGAGAGGCCAAAACGATAAGATCTCATTCCAATTGCCAATTTTTATAAATATTGGCAGAGAAGTCAGAAGATGCCAAACACAAGGTCATCAAACACGCAGCTCCTAATAATTAATGCCCAATGTCTCCATTTACTTTGTAAACCGAGATGCCAGGGGGATCCAAAACCAACCAAATTAGTGCTGCCAATACTCCTGGATGGAAAAACAATTGAATTGTATTAGCGCGTCAATTTCGAATAACCACTTCAATCGGTTGCCTCCATCATAAAATCATAGTGAGTCACAATTTGTGACCTCCCTCATGACTATTGATGAAGGAGGCTAGAATGTGATACTCCATGATTCAGATTTTTGTGAAGCAACCAATTTGTATATAGGTCACTTCACAACATTTCTTTCCTTTTTTTTAAATTTTTTTTATTTTATTAGGGATTTTACAGTGCATCATAGGAAAAAATAGAGATACTAATAAATTAATCCAATCAAGAACAAGGATAATCCTACATCGGGTATCAACAACAGTACAATAATACAATCCATAGGTAATAGATAGCCGAACACATCTTTTCTTACAATACAAAAAAAAAAAAAACAGTTCATCAAATAGGATTGAGAGATAAAAGCAGATAATAGAATAAGAAACCAATAAGAAACTCCAATAATTAGAGCTTATTCTGCCTCCAATTAGTTACTGGGGCCCAGATCTTCCTCCCAAACTCTCTTCGTTTCGCCCCTTTTTGTTCGTACAGGCAAGATTCGATATTATGGATTCCCAGAAACCTAGAAAGCCACATTTGGAAGGACGGAGCCACCACATCCTTCCACCCTGCTGAAATTAAGATCCTAAGAACGGCCACAGAGATAAAAACGAGGGCTTCTTCCTCTTTCCCCAGCTTTTGATTAAAATCAATGCCCGTAATTGCTAAGGTAGGGGATAGGACGATCTTTTTTCCTAGCAGCCCCTCCCAAAGCTTCTCAATCTCAGTCTTCACAGGGGTCAAGAGTTTGCAATTACAAAACATATGCAATAAATCTGCTTGTCCAGCCCCACATCTAGGACAGGTATCGTCATCCCTCTGACCCCAAGAAAACAGTTTAGAGGGTGTGTAGTATAAATTAAAGACAGTTTTATAATGCTGGGCCCGTAAATTTGAGGCTCTAAGGATCTTTTTATTCAATAGTAGAGCCAGGTATAAATCTACGTCGGGGTTCCCAAGTTTCCTAGACCATGCTGCTTCCATTTTCTCAACATCGTCTTGCACTTCCGAGAGAAGTATATTATACAAAGTCTTAATTTTTTTACTACCTTTAATCAAGGCCTCCAAAAGCGGGCAGTTATCCTGAGGTAATGGTTTTGGTCTGAGTCCCCTCAAAGATCTAAGCAGTTGACCATAAACAAACCAATGATTGGAGGGGATTCCAAACCTATTTTGCAGGGCCAGAAAGCTTACAACTACATCTCCATTCATTACTTCTCCCAGAGTCTTGATGCCCAACCCCCTCCAGATTTTAAAAGTCCTATCTGCCCCTATCCTTGAAAAGAGGCTCGAGTTGTAAATCTGTAGGAAAGGATTAATCTTTGGGATGTTACACTGCTTTCGACAGGCCGACCACACCCGCCAAACACTGTCTATAACCTTATACCTGGCTTTCTTATAAAATCTACGGTCCACTTCACAGAGCATTAGGCCCATCGCCTTCCTACCTAACAGCAACTCATAAATAGAGGGGGGTTGCTGATCTTCAAAATTTACCTCGTTCGAGCATGCCTCTGTCTGAAAAAGTACCGACATTTGTGATAAAAGGCAGGTCCAGTGGTACAACCTTAGATTTGGCAAAGATAGCCCACCCCTTTCTCTTGGAAGTGACAATAAATTTGTAGACCGCCTTACTTTCCCAAATTGCCAAATAAATCTAATACAGACAGATTCCAAATTTTTAATTATTTTCTCATCCAGGAGTAGCGGTATTGCCCTAAAGAGATATAGTATCTTAGGGAACATTGTCATCTTGACCGCATTAACCCTCCCGATCAATGAGAGATGCAGCCCATCCATTCTTCTCAGATCAGTCTCTATGGATTTACAAAGCGGTATATAGTTCTCCTCGACTATTTTCCCTACTGAAGCATTAATTTTCACTCCTAAATAAATTGCTGCATCAACATATCTGGAGTCGTTCTTTACTATATTTTTTGTACAAATAATTTGTGTCTTTGCCTCATTCAATAGATACCCTGAGGAAGCACCAAACTGTTTGGTGAGCTCAGACAGAACAACCATTGCCTGTTGGGGCTTTGTTGAAAAAACAGCGAGATCGTCTGCGTACGCTAGGATTTTATTTTCAAATCCATTAAAAACCACCGGACTTAGCCTTGGGCTACCCAAGATGGCTTGAATGAGGGGGTCAATGTAAAGAGAGAAGAGGATCGGAGAGCACGGGCACCCTTGGCGCGTTCCTCTCTCTATGGAGAACAGGTCAGACTTCTCCCCCATAACTGTGACTCTGGCCCTAGGCTCTAAGTACATTGCTCTAAGTGCTCTGATGGTTTTCTGTCCAAACCCTCTGCCTTCCAAGATACCCCAGAGAAACCTCCAATCCACACGGTCGAACGCCTTCTCTGCGTCGAGCAGGATCATGGCCATCTCACCTCCCGTGGCAGCATGGGCGTCAAATAAGGCTATTGCCCTGCTGGTATGATCCGTAGTGCCACGTCCGGGGACAAACCCATGCTGCCAAGGGGAAACAAGACCGCCGATAATCCTGCCCAACCTCAAAGCCCAGATCTTTGAATAAAGCTTAGTATCGGCGTTGATCAATGAGATTGGCCGGTAGGACCCCGGGTTCTCACTAGGCTTCCCCTTTTTAGGAAATATCACAATGTTAGTTTCTTTCCAAGAATCTGGGATCTGCCCGGTGCATATTACTCCATTGAAGAGATCAATTAATAACGGCATAACTTCTGGTTCAATACACTTATACACTTCTAATGGAATGCCATCTGGGCCGGCAGCCATCCCTGAGGCTAGCTCCTGTAGGGCAGCTTTGATCTCTTTTTCCGTGATATCCCTATCCAACTCTTCCTGAAGTGCCTTGTCCAATCGAGGTCCTATATCAGAGACATCATCCACTTGTCTCATATCCAAAACCTCTCCACGATACAATCCCTGATAAAATTTCCTGAATACCCCTAAAATCTCTTTAGCCCCTGTGAATTCCCTACCACTCTCTACTATTTTTAGGATGACATTTTTTGACTTCTCTTGACGTAATCGAAGGGCTAGGGCTCTGCCTGCATGTTCTCCCGTTTCATATCTCTTAGTTCTAGTGGCCTGATATTCCCCTATCGCCTTTTGAGTTATCAATCTCTGCAGTTCTGCCTTAATTGCTGATAGGGTATTATGACTGCTACTGCCATCGCCCCCCAGAGTGATATCCTTAATGTGCTCTTCTTCTACTTTTGCTAACCTCTTCACTAAATTCATTTCTTCCATCCTATCTTCACTTCTCAGCCTGGCTGCAATGCTAATTGTTTCCCCTCTGAATGCCGCATTAAAGGACTCCCACACCACGTTACGAGAGGAACTATATCTGTTGGCAGCAAAACAATTATCCGTCCACCTCTTGATATGGGCTACATATCTGGTCTCTTCCAGTAGCCTCCTCTCAAAGGACCAAGTGGACCTTACCCTTTCACACCTCTCTCTTTGGTATACGATTACTAAAGGATTATGGTCGGATATTAACATTGGTAGCCTGGATATGCTGACTCTATTAATTTCAGGGATAGAGATAAAGAAGTAGTCCAATTTAGAATATTTCTGGGCTGGATTTGAGAAATAAGTAACTCCAGAACTTTGGGGCTCCTTAGTCCCCCAGATATCCACTAATCCGAGTGAGTCCATAAGTGCGTATATGGCCCTAAGCACCCTAGGTTTACGCCCGGCATACTGCCCCTTATTAACCCAGTCTGCACAGATATTAAAATCGCCACATACTAAGAGCGGTGCAGGCCAACCAGCTAGTTCAATTTCCAAATGGTTAAAGATCTCAGGGTCATCGCCGTTCGAGCCATACACTGCACACAAAGTAAAGCCCATCTCTGCTTCTGCTATAGCCCATCTACCACAGCTATCCACCTTTGTCCTTTTCACACCTCCCAAAGATTTCCTGATCAATATAGCAACACCCCTATTGTAGAGGATTAAGATGAGCAGGCGGCCAAATCATACCCATTGATAGCCATCAGGTTCCGCTTTGACCAAGGAATATGGGTCTCCTGGAGGCATAGCACATCAATCTTATTAAATTTAACAAAATATGCCAATTTCTGTCTCTTCCGCCAATCATTTAGTCCACCCACATTCATTGTACAAATTCTAATGTCAGCCATCCTTACTTTTAATTCGATCCTCCAATTGACCATATATCTTAAGCCTTCCAAGATGCCTTAGATACCCTTTATAACCAGATAATATAACCACAAATACAATACCATTGATGCAACTTTTTCTCCCATTTTCTTTTTTCTCCCTGCCACACCCTCCCACTTCCCTCCCAATCCCAACCCCCCACCCAACCCCTCTGCAACCCAACCCCCCCTGCACCCCCCCCCACTCAACGAAGCGCACAGAACTAAACTGTGCATGTGATGAAAGTGCAGCGTTTGCGGTGAGGACAGCAATATACTTCTCTTAAAACTAAACTGTGCCCGAAAGATATACAAAACGTGAGAAAGCTACAAACAGAAGCAGGGCATGTGGATCAGCTTATCCTTCAGCTAGAGGCACCCGCTATTACCAATATAATATCCCCCGTGTAAAGCCTATTTGCCCAAACTGTCCAGATACTCCTTGGCCTTAATTTCAGAAGAGAAATACAGTGTTTTCCCCTCATTGATAACTTTTAACTGCGCTGGGTTGATTGAGTAGGCTTGGAGTTTCCTGTCCTGGAAGGGTTTGATCAGCCCCCTGAGGCGCCAGCGCCTTTCCACCGTCACGTGGCAAAAATCAGGGCGGCCAAAGAACGACACCCCATCACAGCTTCTCCTGGCATCAGGTCTTGCCCTCTCTGCGATTGCCTGCCGTAGGATAAAATTGCCAAGGAAAATCAGCACCGCCCTGGGTTTATCCCCTTCTTTAGCGTTCCGTCGGACTTTAAACGGGGTACGATGAACTCTTTGTAGTTCATTTGGCCAGTCCCAACCGGACAACTCGGGAAAGGCTTGCTGAAAAAGTTTAATGACGTAGGACCTGATGTCGGACCCCTCAATCCCCTCCGGAATTCCCAGGACTCTTAGGTTGTTCCTTCGGAGCCTATTCTCCATCTCCTCCAGCTTCCATTGTATGTCTGAAACCTGGGAGTACTGTGAGTCCACCTTCTCCACTGCCTTTGCCACCTCGGCTTCTGTAGCCACCACCCTCTCCTCCAAGTTTGACACTCTATCCCCCGTGGTAGCACAAGCTCTAGAGAGTTTCCGAACCGCTCCCTGCATTTTTCTCATAGCGGCCTGGGATTTCTGACTGTCTTGACGCGTTTCCTCTCTGTGTGCTAAAATCTCTTGATGAATTGTCTCCAACAGAGACAGTTGTGTCTGTTCCAGCAGAGGGCTGCCTTGCAGTGGTAAAGTTGGGGAGTGGTCCCAGGTTAGTTCTCGTCGTAGATCCCCTGCAGCATTTTGGAGTTTCAAGGCTGTAGCCGGCTGATCGTTCTCGGGGTCACTTTCTGATTCCACAAAAGAGCTACGTTCATCCTCATCTTCATACCACTCTGCTCCACCATCCGAGACAGAATAGAAGGCTTCACTTGGAGCACTCTCTTTCTCAATACTAGTGCCAGTTGCCCCATCAATAGCTTCATCCAGTACTGCTTCTGGGGGTATTATTATGCCAGGGGGTTTGCCACTGAGCCCCACACCAGCATTTTGGCTCCCCTTATTAAAGGTTATCAAACTTGCTGCCTCCGGATCATTTTCCAAACTTGCAGCCACAGTTAGCATCTCACTGGAAACAATGTCCACTCCCAGTTCCTTAGGGGTTTTCTCCTTGCCCGCTTTTGTGAATAAGTCCACAATTGTAGCAGCCTGCCGAGTCTTAGGTGTCTTGGGAACACCTTGCTGCCTTTTCTTTTGCTGGGACTGGGGCTGGAGCTGACTATCCTCGCAAATGTCATTGGGGGCGGTGCTCTCATTTTCCCCCTTTAACGCTCCCTTTTTCTTCATGACATTTGCTTTGGAACCCGGGTTCTGTTTAGGAGCCATACCTTTAACCAGTAGCCGTCTCTGCAGCCGCCCAGAGCGGGTGTATGCACGTCCAACGCCGTCAGCCGCCGACAGCCACCTGCAGCTGTGTCCACCAACTCCCGCAGTCTCCGCTCCCGTTACTCCTCTGCTCCGCGAACTCCGCCGGCGCCGCATCAGGCTCCGCCCTCCTGTTACTGAGAAGCCTCCTCGACCAGCAACGAGCCTCTCCAGCGTCCACACCGCTCCCCGCAGAAGTATCCTTAACGAGACAGATACGGTAAAAGCCGACAGCATTATCGCGGTCGGTTTCCTTTTCCCGCTGCTTGCCGCTCCTTGCCGCACCTTGCTTCTGCTCAGACCGACATCGGGCAAAAGACATACAGCACCCTCACCGCACCTCTGCACCGCCCACTAAGCGGCCGCCATCTTGCCCCGCTCCCAAAAACACAACATTTCTTTCCATTCAAAAAAATTTGTTGTGCAACCTGCAGCCACTGTTTGAAAATGGAAATTTCATACATCAAACCCAAGAAGTGTACACCAAACTTTATAATAGGAAGCAAAATACAAAAAATGTAATTGTGTATTGCAATCCTTCTTGCATGATTTAAAAATATTTAGCACATGATTGAACAGCATTTCAACTGTGAAACTGAAATGACAACAATTCATATCAATGGCAAAACAGGTTGGGAGCAGCAAAGTAGTATGCCTTTAGAAATGCCAATTGGAGTTCCTTTGGTGGCAGACAAGGCTGATTGTTTTTTGTTTTCATGGGAGACAACACATAAGGCCAGTTTGAATATTTTGGGGAATTTGAGAGGGAAAGCCAAAAGCAGGGCATATCAGGACATTTCCTTTTTACTTGATGGGATAATAGAGAGTGTGAAAGTACTGACGTAGTGTAGGAAGCTGGCTATCTATATAGTGTACTAAATAGAAGTACACTGTGCAGAGAGTCCAGTTAATCCTCACTAGGTATACAGAGCTAAAGGCAGATAATTCTAATGTTCTTTTTGTGATTGTGTGGGTGAACAGTTAGCCTTATCAGAGGGTAGTGCTAAGAATGTATTGTACTCCACAGAGGCAATAAATGAGACTCACACTCAAGGATACATTCAAAACCAATTTAGAAATACAACGTTGATTTCTATAGCATTTTCAAGACCAAGACCCCAGTTCTAAGGTAAGTACTTTAGGAGTTACCGTTTTTCAAAGTTTGTAAAATATATCACTTTTAGGCGCAATTGCGCACCATAGAAAACAATGGGGAAAAAATGGAAAAATACATAGAAAATTAGGCAATGCTTTCCAGAAGTTCATCTTCTCGTTTTAGGTCGATGTCAGGACCAGGTCCAAATTTCCAGCAGGAGAAGTTCAGGAGCATCCTGGAACGAGCGGGAGCAGAGTGCTGAGAGTCTTGTAAGCTGGTGCGCAAAGACAAAGGGGGCCACATAGAAACACCCTACAGAGGTGGCTCCAAAGTGGCTTCTTCGAGGGAGGAGGTTTCAAGGGCTTATGGATCATGGGAGCACAGTAAGTTAGTTGATGCCGTGGCTGGTGGGGCTGGTGGGGCCGGGTGCAGAGCGAACAGGTCATCCGGGCGTTGTGCATATAGGAGTCCTCGTGGTCATAAGCAAGTAACTTGGATAGGCGATCTTGGGGCAGCTATGCCACTCAGGAAGTAGATCTTGGGTGTCTCAATGTTGCTTGAAGGGTGCTTACTCTTGGTGCTTTGAGAGTCCAGAAAGGACTTCTCTTCTTGGTGTTTGCTATTGGGGGTATTGTACCCCTGGTATTGGTACACATCGGCTCCGGTAGGTTCTGGTGCTTCCAAATTTAGTGGAGAGGGAGATATGACCCTCCAGAGCTGTTGTACCTCTTCTTGCTTTGGCACTGCATCAAAGTCTTTGGGGAGCAGCAAGTCAACAAATCGGAATTCACAGGCTTGGTGTCTACGGTGTACAGGGGAGTGATACTTTAACTCCAAGGGAGCGTCTTGGTGATTTCTTGATGGCTTGAGGTGTTCCAGGGTTCTTTGAGTCCCTTCAGGCTTCAGGTCAACACAGCAGCAGCTATTGTTGAGTCTTCTGAGCAGTCGGCTGGTTTGGCACCTTTTTCTTCTGCAGCAGCTTCACTTCTTGAATACCAGGTCTTATTCTGTCCTGGTCTTCTCTTGTCCATCAAATCTGGTTTTCAGGTCTTGGGGAGCCACCTAAATGCTGAATTTAGGGGCTTTACCAGGGGAGACAGGTAGTAGACAAAGGGCTACTTTCAGAAGAAGGGTTCACATAGCTTGCCCTGTCCTGGGGGTGATGCAGGCTAAGTGAGGACCTTCCTCCTCATCTAACACATTTTCACAACTGTTTTCCTGCCAAAAGTGGAGTAGGAAAGGGGGCATTGCTTCCCCCACTATCTGGATGTTCCTGGGTTGGATTTCAAAGGCGGCATTGCCCTTGAAGCTTCCAACCCCGGAAGCCCACCCTGCCCTGGAGGAGTAAAGCACCTCTGCCTAGAGCAGGCTTTGTTTCTGCCCTCTGATAATGCTGGCTCTTGCCCCATGAGGTCAGAAACATGTCTGGTGGTGGCAGACTGATGAAAAACAGTTAGGAACCACACTAGTGCCTGGTAGGTTTTATGGGGCCCCTTTAAAACTTTAACGGTGTGAATTTATTATTAAATCCAATACTTGCATCAGTGGGTATTTTTCAAGACAAGCTGTTTGGTACCAAACTTCTTAGCAATCACTAAAGCCATCATGGAGCTTCGGAAACACGTGTTGACAAGTATCCAGCCTATATACTCCCTAACGCTCCTTTGTTCTCCCACAACATCTCAGGCTGGACTGGGAATTTGAGAGGCATATCTGCTCATCCTGATATGCCCTCACATAGTATATATAGAACTCTGCCTTAGGGATAACGGCGTGAAGTAGGAGTGACTTACCTATATCTTATGCAGTGTATGGGTCGCATGGCACACAGGACTGTGTGCCAAGCCAACTCTTCATTTTTCTCTGCACCAAGACATGCAGCCTACAATGACAGCATGCATAGCCATGGTGAGGGGTTCCTGGGCTAGCACAACAAGTGCTGCAGCCCAGAGGACCCTCTTCAGTACCCATGCTCTCAGTACTGTAGTGTAGTTCCTATATTCCCAATAGACTCTGCGGATTGGAATATTATATCCTATAGATTTGATATAGGACTTGGGTCGACTAGGTCTCTATCGAATATATTAGACTTAATTGTTAGTGCCAGCTAGCTCAGAGGTCACTAGAAACTTTTTTGAATAAACAAGAAGGGATTAGTTTCTGACAACCGCATAAACATGACAACTTTGTTTCCCCAAGAATAAAACTGATCTTCAGAGTCGTGGAAACAATAGATCGATATTTTACTCAGTCAATCGTGCATGCTTCGTTTCATCAGAGGTGCAGAGAAATAGAGAGATGGGCATTTTTAATAAAAGGGTTTATTGAACAGTCTTCTTTCTCATGCAAAAGAAATGAACTGCTACAATCGTAATACTGGTTGCAACGTATAATGCATACAGTAAGAAGAGTATTATAAAAATAATACTGTAAATGCATTGTATGGTTTCTAAACCATAGCTAAATACATACATAAATAAAAACGGCTAAAAAGTACTCACCTGGTGCTTCTAAAATATGCCTACCCCAATGTACCTAACCTAAGTCTAGAGGGAAAAAGTAAGTGAGGTGTAGCATAGGTTTAGTTTTTCTTTGCCAAGAATCTATCCAAGATTTCTCTTAGTGTCTAATCAGCTCTGTACCTTGGTTTTAGAATGTCCGAGGTCTGGTATCTCTGTCTCAGGACTCGATTACCCAACACCCCACGAGGGGAGCTTGAAAACACTGGAGCTGGATTCTCGCCGGGAGAAATGCAGCCTCTCTGTCAGTGCGTCCGCTGGAGGGTCGGCTTCCTTTGGCACTTGCTGTAGCGAGCTGCATTGGGCAAGTAGATAGTCGAACTGCTCCGACCTACCATGTGTTTGCTAGGGCAAGGGTTGGCATATTTATACCTTGAAGGTGCCTAGTTTGACGTAAAGTCGGACATAATAACGTCACCAAAGAACCTCAAGGGAATTGTAGTTCTTTGAAAACTCCATGATTTCTAGGACAAATCAATATTCAAGCAAGGGGATGTCCCTGACTGCTGAAGCTGAGTTTTCCAAGAAATCGTTGTGGCTTTTTGGAACAAGTGGAAGTAGCCATGCCTGTATTTGGACTGGATGGGTTATGTCTAAACATGGGCATGATTTCTATGCCTATATAAGGGCAATGTGAATTATACTTATATAAGGGCATGAATCGGTAAATTACGCTTGGATTCTAAAATGCTACACAACACCCACTCCACTTTATTATGTTCGATATTACTAAATTTCGAAGCATTTTTAAACATATCTAAAGCATGGTGTGTAAAAGTTTCTCCCAAAATACATAAATTGCATTTGAAATGGCTGTACACGAAAGATGAACATTTGTGATGTACGCATTTTTAAAAAGCAATATTTTCATTCAAAGCATGTAATGTGACATTAGAAAAATGCTTATCAGAAAGAGGCATGAAATAACATTTATGAAATGGCTCTTAAATACAGAAGAAAGGTTGAGACCATTTCATGACAGAATATATATAAACTGTTTAGGTTGTGGACAAGGTCAAATATTGTCACTTGGAAGTGTTTCAAAGAATTTTTGTTCTCTAAGAATAGTTCTACTTTAAGCAGATTACTTTGTGCCCCAAAAAAAAAAAGTTCAATTTTGGACAAAGTTAAATCGCAGAAAAATAGAGTTTCTAAAGTTGGAAGTTTTGTTATGAAAAAGTGAAGGTCGAATACAGAGTCCCTTAGAACGCTAACTTCAAAAGTCATTCTCTTTGTTAGGAGAAAACATCAAATCTTCTAAGCTGGCAAAGAAATCGTCTACCACAGTAGGTGAAAGTTGGACCACTTCATTAAGTAAACCGATAGCACAAAAATGTGAAGCATTGCTGTCAGCGTTAGCCGCATTAGCAATGTTTGTCAGAGATGGAGATGGAGGTGGTACCTGTGTGCCTGTCGATCCACTTATCTCACGGTCAGCAGATTGCGTTTGCACGCTACTACACTTATTGAGTACCATAAGGTCAAAAGGATACCCCGAGGATTACGCATTGCCCTACACCCGATGCTTTTCAAATTTGATAAGGCTTTCATGTTGAGTTGGTACGCAATTTTAAACAAGTGCTCCTTGGATTTGATACTGCTATTGATCGAAGAAATTTCCTCCGCATTGAGGGAACTTACAATGGACATAGATAAGCTCAAAGATGAATTATCAAGCAAACTAGAACAAGACGACTGGACAAAGATGTTGGAGAACATCAATAAAACATTGGACACTCATGCTCGTGAAGTGCATGATCGAAAGACGCAGAAGTTTAGAAGGGACACTATCGATTACAAGTTGGATTAGGTCTACACTTGGGCCGAGAACTACGCTCAAAAAAGAGTTTTTAAAAAACCTGGAACCGCCACATCAGAAGAGAGTGTTGTCACTGACCAAGATCTATCAATACAGAGACCAAGTGCGACATCAGTATCACAAAACATCGTGAGATCCAGAGAGGAGACTGCAACAAGTTCATTGACAGGACAGCCTTTTTTAGAAGTAGGCCAAGGGGACAGATTACCCCCAGACAAAACACCATCAGGAAACGGAGGACCCGCAGGGGACAAAACAGCAAAAAAAAAAAAAAAGATCCTATCCCAACAGAAACGGGAAGACCGAGGAGGGAAGTGAAGAAATAATCAAGGAGAAATCTCTAGTGATTAACATTTCACATAAAACACTGAACAACAAGGAACTTAGTATACTTAATAAGGGATTGACATTTGTTCCTACTTACACCACAAATGAACTGGAGACAGAAGTGTCCCTATTCAAATTTATGAGAAAACTCATATTGAGATGTTTTTTTTCAAATGAAGATACATTGGAAACACAGTCTCCAATCAAACGCCAATTTAAACCTAAGAGTAAATTCGTCTCACCGATATCTCATAAAACATTGGACAACTTTGAGGTTCTAGTTAGAAAGGATTTGGAACAAATCAAATATTTGAAATCCCCTCACTCTAACTTCACGATACAAGAACGGAGGATCCTCAACAAAATGACACAAGATTCCACAATAACATCTCAGCCCGCTGACAAGGGAGGAGCCCTTGTGGTTCTTGATACTGAGTTTTACCAGCGAAGTGTTAATCTGCATGTTCTCTGTTTTTAGCAGACTCTCTGTTTTTAGCAGACCTACCCCAAAAATTAAGAGAGATTAGAGGGGCAAACCCAAAACTGGGAGGAAACCAGATATCGTGCCTCCTCTATGCGGATGATCTGGTAATTATGGATCAGACAGAGATAGGGCTCCAAAGAAAATTACATCGATTTAAAGAATACCGTACTAGCAAAAAATTAGTAGTGAACATGGAGAAAACAAAAATTGTTTGCTTTGGTAGGAGGAAAACAAAGTTCTCTTGGTACTTGGGCACAGTATTGCTTGAGAGGGTAGCCGATTATAGATATCTGGGAATGTGGTTCTCTGGTACTCTGAAATGGTATACTCATATACAAGCATTAAAAATGAGGGCATTATCGTCCGTGAATGGCTTAACAAAAATTCAATAATATCTATGGAGAAATGTCGGATAGACCGGTCCTGAAAGCCTATCAAGCAATGGTGCCCCCTCAATTCTTGTATGGAGCCGAAGTCATTTACCTAAGCGGGAAGACCTCCTGGGATAGAGAGGAGGGAAATATATTAAAAATCCTATTCGTACTGCCTAAATCTTCTATGGTACATGCGGAAAGAATTGAGCTGGGAATTACCTCGTGGGCGATAACCGCCTGTACGGCCCTTGTACGATTTTGGCAGCGATTGGGAGCTGAAGAGTCCCTCAAAATTTCCCAGTGGGCCAAAAAGGAAATTATCATAAGTGAGCTACCCTGGGCAAAAGAGTCTAGAGTATCAATAAGGAATGCCTACAGGGTGCTCGAACTGAAGGTCTGCCCGCTAGAAGACCAAATAATAATAGGTAAGAAAGAACTAAGGCTTCAAGGAACCGATATGTCCCGTAACTATTACCGGGAGTACCTCTCACAAAAATGCTCTGTAGCCCATATGACATCAGCCTGGGAGCTTGACCAACATTTTCCCTATGTAGATCGGCTACCAAGTCATAGCTTAAGGCGGGAAATCCTAAAAATGAGAATTGGTATAAACCCATGTTTCGCTAATAATGGAGCTCAAAATCAAATGATGGGATGTAATGGGAATTGCACTTGCACTTTAGGAACTACCTGCAATATTACTCACATTTTACTTGATTGTTTGTGGTTTTTAGATATACGAAAGGAGTTTTTATGCCCGATTTTTAAAAAGTATAATATTACAAACAGGATGCAAGCCGCTAAATTGTTGATGGAAATGGGGAACTTAGATATAGCCTTTGCCTTGGGGAAATATATGAAAAAAGTTAAGGCGTTCCTCAACTGCACAGAGTGAGATCTAATTATATAAGTCCTCGACATTAAATAAGTCTGAAACAATTAGTGTTTAAATAGAAAGTGCTGCATGTTTAAGGAGGTGTTGTATAGTATGAATTAAGTGATTTTATTAATTTAATTGTTATAATACTCCGTTTTTAAAAATAATAGTTCTCTAATGTATACCAAGAAGTAATATGTTCATTGATACCACCGTGCTATGTATCTGTTGCTGTTTTTATTTTATCCTTTTTAGTAAGATAAGATGTAAATTGTACTTTTATGGTTGTAACAAACCAAATAAAGTGTGTTTTGACTGACTGACTGACTGACTGCATGTTCAGAATGACGACACATACATTCAACTATCTGATGACCCTACTAAAGAACCCCAACAGACTCTGATTGCAATTTTGGATAAAGGAGTAGAGACGGGAGTAATTGATGTTAAAGCACGTCAGTTTTTGTTCAACGAGTATCCACAGGTTCCATCTATATATATGCTGCCTAAAATGCACAAAAGCAGAGAGAACCCAACCTTCCGCCCGATTGTGGCGGGATGTGGATCCATACATGAAGCTTTAGGTTATTTCTTGGATTATCATCTTCAACCACTTGTCCAAACCTGGTCAACGTACATTAAGGATACTACGGATTGCTTACTGAGACTTGAAGCTATCAAAGATGCATTCTATGAAGACATACTTTTATGCACGATTGATGTAGTGGAGTTGTATACGTCCATAGCCCATGGTGAAGGATTGGAAGCCATAGAATGGAGGCTACTAGGATCGAATATATCATAAGACATGTGCGTTTTTTTGCTTGAACTCTTACACTTTTCTTTATATCATAGTTACTTCCGTTGGCAGGATTGCTTTTATGTACAAAGGACAGGGACCTCAATGGGATTCCCGGGGGCACCTGCATATGCCAATACATAAATGACGCATTTTGAACATCAGCATATATTGAGTCATCCAGAATGGAGCAAACACAGCATTTTATTTGTCAGATACATTGACGACATTCTCGTAATCTGGAAAGGTTCACGTCAGCTATTGGAAAAATGTCTTGAAGAATTGAACACATTCAACAGTAGAATTCAGTTCACATCTGAAATTCTTGAGCAAAGAATACATTTTTGGGATATCGAAATTCTGAAAACCAACAGAGGCCTAGAAACCAAGGTCTATAAAAAAAAAACCACTGATGTAAATAGTGCCTTACATTACTCAAGCGCGCATCCACTGTCATTGAGGAAACATTTACCTGTTTCACAGATGATGAGAATAAAGCAAATCACATCGGACAAGGAAGTCTGCGAGGGAGAGATTGAAGAAATAGAGAGAAGATACAAAACAAGAGGTTATCCTGATACAACTTTGCAGGAAGCGAAAAGGACTGTGTCTAAAAAAAGAAGAGAAGATCTTTTAAAAAAACAAAAGAAATCCACTGAAAAATGAGAGGTTTTCGTGATGAAATACTTCTAAAATCAAAGCTATTATTCGGAAAAGATGGGAGTTAATTGAGAATGAACCTGACTTTCAGAAAGTTTTTACTCAACCTCCACTGTTTGCACATACTCGAGCGAAAAATTTGAGAGAGTTACTGAAAACTACTAACAAAAAACAACAAAAGCGTCATTTCAAAGGTATGAGAAAATGCCACAACTGTGGCCAGTGCGGCAATGTAATTACTGGTAAAGAATTTCAACATCCAAAAACTGGTAATCCCATACCTTTGAGACACACATCAGACTGCACCACTGAAAATGTCATCTATGCAATAAAGTGCCCATGTGGACTTGTTCACGTAGGCAGGACTAGCAGAAAGATCAAAACAAGAATAGTAGACCACAAGAGTCGCATTAGAAATAAAAACATGAACTCGTCATTGGCAGCACATTGGGTAAACTTTGCGCACACCATCCCGCAACTACGTTTTACCATCCTAGAACATATCACAACACACATTGGCATGGACATTAACATCACATTAGCACGTAAAGAAACTGAATGGATCAAAAAACTGGGGACCGTAATCCCGGGGGGTCTGAATGACCATTACGAGATGTTGTACTTTTTATAACTCAGGATTTATCACCTTTTAGATTGTGAGGGGTTCCTTGAATTCTTTACGAGTTTTCCTTTTGAGGTAATCACACCTTTAGGGATTTGTATCATGATTTTTTTGCATTCAATTTTTATTTTTATGTTATTCTTGCGCATGGCACCATTCGTTTTGCTTCTTATGTTTCACTTTTTTTAATTTTGTTTTAAGACATTGGGGAGTTTCGAACCCTTTTAATAGAGAGTTTCGCCGTTCACCAGTGGCGCCATCTTTAGACAGGTTAGTCTGTTTCTCTGTCCTCTTCATATGGCCATTACAAGGAAAGGCGGCGCACCTACTATATGAGGGCGCCTAGTTACGAGCCTTGTTGGAAACTTTACATCGAGACACGTTTGTTAGGCGAGACAGGGATTACCAACACTGTAGGTATGTGAAACGGAGTAGATCAGTTTTCTGCCACTTTGGAGCACTTCCTGTTTACCGAAATAGTGACAGTTTGTTTCTGCACTTTTATTTTAGAGTGATTTTGGAACAATTTTGACGGCAAGATTATTCAGGATACAGACGGCCTTCCCCCTAGGGGTAAGCTACAAACTTTGGTTATAGTACTCTTGTGAGACTCTACGTAACTTGCATGGTGGTTATATTAGTGCTCATTATTTTCCCAACTAGACACCGTACTGAATACTTTGGCATTCATCTATATTTGAGCATTTCACATTTCCATAGGACACTCGGGGTATGTTATTTTTATTTTTATTGACCATTGGTGATGATACTAGCGATTACTACTGGACTTCTGTGTGATTCTATCGCTGTTTCGTTCACAGGCAGTCTGCTGTACGTTGATGGAATGTCATTACACGGTTTAGGTCACTTCAGCTTCGGCCGTGACTAGGTATTTATATTTAAGTATCGTCTTGGGTTGATTTACCACACATTTTGACACTCCTGGATGATTTTTTGAATATTGCTCACACTTTTGTGGTGGAGATGCATCCAGTTAGGTTCTGTGAAGAGGGGGTCTATCCTATGAGTAAACACATGTACCACTTGACCACGTGGACGCTCTTGTTTTCGTTATCATGTTTGTTTTCTGCTATCACTGACCTTATTTTCACATCAAAATTCTGGAGAATGCAAACCCTGAGGAAACAGGTGATGGTTTATAATTTCATAAATTGCGCATTCATCTAATTGTGATTATTGGTACATTTTTGTTGTAGATCCCCTATCTGTACCTTCCCAAAGGACTTGAACTCTAACATTTGCGAATATTTATATTCTACTTGAAGTTCAACAAACCCCTGAAGAAGAGTTCATGTTGAACTCGAAATGCATTGGGTTGCTTTAAGTTTGGCTTGTTTTGAGTTTTTGATAAACATTAAATTGCAGTACATTTTTGACCAATATATGTACTTGTTATATATGCATCTAATTTAATTTGTTTCTTCGTATTTGAACACGTTTTTTTGAATTATTGAAGATTTTGAATTGAGATTGTAAGCTCACGAATAACATATGAATAAATGTTTCTGCAACTTGCATTAAGTTTTGGTAAACACTTTTAGAGGCTTCACGCCCTATAGCTGTGCAGTACTTAGCTCTTGGTTTACAAGGACTCAATCTACACAGATCTCAATGAATGCCATCATCAGGATTGGTAGCCGCTGGGGGCAACACGATGCATGGGCCGTTACTGAACCAAGCAAGGTTTCAACATCCATTAGCAGTGCTGATGGAAGTGTTAGACTGACATCCAACACGCATTCTTCTCCACATAGCAGGCATCGTAGAACAGGTTAGATGCAATCTTGCCAGATTGGCCGGGGTGATAGGAACCACGTGGTATTCAGGTCTCTTAACCGAGCCAGGCCCAGGATCTGTATCATGCACTCACGACACTTCATTGCCAGGAGAGTGTTCTCTATAGTAATCTGGGTGTCACTGTTGACCGGACTTGCCATATCAGAGCAGAAGGAGCAAGAATATTATTCCTGCTACGAGTCCCAAAATGAGAGGCAGGCCGCCGAACACAGAGTGCACGAAGTTTGGAAAAATGCTGAGGACTGCTTCAAACAGTGCTAACAATCCCGAAAAAACTGTCTTAAATACATGTACAATACCACTGGTATCAGACATGTTTAAGATACACCCTAACATTTCTACGAAATGTACAGGGCAGTTTGTCGATAATATGGCATGTATCTCTAAGACTCAGCACCTGACAAATGCACGTCTTACTAGGTATGAACTGATACTGCTAGCACAACACATTGCCATCAGGAGGTTCACCACTTTGAACCCAGCATGCCTTTTGCCAACAGAGCACAAGTTGGATGACCTAGAATCAGACGATGCATTTCACGATTGTGTATTAGCCATTGACAGACACACGAAGGTGCGCCCAGACTTGAAAGACACACCACTTCCCGATGCAGAAGGGGACTTGCAGATGGGTCATGTCTCCGGGATGACAATGGAACTTTGCAGACCTCCTATGCAGTGGGCACAGTTAATAAACTACTGGAAGGGGGAAGACTGGCAAATGCCAAGAGCGCACAAGCAGCTGAACTCGTGGCACTAATGAGGGCATGCATATTGGCTAAAGGAAAACAAGCAAATATATATACAGACAGCCAGTATGCCTACAGAGTGGTCCATGACTTTGGCCAGCTGTGGTCAATGAGGGGATTCCTCACATCAGCAGGCCAACAAATACAACACGCCCAATTGATCAGTGACCTCCTCCAAGCCCTGCTACTACCATCAAAGGTGGCTATCATCAAATGTGCAGCACACACTTCAGCAAAAGACTATGTGTCGAAGGGAAATGCATTAAATGATGGGGAAGCAAAGAGAATAGCACTAACAGGCTGGAGCCTACCAAAGATTCCCTACACTTTGACCCAATACACATTCAGAGCAAAGTATAGAAAGAAGAAAAGGAAGAGTGGGTAAAAGGAGGGTGTGTGCAAACAAAGGAGGGATTATGGACAGGGCCAAATGGAAAAATATGCCTACCTTCGTCGCTGCTCCCTTCCATAGTATGCCTTTTTCATGGCCCCTCACATGTGGGCAGAGATTGGATGATCAGGTTATTTTCTCAATGCTGGTACAGCTGCAAGTTTCGCCAAATAGCAGAAAGACTTTGCAGGCAGTACACCGTTTGCGCACAATACAATACTGGGAAAGGTATACAGACTGCACCTGGCCACTTCCCACCGCCCCATGGACCCTTTGAGAGCCTCCAGCTGGACTTCATTGACATGCCCCCCACCCACAAGTACAAACATGTGTTGGTAATTGTGTGCATGTTCAGCAAGTGGACCGAAGCATACCCAACAAAGAACTGTGATGCACATACGGTTGCTAAATGCCTCCTACAGGAACGTATCCCACGCTTTGGGATACCAGCCCTTCTGAGCTCCGACAATCAACTAAACTTTCATGGGTAGATGCACTACCACTAGCCCTGCTGACAATGAGGAGCACACCAGACAGGGTAACAAAGCTCAGCCCCCACAAAATAGTATTTGGCCGCCCCATGAACATTGTAGGCCGTATGTCCACGGCCCCACTATCAGTAACAGATGACCTGCTTTTATGTTATTGTAGGAAATTAACAGAGCCTTTACGTTATCTTCACCACCAGCTTCTGCAGGCTCTTCCAGAAGCAACAACTCCACCGCCACATGACCTGCAGCCTGGTGACTGGATCTGGGTAAAGGCCCACACCCGACAGCACTGCATCCAGCCAAGGTGGAAGCGACCCCACCAGGTTATTCTCAGCACAGCAACAGCAGTCAGGTGCCAAGGGCTGACATTTTGGATACACAGCTCACACACCAAGAAAACAGAAGGACCAGACAGCAGAGAACCAGCTCCACCAGCACCACTAGCGACATCTGAAGCACCACGCAGGTACAACCTTCGATCCACCATGCAAGACAAGACCAACGGGAAGTAAGAGGTAGATATCTGCTTGGGGCAGGCTAGGCCTCCAACAGAAGACAGAAGACACCAGAGGCAGATACCTGCTCGGGTTAGGCTAGGCGTCCAACAAAAGACAGAAGATACCAAAGGCAGTCACCTACTGTGCACAACAAGTCCAGGTCCAGGCCTCTGCGTATCAACCCCTCAAAGACGCCTGCACCAGCTGCTTTCCAAGGGTGTGCCAACTGTCATGTGCTAGTAACCTCTGACGGTACACCATCAAGGCACCAACGTTTTCTTCTAGATGGTTGACTGGTGTCTGCACCAATAGACCCCTAGGAGGTGCAGAGCCCGCTAGTTACATATCAAAGACAAGACTTTGAAAGTCAGAGAACTTAATTGAATGCTTACTTAAGGATATGCCAAAAGCTAAGTAGACCACATTTACGACAAATGCCAGCAAACAGATCTGCAAGGCTTAGGTCTATACAGGGGAGAGTAGAAGAGTCGCAACTAATAATTCATATAAGGCTGTTGTGTCCTGGAATAGACCTAAATAGTGAGCTGGAAATTACTGTGCCAAATCCTCCACTATTGAGTGGGTTGAGTGACCTGATCATGCAAGACATTTCATTTCCCACTTTTGGACTTCACACAACAGCACAAGATATTGCAGACGTACGCCTTGACATTTTGGATTGCGTAATGTATGCAATAGAAGACATAGGATCTGGTCTTATCAGGGACATTAACTGAACAAGTGAAAGTAAGGAACAATGCCAAGAATTAAATAAACGGAGAGAAAATGGCCAGCAGTGATAGGAGCAATGTTGACACCAGTCCCAGAGATAATAGTGGCTGCACTGTTAATAATATTTGCAAAAGACATTGAAATACTGTTCATTAATGGCCAGCAGGGGGATGAGGGAGACCAAAATGTAACTAATGTTGAAAGAATAATAGATTTTGAAAATGAAGACACTTTGGGGAAGGTTGACATTAAAGCAGGAGTGGAAAGGGAACAGTGGGATGAATATAATGGAAACCAATATGTTGACATGTTAAAAATGTATGTGTGCATAATGAACATATCTGGATGTCATGTTTGCACACACTTGCCAACAGACGCAGAGAACATCATGAGCTACAATGAGCTGCTGGTTCCCAAATATGTAGAATGCATATTAATGCGTGATTTGCTCCTCAATCAGCATAAAAAGTCACTGGCAGTTGCACCACCAGAGAGTAGCAGAATTGCAGCTAAACAGGGTGGGGAAGTACCTGGGAGAAGGAGAAGGCCATGTATGAATATGCAACCAGCAAGAAGGGATAAGGAAATATTAGAAACATTTGATAAGACTTCTAGAAATGAAGGATGCAAAGGAAGGGCAGGGTGGAACAACTTGGGGACAAAGAAGAGAAGAGAATTAAAGATACCAAGATTTAAAGTAGCACAAATTCCTTCTGCCCCGTCCTGTATTCAGAATAACCAGGTGGTACCACCAAAAAGAATACCTAAGTTGCCACAGGAGGGAAAAAGCTGTTCAATACAACAGTTACTGCAGAAAGACGCATGGAAAGATTGCTGTCATTTACCACAGCTGCGCTTGTTCATTGGTTGTTGATGCACTTCGGTTGGAAAACCAAGACTATCACGGATTAGGAACAATAACAAGAGATACTCCCTTGTACTAGTAGGATACAAAGGACTATTCTTCATATGCGGCCAGTGGGCATACTTCTACCTGCCACCAGGATGGTATGAGGAAAAAAGGGGGTGGGAAACCCAATATACCCTTGCGGGCTTGGGCAGATTAAATAACCCGGCATCAAGTGACTCGGATAGATCAGCATGTCTCCACTGGTTAAATCCGAGCGTCTCCACGTTGGTGTGCGTTTACTTTGCACAAATTGGCCAAAATAACAAAGGTCAATAGCTCTGTTGAATAAGACTGTTTGAGCGGATAAGAATTTCTCAAAATATCCACCGACTTGTGAAATACTGATTATTCAGATGATCAAGATGATTGCTACGATTCTTTTTACATCCTGAAGTTACAAAGGATCATTTTAAAAAAGGAGTCACAGCTACAAATGGTTTTTGTCCTGAAGATGGTCTGCAAGAGTTGTACCAAAAAAGACCGAAACGTCGACGACTAAGTCATTTACTTGCTTTTCATTATACAAGTGTTGGTGTAGTGTAGTTCCTATATTCCCAATAGGCTCTGCGCATTGGAATAATATATCCTATAGATGTGACGTGGGACTTATGTCGACTAGGTCTCTATCGAAATATATTAGACTTAATTGTGAGTGCCAGCTAGCTCAGAGGTCACTAGAAACTTTCTTGAGTTCACAAGAAGGGATTTAGTTTCTGACAACCGCATAAACATGACAACTTTGTTTCCCCAAGATTAAACTGATCTTCAGAGTCGTGGAAATATTAGATAGATATTTCACTCAGTCAATTGTGCATGCTTCGTTTCATCAGAGTTGCAGAGAAATAGATAGAAGGGCGTTTTCAATAAAAGGATTTATTGAACAGTCTTCTTTCTCAAGCATAAGAAATTAACTGCTACAATCGTAAAACTGGTTGCAAAATATAATGCATACAGTAAAAAGAGTAGAATAAAATAATACTGTAAGAGCATTGTATGGTTACTAAACCATAGATAAATACATACATAAACAATAGAGGCTAAAAGTACTCAACTGGTGCTTCTAGAATACGCCTTCCCCGATGTATCTAACCTAATCTTAGTACTAGGGAAGAAGTAAGTGAGGTGTAGCGTAAAGGTAGTATTCTTTGCCAAGGGTCTGTCCAAGATTTCTCTTTTGGTCTAATCAGCTCCGTACCTTGATTTGGAATGAAGAAGGTCAGGCTTAGGACTCGATTTCCCAACAACCCGCAAGGGTAGCTTAGAAACATTGGAGCTGGATTTCTCGGCAGGAGAAAAGACAGCGTCTCTCTCAGTGCGTCTGCTGGAGGGTCGGCTTCCTTCGGCACTTGCAGTAGCAGGGCGCGTCGGGCAAGGAGATAGTCTAACTGCTCTAAACCACAGTGTGTTTGCTATGGCAAGTGTGGGCATATTTATACCTTGAAGGTACCGAGTTTGACGTAAAGGTGGACATATTAACGTCATCAAAGAGTCTCAGTTCTTTGAAGACTCCATGAGTTCATGGACAAGTCAGTATTCGAGCAAGGGGAAATCCCTAGCTGCTAAAGCCGAGTTTTCCAAGCAATCGTTGTAGATTTTCGGAACTAGTGGAAGTAGCCCTGCCGTATTTGGACTGCATGAGCTATGTCTAAATATGGTTGTGATTCTTATGCCTATATAAGGATATGGTGATTTATACCTATATAAGGGCATGAATCGGGAAAATTGGAATAGGGTGCTAAAATGTTATACAACATTGGTCTCCAATAAACTTTGCTATCTTATGTGCTGACAGAGAGTCGTACGTGTGGAATCATTTATTATTTCTATTTCAGCTTCTACGAGCCAGGCCCAGGATCTGTATCATGCGCTCACGACACTTCATTGCCAGGAGAGTGTTCTCTATAGTAATCTGGGTGTTGCTGTTGACAGGACTTGTCATATCGGAGCAGAAGGAATAAAAATAGTATTCCTGCTAAGAGTCCCAAAATGAGGGGCAGGCCGCCGAACACAGAGTGCACGAAGTTTGGAAAAATGCCGAGGACTGCTTCAAATGGTGCTAACAATCCCGAAAAAAAAATCTTAAATACATGTACAATTCCACTTGTATCAGACATGTTTAAGATACGACCTAACATTTCTATGAAATGTACAGGGCAGTTTGTCGATAATAGGGCATGTATCTCTACAGAGGACCTTGCAACTTGTAGTTCATACGTCTCTCTAGACGAGGTCAGTGGCACAGTTTTTTTTTAAAGAATGGCTTTCATTCTGCTTAAAGTATCAATTTGAATGGAAGAGATGTTCAGTGAAGGCCATAACGGTGACTCCCCGTCTGTCTTAGCTTTACGAAACAATATGTGCATACAACAAGTGACCCTGGCTGACACAGTTACGAGATAGGCTGTTCCTGGCATGATTCCACAACAGCTGTGATCATTCAACATTATATAGCCCTGTTTGAAAGCTGTCAAAAATTGGATCTATCACTGCTGCCGGAGAACCTTACAGGTGGCAGGATAAGTTGGTTGAAGAACCTTCACAGGCTCCATGTAAATTAATACCCTGACATAAAAGTGTACCACTTAGTGCGTTTTTACATTGTGTACCACTAAGAAATACTTATTTTCCCCCACTCCAACATCTGTGTGTGTATGGTAATTCCCAGGTTGACTTTATGTATTCCTTACCCAACCTTTCATACACGGCAACTGATATATGTTTCAAACAGTATTGAAAATTGAAAATTGTGGCTGGCAGAGTGATTATCCCGTGTAATAGCCATTCTGTTGCAGGTTTTTCCGAAACAGTTAATGGTAATCTTTCCAGTTTCTCAATGCTCAGCACCGTATAGTCTGCTCCTCTCTGTGCCAAAGCGATTTGTTTATCTGTAAGGTTAAATACAGAAAACAATGACGTGGTGTTGATTAGATGCCATGGCACATATCCAGAACAAAGATTTTGCAACGTCCAGCCCAATAGCATTATAGAACGTAATTGCCACTGTTCATGCTGTAGCATGAGCAAGTCCTGTTCCATTATGTCTATGGCAGAGGATACTATGCTGTCCAAAGAATACATTCTGGATGACTGGGTCGTTAACCCATTGTCAACTACAGAGAGTGCTTTCTCTAAATTAATACGATCAATTTCTCGGATTCTTTCTGCCGTCTCTCCCTGTGTCCCTTTCCAAGCTTCATTATAAATGGCATATATACCTTTGTACATGAAAAGTTTATGACGTCGTTTTGCAGGAAATTGTAAGAAATCCCTTAAATCAACGCGATCTTTAAGTAAAGGTATGTGTTGTTTAACCTCTGTAAGTGTAGATTTGTGTAGCCACTCAAGGCACAGATTTCCTACACTGTATGTTGTTACTTTCCCTGGATGTTGTCTCTGGACATATCTTGGATCTGGCCTAGTTACTGTAAACCTTTGTGTCTTGTTCAGGAATCTATCTTGACAGTTATTCGTGTCTGTGGGCCAGATTAACCATTTTTGTTCTATTCAGGATCAGTTCTGTTTTTTAGAAAAATTAATTTTACGTTGTCCCCTCCCTCTGAAGTGTTTTTACTATCAGGCATAGGTGTGGGTATGGACGTTTTTTTCAAATCTTTTATCTTGGCCAGGCCAAGGCAGGATGTTTGTTGAACAGTGTCGTTGGCGTTGGACAATGTTCCCATTGATTTAAAGTATAAATATTCCTAGTGTTTGCAGATTTGTGCAAGTAATGATGACCATAGTGATTATAACAATACATTTGTGCGTAATCTGATAAACTTTCTAAGTATTCATGTTTTGTGTATTTAGCAGACATCTCTAAGTCTGACATCATCTTATTAACAGTCTCAAATTCCAAACCATCAGAAAATGTGCTGGGTGAAACAAAGTCACTCAAGGAAACCTTAAATTGATGTGGAATCTTCAACAGCTCTGCAGGACCATAAATTCAATTCAATTCAAAAGTGCTTTATTCGAGTATTACTCATAAAAGCAAACAAACAAACACATAATAAAAATACAATTAAATTACAGGATCGAATATGTTATGTTATGTTATGTTATTTATTATTTAGTATAGCGCAACGGTTACTCAAAAGAGAATCCCGGCGCTTTAGGTAAGGTGAAGCTGGTTTCAGAATAACACAACACAGATAAAAACAGTTTAAAAGTCCACAAAAGAAACAGGGCTACTGGCAAACCTATTGAGAGAACAGCCAGGTTTTGAGGCCTTTCCTAAATTCAAGAAGACTGGTCGCCCCCCGCAAGGGGAGCGGTAAAGAATTCCACATCTGTGGGGCCAGAAGACTGAAGGAGCGGCCACCTAGGCGAGCCCTCTTCACACGCGGAACAGCCGCGAGAAGTAAAGATTCCGATCTCAACGCGCGAGTAGGGTGGTAGAAAGTGAGTCTCTTTCGAAGATGTTTGGCTCCCACCGCATGGAGAGCTTTATAGGCCAGAGTCAGCGCCTTAAAGGCAATCCGTTTGCGGATGGGTAGCCAGTGTAGTTTCACCAACAACCCAGAGGCGCTGGTACGTCTACTTAGGCCAAAAATGGCCCTGGCCGCCGCGTTCTGTGCCACTTGAAGCCTCTGCAGCAAATACTCTGGTAGGCCCAGGTACAGACTGTTGGCATAATCCAGCCTGGAGCCTATCAGGGCCTGCACCGTCAGCCTCCTGTGATCCTCGGACAGGAGAGGCAGAAACTTCCGCAACATTTTTAGCAAGCCAAAACAAGTGCCAGTTACCCCCAGAATCTGGGCTTTCATCGTCAGCCCCTTGTCCATCTTGACCCCCAGGTTTTTAGCCATGGGAGAGGAGCCGGACGGAGGGAACATGTCGATGGGCCACCAGGCCTGCCAACTAGGCTCCGAATCGCACCCGAAGAAGAGAACCTCCGATTTATCGGAATTGCACTTGAGGCTGTGCAGTTGGAACCATGCAAACACAGCCCCAAGGCAATTCTGGATACTCTCCCCGTCAAAGTCAGCCCCCCTCTCACATGAGAAGAGGAGCTGAGTGTCGTCGGCATACGACACGATCCGGGCACCAAAAGACTCCGCCACCGCCGCCAAAGGGGTCATATAGATATTAAAAAGGGTCGGGCTCAAAATAGAGCCCTGAGGGACCCCGACTCCCAAAGGCGGCATTACAGCGGTGTCCGATGATGTCCAGATCGTTTGCCGGCGGCCGGCCAGGAAGGAAGAAAACCATTTGAGCACCGTCCCCCGCAGGCCAATCTCAAAGAGTCTTGCGAGCAGGCCCTCATGGGGGACGGTGTCAAAGGCCGCCGACAGGTCCAACAACACCAGCATGACTTTGCCCCCGGAATCCAGCACCCCTTTGATGGTTTCCGAAACCTCAAGGAGCGCGGTCTCGGTGCTGCGGTTTGAGCGGAAGCCTGACTGGGAGTCGTGCAAGATCTCATGAGACTCCAAAAAGTTGGTGAGCACCGACTGAACGTGCTTTTCCAAGATTTTTACAAAAGCCGGCAGCAGCGAAATAGGCCTGTAATTAACAGGGGCTTTCGGATCAAGTCCCGGCTTTTTAAGCAACGGGATCACCATTGCCTGCTTCCAGGATAGCGGCACCTCTCCCGAGCTCAACGAAAGGTTGAGAAGAGGGTGAGCCAGCGGGTTAACCACCTCCGCCAATTTACCCAAAAGCTTAGCTGGGCAAGGGTCAAGCGGAGACCCAGATTTTAAATTGCCCATGAGCGCAAGGGAGGCGGAGGCTGGCAGAGATGGAAACTCAGCCAATATGGCGCCCTGCATGACTGGGGGGGGCATACCCTCTGGCCCCGGCAACGTAACCGGTCCACTCGAAGGAAAGGAGTCCTGGATGAGTTTGATCTTGCCTGTGAAAAAGCACGCCAGATCTGCTGCCCAGGATTCTACAGGGCCCACTTCCAAAGCGGTGGTCCGGGGTAAGATGAATTCGCGAACGATCGTAAAAATCTCCTTACTGGAGTTCGAAGCTGCTTCGATTCTCCCCGCGAAGTAGGCTTTCTTTTCGAGGCGGATGTCGCGGTGGTAAGCTTTAACCGCCGCCTTGTAGGCAGACCTGTCCTTGCTGTCGTAATGTGCCCGCCAGGCCCTTTCGGCTACCTTGCACTGCTGCCGCGTAGCCCACAGAGCCGAGGTAAACCAAGGGGCAGAAACCCGCTTAGATGTCGGGCGGGGGGGCAGAGCAGGGGCCAGGTCATTCAGCCTCTCCGTCAGCCACTTTTGCAGGGCCTCCAGGTCGCTTTCTAGCTCGCCCGACCGAGGGCAAGGGTGAGTCACAGCAGCCTGGGCTAGCATCTCAGGGGTCACCCTGCTAAATGCTCTACAGGCACGTCCACTCTGCTGTGGGACAGGGTTCAACGCCCTAACCTTGCCACTGATTACAAATTTGGCAAGCCAATGATCCGACCACAAGACCGGGAGAATCTCTTTCACTACCAGCGGAGAAGTCGAGAAAACCTGATCTAGGGTGTGCCCCTTCTCATGGGTCGGACCCTGTAGGTATGGGGTCAGTCCCAGCGGCGTCATAGCCTCCAAGAGCTTAATAGCGGCGGGGTCCGATGGATCATCCATCCGGATGTTAAAGTCCCCAGCCACTAAACAATGTTCTGCTCTCAGGGCTAGACCCGCCATCACCAAATCAAGGTCAGCAAAGAACGTCCCAAGCGGACCGGGGGGGCGGTAAACTAGCAGTCCCTTCACTGATTGGTGCGGCGCTAGCGCGATAGAAAAAGCCAGCGATTCAGAGCCGCGGATGTCCTCAGTGGGCAAGATGGTACAAGATGTGCCCTTCTTTACCATCAGTGCAACCCCGCCACCCCTGCCCTTTGCTCTGTCCTTCCTGAAGATGTCATAATCGGGCGGAATGGCCATGGCCACATCAGGATTAGACGCTTCGCCCCACCAAGTCTCCGTCAACATAAGGCAGAGTGGTCTCTCAGTCTCAAGGAGTTCAAAAATGTGTTGCGCATGGCAGCTAGCCGACCTAGTGTTTAACAGCATACAGGCGTACTCCGCACCAGCGATGTCAATAGGCGGAGTAGATGACAAAACCCGGGTAGGATGCCAGCCACAACCCGGACAACGCAACTTACCCTTATGGCGGGCCGGAAAGACAGTGCGGCAGCAGCTCTCCCTGACATGCAAGGAGCGCAGCTCCATGGAGGAGTACCGCATCGAGAAGGCGCCCCGAGAACTCCGTCTCGGTAGCCAGGGCCCCACCCGCCGCCAAAACGCCTCCGGAACGCGGACGGGCGCAGACGGGCAGGACTCTGGCTTGACTCCGGCGCGAGTCAGGCGCTACCGCTGCGCGTCACCGCTGCGCGGGTCAGGTGAGCTTTAAATAGGAGCTCACCTGAACTCCTGCAGAGCGCTAGAACGCTCAGGCAAGTGGCACGTGATGGAGAAGTCCCCCCCCAAGATGGCGACCGGCGCCACAAGCAGGCTACCAGAAGGTGAAGTAATCCGTCCAAAACGCGGTGGGGGCACAAATATAGTGCAAGTATAGGGCCAGAGCACAATGGAAGTTAAAAACAAGGTAAGACAAAATAATTCTAACCAAAATGCAAAAACGGGAAATTTTTAAAATAATGCTAGCGCAGCGCGCTGTGATACCAGCAGCCACAATGCAGCCAAAGGCACCTTACCAAAGGCAGAGCAGCGGAAATGCTCGCCTTAAATAGGAGCTCACCTGAACTCCTGCAGAGCGCTAGAACGCTCAGGCAAGTGGCACGTGATGGAGAAGTCCCCCCCCAAGATGGCGACCGGCGCCACAAGCAGGCTACCAGAAGGTGAAGTAATCCGTCCAAAACGCGGTGGGGGCACAAATATAGTGCAAGTATAGGGCCAGAGCACAATGGAAGTTAAAAACAAGGTAAGACAAAATAATTCTAACCAAAATGCAAAAACGGGAAATTTTTAAAATAATGCTAGCGCAGCGCGCTGTGATACCAGCAGCCACAATGCAGCCAAAGGCACCTTACCAAAGGCAGAGCAGCGGAAATGCTCGCCTTAAATAGGAGCTCACCTGAACTCCTGCAGAGCGCTAGAACGCTCAGGCAAGTGGCACGTGATGGAGAAGTCCCCCCCCAAGATGGCGACCGGCGCCACAAGCAGGCTACCAGAAGGTGAAGTAATCCGTCCAAAACGCGGTGGGGGCACAAATATAGTGCAAGTATAGGGCCAGAGCACAATGGAAGTTAAAAACAAGGTAAGACAAAATAATTCTAACCAAAATGCAAAAACGGGAAATTTTTAAAATAATGCTAGCGCAGCGCGCTGTGATACCAGCAGCCACAATGCAGCCAAAGGCACCTTACCAAAGCACTTAAGCACAGTACATATTAAAAAGACAGTTTAAAATTCATTTCATCCAGTATATATAGACCAAAAGTGCAAAGTTCTTATAATAAAAACAGATTAAAACAGATAAGACACCTTCGCATGGGGAACAGAGAGTAGATAATCTAGCAATCACTGTTCAACTAACCAGAGAGTAGTTACCCTACTAGCAATCTCTGCCTAATTACCCACGCCCACCCCAGAAACTTTGCGGTCGCTATTGTAATCCAGTTTAAGGAGGTAGTTTTTATAATGCGTAGAGCTACCATGCTACTTTTAGTACCCAGATTTCTAGACATAGGAGCCAACCAAACACGTCTGGGAACAGAATATGCATAACAAGAAAACAGAAAGTGACCCAACGTTTCCTTTCCTTCCCCGCAGACTGGGCATATAGCTGGGCATCCATCTCTCCATTTTGCAGTTAAATTACATAGAGGTAAAGAGCCAGCCCTCATTTGAAAAAACAGTTTCCTGTCCATGGGTTTCGTTATTAGATCCCAGTAGATTTCATACATGGGAAAAAGCTTTGCTTCAAGAAAAATAACCGTCATAGACCCATGGTTGTTACTAAGAAGGCTCCTGTTTTCTACCTGTTCCCAGAAAAGGTTTTTTATAAATGTCTTAGATGGGAAGGACGACCCAGTTGGGTCGGACCAGAGTTCAGTTAACCCTAGTTCACCTAATGCTGCTTTTAAAGATCTGAACCATCTAATTTTATGAAATCGGTCTGCTTTGATGACATCAGCAAACCCTGCTGCATATTGTGACAACTCAGGGGTGGTCCAGATTCTACGCCAATATAATATTGGACGAAGTTTGCACATTACCGATATTTCTTTCCTACCGAGATCATATCTAAGAGGCAAAAGGGGACTACTCTGTGGGGTGCCTGTTAATTTCCGAAGGAAATTATTTTCTGAGACCTGTAGGTCCTGAACGTTTTCTTGCCCCCACATCTCAGCCCCATACAAAGCTGACCCTATGGCCTTTGCCTCATATATGATCAAAGGAGGTTTGATTGGTTTAGTCAAAGATTTAAAATGCTCCTTAATGATGGTACCAGCCAGTTGTTTATGTCTTAAGACTGCAATGTTTATATGTTGGTTCCATCTGTTGTCGTTTGAAATATGAATCCCCAGGTAGGTAAAAGAATTTACTACTTCGAGGCAACGCCCACTCATGGTTATTTTAGATTTAAAATTTCTACAAGGATTAAAAGCCATGAGTTTTGTTTTATCTGCGTTTACCTCCAAGCCATGATCGCTACAAAATTTATCAAAAATTACCAATGCCTTTTGGAGACCGCTAGGGGATTTTGATAAAATTAGGGTGTCGTCTGCAAACATTAAAATGGGAACTTTTGCACCTGCAAGGGAGGGAGCATCAACAGACTGGGATTGCATGCGGGCAACAATTCCATTGATAAAAAGAGTAAAGAGTGTTGGTGCCATTGAGCAACCCTGTCGAACTCCTCTGGCGACTGGAAAATCAATGGTGTCGTTGCCATAGCCACCCCATTGGATTTTAGCGTAAGTGCCCTCATGGAGTCTCATAATCAAGGTTAAAATAGTCATTGGGACCCCTAAAGCTGCGAGCACCTCCCACAGTTTTGCCCTTGGCACCAGGTCGAATGCAGCCCGTAGGTCAACAAACGCTGCGTACAGGCTGCAACCTCCCAGAACCACGGTCCTCCATTGTATCAATTGAAAACGGAAGACCTGGTCCACAGTGCTAGTTGCTCTGCGAAACCCAGCCTGGAAAGGAGATAAAACATTCTGCTCCTCAGCCCAATCTAACAAATTGTTAATAATTACACGCCCAACAACTTTTTGAACCGTGTCAATTAAGCTAATTGGGCGGTAATTACAAGCTTGGGCACGATCTCCCTTTTTATATACTGGAATAATAACAGCACCACGCCATGATACCGGGATTTCAGCGCCCCTGGCAATATGATTCAGTAAAAGGCAGATGTATTTACTCCACCTATCGGTGTCATTTAAAAATACATCCGCAGGGACTCCGTCTATACCCGGGGCTCGGCCAGGGTGAACTGATTTCAGGGCAGACAGTACTTCACTCTGCACAAAGATGTCATCATCTGCATACAGGTAAGTTAGGCTTAAGCTGTTAAAAAATTGGTCCCTGGAGGAGTACTGCTCACTGAAAAATTTAACCCACGCATCATGGGAGACGTTGTTATTGGGAGCTTCTGGAGGCCTATCATGACCCCATTTGACAATATGCCAGAAGAGTCTAGAATGTTTACGGTCGCTTGCACACTTTAGCTTCTGCCAGTGATCCTCGTCCCATTCTCTTTTAGCCCTTACAATACAATTTTTGTAGTGCTTCCTAGCAGAACGAATCCCATCCTCGAGCGGGGCATACTCTGGCAAGGGAGAGGAGAGCGCCGTCTCTGCCCTCCATGCGTGGCGCAGCTGCTCATATATCAAGTACTGAGTGTGGTGCAATCCGTATTCTAGCCTCAGTGTCTGGAAGGACTTTAGGTCTCCCCTCTGTAGCAGGTCTCCTCATGTAGAGACTCCAATATTGTCCCACCCTTTAAACCCCTTTTGCTTGTGCAGTTCCTTAAACCGTGAACAGAACCATATTGGGATCTGTTTTGTTGGTTTGTGCGTCCAGCCAATTGTCTTAGTCACTCTCTCCCAGACCTCTATAGTAGCCCGCATTGCTGGGTACAGTCTTTCTTTCCCCCTTACCCCGTATATATAGTACAAACAGGTGCAGTGCGCCATTGTACCTCTCTCTAGTCTATACGTGGGGTGATGGGCCGGAGCGTGAAGCCATTCATTTATTGGCGATAAGTGCTCTGCTCAGTAATATGCTTCAATATCTGGCAGGGAGATCCCTCCAATGTATTGATTTCTTTGCATTGTATCTAGGGCTACCCTGTGTTGTCTCCCCAGCCAAAGTAATGATTGAAGCTCCGCATTTATATCTTTAAAAAGCTGTCGGGAGAGGGGGAAATATTCATTTTGTAGGGCATAGAGAAAGCGCTGTGACGCAATCATTTTGAATATTGCGGCGCGGCCTAGAATCGTGAGGGGGAGAGTCTTCCACCTAATAGCGTCATTAACAAAGTTTGTGAGCACCCGCTGGATGTTTCTCTGGTAGGAAAGATTTTTATCCGTGGTTACATATATCCCCATATACGTAAACCCTGTTCCCGTAACCCGGAGGGCACCGGGCAAGAGGGGCCAGACTCTTCCCTGTCTGGGGCTATATAGGATCGACTTGTGTCAATTTATCATATATCCTGAGTAGGAGCCATAGCGGCCCTAAAGGGTAAACAACACTGGGATTGTGCTGACTGGGTGGGTGACATATAAGAGGACATCGTCCGCGTAGAGCTATATTTTCCCCTCGGACGTACCCGTCTGCTTGATTTTAAACCCATGTATCTCTTTTTCCTGTCGAATCTCACAGGCCACTATCTCAATGGTAAGGTCGAATAGAATTTGGATTAAGGGACAGCCCTGTCGGGTCCCTCTCGTTATGGGGAAATCGTCTGACAACACCCCGTTCACTTTATCCCTGGCTCTCAGGTCTGTATAAAGGAGTCACACCCAGTTCCTGAATGTGGGTCCAAAGCCGAATTTGGTTAACACTACCTCAAGGAAGGGCCAATGTACTGCATCAAATGCTTTTCCAGCGTCTAAGGACAGGAACATATGTGGTTCCTGACGGTCCTGCACCTCCATCAGCCAGTTATGGGTTCTACTAAGATTTAATCTGGTCACCCTGTCTGGCAGGAAGCCTGTCTGATCCAAGTTGTCCAGACTGGAGATTACCAGGCACAGTCAGAGTGCCAGAATCGTTGCCAGGAGCTTGACCTCCACATTCAGGAGAGAAATAGGACGGTAAGATGTGCATTCCTCAGGGGGTTTACCTTGTTATGAATAGAGATAATTGTGGCCATATGGAGGTCAGGTAGTAGGATGCCCTCTTGGGCTGCCTCCGTGAACAGGGTCAAGAGGTGGCCAGTCAGTAGATCTGCTTCTTTTTTAAAGAATTCATCTGGGAATCCATTCGGGCCTGGGGATTTCCCCGGAAGGAGTCTGGCTAAGGCCTCTTTGATCTCAGTGGTCGTTATGTCAACTTCGAGGCTTAGCTTATCCTCCTCAGTTAAGATGGGAGTCTCAATGCTGTCTAGGTACGGCAGTATATCTTCTATTGCGCCCAGGTCTCTGGCCTTGTAAAAATCCTTATAGTAGGTGGCGAATACCTGGACTATTTGGACATCTTTCCGCCGGGTTTGTCCCTGACCATCAATCACCTGTTCTACCCAGCGTGCATCCTGTTCTCTACGGCTTAACCACATCAGGAGATTTCCATACTTATCCCCTACGTCATATAATCTATGAAGGGTCGCCTGTGTTTGAGCTTTGGCTTTATCTGTTACTAGGGCCTTGTATTATTGTTGTTTATCCACTAGAAGTCGAATTATCTGTGGGTCCCGTTCTAACACATGCCTTTGTTCTAGCTCCAAGATTTGAGTTTCCAGAGAGAGGAGCTATTCCTGTGCTTTCCTTTTCTCCCACGCTATCCTATTTCGGGCCCTGTCACGCAGAACTGTCTTAAAGGCTTCCCAGAGTATTGCACCCGAGTCGACCGACCCTATATTTTCTGCAAAGTATACCTTCGTATATGCCCTGAGTCCCCGCAATAGTTCCTTATTCTGGAGGTCCCATGCAGTCAGTCTCCAACCCCTGCCCCTGACCTTATGTTTTCCGCCCATTCGTACCATAAGGGGTGAATGATCTGAGATTCCTCGTGCTTGATACTCTGCTACATCCTCAATTCTAAAAGCATGTTGGGGGAGGAAGACATTCTTGCTTGAATATACCCTGTGCGCCCCTGAAAAATATGAGTAACTTCTGGCGTCCGGGTGTAACCATCGCCAGACATCTGTTAGTCCTAGTGTGGAGATAGCCCTGGCCAGGAGTGTCATTGATGAGTCATCAGGTCGGTTCTTCGATTTGTCCATCTGGGAAGACATAGCGTCGTTAAAGTCCCTGCCCACTATGTGTAGTGTGTCTGGTGTGTCCAGAAGTATATCAGCTAGTCCAGTTAGAGTTCTGGCTTGAAGTTTCGGTGGTGCATATATCAAGGTTATTGTGATCTTGTGTCGTCCCCATGTTCCGGTTATTCCCACGTACGTCCCCTGTGGGTCCGTCCATGTCTGGGTAGCTACAAAGGGGGGGATTTCTTAATCAAAATGGCAACCCCTCTGGAGCCTGAAGTGTATCATGCATGCGCCAAAACTTTATACGGTCCTCTTGCCAGAAACCCACATTTTGTTCCCTCAAGGTGGATCTCCTGTAGCAAGACAATATCCGGACCTACCCTCTTTATGTATGACAAGACCAACCCCCTCTTAATTTTGTTGCCCAGACCATTCACTTTCCACGTAAGGATCTTGAAACAGCCACTTACTTGTGGAGCAGCCTGGGCGCTACCTTCCGTCGCAAGAGAGATCAGTGGTGAAATGCACGTGTGGTATCAGGAGTCGGGTGACTAGTATGCAGGTGTGTGGAATGATCCCATATCTGGCATGCCTTAAAAATGTAACTGTAAACCTCGTCAAACATGTAACAAGTCCCTCCCCCCTGGAAACTGTTGAATCCCCCCATCAACCTCCCCCCTCCCCACCTCCCTCCCTCCGCTGTCCCATCGCCAGCCGAATGCTAGAGGATGAGCTTTTCGGGTGATGGAGGTCTGTCGCCCACCCAGTCCCAAACTCACAAAATGCGAGAAGCCCGTTCTGAACCTTTAAAGTGACAACACATAAAGGTGTGAACAAGAGCAAGCAAGAAAGAGAAAGAATAAAGGCAGAACAAATGAACAAACAAAGAGGGGCGTCCAACTTGCTTGCTCCAAGCGAACGCTACAGATTCTTTATCAGCCATATCCGTCCCTGCATCATGGGTTAGAGTCCAGGGGTTCCCCCTTGGTCGCTATGGTGTCTGGTGTAGCCTCGTGCTCCATCGCATTTATCTCAACCGCCAAGGGATGCAGAGACTGTCTGTCCTCATGCTGAGGATCCTCCTACATATCCAAACGTGATTTCTCTGTAAGGCAAAGGAATCAGGAACCCGTCGGCAGGTTAGAGTCGAGGGAACCACCACTCCGTCGCCTCTTTCTTTCAGGTCCAGTTTTGGGGTATGAAGTCGTCCCTGGGAGTCACCCCGCGCCGTTGCCTCGTTCTTTGTGATTTCGGTGCCCCCGTGGACCGCACCATGGGTCTCTCTGCAGTATCCATCTTTTGGGTACTGGTCGTGGGTCTCGTCAACAAAGGGCGCTCCTCCAGCCACTGCCACGACTCTTCCGGATTTTGAAAAAAGTGGGATTTATCCTTGTATATTACTTTTAGTTTGGCTAGAAACAATAGCATGTACTGGATTTGGAGGGCTCTCAGTTTGACTTTTATCGAGTCATAGGAGCGTCTCTGTCTCTGCACTTCCTGGCTATAATCAGGGAAGATCATTATTTGGGCATTGTCTTGTCGGATCTCTCCGAGTTTTCTAGCTTCTCGTACTGGTAGAGGTCTTGTTCCTGCCGGCGGTTTGGCCAGCAACGCGTGATGGGCCCTTTCTATAATGAAGCAGTTAGAGAATTTATCCTTTGGGAAAGTGCACAGTAACCAAGAGTGCAGAAACTCCGCCATGTTTGTTCTTTCGATTCCCTCCCTGCCTTACCTTTCCTCATATCTTGTATGGTGTCCTCAGCCTTCCCCACATCCAAATGAATCTTGAGCATGAATCCACTGCGACCATGATATATTTGTAGTCACCATCCCTCTGTAAGGGACCGCAGTGGTCCAGGTAAACGCATGCTAATGGTTTATCTGAAATTAAAAGGGGCGTCTGAGCCGGGCGTTTCACTGTTAAAACCTTTTTTTTCTGGCAGATTTCACATTCCAAAACATAATTTCTGGTCTGTTTCCTCATGCGCGGCCACCAGTATCTTTGTTTTAATAACGACACTGTGGCAGAAACACCTGCTTGTGCAGAGGCAAGCCCTTCATGTGCTGCTAAGATTAGTCCTAATCTATGTTCCATGTTTGGAATTTCCCTATCCCCCACTCCAGGGATTTGAGCAAAAGGAACAATATTTGCATCAGTTATATATGAGTATTTGAGTGGAAAACCTTTTGGTAACGTTTTACCACTGTCTTTATGGGAAGCGGCGACAGCCTGCATTATTTCGCTGTCTATTTTTGTTTTTGAACGCTTGATTTCAGCTACGGAAACCGTTTGCACAGCTGCCTTCGCGGCTTCATCAGCCAATTAATTCCCTGCAACGTGAACGCCATCACGCTGATGACTCAGTGTATGGATCACGTGAGTCTTTTGTAGTTCTTTCTGTATTTGAACTACTTGTTCCCAAAGCAACTTATGCTTGATTGTGCCACCTTTTGCATCTTTGAAACTGTTTTGAACCCAGTTCTGCAAGTATTAATTGTAAGATTGGATGCAGTGATACGAATCGCACACTATGAGTGTGGGGAATTCGCGATCGGTATTTTCAACCGTCATCTTGAAAGCCTGTAGTTCAGCTCGCTGAGCTGTACAGTCTAAGATAGATTGTGTTTTTGTGACCATAGGTCGGAATTTACCATCGCGCCAGCGACCTCTAACAATCGCGCACGCAGCAATTGCCGGCTGTGCTGATCCGTCTGTCTAAATAATACATTTGCAGTGTTCCAGAGGCAGAATCTCAGTCGGCAGAGGACATTCTTGTTCGTATTGTAGAAATTCTTGAGTTTTCAAATAGGGGTCAAAAACGTATTCAACGTCTGTTGCAGCAGGAGAGTTAACCCATTGTATCCATCTTGGATGTAAAGCCTTTGCATTTGGAATGCTTGCTTTTGTCACTGCCTCTAAGGCAGAAACAGGAGTAATGACCATAATGCGTTTACTCTGTGCGAGACGTCTCTCTTTTGCTACTGCAGTTTGAACCACTGTCAGAATTTTTTCTGTTGAAGTGAATTTCATTTCAGCTTGTGTGTACAAGTGTGATTTGTAGGCAATGGGTACTTTTTCACCCTCATTAAAGGTTAAGTACGTGAATCCACATTTTCCTGGGATTATTCTGATTACATGGTTGCGTACGTTTACGCGTATTTGTAAATGTGATGTTGCTAACATGTCTGTTTGCACTGAACACAACATTTCTGTGTGTTTTTGAGTCCAACTAGTAGTTTTGAAATGAGGTGTGATTAATTTGTAGAGAGGTTTAACCCTTTCTGCATAGTTTAGAATATATGTTCTTCCGAAACTCAGGAAACCTAGAATTGACAGTAAGTTTTTCAACATTTTTGGAGGTTGGAGCAGCGCACACTTTTCTAAAAAGTTGGCTGCCAGGCTTTTGCCTTCACTTGATAACTCGTATCCTAGAAATAGGACGTTGAGGTGGGCAATTCTTGATTTGTTAAAGTTGAATTTGTACCCTTCAGAGGCGAATCCAAGTATAATGCTATTCCCTCTGTTCAAGTGCCTGTCCAAGTCATTGTCTGTTAGATAGATGTCATCGACATAAGATAATGCCTCATCATCATACGTTTGTAGTAACTTTGTTACTCTGGCTGAAAATAACCCCGGACTATTCTTGAATCCCTGGTGGAGACGACAGAAGTGACGTTGTGTCCCCATAATTGAGAAAGCGGTCAAGTTCCTGCTTTCAGGTGCAATGTTTTGACAGAAAAAACTGTTAGAAATATCGAATGTGGTTTTATATTTTTTGCGCACGATGTTATTCATCAATGCTGCACTGTGTGCATTTTGTACTGCAAATATTTTACAACAAGAATTTAAATGTCTGTAGTGCAAAACTAGACAATATGTATTGTCTGGTTTGGAGACAGGAAACAAAGGATTGTTCGTGGATGAGGTGCATGTTTCAATCACCCCTTGGTATGCAAGTTGATCTAAGATCTCCCTGACCTGTTTTTTGGCTTCTTGCTTAACTGAATCCTGCCTCTGTACCGTTGGTTGAGTTTTTAACTGGATTTTGTGGTGAGGGGAATCCTCATTCCATCCCACATGATTTTTATATAATGCTGGAGCCTGGGCTACAGCCCATTATCTGGCATTGGTATATTTTAAGTGAATTGGAATATGATTTGAGAAGGCTGGCATAATGATGTCTTCGCCGTGTGGGCACTCCCTGACAAATTTTGGTGGCCAGTCTTTTTCAGCTAGAAGAATGTCATAACCCTTAGAGAGCTACTCCCAAAAGAGTGCTCTTATTTTCCTAGTTATATCCCACTCCATCCGGAGCGTTACTTCATATAACTTATGGGGTACACTAACCCTGGTATCAGCTGATTCAACTTGAATGTACTCATTCAAGTCCACTGTCTACAGCTGATCCTTCAAGATCTTGCGAGCTATGGTGACTTCTGCTGCGCTGTCCAGCATTGTCTGGGCCCACTCCCTGTTCTTGAGTTGTGTACTCAAGATCCTCGGCATGTCTGATTTTTAGACCTGCTACCTTCTTTTTGGTGAATTGTGTTGATCGTCTTTGGACTTCACAAGTTCTTTCTTGTGTTCTGACCGTCTTTTTCCTTCCAATTCCTGTGAGGAAGTCTGAAGTACGAGAAGATTGTGTATCAGTATCTTGATATCTATCAGGTTTTCTCAAATTATCCCTGTTCCTGAGGTATACCTCTGTTCCTCTGGACTGAGAACGCTTCTCATAGAAGTTTGTTTAGTATTTTCCCACTTCTTTTTAGGAGTAGTGAGAGTGTTTTTAATAAAGACCTTTTCAGGATTTTCTGTTAGTTGGGGCTTTACTGGTTTCCCACCCAAACTATCTCTACCTAGTTCTTCATAGGATTTTTCAATTATTCTGGTCAGTTCATATGGTAGCTCAGTTATATCAATTTCTCTTATTTCTTGGCGAATCGCCATGGATGCTGCTTCACCTTTAATATTAGCTTATATTATAGCTGAGACCTGTTTGAAATCTTTCAGTAATTTCATACCTTGATTCAAAGCAGGCTCTGCCCCGTATTTATTATGATTCTGTTTCAGGACGTCTGGTATCACCGCCATAGACGAAACACCATGTGTTTTTGTGTAGATTGAAGCAAAGACTGTACCCCAAGTGTCACAGTCCTCCAGGTGTGGTGCGATTCCCATTGGTAAACAGATTGTTAAAATGCTGTGTTTCTCATGAGGTGTAGTGTCAGGAAATACTGCCTCGATTTGAGTAATTTTTTTGCTATCCAGAATGGAATTTGTTCCCTTTTTGCGGGCAATTTACCAATGACTGATTGTATAGTCTGTGGTGTAATTGTATTTGTGTTCCCCTGGTGAGGGGTTTATTGTGAAATCCTTATAGGAGGTTGGACTGTTAGAGTCTGAATGACATATTGAACCAATTGTCTATGTATTTTAATTAGTTGTTTAGTTGAACTAATAGTTCTGCACCTGACATTTCTTCAATGGCAGGGTGTGGTGTAAAGCTGGCTAGTACCGGCCATGTTGCTCCTGGTCTACTTAGTGGACCGAGTCTGGTAATGTGATTTTGATGTTGTAGGGCGCCTTTAAACCAGAACTGATGCTCTTGGTAGGTTAGTGGAATTTCAATGTCCTCGAAAGGAAAGTATTCAGTTGGATTATCCTCTACTTTGTAGAAGTGAAACACATGCGATACTGCATTTGCTTCAGGGTAGACTATCCATTAATAGAATACCTCTGTCTGCCGATATTTGTGTGCTTCTATGACAAAAATTACCCTACCACCTATAGGTGATAGGCCATTTGTTATAAGCTTTATAGCAATGGTTTTCCTTAGGTGTTCCGGGATGATTATAGCATCCGGGTCGGTTTCTTGGAAACTTGTAACGTACTAACCTGGTTGGGCTGCAGCTGCAGCTCCACCGGTTGCATTATTGCAGTCGTTATTCGACATTGTTTAATGAAGGTTTGCAGAGCAAGCTTCAAGGAAACAAAGATAAGGTGCACAATATTTTGGAACACTGTATCCTTCAACGTTGAATCAAACTAAAAACTAATACATAAGATTTTCGTCCTACTCAGTAATGGCGGATATTTTATCCTTTTACCCACTCCAGATGTCTATTGGAGTATTTTACGGGGAAAAAAGGGGTCTCTGTGAAAGGCACGACTGAGTTACTCTAGTATCTAGCGCTAAATTAGTGTGTTACCAAACGGTGGGCGCCATGTAGTGTAGTTCCTATATTCCCAATAGGCTCTGCGCATTGCAATAATATATCCAATAGATTTGACGTAGGACTTGGGTCGACTAGGTCTCTATCAAATATATTAGACTTAATTGTGAGTGCCGGCTAGCTCAGAGGTCACTAGAAACTTTCTTGAATAAACAAGAAGGGATTAGTTTCTGACAACCGCATAAAGATGACAACTTTGTTTCCCCAAGAATAAAACTGATCTTCAGAGTCGTGGAAACAATAGATAGATATTTTACTCAGTCAATCGTGCATGCTTCGTTTCATCAGAGGTGCAGAGAAATAGAGAGACGGGCGTTTTCAATAAAAGGGTTTATTGAACAGTCTTCTTTCTCATGCAAAAGAAATTAACTGCTACAATCGCAATACTGGTTGCAAAGTATAATGCGTACAGTAAGAAGAGCATTATAAAATAATACTGTAAAAGCATTGTATGGTTTCTAAACCATAGATAAATACATACATAAATAACAAAGGCTAAAAATACGCCTACCCCAATGTACCTAACCTAAGTCTAGTACGAGGGAAGAAGTAAGTGAGGTGTAGCATAGATTTAGTTTTTCTTTGCCAAGAATCTATCCAAGATTTCTCTTAGGGTCTAATCAGCTACGTACCTTGGTTTTAGAATATCGTAGGTCGGGTATCTCTGTCTCGGGACACGATTTCCCAACATCCCGCAAGGGGAGCTTGGAAACACTGGAGCTGGATTCTCGCCGGCAGAAATGCAGCCTCTCTGTCAGTGCGTCAGCTGGAGGGTTGGCGTCCTTCTGCACTTGCTGTAGCGAGCTGCGTCGGGCAAGTAGATAGTCGAGCTGCTACGAACCAGTGTGTGTTTGCTAGGGCAAGTGTAGGCATATTTATACCTTGAAGGTGCCTGTTTTTTTTTTTTTTTTTTTTTTTTTTTTTGTAAAGACCTTTATTGTCCAAAACAAACACAATACACAGCGTTTAGCCGACAACCCCGGGGCAGGCCGCCATTAAATGATCAATTCAGAAAAGGGGGTGGTGATGAACAGAGTGTCTGAATTAAGCAGACCACTCTTACCCAGTCCAAAGATCAGGGCTTGATCCATCACCGTTATTTATCTCACTGCCCCATCCCAGCTCAGAACCTGGCTATATGCAAATTAGTCTGTCCCTGGCCCAGTGCATCATGGGAACAGGGCAGACCAAACTACCAAGCCAATTCTTCACCAGAAAGGAGACAAGCTACCGGGGACCGGTTTCTGGCATTTCAGCCTCTTCGGCCCGGCTTGCTTGAATCCTGATGGAGCAGTGAGAAAGGGACTCATGTCTGAGTATACCCTGCCACACCTATAGTGGCCAAAAACGATTCAGAAAAGGGGGTGGTGATGAACAGAGTGTCTGAATTAAGCAGACCACTCTTACCCAGTCCAAAGATCAGGGCTTGATCCATCACCGTTATTTATCTCACTGCCCCATCCCAGCTCAGAACCTGGCTATATGCAAATTAGTCTGTCCCTGGCCCAGTGCATCATGGGAACAGGGCAGACCAAACTACCAAGCCAATTCTTCACCAGAAAGGAGACAAGCTACCGGGGACCGGTTTCTGGCATTTCAGCCTCTTCGGCCCGGCTTGCTTGAATCCTGATGGAGCAGTGAGAAAGGGACTCATGTCTGAGTATACCCTGCCACACCTATAGTGGCCAAAAACGATTCAGAAAAGGGGGTGGTGATGAACAGAGTGTCTGAATTAAGCAGACCACTCTTACCCAGTCCAAAGATCAGGGCTTGATCCATCACCGTTATTTATCTCACTGCCCCATCCCAGCTCAGAACCTGGCTATATGCAAATTAGTCTGTCCCTGGCCCAGTGCATCATGGGAACAGGGCAGACCAAACTACCAAGCCAATTCTTCACCAGAAAGGAGACAAGCTACCGGGGACCGGTTTCTGGCATTTCAGCCTCTTCGGCCCGGCTTGCTTGAATCCTGATGGAGCAGTGAGAAAGGGACTCATGTCTGAGTATACCCTGCCACACCTATAGTGGCCAAAAACGATTCAGAAAAGGGGGTGGTGATGAACAGAGTGTCTGAATTAAGCAGACCACTCTTACCCAGTCCAAAGATCAGGGCTTGATCCATCACCGTTATTTATCTCACTGCCCCATCCCAGCTCAGAACCTGGCTATATGCAAATTAGTCTGTCCCTGGCCCAGTGCATCATGGGAACAGGGCAGACCAAACTACCAAGCCAATTCTTCACCAGAAAGGAGACAAGCTACCGGGGACCGGTTTCTGGCATTTCAGCCTCTTCGGCCCGGCTTGCTTGAATCCTGATGGAGCAGTGAGAAAGGGACTCATGTCTGAGTATACCCTGCCACACCTATAGTGGCCAAAAACGATTCAGAAAAGGGGGTGGTGATGAACAGAGTGTCTGAATTAAGCAGACCACTCTTACCCAGTCCAAAGATCAGGGCTTGATCCATCACCGTTATTTATCTCACTGCCCCATCCCAGCTCAGAACCTGGCTATATGCAAATTAGTCTGTCCCTGGCCCAGTGCATCATGGGAACAGGGCAGACCAAACTACCAAGCCAATTCTTCACCAGAAAGGAGACAAGCTACCGGGGACCGGTTTCTGGCATTTCAGCCTCTTCGGCCCGGCTTGCTTGAATCCTGATGGAGCAGTGAGAAAGGGACTCATGTCTGAGTATACCCTGCCACACCTATAGTGGCCAAAAACGATTCAGAAAAGGGGGTGGTGATGAACAGAGTGTCTGAATTAAGCAGACCACTCTTACCCAGTCCAAAGATCAGGGCTTGATCCATCACCGTTATTTATCTCACTGCCCCATCCCAGCTCAGAACCTGGCTATATGCAAATTAGTCTGTCCCTGGCCCAGTGCATCATGGGAACAGGGCAGACCAAACTACCAAGCCAATTCTTCACCAGAAAGGAGACAAGCTACCGGGGACCGGTTTCTGGCATTTCAGCCTCTTCGGCCCGGCTTGCTTGAATCCTGATGGAGCAGTGAGAAAGGGACTCATGTCTGAGTATACCCTGCCACACCTATAGTGGCCAAAAACGATTCAGAAAAGGGGGTGGTGATGAACAGAGTGTCTGAATTAAGCAGACCACTCTTACCCAGTCCAAAGATCAGGGCTTGATCCATCACCGTTATTTATCTCACTGCCCCATCCCAGCTCAGAACCTGGCTATATGCAAATTAGTCTGTCCCTGGCCCAGTGCATCATGGGAACAGGGCAGACCAAACTACCAAGCCAATTCTTCACCAGAAAGGAGACAAGCTACCGGGGACCGGTTTCTGGCATTTCAGCCTCTTCGGCCCGGCTTGCTTGAATCCTGATGGAGCAGTGAGAAAGGGACTCATGTCTGAGTATACCCTGCCACACCTATAGTGGCCAAAAACGATTCAGAAAAGGGGGTGGTGATGAACAGAGTGTCTGAATTAAGCAGACCACTCTTACCCAGTCCAAAGATCAGGGCTTGATCCATCACCGTTATTTATCTCACTGCCCCATCCCAGCTCAGAACCTGGCTATATGCAAATTAGTCTGTCCCTGGCCCAGTGCATCATGGGAACAGGGCAGACCAAACTACCAAGCCAATTCTTCACCAGAAAGGAGACAAGCTACCGGGGACCGGTTTCTGGCATTTCAGCCTCTTCGGCCCGGCTTGCTTGAATCCTGATGGAGCAGTGAGAAAGGGACTCATGTCTGAGTATACCCTGCCACACCTATAGTGGCCAAAAACGATTCAGAAAAGGGGGTGGTGATGAACAGAGTGTCTGAATTAAGCAGACCACTCTTACCCAGTCCAAAGATCAGGGCTTGATCCATCACCGTTATTTATCTCACTGCCCCATCCCAGCTCAGAACCTGGCTATATGCAAATTAGTCTGTCCCTGGCCCAGTGCATCATGGGAACAGGGCAGACCAAACTACCAAGCCAATTCTTCACCAGAAAGGAGACAAGCTACCGGGGACCGGTTTCTGGCATTTCAGCCTCTTCGGCCCGGCTTGCTTGAATCCTGATGGAGCAGTGAGAAAGGGACTCATGTCTGAGTATACCCTGCCACACCTATAGTGGCCAAAAACGATTCAGAAAAGGGGGTGGTGATGAACAGAGTGTCTGAATTAAGCAGACCACTCTTACCCAGTCCAAAGATCAGGGCTTGATCCATCACTGTTATTTATCTCACTGCCCCATCCCAGCTCAGAACCTGGCTATATGCAAATTAGTCTGTCCCTGGCCCAGTGCATCATGGGAACAGGGCAGACCAAACTACCAAGCCAATTCTTCACCAGAAAGGAGACAAGCTACCGGGGACCGGTTTCTGGCATTTCAGCCTCTTCGGCCCGGCTTGCTTGAATCCTGATGGAGCAGTGAGAAAGGGACTCATGTCTGAGTATACCCTGCCACACCTATAGTGGCCAAAAACGATTCAGAAAAGGGGGTGGTGATGAACAGAGTGTCTGAATTAAGCAGACCACTCTTACCCAGTCCAAAGATCAGGGCTTGATCCATCACCGTTATTTATCTCACTGCCCCATCCCAGCTCAGAACCTGGCTATATGCAAATTAGTCTGTCCCTGGCCCAGTGCATCATGGGAACAGGGCAGACCAAACTACCAAGCCAATTCTTCACCAGAAAGGAGACAAGCTACCGGGGACCGGTTTCTGGCATTTCAGCCTCTTCGGCCCGGCTTGCTTGAATCCTGATGGAGCAGTGAGAAAGGGACTCATGTCTGAGTATACCCTGCCACACCTATAGTGGCCAAAAACGATTCAGAAAAGGGGGTGGTGATGAACAGAGTGTCTGAATTAAGCAGACCACTCTTACCCAGTCCAAAGATCAGGGCTTGATCCATCACCGTTATTTATCTCACTGCCCCATCCCAGCTCAGAACCTGGCTATATGCAAATTAGTCTGTCCCTGGCCCAGTGCATCATGGGAACAGGGCAGACCAAACTACCAAGCCAATTCTTCACCAGAAAGGAGACAAGCTACCGGGGACCGGTTTCTGGCATTTCAGCCTCTTCGGCCCGGCTTGCTTGAATCCTGATGGAGCAGTGAGAAAGGGACTCATGTCTGAGTATACCCTGCCACACCTATAGTGGCCAAAAACGATTCAGAAAAGGGGGTGGTGATGAACAGAGTGTCTGAATTAAGCAGACCACTCTTACCCAGTCCAAAGATCAGGGCTTGATCCATCACCGTTATTTATCTCACTGCCCCATCCCAGCTCAGAACCTGGCTATATGCAAATTAGTCTGTCCCTGGCCCAGTGCATCATGGGAACAGGGCAGACCAAACTACCAAGCCAATTCTTCACCAGAAAGGAGACAAGCTACCGGGGACCGGTTTCTGGCATTTCAGCCTCTTCGGCCCGGCTTGCTTGAATCCTGATGGAGCAGTGAGAAAGGGACTCATGTCTGAGTATACCCTGCCACACCTATAGTGGCCAAAAACGATTCAGAAAAGGGGGTGGTGATGAACAGAGTGTCTGAATTAAGCAGACCACTCTTACCCAGTCCAAAGATCAGGGCTTGATCCATCACCGTTATTTATCTCACTGCCCCATCCCAGCTCAGAACCTGGCTATATGCAAATTAGTCTGTCCCTGGCCCAGTGCATCATGGGAACAGGGCAGACCAAACTACCAAGCCAATTCTTCACCAGAAAGGAGACAAGCTACCGGGGACCGGTTTCTGGCATTTCAGCCTCTTCGGCCCGGCTTGCTTGAATCCTGATGGAGCAGTGAGAAAGGGACTCATGTCTGAGTATACCCTGCCACACCTATAGTGGCCAAAAACGATTCAGAAAAGGGGGTGGTGATGAACAGAGTGTCTGAATTAAGCAGACCACTCTTACCCAGTCCAAAGATCAGGGCTTGATCCATCACCGTTATTTATCTCACTGCCCCATCCCAGCTCAGAACCTGGCTATATGCAAATTAGTCTGTCCCTGGCCCAGTGCATCATGGGAACAGGGCAGACCAAACTACCAAGCCAATTCTTCACCAGAAAGGAGACAAGCTACCGGGGACCGGTTTCTGGCATTTCAGCCTCTTCGGCCCGGCTTGCTTGAATCCTGATGGAGCAGTGAGAAAGGGACTCATGTCTGAGTATACCCTGCCACACCTATAGTGGCCAAAAACGATTCAGAAAAGGGGGTGGTGATGAACAGAGTGTCTGAATTAAGCAGACCACTCTTACCCAGTCCAAAGATCAGGGCTTGATCCATCACCGTTATTTATCTCACTGCCCCATCCCAGCTCAGAACCTGGCTATATGCAAATTAGTCTGTCCCTGGCCCAGTGCATCATGGGAACAGGGCAGACCAAACTACCAAGCCAATTCTTCACCAGAAAGGAGACAAGCTACCGGGGACCGGTTTCTGGCATTTCAGCCTCTTCGGCCCGGCTTGCTTGAATCCTGATGGAGCAGTGAGAAAGGGACTCATGTCTGAGTATACCCTGCCACACCTATAGTGGCCAAAAACGATTCAGAAAAGGGGGTGGTGATGAACAGAGTGTCTGAATTAAGCAGACCACTCTTACCCAGTCCAAAGATCAGGGCTTGATCCATCACCGTTATTTATCTCACTGCCCCATCCCAGCTCAGAACCTGGCTATATGCAAATTAGTCTGTCCCTGGCCCAGTGCATCATGGGAACAGGGCAGACCAAACTACCAAGCCAATTCTTCACCAGAAAGGAGACAAGCTACCGGGGACCGGTTTCTGGCATTTCAGCCTCTTCGGCCCGGCTTGCTTGAATCCTGATGGAGCAGTGAGAAAGGGACTCATGTCTGAGTATACCCTGCCACACCTATAGTGGCCAAAAACGATTCAGAAAAGGGGGTGGTGATGAACAGAGTGTCTGAATTAAGCAGACCACTCTTACCCAGTCCAAAGATCAGGGCTTGATCCATCACCGTTATTTATCTCACTGCCCCATCCCAGCTCAGAACCTGGCTATATGCAAATTAGTCTGTCCCTGGCCCAGTGCATCATGGGAACAGGGCAGACCAAACTACCAAGCCAATTCTTCACCAGAAAGGAGACAAGCTACCGGGGACCGGTTTCTGGCATTTCAGCCTCTTCGGCCCGGCTTGCTTGAATCCTGATGGAGCAGTGAGAAAGGGACTCATGTCTGAGTATACCCTGCCACACCTATAGTGGCCAAAAACGATTCAGAAAAGGGGGTGGTGATGAACAGAGTGTCTGAATTAAGCAGACCACTCTTACCCAGTCCAAAGATCAGGGCTTGATCCATCACCGTTATTTATCTCACTGCCCCATCCCAGCTCAGAACCTGGCTATATGCAAATTAGTCTGTCCCTGGCCCAGTGCATCATGGGAACAGGGCAGACCAAACTACCAAGCCAATTCTTCACCAGAAAGGAGACAAGCTACCGGGGACCGGTTTCTGGCATTTCAGCCTCTTCGGCCCGGCTTGCTTGAATCCTGATGGAGCAGTGAGAAAGGGACTCATGTCTGAGTATACCCTGCCACACCTATAGTGGCCAAAAACGATTCAGAAAAGGGGGTGGTGATGAACAGAGTGTCTGAATTAAGCAGACCACTCTTACCCAGTCCAAAGATCAGGGCTTGATCCATCACCGTTATTTATCTCACTGCCCCATCCCAGCTCAGAACCTGGCTATATGCAAATTAGTCTGTCCCTGGCCCAGTGCATCATGGGAACAGGGCAGACCAAACTACCAAGCCAATTCTTCACCAGAAAGGAGACAAGCTACCGGGGACCGGTTTCTGGCATTTCAGCCTCTTCGGCCCGGCTTGCTTGAATCCTGATGTCCATCACCACCCCCTTTACTGTATCGTTTTGGCCACCATAAGCGTGGTAGGGTATACTCGGATGCGAGTCCCTTGCTCACTGCACCATCAGGATTCAAGCAAGCCGGGCCGAAGACGGCTGTAATGCCAGAAACCGGTCCCCGGAAGCTTGTTTCCTTTCCAGTGAAAGAATTGGCTTGGTAGTTTGGTCTGCCCTGTTCCCATGATGCACTGGGCCAGGGACAGACTAATTTGCATATAGCCAGGTTCTGAACTGGGATGGTGCAGTGAGCTAAAAAACGGTGATGGATCAAGCCCTGATCTGTTGACTGGGTAGGAGTGTTCTGCATTAATTCGGAATACTCTGTCCATCACCACCCCCTTTACTGTATCGTTTTGGCCACCATAAGCGTGGTAGGGTATACTCGGATGCGAGTCCCTTGCTCACTGCACCATCAGGATTCAAGCAAGCCGGGCCGAAGACGGCTGTAATGCCAGAAACCGGTCCCCGGAAGCTTGTTTCCTTTCCAGTGAAAGAATTGGCTTGGTAGTTTGGTCTGCCCTGTTCCCATGATGCACTGGGCCAGGGACAGACTAATTTGCATATAGCCAGGTTCTGAACTGGGATGGTGCAGTGAGCTAAAAAACGGTGATGGATCAAGCCCTGATCTGTTGACTGGGTAGGAGTGTTCTGCATTAATTCGGAATACTCTGTCCATCACCACCCCCTTTACTGTATCGTTTTGGCCACCATAAGCGTGGTAGGGTATACTCGGATGCGAGTCCCTTGCTCACTGCACCATCAGGATTCAAGCAAGCCGGGCCGAAGACGGCTGTAATGCCAGAAACCGGTCCCCGGAAGCTTGTTTCCTTTCCAGTGAAAGAATTGGCTTGGTAGTTTGGTCTGCCCTGTTCCCATGATGCACTGGGCCAGGGACAGACTAATTTGCATATAGCCAGGTTCTGAACTGGGATGGTGCAGTGAGCTAAAAAACGGTGATGGATCAAGCCCTGATCTGTTGACTGGGTAGGAGTGTTCTGCATTAATTCGGAATACTCTGTCCATCACCACCCCCTTTACTGTATCGTTTTGGCCACCATAAGCGTGGTAGGGTATACTCGGATGCGAGTCCCTTGCTCACTGCACCATCAGGATTCAAGCAAGCCGGGCCGAAGACGGCTGTAATGCCAGAAACCGGTCCCCGGAAGCTTGTTTCCTTTCCAGTGAAAGAATTGGCTTGGTAGTTTGGTCTGCCCTGTTCCCATGATGCACTGGGCCAGGGACAGACTAATTTGCATATAGCCAGGTTCTGAACTGGGATGGTGCAGTGAGCTAAAAAACGGTGATGGATCAAGCCCTGATCTGTTGACTGGGTAGGAGTGTTCTGCATTAATTCGGAATACTCTGTCCATCACCACCCCCTTTACTGTATCGTTTTGGCCACCATAAGCGTGGTAGGGTATACTCGGATGCGAGTCCCTTGCTCACTGCACCATCAGGATTCAAGCAAGCCGGGCCGAAGACGGCTGTAATGCCAGAAACCGGTCCCCGGAAGCTTGTTTCCTTTCCAGTGAAAGAATTGGCTTGGTAGTTTGGTCTGCCCTGTTCCCATGATGCACTGGGCCAGGGACAGACTAATTTGCATATAGCCAGGTTCTGAACTGGGATGGTGCAGTGAGCTAAAAAACGGTGATGGATCAAGCCCTGATCTGTTGACTGGGTAGGAGTGTTCTGCATTAATTCGGAATACTCTGTCCATCACCACCCCCTTTACTGTATCGTTTTGGCCACCATAAGCGTGGTAGGGTATACTCGGATGCGAGTCCCTTGCTCACTGCACCATCAGGATTCAAGCAAGCCGGGCCGAAGACGGCTGTAATGCCAGAAACCGGTCCCCGGAAGCTTGTTTCCTTTCCAGTGAAAGAATTGGCTTGGTAGTTTGGTCTGCCCTGTTCCCATGATGCACTGGGCCAGGGACAGACTAATTTGCATATAGCCAGGTTCTGAACTGGGATGGTGCAGTGAGCTAAAAAACGGTGATGGATCAAGCCCTGATCTGTTGACTGGGTAGGAGTGTTCTGCATTAATTCGGAATACTCTGTCCATCACCACCCCCTTTACTGTATCGTTTTGGCCACCATAAGCGTGGTAGGGTATACTCGGATGCGAGTCCCTTGCTCACTGCACCATCAGGATTCAAGCAAGCCGGGCCGAAGACAGCTGTAATGCCAGAAACCGGTCCCCGGAAGCTTGTTTCCTTTCCAGTGAAAGAATTGGCTTGGTAGTTTGGTCTGCCCTGTTCCCATGATGCACTGGGCCAGGGACAGACTAATTTGCATATAGCCAGGTTCTGAACTGGGATGGTGCAGTGAGCTAAAAAACGGTGATGGATCAAGCCCTGATCTGTTGACTGGGTAGGAGTGTTCTGCATTAATTCGGAATACTCTGTCCATCACCACCCCCTTTACTGTATCGTTTTGGCCACCATAAGCGTGGTAGGGTATACTCGGATGCGAGTCCCTTGCTCACTGCACCATCAGGATTCAAGCAAGCCGGGCCGAAGACGGCTGTAATGCCAGAAACCGGTCCCCGGAAGCTTGTTTCCTTTCCAGTGAAAGAATTGGCTTGGTAGTTTGGTCTGCCCTGTTCCCATGATGCACTGGGCCAGGGACAGACTAATTTGCATATAGCCAGGTTCTGAACTGGGATGGTGCAGTGAGCTAAAAAACGGTGATGGATCAAGCCCTGATCTGTTGACTGGGTAGGAGTGTTCTGCATTAATTCGGAATACTCTGTCCATCACCACCCCCTTTACTGTATCGTTTTGGCCACCATAAGCGTGGTAGGGTATACTCGGATGCGAGTCCCTTGCTCACTGCACCATCAGGATTCAAGCAAGCCGGGCCGAAGACGGCTGTAATGCCAGAAACCGGTCCCCGGAAGCTTGTTTCCTTTCCAGTGAAAGAATTGGCTTGGTAGTTTGGTCTGCCCTGTTCCCATGATGCACTGGGCCAGGGACAGACTAATTTGCATATAGCCAGGTTCTGAACTGGGATGGTGCAGTGAGCTAAAAAACGGTGATGGATCAAGCCCTGATCTGTTGACTGGGTAGGAGTGTTCTGCATTAATTCGGAATACTCTGTCCATCACCACCCCCTTTACTGTATCGTTTTGGCCACCATAAGCGTGGTAGGGTATACTCGGATGCGAGTCCCTTGCTCACTGCACCATCAGGATTCAAGCAAGCCGGGCCGAAGACGGCTGTAATGCCAGAAACCGGTCCCCGGAAGCTTGTTTCCTTTCCAGTGAAAGAATTGGCTTGGTAGTTTGGTCTGCCCTGTTCCCATGATGCACTGGGCCAGGGACAGACTAATTTGCATATAGCCAGGTTCTGAACTGGGATGGTGCAGTGAGCTAAAAAACGGTGATGGATCAAGCCCTGATCTGTTGACTGGGTAGGAGTGTTCTGCATTAATTCGGAATACTCTGTCCATCACCACCCCCTTTACTGTATCGTTTTGGCCACCATAAGCGTGGTAGGGTATACTCGGATGCGAGTCCCTTGCTCACTGCACCATCAGGATTCAAGCAAGCCGGGCCGAAGACGGCTGTAATGCCAGAAACCGGTCCCCGGAAGCTTGTTTCCTTTCCAGTGAAAGAATTGGCTTGGTAGTTTGGTCTGCCCTGTTCCCATGATGCACTGGGCCAGGGACAGACTAATTTGCATATAGCCAGGTTCTGAACTGGGATGGTGCAGTGAGCTAAAAAACGGTGATGGATCAAGCCCTGATCTGTTGACTGGGTAGGAGTGTTCTGCATTAATTCGGAATACTCTGTCCATCACCACCCCCTTTACTGTATCGTTTTGGCCACCATAAGCGTGGTAGGGTATACTCGGATGCGAGTCCCTTGCTCACTGCACCATCAGGATTCAAGCAAGCCGGGCCGAAGACGGCTGTAATGCCAGAAACCGGTCCCCGGAAGCTTGTTTCCTTTCCAGTGAAAGAATTGGCTTGGTAGTTTGGTCTGCCCTGTTCCCATGATGCACTGGGCCAGGGACAGACTAATTTGCATATAGCCAGGTTCTGAACTGGGATGGTGCAGTGAGCTAAAAAACGGTGATGGATCAAGCCCTGATCTGTTGACTGGGTAGGAGTGTTCTGCATTAATTCGGAATACTCTGTCCATCACCACCCCCTTTACTGTATCGTTTTGGCCACCATAAGCGTGGTAGGGTATACTCGGATGCGAGTCCCTTGCTCACTGCACCATCAGGATTCAAGCAAGCCGGGCCGAAGACGGCTGTAATGCCAGAAACCGGTCCCCGGAAGCTTGTTTCCTTTCCAGTGAAAGAATTGGCTTGGTAGTTTGGTCTGCCCTGTTCCCATGATGCACTGGGCCAGGGACAGACTAATTTGCATATAGCCAGGTTCTGAACTGGGATGGTGCAGTGAGCTAAAAAACGGTGATGGATCAAGCCCTGATCTGTTGACTGGGTAGGAGTGTTCTGCATTAATTCGGAATACTCTGTCCATCACCACCCCCTTTACTGTATCGTTTTGGCCACCATAAGCGTGGTAGGGTATACTCGGATGCGAGTCCCTTGCTCACTGCACCATCAGGATTCAAGCAAGCCGGGCCGAAGACGGCTGTAATGCCAGAAACCGGTCCCCGGAAGCTTGTTTCCTTTCCAGTGAAAGAATTGGCTTGGTAGTTTGGTCTGCCCTGTTCCCATGATGCACTGGGCCAGGGACAGACTAATTTGCATATAGCCAGGTTCTGAACTGGGATGGTGCAGTGAGCTAAAAAACGGTGATGGATCAAGCCCTGATCTGTTGACTGGGTAGGAGTGTTCTGCATTAATTCGGAATACTCTGTCCATCACCACCCCCTTTACTGTATCGTTTTGGCCACCATAAGCGTGGTAGGGTATACTCGGATGCGAGTCCCTTGCTCACTGCACCATCAGGATTCAAGCAAGCCGGGCCGAAGACGGCTGTAATGCCAGAAACCGGTCCCCGGAAGCTTGTTTCCTTTCCAGTGAAAGAATTGGCTTGGTAGTTTGGTCTGCCCTGTTCCCATGATGCACTGGGCCAGGGACAGACTAATTTGCATATAGCCAGGTTCTGAACTGGGATGGTGCAGTGAGCTAAAAAACGGTGATGGATCAAGCCCTGATCTGTTGACTGGGTAGGAGTGTTCTGCATTAATTCGGAATACTCTGTCCATCACCACCCCCTTTACTGTATCGTTTTGGCCACCATAAGCGTGGTAGGGTATACTCGGATGCGAGTCCCTTGCTCACTGCACCATCAGGATTCAAGCAAGCCGGGCCGAAGACGGCTGTAATGCCAGAAACCGGTCCCCGGAAGCTTGTTTCCTTTCCAGTGAAAGAATTGGCTTGGTAGTTTGGTCTGCCCTGTTCCCATGATGCACTGGGCCAGGGACAGACTAATTTGCATATAGCCAGGTTCTGAACTGGGATGGTGCAGTGAGCTAAAAAACGGTGATGGATCAAGCCCTGATCTGTTGACTGGGTAGGAGTGTTCTGCATTAATTCGGAATACTCTGTCCATCACCACCCCCTTTACTGTATCGTTTTGGCCACCATAAGCGTGGTAGGGTATACTCGGATGCGAGTCCCTTGCTCACTGCACCATCAGGATTCAAGCAAGCCGGGCCGAAGACGGCTGTAATGCCAGAAACCGGTCCCCGGAAGCTTGTTTCCTTTCCAGTGAAAGAATTGGCTTGGTAGTTTGGTCTGCCCTGTTCCCATGATGCACTGGGCCAGGGACAGACTAATTTGCATATAGCCAGGTTCTGAACTGGGATGGTGCAGTGAGCTAAAAAACGGTGATGGATCAAGCCCTGATCTGTTGACTGGGTAGGAGTGTTCTGCATTAATTCGGAATACTCTGTCCATCACCACCCCCTTTACTGTATCGTTTTGGCCACCATAAGCGTGGTAGGGTATACTCGGATGCGAGTCCCTTGCTCACTGCACCATCAGGATTCAAGCAAGCCGGGCCGAAGACGGCTGTAATGCCAGAAACCGGTCCCCGGAAGCTTGTTTCCTTTCCAGTGAAAGAATTGGCTTGGTAGTTTGGTCTGCCCTGTTCCCATGATGCACTGGGCCAGGGACAGACTAATTTGCATATAGCCAGGTTCTGAACTGGGATGGTGCAGTGAGCTAAAAAACGGTGATGGATCAAGCCCTGATCTGTTGACTGGGTAGGAGTGTTCTGCATTAATTCGGAATACTCTGTCCATCACCACCCCCTTTACTGTATCGTTTTGGCCACCATAAGCGTGGTAGGGTATACTCGGATGCGAGTCCCTTGCTCACTGCACCATCAGGATTCAAGCAAGCCGGGCCGAAGACGGCTGTAATGCCAGAAACCGGTCCCCGGAAGCTTGTTTCCTTTCCAGTGAAAGAATTGGCTTGGTAGTTTGGTCTGCCCTGTTCCCATGATGCACTGGGCCAGGGACAGACTAATTTGCATATAGCCAGGTTCTGAACTGGGATGGTGCAGTGAGCTAAAAAACGGTGATGGATCAAGCCCTGATCTGTTGACTGGGTAGGAGTGTTCTGCATTAATTCGGAATACTCTGTCCATCACCACCCCCTTTACTGTATCGTTTTGGCCACCATAAGCGTGGTAGGGTATACTCGGATGCGAGTCCCTTGCTCACTGCACCATCAGGATTCAAGCAAGCCGGGCCGAAGACGGCTGTAATGCCAGAAACCGGTCCCCGGAAGCTTGTTTCCTTTCCAGTGAAAGAATTGGCTTGGTAGTTTGGTCTGCCCTGTTCCCATGATGCACTGGGCCAGGGACAGACTAATTTGCATATAGCCAGGTTCTGAACTGGGATGGTGCAGTGAGCTAAAAAACGGTGATGGATCAAGCCCTGATCTGTTGACTGGGTAGGAGTGTTCTGCATTAATTCGGAATACTCTGTCCATCACCACCCCCTTTACTGTATCGCCATTAAATGATCAGACACTTTGCTCAAGTTTTAACACAGCCTTTCAGCCGCCATCCCTGGGGCGCGGCGGCAGGTTCCTGTCACCCCTGTGGGTTTGACTACCGCTCATTGCGAATCACTGAGGTCTATTTTCTCTGAAAACATTGAACTCTTAACCAACTAGTAGTTACCACTTTCGGTCCCTTATGCTCCTGTCTATATGAAGTGTGTCCCCGTTTGGTCCTGAACAGGCCCCCCCGTGCCCACGTGCGCCCGCCCAATGTCTGTGGGTATTCTGATCCCCCCTCCATGCGCAGTGTCCTCCCCCTTGCCCTCGCTGCCATATGTACCCCCCCCGCTCCTCCCAGCTGCTTGTGTACCCTCCCCCCTGTGGAATGCGACCTGTCTCCCTCCCCTTACTCCAATGGGTCATCCTCTTCCTCCTCATCGGAAGTCAGTGACTCCTCCTCTTCCAGTGGTGCACACAGGTCCCCCCTAAATGTATTCCATGGGAGCCACAACTTGTTCCACTTACGCGGGCAGGCTCCAAGGGTGTATATCGTTCTCTCCACCAACATGACCCTGTCCATGGTCGCGCACCACTGTGTTAGCGTCGGGGTGGTTTCCGCCCCCCACTTCTGTGCTATGTCCCTTTTGGCGATCACCATACCCAATGTGGCCCATTGCCGCCCGTGTCTGGTGAGGTCTGTGGGTTCCCATACGTTGAGTAGACATCTCCGAGGGGCCGGAGTCAGGGATACCTCCAAAGCCTGTGAAATGGTCCTCATGACCTGTCTCCAAAACTCCTGAATGCGGGGGCAGTCCCATAGAGTGTGGTATAGTGTCCCTTCCTCCCCGCAACCGCGCAGGCAGTACGGGTTTTGTGTTCTGTGGATTGCGTGTAGCAGCGTACGTGTGTAGTACACCCTGTGCAAAATTTTAAGTTGCACAAGGCGGAATCTCGCTGAAATGGCCACCTCCCTGGGTGCCGCCAACGCCTCAGTCCATTCCGACTCGTTCATGTCCCCCACCTCCTCCACCCACTTGGCTTTTAGCGCTATGGTCGGGTCCGGCAGGTTATTGACTAGTTTACGATACGTGAGGGAGGTCGCTCTCTCCTGCATGAAGTCCGTGAGCAGCCTATCCTCTAAGGGAGATGCTTCCGGTGGTGTCGTACCTCCGGGAATGACAGTTAGTAAAGCATGTCTCACCTGTATATACCGATATTGCTCCGTGGGTCCCATCTCATATTGCTGTCGCAGTTGGTCGAAGGGGATCACATTACCCCCCTCCCATAAATCCCCCACTGTGGATATGCCTATGGTGTCCCACGCTGCAAAGCCCTTGCTATTCCTCAAATTACCCAGTGCCCTCGCGTCCCATAAAGGGGTCAGTCTTGTGATCGTCCCTTTCCATCCCAGTTTCGCCTGTGCCCTATGCCACAGCGACACAGCGAGCCTCGTGGGTCCGATGAGTGTACGCGCCTTACGCAGGTCATAAAGTGGGGCCAGGATGGTGTTGGTACCCAGCTGTAATCTGTCCGCCCGGTATGCCGGGTCGTTCTGGGGAGCATGCAACCACTGGTTAATGGATTTCAAGTGGGCGGCCCAATAATAGAGCTGCAGGTTTGGTAGCGCTATCCCTCCATCATACCACCCCCTATGTAGTTTGGCCTGAGCTATCCTTGCCGGGCGGTTACTCCACATCAGACCACCAACCACCGCGGCCACCGTCCTGAAATACGTATCGTGGACCGGGTACGGGGTATTCTCCAGAATGTACAGGAACCGGGGCAGCGACATCATCTTGTAGAGTGCCGCTCTACCCAGCAATGTCAGCGGTAGCGCCGCCCAGAATTTAACATCCTGTTTAAGGCGGTCAAGGGGTGGCGATAAATTCTTACGGAAGAATTCCACCGGATCCCTCGTGACATGGATCCCCAGGTAACGGAACGAGGATCCCGCCATTTTGAGAGGGCACATGTCTCCCAGATCGGGGGACGGGCCCTGCAGTACATACAGCTCCGACTTGTTCCAATTCAGAGTATACCCCGACACCTTCCCCTGCTCGTCACAGATGTGCAGTAATGCCGGCACTCCCCTTTCTGGCTCCGATAAATACACCAACATGTCGTCCGCGTACAGAGACAGTCTGTCCTCCCAACCCTCCGCCCAAACAATCCCCCTTAGCAATGGTGTGGTTCTTATCAGGGTCGCTAGGGGTTCCAATGCTATTGCGAAAAGCAATGGCGAGAGCGGGCAGCCTTGACGAGTGCCTCGACCCAATCGGAACGTCCGGGAGATATGGCCGTTGGCGACCACCTGTGCCAATGGCTCGGTATATAGCAGACGGATCCAGGCCACGAATTTCGGGCCAAACCCCATACGCCCCAGGACTTCGAACAGATACTCCCACTCCACCATATCAAACGCCATTTTAGCGTCCAGTGCCAGGATCACCGCCTTTTCTGTCAGCGTGTTGGCCTTCGCCAGCACATTATGTACCCTACGTAGGTTGAGAGCGGTGTTTCTGTGGGGCATGAAGCCCGACTGGTCTGGGTGTATTAGGTGGGGCAGGACGGCCATCAACCGCGTGGCGAGGAGTTTGGCCAAGATCTTACGTTCGGCGTTAATCAGGGAGATGGGGCGGTACGACCCGCACTCCTCCGGTACCTTACCGGGCTTAGGTATTGCGATTATGGCCGCCACCCTCTGATCCACCGGTAGCAAGGCCCGTTCTAGGCTGTCGTGGTACATATCCAGCAAGGGCCCACTAAGCCCATCCGCTGCGGACTGGAACCACTCTATCGGGACGCCATTAGGCCCCGTCGCCTTCCCCGGCCTGACTGCGTGAATCGCCCTTTGAACCTCCTCCTTTGTGATAGCCGCTTCTAGTTCCGCTCCCTCCTCCGGGGAGAGCGCGGGCATGGGGATATTCTCCAGTGCTGCCCTCGCCATAGCCGCTGTCACTGTATCTGCTGGCGTGTACACCCCTTCAAAGTAGTCAGCTAGTGTCTCGACTATTTCCTCCGGGCATGCGCTTAACCGCCCTTGTTTATCACGAATGCGTTGTATTCCTCTGGCACTGCCTCCCCTCTTGTCTAGCCATGCCAACATTCTCCCCGCCTTGTCCCCTATGTCGTATATTCTATGGGCCGTGTCGGTGATCTGTGACATCGTCTGCAATTTAATATGTTCCCTAAGCTTTTGTTGGTGCAGGTGAACCGTCTGGGCGGTGTCCGGCGTGGGATCTGCCTCGTGTGTGTCTGTTGCCTCCTGCAGTGCCAACTCCAGTTCCGACCGTTCCCGATGCTTTTCCCTTATGTGCCCCGTTATAGCGGCAATGGCCTGTCCCCGTAGCACCGTCTTATATGCTTCCCAGAGGGTGGCCGCTGACTCCACTGACTCAGTGTTCTCCCGAAAGTAGTGGGATGTCGCTGTTTTGAGTGTCTTACTAACCTTAGGGATGGCAAGGTACGAAGCGTGTATTGGGTATATTCTTTTACGCTTCCGTTCCTGCGTTGAGAGCTCGATAGTGATGGGTGAGTGGTCTGATATCCCTCTAGGGTGTATCTCAGCAGTATCAATATGTGGTATACCCCCACCCAGCGCCATGAATTTGTCAATCCTTGTCAGACAGTTGTGTACCGTGGAATGGTAAGTGTATTGCCTCGCTACGGGGTGTAAATATCGCCATATGTCGATCAGTCCCAGCGCCGTCATGTATTTCTGCAACTGGGAGGGACCGGCCGCACGTGCCATCACGGGCATTCTGTCTGTAGTGGGATCGAGTATTGCGTTGAAGTCTCCCCCTATTATCGTGTCTCCCTCAGGCAGACCCAGCAGGAATTTACCCAGCTCCGGAAGCATGACCGAGTGTAGTGCCGGAGGGATATACACGGAGACCACATTCAATAGCCTCCCCTCCCATTGGCCCTGGAGCCCCGCGAAACATCCCTGCGCATCCACCTTGGTGCTAAGTGTAATAAACTGAGCTGACTTCTTCAACAGAATGCCCACTCCCCTCGAACCTGTGGAGAACTCTGAGTGCGTCACCATCCTGTAACCTTTTCTATCAAGCGCCTTTGTCGCAGACCCTGTAAGGTGCGTCTCCTGGAGGAGCACCAAAGCTGGCCCCAGTCTCCTCACCGCATTCAGCACCAACCCCCTTTTGATCTTGTCCCCCAACCCTCGCACATTCCAGGACATGAGCTTGAGCGGCGTTACTTGGGCTCGCTGCGTCACCTCCTCAGCTGCTCGTGATTGTATGGCCTGCATTGTGTGTTGTGTGATACGAGGCGTAGGAGCCGGGCCCTCGGCACAGGGTGCGCCCGCCCAGTGTCAGACCCAGGGTGTGTATCTGTACCAGTGGAACATTAGACCTTGCTCGCGGAACTACTATAACATGTGAACAACCCCTACCCCCCACCCTCCTCCCTGCTTCCCTGCCTAACGGACTTACAACCGCCCGCCTCCCCAACTTAGCAGAGTGCTTAACCCATCCCATCAACAGTGTACTTGCGCGCTGGGGTGGAGAATCTTCCGGAGCAGGCGATATCCCTGCCCCCCGTGAGTCCTCCAGGCCCAGCTCTCAGGCTTGTCCTCCCGCTAGAGTACATCTTAACGGGCAGTTAACCAGCATCTCATGTAGACTTAGCTTTCCACCCCTCCTTCAGCGCCTTGACTGTCCAATGCCGGTGAGGTATTCCTTCCTTCCGTGCCGGGTGACCACGATTCAGGAGGCCTGTCGTTTCTGTGTGTCCGGTCCTGTCTCTTCGTGCGACGAGAGTGATTCGTGGATCTCCAACCCTCCAACCAGTCCTGCGCTGCCTCCGGCGACTCAAAGAACCAGGCCTTGCCCTCTGCTTCCACTCGGAGACGCGCCGGGAAGATCATGGAGTACGGCAGTTCCTTCGCCCTCAGTGCTTTCTTGACTTCCAAGAAGGTCTTCCTTCTGCGTGCCACCTCAGCAGTGTAATCCGGGAAGAAGGCGATAGACGAGTCTTGAATACGGATAGGTGGGGAAACTCTCGCCGCCTGCAGGATGGCGTCCCTGTCTCGGAAGTTGAATAGTCTTGCCAGGATAGGCCGAGGGGTCGCTCCCGGCTTGGGCGTTCCACCAGGCACTCTATGGGCCCTCTCCACCGAAAAGAAGCTAGAGAGGCCCTTCGGCTGCAGGTGTGTCTTGATCAGGTCCTCCACAAATAGGTCGGTTGCCCCCTTTCCTTCCGACTCCGGCACTCCCAAAATGCGGACGTTGTTCCTCCTCGAGCGCCCTTCCTGATCGTCCATCTTGTCTCTGAGGAATTTGTTTTCGGCCGCCATTTTCTCCATTGCGAGCTGTAATTCAGAAACATCCTCCACCAGGGACTTCGTCACCACCTCCACCTGCTTTACTCTTTCAGACATCTTGTGAAGGTCGGCTCTGATCAGGGTGACTTCTGTAGCAGTGGAGCCCACAGTGGTCTGCACCTGTGCTAAGGCACGCATCACATCCTCCAGCGTCGGTTTCTTCGTGCCCTCCCCCTCTCGAGGCCCGCCCGACGAAGTACGGGACTCCACCGGTGGCTGGGCGCCTTTATCGTATGCAAATTTGTCCAGTTTTGCCTGAACGGCGTTGCTTTTGGGGCCTCTCCCTGACATGGCCTGTCTCGTGGCTGCCCCACTTCTGGATCGCGTGGTCGTCGTGTCCTCAGGCTCTGTCCGCCAGGTGCAAGCGACGGCCCCCCTCCCAGCCTCCAAAAATTGCTATCCGGCTGCAACTGTCCCGTGGTCACTTAAGGTCAGGATCACTTCAAGGGGGGGGAGGCAGCCAGGATCCCGGCGGTGTAAGCAGCGCCTCTGGCACTAAGTCCTGAGCTGCCCCAGTGCACAGGTTATTGGGGTGCCCCTGCGTAGTTCTAGCAGCCTCCGTCCCACTTGGCTGTCCCCACACTCCGCCTCACACCGCCAGTTGCTCGCTGTGGGGGGGCCCCGCCGCCAGGGGGTGCAGACTGTGTGTGTGTCCGCGGCGCTAGATGCCCACGTGTGATTCCGGCAGATTATTGATCCTCGTCAGGGGGGCCCTTCTGATTGTGCCTGGCCTCCACCACCTTGCTCCAGGTATCCCTCGGGGGGGGGGAAGGGGGGGTCCCCAGTGCCGCCCTTCACTCCCTACCGTACGTTGCTCGCCGGCTCTCTTTCCTTTTGCTCTTGGTTTGACTGGAGATTCGGGCGTCTCAGCCTCAGTCCGGGGGCTTCCCCGAGGTCCCGGCGGGGCGCCGGTATGTCTTCCGCGCCTGGCGTTGGGCGCCTGTGTATCGCCGCTACCTCCTTCCGCTGCGGCGTCCCCAGGTCCCGGGCACCGACCACTGCCTGCTCCCGAGCCCCGCCTACACCTCACTTCCGCCCGGTCTACAGTTCCAGGGCAGGCCGCGGCTCTCCACCTCACGCAGGCCTCACCGCGCCGGATCGTCCTCCGTCAGTCGCGGGTGTTCGTCAGCCCGTCAGACGCCTCTGCGGGATTCCGCCCAGCTCCGGACCCGGTCAGCCCCACCGGGGTGAAGAATTGAAACGGATCAGTGCGGCGGATCAACGGGGGATATCGCCTCTCTCACGGAGCTCCGCTGTTAAGCTGCCGCCATGCTCGGCTGCTAGCCACGCCCCCTGAAGGTGCCTAGTTTGACGTAAAGTCTGACATAATAACGTGACCAAAGAACCCCAAGGGAATGGTAGTTCTTTGAAAACTCCATGATTTCTAGGACAAATCAATATTCAAGCAAGGGGATGTCCCTGACTGCCGAAGCTGATTTTTCCAAGAAATCGTTGTGGCTTTTTGGAACAAGTGGAAGTACCCATGCCTGTATTTGGACTGGATGGGTTATGTCTAAACAGGGGCATGGTTTCTATGCCTATATAAGGGCAATATGAATTATACCTATATAAGGGCATGAATCTGTAAATTACGCTTGGATTTTAATATGCTACACAACAGTACCAGGGGTACCATTTACTAGGTACTTATAGGAGTAACTGAAGGGGTGCCAATCATGGTATAGTTTTTGGAACGAGATCTGGCACTAGAAACCTTGTTAGCAGGGACCCAGTGCATTACAGTTCGAAATCACATCAGGCAAAAAGTGGGGGCTAACCAGGCAAAAAGAGACACGTTCTAACATGAACCTCCCTCCCCCCACACCCCAATGAAACAGGACAAGACTAACCTTTTCCTAGAAAGTCTTCATGGTCTAAGTGTAAGAACCGGTTAAGGCCATCTGCTTTGGCATGGTCAGTTCCATGTCTGTTTTTCACTGCAAAGACCATTCCCTGTAGGGACATGGCCCACATTAACAATTTGGGATTTTCTCCTTTCATCTCTTTGAGCCATCTGAGAGGTATGTGATCGGTTTTGACAAGGAAGTGAGAACCAAACAGGTATGGTCTCAGCTTCTTCAGGGACCAAACCACAGCAAAGGCTTCCCTCTCTATGGCACTCCAATGCTGCTCTCTGGGGAGCAGCCTCCTGCTTATGAAAGTAACAGGTTGGTCACGGCAATCATCATTGGTCTGAGATAGGACCGCTCATATCACATTTTCAGAGGCACCTGTCTACACTATGAACTGCTTGGAGTAGTCTGGAACTTTCAGAATTAGTACTGAGCACATTGCTTTTTTCAAGGTGTCAAAAGCCTTTTTGACAGCTCACTGTCCTGTTTACCTTTTTGGACATTTTTTCGGAGGTCTATTACGTGAGGGGGGCCACAATGGACTCATAACCTTGCACAGACCTCGTGTTACCTAGTCAAGCCATGTAATGCCCTGACTTGGGCTGGGTCATTTGTGCTTCCCAATCCAGAATGGTCTGCATTTCTGGGTGTAGTGGATGAACTTGGCCTCCACCCACAAGGTGGCCCAAGTATACAACCTTGACCTGCCCTATCTGACACTTGCTTGCCATGATAGTGAGGCCTGCCAGCTGCAGAGCCTCCAGGACCATTTGGAGATGGATCAGATGATCCTGCCAGGTGGAGATAAAGGCAGGAATAACATCCAGATAAACTGCACTATAGGATTCCATCCAGCAAGGACTTTGTTCACCAACCTCTAAAAGGTGGAAGGGGCATTCTTCAAACCAAAGGGCATTACAGTGAACTGGTAGTGCCCATCTGGAGTGGAAAATGCTGACTTTTCTTTTGCTCTGGGTTCAGACCTATCTGCCAGTACACTGATGTGAGATCAAAGGTACTCAGATATGCGGCTGTCCCTAACCTGGCAATGAGCTCGTCTGCTCTTGGAATTGGATGCACAACTGTTTATGTGGCTGCTTCGAGGCCCCTATAGTCCACATAAAACCTAATTCCTTTCTTTCCACCCATGGAAAGAGGCTTGGGGACTAACTGGTCCAGGGGCTCTCTGAGGATTCAATGACACCCAACTCTATTGTCTTGCTTGCCTCAGCTTTGATGCTTGCCTTGACATGATCAGACTGCCTGTATATTTTGTTTTTGACAGACAGGCTGTCACCAGTGTCAACATCATGTGGACACCAGTTGGTCAGACCAGGGGTCAAGGAAAAGTGTTCAGCAAACTGATTTAGAACTGGACTGTAAACAGTCTACTGTTAGGCAGGTAGGGTGTCTGAAAAGACCACTCCATCAACTGACCCATCTTTTGGGTTGTGGGAGAGGAGATCAGGGAGCAGCTCACTCTCTTCCTCCTGTTCCTCAAATGTGACCATGAGCATGGTGACAACAGCCCTGTCATTGTAGGGTTTAAGATGATTTACATGTATCACCCTCTTGGGGTTTCTACATGTGCCAAGGCCAACTAAGTAGGTGACTTCCCCTTTTCTATCAAGGATAGGGTAGGGTCCAGTCCATTTGTCCTGGGAGGCATACGTGCCACAGGCTTCAAAACCCACACCTTCTTCCCTGCTTGTAACTCCACCTTTGCAGCATTTTGATCATATCACAGCTTCTGGAGCTCTTGGCTGGTCTCAAGCTTTTTTAAATTTTTATTTACTCAGCCATCCTTGAACTAGGCCAAGCACATAATCCACAATGTCTTGCTTTGGTACTTGGAGGGGTATCTCCCATTCTTCCTTGACAAGACAAGGGATCCTTGTTAGAAATGGTGTCTCTGGTTGGCTAAGGCTTGCGCCAAAGCCAGGCAGAGACCACCACTCTAGTCAATGCAAGGGAGTTAAACGCCAAAGATAACCCCTGCTCACCCCCTTGGTAGCTTGGCACGAGCAGTCAGGCTTATCCCGGTGGTGATGTGTAAAGCATTTGCGTAACATGCACACAGCAACAACATACTAGGCACACCACAAAAAGAACTCCACACAAGGTTATATCAAAACAGCCTTTGTACTATCATAAACCACATTAGAATAGTAATCACACAATATACGCTGTGCCAACTGACACTGTACAATATTTACAAGGGATTATATACCCAAGACAGGGCCACGTGGGCCACTGTCAGAATCATCACTTAGTAAAGATAATAAATGTAGACATATAGTAAACGTAGACCACAACCAGTAATTACAGGCAAACACTATACTCAGCATTATCCTGTAACATACATCATATCATGCACAGTATCACATCAGGCGAGAAGTATATTCTGCGCCAACCTTATAGGCCTAAACATAGTAGACCATAACCTCCTAAACATAACTCACATTAGGAAATAAACTTTCTAACATAAACCGCAGTAGGGAATAACTCACAACTAAACCACAGTTGAGAATAAACTAAAACATAACACAGTGTGCAAAACCTCATAATCATAAAATCACATCTAGAAGTATTAATAACTGTGCATAAAACATACTATATAAATTACATTTCCTAGCACTACACAAATCACACTAGGGCCTGGAGCCATACAAACCTAATAGCCCCCCTGGCCATCCGGCCATCCAAGGGGATCAAATGCCCTATGGACAAAATCAGGGCACGCTGCCTAGGCAGCGAAAGTCAAGGGTGCGCACTTTGCGTAGACCTAAACGTAGCAGCTAGCAGTAAGTGCTGCGCAGCTGTGAATGGAGGGGGGTGCAGGAGCGCATCTCACTACTAGATTAGAAGGTACATCCCCCAATAAAGATGACCTAAACAGTGCTACTGCCCACTACTTGCTGGGCAGCTGAGAATAGTAAAATGATGCTGGGGCTCTCAATGTGCCCTTAGAACAAATATGCAAAAGGTTGCAGCTGCCCTCTATCAGGCGGGGTAGCTGTAGGACTGGGAGACTTGTAGGGACACGGGCCCTTGAAAACAAATTATGCCCCACGTGGAAGCCACACGAGTCTCTGAAAACACATATGCCAAACGTTGGAGCCACACAGAGCTTTGTAAATAATTATGCCAAACGTTGGAGCCACACGGGGCTCTGTAAACAAATAATGCCCTCAATAACTGTGGCCCTCAGGGGCCCCTAAACTATCGGGCCTTCATGGGAGCGCGCTGGCTCCTAATACAAACTATGACCCACAAGCGTTGGAGCCACATAGGCTCTAGAAATAAACCTACCCCTCTCCTGGGAGCGGTAGCGCAATGCGGCCATGTCCCCTGCCCAAACATCACTCACCGGGTTCAGCAGGAGGACTCCTTCGGCCAGTCTCCACCTCGTGGCACTCTGCGCTGCTCGGCTACATGGGGGCTGCACCCGGGGCTCCCTCTTCACCAGGGGAGCCCCATCTAGCATAGACGGCCTCTCCTCTTAACTCGTGCGGCGGGGGCAAGCACCGTCAATTTGCCTCGGGCCCCCTCTACCTCTATCCCACTCACCAAGGCTCTTCTCCTCTCGCGGGGCGTGCACTGGACTTTCCTCGGAAAACCGGATGTCCCGCCCACTGCCAGGCACAACGTTGCCTGACTTCCTGTTTGGCAGATCGGGGCCGCAGCGGTGATTTCTTTACTCCGGGCACAATGAGGGGTAGGCTCCCTCTTCAATAAAAATATAAAGATGGGTGGGCACCTGCTACTCTGCAATAAATATACAGCGGCCATGTGGGGTGGGTACCCATAGAGCAGCAGATAAATGCGGGGTGGGCACCCGCTCAATCCTGGCAATTTCAGGGGAATCACTACGCTGGGGATTCCCTCATGGTGATAGGCAGCACGGTGCTGCGAAGCTCCAGGACTCCCCCAGGAGCCAGATTTCAGCTCTCGCAGGGCGCAAAAGGCAGTCCTGGAGGTCTTGGACTATAAAAGCCAAAGCACAGGGTCCAAGCAAGGAGTTCCTCTCCTCTAAAATCAAGCACAGGCAAGATGCTAGAAGCAGGCAAGGGTCCTGTAGAAACAAGAATAAGTACAAGGGTCCCAAAAAAGTCCTTAAGGCATCAAGGGGGCAATGCAGGGTCCAGGGAGTCAAGCCCTCATGGCAGCCCCCTCTGGGCCCCAGCAGTAGCACGCCCCGCAGGAACAGCAACCAAGAACTGACCAATTTCATGGAGTCACAGCCCCTATATTCATACCACCTAATCCTTTGTGTAAAAGTGCAGGGCATTGGAGTACCAGATGCAACTGGTTCAGGAGAGCTTTGGAGCACTTTGTTTTGCTCAGCTCCTCTCTCCTTTGTCAGGTGGGGGTTCATAGATCAGATGCCCCACAGGGGGTGGAGCCAGCATTGTGGAGGGAAGGCACAGTCCTATTCAAGTCCCAGGTGCAACTCCTCCCTCCCATCTGCATGCAGATCACTCTATTCACCACTGGGCAGACTCCCCCTGGCTCTTGGAGCCACCCACACCTCACAGCTCCTGTCACTCACAAGCCAGACATGCAATTCACATCACGCAGGCAGACGCATAGGACACAGAAATGCCAACTTCTAAAAGTGGCATTTCTAAAATAACCACAATAAATCTGCGTACACTATTGCACAACATTTATTCACATGATTTCAGACATACCAGAGTTGACCACACAGCTCCTCTCATAACAGGAATTATCACTGACACAAATTGATCAGGGAATCCTCATGCATTCCTATGGGAGGGCAAGGCCAACCTTCCAAATGTACCACAGAGCCCACACACACTTTACACTGGGCCACAGTGCTAAAGGGCACAGAGACCTAAAATCACTACCACCATGTCAGAACTTAAGGAAAAAAGTTCAGGGGTGACCCTGCCAAAAAGGGCCAAATCCAACAGTCCTCTACAGGGTGTCCAAACAAAAGTTTAAATAGGGAAACCCCTACTCCCTTTTGTGGCGCCTTTCTGTAAGCAAAATGTAGGCAAGGAAGTAAAACATCTCCGTCTGAGTTTTTTGGGGAGTTCACCAATCATGCCTTTCAGGGTCTTGTTAAATCTTTCAACAGACCCATTGGTCTGTGGAGGGTGTGGGGTAGTGAACCTATAGGTCACCGCACACTCAGTCCACATGTGTTTAAAGTATGCAGACATGAAGTTGTTTGTACCTATGTATGATACTAGCTCTGTAGGAAAGCCAGTCCTAGTAAAGATACCAAGGAGGGCCTTGGCCACTGCAGGTATTGTGGTAGTCCTTAGGGGAATTGCCTCAGAGTACCTAGTGGCATGATCCACTACTACCACAATACATGTGTTCCCTGATGCTGTTGGAGGGTCAAGGGGACAGGCAATGTCCATAATCATCATTTTAAAGGGCCCCCAACCACTGGAAGTAGAATTAATAGTATCTTCAGGGGGCTATCTGTCTTGCCACTGGCCTGACTGGTGGCACAGGAGTTTCAAAACTCCTTCACCTTCTGCAACATTTCCGGCCAGTGGCACCAGGTTTGAAGTCTCTGGTCTCAGTGTATAGTAGACCCTCCTCCCAATAGGTCCTTTGGGAACCACTGAGAGTTCCCTTTACGTGATCAGCAGCTTGCTATCTCCGGCTTTCATGAATGGGACAGGTTTTTGCCCTGGCACAGATCTTCCTGAGAGGGTTCCCTTGGTCCTAAGAGCTCTGCCTTGTAAGGCCCAAGCTCCTGAGGCTCAGTTCCCTCTGGATCTGACAAGTCTTCTCCCTGAGAAGAAGGGACTTGGTCTGGTGTCTGTTATGACGCTGGTTTGCCAGTCTTCCTGGCCTTTCCCTTGGAAGGTTGGTCCATCATTTCAGGCTCCAACACTTCTTTTTAACCTTGGGTTTTGCTTTTTACCCTTGTTTTTACACACAGCCATTCCCAGCATTACTGCATGGGGTTTCTTCTCTACATCATCCTATGCTGAGTACTCCAAAAAATATCCAAGCAGGCAGTGTACAGGGATAGCACAAGACACCACTGTAATTTTGAGGCTACTAGCCCCTCCCCTATCTAAGGTCACCAAGGCTATTGGATGTTCCTTAGCCTGATTATCAGCATTGAGGCCTGTATGGGTCTGTCCTAGGAGATATTGGTCAGGGTACACCAGTGGCTCAGCCACCCTGATGAGACTGACACCAGTGTCCCTCAGGGCTTCCACCCTAATCCCATTGATATTTGGCTCTTGTCTGTATCTTTCCACGTTACTGGGCCAGACAGCCAGGGAAGCTACATTCACCCCTCCCTCTGAGACTAGAGTTGCCCCCGTGAGCACCTTGACCTAGTCAGGTCTCATCTGTGATCCTATCTGGAGACTCACAACTGCTTTTGCTGCAGGTGGACTAGACGCAAAAGGAACAATTGATGGACGGAATGCTGTACAATGCAAGCATTCACCCCCAGTCACAAAGATCCAGGTTTAATCTATTGTTCTTTTGCTCACCATGCCACCACAGTTTGGACCCAACCATGTGCAAATCAGTCTTGACCCTGTGCCTCATGGGAACCGTCCAGCCTGAACTGCCAAGCCATGTCTTACCTGGACCGGAAACAAGTTTCTTGGTACCGATCATCAGCCAAGCTAGCTTGAATCCAGTGGCAAAGTGAGCAAGAGACCCACGTCTGGGCATACCCTGCCAACTTAGGGCAAACAAAGCAAGCACAAAGAGATGATGGATGGATCGCTGAAACTTTTCAGACACTCACCCCCAGACACAGATCTGGGTTGAATCTATCATCTTTCTTTAGCTCACTTCACCACCCCTGTTCAGACACAGCTATATGCAAATCAGTCTTGACCCCGTGCATCAACTGGACAGGCTAGCCCGAACTGCCAAGCTGTGTCTTCCCTGGACCAGGGCCGGCTCTAGGCTCATGGTGGCCCTGTGCAGGGAGCGTAGGTGGGGGCCCCGGAAGAGGGGGTCCGGACCGTGGGGACAGAGCGAACATATATCAAGGTAAGTAGATAGCACACCCCCAAAACTCCAAAAGAAGAAGCACAGCAGCACAACCCCAAAAATCCAAAAGAAAAAGTAAAGGAGCACACCCCCAAAAATCCAAAAGAAGAAGTAAGCGAGCACACCCCCAAAAAGCCAAAAGAAGAAGCAAAGGAGCGCACCCCCAAAAAGCCAAAAGAAAAAGCAAAGGAGCACACCCCGAAAAATTCAAAAGAAGAAGCCACGGAGGATTTCTAGAATTTGCATGGCACTGGAATATGAGCATATTTTAAGTTGGTCCATGCATGCATGAGCATAAAATGTGAGTGCTGCCACTGAAAAGCCTTTTTTTCTGAACTAAACTGGGGGATGCTGTACTGACTGAAACTGACAGCAGACTTGGGTTCAGAGCTATTTCCTAAGCTAGGAAAATAGATGCAAGGTACTGTCAAAATAAAACATAAATAAATAATATATCCATCCTGTAGGGGATGGTGTGCATAAATGATAGGCTAAGCGATTTTGGAAACGTGAATATGTTTACATTCAAAGGTTCTGTGATAAGGATTGCCTAAGCCGTTGTTGCACAGAGAGGCTGTCTTTTAGTGCGTAGCAATGAGAAAGCAATGATGTGGTACATAATTCAGTTCATGCGTCCTGGACTGTGGAAAAAGTTCAAACAAGGTGCACTTCTGAGTCTCACGAAAGTGGACAAATCTCGTCCAGCCGGAAGACACCTCTCGATTCTCACAGCGGCACGAGCCAAGCACACAACAAGCGACGCATATGTGGATGGCTGGCGGCTGATCCAACTGCTCAAGTGAAGTCACACATGCAAAGGGGCTGTAGACAGTCTGAGTTATCTGGTAACGTCGCCTCGTTTCACACCTCCAGGTTCACTGTTCACCAGACTAGAGTGCGCAGCGCCATTCACAGACTGCAGGGGAACAGTACAGATGCCTTTTCTCGCACATCCACAACGTAATTTGTTAACTTTAAAAGTGCATGTGTGTGACATACATGCATGCGATTAATGTTGGTTCTGACACACGAGAGGAGTTAAGGAAAGCCGGCCCCTGCTGCGTGGAGAGCTTGTGTGTGTGTGTGTGTTTGTATGTGTGTGCTACCTATGCAAAGCAAGCAGCCTTTCCGACAGGACAAACGGATAATCTACACTTTGCATGTTAAATCGAGGTCGGGTACATCATACAATGTGAAAGCATTCAATACACCAGCTTCACATTGCCAGTAAAATATTAACACATCAAAACACAACGCCAATATTGCAATGTAAACTTATATACGCCCTTTCTACTCGTATTCAGTCTGTCTGTCTGTCCTATTTAAAAATGCACTGCGATTTCTCTCTCTCTCTCGTACCCCGCCTGTCCCTCAAAAGAAACATAAAACGTATGTAATAGCTAGGGGGGGGGGGTGACTCACTGTGTCAGGGCTTCGTCGTGGCGGCCCCTGGGGTTTGGCGGCCCTGTGCAGGTGCACACTTTGCACATGCCTAGGGCCGGCCCTGCCTGGACCGAAACAAGCATCCTGGGACCGATTTTGGGCTAACAGGCCTCATCAGCCAGGTTAGATTGAATCCAATAAATCTCAACAGAAAAATTCTCTACCTATCTTTTTTCAATTATGCAAATAGTCAATGATATTGTAACGCAAAAGGCAGTGCACAAATATGAAGTGTAGACACATATAAGTGAACCATAAGTAAGAATAGAAATATATCAAAATAGTTTTATTAGATAAATAGATAGCTAAAGGATCATGTCATAATACATCAAAAAATCAATTGCACATCCCACCACACAGTCAGTCAAATCTTAGGCAAATCATCTCAAATATTCCCGTACACACACATCAATCCAAATGGATCATTCATACAAGACAAACATAAGAAAAATCAAATTAACCGGGTAAAATATAATGGAATCATACATGAAGTCATGGTATACAATAATAAAGACGTGTCACATATGTCTAATGACGGATAATCTAAAGTGTACGTCAATCACAAAAAATTCATAGAATGACACCAACAGTTAATCCAACGTGATTTATAGGAACATGGAATGAATTTGATGGTCTAATGACTCATGACATTCCAAGAATTGGAGTAGCTTGAATCCGGTGGTAAAGTGAGCATGGGACCTACGTCTGGGCATACCCTTCCCACTTAGGGCGACAAATGCAAAAGGAACAATTGATGGATGGAATGCTGATCAATGCAAACATTCACAGCAGTCACAAAGATCTGGGTTTAATCCATCGATCTTTTGCTCACCATGCCACTCCAGTTTGGACCCAACCGTATGCAAATCAGTCTTGAACCTGTGCCTTATGGGAACGGGAAACAGCGTTTACAACGCAACTTTTACAACGCAGTACCTTTACCACGCAACTTTTACAACACAAGTCGTTAAAGCGACTTGCGTTGGGGGGCGCTCTAGGATAGGGAATAGTTCATCTACTATCCAAAACCTTCCCTACTATCCACGGGGACTGGAGTTGGAATAGGAAATTAAACTATTCACTATCCAGCTCCCCCCAACAAAAGTCGTTGTAACGACTTGCGTTGTAAAAGTTGCGTGGTAAAGGCATGCATTGTAAAAGCATGCGTGGTAATGACATACATCCCATGGGAACAGACCAGCCCGAACTGACAAGCCAGAAGCCAGGTCCTCTCTGGACCATAAACAAGCATCCTGGGACCGGTTTCAGGGACTCACCCCTCATCAGCCAGGGTAGCTTGAATGGACTAGACACATTTGTTTTGTTTTTGCAGTTAGAGTCTCCAGCTCGGTGTCCACCTTGTCTTCTGTAGTCCCAGTTTGTACCCTGATACCCACTCTTGGGCTATGAAAGAATTTGAGGGCCATCCTACTGAACAAGTTTCTGGGGCCTGAAGAAAACTCTTTGTTTTTATCTTTTTAGTCACCATCTTTCCCTTAGGGGTTCTTTTTGGCTTCTTTCTTTTGTTCACCTCCGCCAGTGTTAGTTTTAGTCACCCTTGTTTTGAGCCAGTGATCTGTCTTCTTCCACAACTCTAGAGGAGAAAGTGAACCTAGGTCTACCAGATGCTGATGTAACTTCTCATTGTAACAGTTATTCAAAAGATGCGCCTTCATAATGAAATTGTATAGCCCTTCAAAGTCATTCAACTTTTAACCAGCCACCTAGTGTTTTCACTGAAAAGTCAAAATATTCCACCCAGGATTGACTCTGGGTTTTACAAGGGTTCGATGAATCGTATACTATACTTTTCAGCGGTGAGTCCAAAGTCCTCAATCAGAGTATCCTTCATGAGGTCAGAAGACTCAGCATCATTTTCAGGCAATGCCAGGAGTGTATCCTTGCATTTACCTGAGAAGTTCCCACAAGAGAGTAGCCCCTTTTTTCTGGCTACTTTTCTACCTATGCAGGCCCTCTCAAATGCAGTGACGGATTTGGTGATGTCATCACCATCTAAATATTTAGTGACATTCCCTTTAGGGTGTTTAGAGTCATAAACTTTCACCCTCCCAATTTATTTGTATGCTGCCACCAGAGATAGGTGCTAGGCCCATCTCTTTCCTTTATATTTATATTTCCGGGAGCTGAACTTCTAAGTTCAGTCTCCTGGTCAATCTTTCTAGCACAAGGTCCTCATTTGAGGTGCCTCAGCGGTGCTTGAGGCGACTGACTCATGGCCAACCTCAACATTATCTTCATCTTCAGAATGGCAAACCAGCTCTGGGTGATCCCTCTCAAAGTGAGTTATCAGTTTTAGGAGTTATTCTCTTTTGGTACTTTCGCCTGGTTTGAAACCATAGCCTTTACAGTGAGTCTTGCATTGAACATGGCTTAGGTCCAAATAAGGGGTCATTTCAAGGTCCTGATCCTGTCTACTGGTTTCGGACATTATTGTAAAGTTGGGACCTTTTTATGAAGTTAAAAAACTACACAATGAATACTTTGTCCTAACTAAACTACATACTTTAACATGTCTAAGCAATTAGTTTCAGGGATTTAACCAAGACCCTAGCAGTTTTAATTTTAGAAATTTAGAAAAAGATATAACATTTGAAAAACTGACTAACTAATTTTTGGATTCACACATGGGGTCACTTATTGACAAAGTTGTTCCAGCAAATGCAAAGTATTCTATCCCTCCTCTGAACCACCAAATGTAGGAAGTTGGCTCTCTATATGGTGCACTAAAAAGAAGTACACTATGCAGAGAGTCCAGTGAATCCCCAATAGGAATACAGAGGTAAAAGCAGATAATTCTAATGCTCTTTTTGTGGTATTATGGGCAAGGAGTTAGGCTTATCAGAGGGTAGTGCTAAGCATTTGTTGTACTGCACAGGGGCAATAATTGAGACACACACTCAAGTCCAATTTATAAAAATAACATTGATTTTTATAAAATTGTTAAGACCAAGAACACAGTTCTAAGTACTTTCAGAGTTATGATTTTTCAAAGGTCGGAAAATATAACACTTTTATGCACAATTGGGCACCTGAGAAAACAATGGGGGAAAAGTGGGAAAATACAAAGAAAATCAGGCAATGCTTTCATGATGTTCCCCTTCTCATTTTAGGCCGATGTCGGACCCAGATCCAAAGTTCCAGCGGGAGAATTTCGGGAGCATCGTGGATTTGGCAGTGCAGAGTGCTGAGAGTCTTGGAAGGTGGTATACAAAGACGAAGGGGGCCACATAGAAACACACTACACAAGTGGACTTAAAGGTAAGTCGGAGGGAACTACTTTGAGGGAGGTGGTCCCAAGGGCTTGGGCACCATGGGAGCACAGCAGGTTGGTCGATGCCAGGGTTAGTGTGGCCGGGTGCAGAGCGACTAGGTCAGCCGTGAATCGTGCGTCTAGGATTCCTCACGGTCAGGTGCAGGCAACTAGGAAAGGCAATCTCGGGACAGCTGGGCCACTCAGGAAGTGGGTCTCAGGTGTCTCAATGTCCCTGATGGGTGCTTGTTTCAGGCTTCTGGGATTCTGGAAAGGACTCTTCTTCTTGGTGTTTGCAGGGTCCTGTACCCTGGGTATTTGTAAGCCTCGGCTCTGGTAGGTCCTGGCGCCTCCAAATTTGGTGGAGAGGTAGAGCTGACCCTCCGGAGCTGTTGTACCTCTCCTTGCTTTGGTGCTGGGTCAAGGTCATCGGGGAGTACAAAGTCAACAAACCAGAATTCATGGGATCGGTGCATGTGGTATGAAGGGCAGCCACTGCCCTTTCAGGTATTAGCGGTTGGGTGGTGGGGCCAAATGGGGGTGGCGGGGTTTGACAGATGCCGATGAGGGGGAATTAATTATTTATTTAATTTTACCTTGTGGTTGGCCCCCCCCAACCTGGTACCACAGCCCCACCGCTCTTACCTGCACAGGCTGCTTCTGATGCAGGAGAGTGATAACTTCACTCCAAGGAAGCTACTTGGTGATTTCTTGAAGGCTGGAGGTGCTCTAGGGTTTGTAGAGTCCTTCCAGGGTTCTGGACAACACATCAGCAGTGATTGTTGAGTCCTTGGAGCAGTCGGCTGGGTTTGGCACCTTTTTCTTCTACAGCAGGTCTTCTTCTGTCCTGATCTTCTCTTGTCCGTAAATCTGTTTTTCAGGTCTCGGGGGGGGGGGGGGGCACCTAAATACTGGAATTGAGGGTGTTTCCAGGTGAGACAGGTAGTAACCAATGAGATGCTTTCCTTTAGGGTGTCTACACCCTTTGGCGACCACTTCCAGTGGGAGGGGGCCCTACTCTTGTCCTGATTGGAGGTTTTCCCACCATCCCAAGAAATTCAGGAGAGGGTTCACATTGCCTGCCCTGCTCTAGGGGTGCTGAAGATAAGTAAGGGACCCTTCTCCTCATCTAACTCATTTTCCTGCCTTTCCTCTCACCAAAAGTGGAGCAGCAAAGGGGGTGTGGCTTACCCCACAATCTGATGTTCCTGGGTTGGATTTCAAAGGTGGCATTGCCTTTGAAGCTTCCCACCCAGGAAGGACATCCTGTCCTGGAGGAGGTGTGAAGTACCTCTGCCCAGAACAGGCTTTGTTTCTGCCCTCTGAGAACACTGGCTTGCACCCCATGAGGTCAGAAACATGTCTGGTGGTGGCAGACTGACAAAACCAGTCAGGAACTACATCAGAGCTTGGTAGACTTTCAGGAGACCCTCTAAAAGAGTCTGCTGTGGGAATTTATTAATAAGGATTTATGTAGACAAGCTGTTTGGTACCAAACATCTTAAAAATCAGGGAAGCCATCATGGAGCTAGGAAACACGTGTTGACAATTATCCAGCCCATGTACTGACTATGGCTTCCCTGTTCGCTTACATCACAGAATGGACTGGACATTGTAGGGGTGTTAGACCTGGCACCATTAGTAAGGGTCTCCCTTCCATTTTTGCTGTTGCCTCATGTGTTTTTTCTGGAGTTAGAGGCTTTTGGCACTGTGCAAGTGCTGTCCAGTGCCACAGTGCGAGTGTTCCCTACTGTAAATTGATGTATGGATTAGTGATTCCATGATTGGATGGTTTGGTTTACTTGTCAGACCCTAGTGCACTGCACTGAGTGTGCCCAGGGCTTATAAACCAAATGCTCCTAGTGGGCTTGCGGCACTGGTTGTGCCAACCACAGAAGCAGCCTTGTAAAATGTCTCTAAGGCCTGCCATTGCAGAGCCTATGTGCAGTCTGGTACTGTCCTGCTAACTGGGCAAGTGCACCCACTTGCCAGTCCCTAAACCTTCCCTTTTCTTCATATCAGACACCCCTATGATAGGCCCACGGGCAGTGTGCATTGTAAGTATAAGGTAGGACATGCCCTGGTGTGTGTGGCATGTCCTAATAGTGAATTACAGCCATTTTCGTTTTTCACTATTGCAAGGCTACTTGTTCTCCATAGGCCAGAATGGGCAGTTAGATTATTACATCTTATAATCCTAACTGACTCAGGGAACATGGTGGAAATTCGAATTTAGTATGCCTGAACTCAGAATGATAAAATACATCTTTTAGTTAAGTTGGTTTTAACATTCTGTGTTTGAAAATACCACCTTTAGAAAGTAGGTATTTTCTTGTGTAACTATGCAAAGCCTGCCTCTGCTAGGTGGTGTATTCCTTGTCTGGAGTTTGAGTGACAGGGCTGGGGGATTCCAGAAGACAGGGTGAGTCCGCCCAGTGGTGAATAGCGAGATCTGCATCTAGATGGGAGGGAGGAGTTGCATCTGGACCTGAATAGGACTGTGCCTGAGGAGAGACTATCCCTAAGCTGAAGTGCTGCTTGGGGGATTGGCCTGCAGTGGTTGCCTAACTGCCAAAGAGAGGAGAAAGGGACTTTGTGAACTTTCATCAACTTTTAAGGATCTCCAAGGGCTTGGAACAGAGCTTGCCTCCTGCTGAAGTCTCAGGGACAACAGACTTCAACACCCAGCTCCATAGAGTTCTTTGGAAGTGCCTGATGCTGTTTTGGGCCTTCTGAGGGACTGCGTGTCGCAAGGAGCTGGAAGTGTGACTCAAGAGGAAGAAGCGTGTCGCCGTCGCTGCTGCTGCCGTCTCATCGTGGATGTCGCTGCTGTAGCTGTAGTATTGCACCGCATCGAGAGAAGCGTCTCGCATGAAGAGGAAGCGCGTCGCCGTCATTGCTGCTGCCGTCGCATCATGGATGTTGCCGCTGTAGCTGGCGTATTGCACTGCATCAAGAATAGCACCTCGCATCCACGGAGAAGCGTGCTGCCGTCGCATCTTGAATGTCGCCGCTGTAGTTGTTGCATTGTGCAGAAGCGTCACGCAACGTGGGAGAAGAGTGTCGCAGCCAAAGATGTTGCCGTCGCATCGCGCAACAAGGGTGTCGCCGCTGCAGCTGACGCATTGAATCGAGACTTCTCGCATCATCGGAGAAGCGTGCTGCATCTGGAAGATCTTCACGTCTTTATTTCTTTGCACCGGAACTTTGTCGCATTTCCATCGCTGCAACACTTTTGTTGTGGAAACGCAACTCATCGAAAGGTACATTGACTCAAAGTGTCGCAATTTAAGAACAGAAGAGATTTAAGCTAAAACTACCATTTTAGGTACAGTATTGTGGATTTTTGTCATTTATGGTCTTGTGTTAAATCTATATAAAGAATACTTTTTTTGATATAAAACCTGTGTGGTGTCCATCTGTAGTGCTGTCATTTGATTACTGTATGTGTTCATAAATGCTTTACACACTGCCTCTGAGATAAGCCTGTATGCTCGTGCCAAGCTACCAAGGGGGTGATCAGGGCTTATTCTAGGAGTGTACCCCCTTACCTTGACTCGAGGCAACGGTCCCTATTAGTCACAAGTACCTACCTGTGCCAACTAGAGACCACCACATCTAGCAAGGGGCATATCTGCTCATGTTGCTGTGCCCTCACATAGGACATAGTGCACCCTGCCTTAGGGCTAAAGGCCTGCAGTAGGGTTGGCTTACCTATATCTTATACTGTGTATGGGTGGCAGGGCACACAGGGCTGTGTGCCATGTTGACTCTTCGGTTTTACCTGCAACAACACACACAGCCTGCAATGGCAAAGTGCAAAGTCTTGGTGAGTGGTCCATGGGGTGGACAATCAGTGCTGCAGCCCCAAAGGACCCTCTTCAGTACACATGCCATAGGTACCAGGAGTACCCTTTACTAAGGACTTATAGGGGTAACTGAAGGTGTGCCAATCATGGTAGAGTTTTTGGGAAAGTGATCTGGCACTGGGAACCTGGTTAGCAGGGGCCCAGTGCACTTATATTTCGAAATCACATCAGGCAGAAAGTGGGGGCTAACCCTGCAAAAACAGTTGCTTTCCTACACACAGTATGTATTTGGATCTACAGCCAAAGCAGTAATGCAGCTCTACTTGAAGCAGAGGTTGATAGTATATAACAAAATGCTCCTCAGTTGTTTTCAATGTGGAAATTGTATATTAGAGAACTGGGAAAATATATTTCACGCTCAGCAATCTCATATTTAAACTCTTGCTCTTGGCCAAGATGGCAGAGCGGGGATGTTTCTATCCCATTTCCCCCACCAGGCCAGCTAATCCACTGCAATCTTGACTCCAAGAGCAACACATGGACCCAAATGGAGCATGACAAGGACACAAGAGACAGAGAAACAACCAAGGAGGTGTTGCCTAGAACCCTAACAAAAAGCATTGCAACTGAAAGGCCCATGGTGGATATCCACGATCCTGAACACCTTAAAATGGTTGTGCCCACCCGGTGATGCTGAAGCAAGCACTGAAATGGTGGTATCACTCTCCGACCTCTGGAGTGGCTAAAGCAGCGGCCAAAACATTGGCTGTGCAGTGGATCATGAAGTAAACAAGGGCTGGCACTGGGGTACAGAGGCCAGCTGACCGTGATTGAGCACCTCGGGTTGCAGTGATGCCTGCACTGCTGGCGGTATGAAGAAGTCCTGCCATCAGAGGAAGACAAGAGTAAACAGGTGGGGACTGGTCATCACTCATAGAGGTGGTGAACCACATAGTATCCAACCGAGGAGCTCCAGGCCCTGTATGATGTGAGATTGTTTCCACCATTAAATTATCTAGGTATGGAAGAAGTTAGCTTTCACAAGTGGCCATTGCAGGCACCTAGTAACTTGTAGCCCATGCTTTATGTTGGACTCTAGTGAGATGACACTGGGGCCACATGTGGGGGGATCAGTTGTTTCCCCAGTTGTTTCACCAGAAACTGCACTTCACCAATGAAGGTTCCTGGTCTCTATTGAATGGAGCCCTCTCTACAAAATGACGTCCCTGCCATGAGCAGTTGACTACTGGGGTAGTGATGATGCGCACTGTAGGAAAGCAGGATCTGCTGCTTGTGGTTACCCCTACTTTTTGCTTCATGTGATACTGTTTTAACAAGTCTGACTGGGATCCTGCTAATCAGGACCCCAGTCTATCTGCTTTCTCCCTAACCATGTTATGTACTTAGGTACACTCCCGATTGGATACTGGGGTACCCTTGTCAGTCTCTAGTATATGGTTCCCATGTACCCAGGGCAAAGGTACCCCAGAGGCCTCCCATGGGCTGAAGCGTGTATTATGCCACCCATGAGAGGCCATGCAAAATGGAACTACAGGCATGCAATTGAAGCCTGTGTACGTTGATGCATGCACCACTTATGTAAGATATAGGTTTGCTATATCTAAGTGTCACTACTATCAGTCAACCCTATAGCAGGCTTTAACAATCCTGAAGGCAGGGTCCTTGGTTCTAAGTGAGAGGGTGCCACTGCTTGAACAGGACACCCCTGCAGCCTACAAAGTCCATTCTCCCGGGTTGTTAGTGCGCCAGCCACTTACAACATATAGAGTGGCGTTATGCGACCAGGTGATGACCAACTCTAAAATGGCTGAAATGAACCCTATCGTGTTTAGTGTCAAATGTTGTGGAATCATACCTCCCACACTGATAACCGGTGTGCGAGGTATGATTCCACCCCTCAGAATCGAGCTTTGTGAGGTCCCTGGTGTTCCTGGTACCTGCCTTCTAGTCCCGGGCAACCCAAAATGGTTGCTGCTGACCAGAGACACATTTCTGCCCTCTTGCTGCTGAGCCAAGCTTTAGCAGGGGAAGGCAGAACAATAGGCATCCTGTCACAGGGAGGTGTGACCACCTCCCAGACAGGATTTAGTGTATTAGCCCAGTGTGGGTGCCTTGCCAGCGACCAAAAGTCTGCATGAAGGGCACATTTGGTGTCCCTGTGCATAGTCCAGGTCAAGCCAGTCCTGGGAGCTGTTGGCCCCTGCTCTGGCGTGAATCTGGACAAAGAACATGGGAGTAACCTCCCATGAATCTGTCCAACCCTCTCCTGTGGGTACGTAAGGGCTTACCTGGCTTTAGGACCCTAGATTTGATGTGGACAAGATTCTGAAACAGAAACCTCTGAACTTCGACCGTCTGGGCAGTCTGGACTACGCTGGACTTCGTTTGGTCCCGACTCCATCTCCGACACTGTCAAAGCATTGTCTGTACCTGTGCACCATACAGGCTCCGTACAGGACCTGTGGAGCATCAAGGACAACCAAATATATCTCCCTTGGAGTGAAGGAGTCACTCCCCTGCAACCGCAGATACCACATCACGATTGACCGGTCTGCTGCTCCGTAGCTCCTACAAACTCCAAAGGCTTCAGCAGCACAGGAGGTGGGTTTCTGAGTCCCCTGAGGTCTGAGCTGCCCTCTCACCAAGTTTGAGGCCAGAATCCTTCGTGGAGGCTGTAATACTCATACTCCTGTGCACTGCGTTAATTTCCAAGTGCATATGATTTTTGGTGTTTCCCGATCAAGTGCACTGGGCTCCAAGTAGCCCCAATCTCTGGCAACATTTCTTACAAAGAACTCCATCCTCCTCAAACCGAGTGCTCTGTGGGCTGCTGCTTTGTGAAACTGCTCAAGGTCCCCTCATGACTCCTGTGCCTCCGGCCTGTGGGTCCCCTTGAGCGTCAACACCGCATTTCTTGGGATTCTATGGTTGCTCAAGCCTTGCCCTGACTCCACTGTGTTTGGTGAGTCTCCTGCACCTTGCAGGTCCGAACCATAGCCTTTCTTGACCTTATTCATGGGTTGCCGTTGCCAAGGCTTGCTGGTGCTCCCACCAGACACCGACCCCTCAGCACTTAACATCCTTCATGGGACAGTTTGCATTTGTCTCTGGTCATCCTCGACATCTCCTGGTCCCTGTGGCTGCAGAGACAAGAACCCCCTCAACGCACCTGAAGCACCTGATACCGGTGGGCATTCGTCTACCAAGCCCGTGGTCACTCCTGAGTGACCCAGACTATGTCCCCTCTGCTTTCAGGTACTCTTCAACAAGAATCCACCTTTGGATTCCATCGGACACTTTTCTTTTTCCCAGCAGCGGCTCTTCTTCGAAGTCCTCAGTAGAGATCAACAGCGGTTTCCGACGCCACTTCAGACCTATGCACCTGGTTTCTCTTGCAGAGGTAACTGGTATTTTGGTATCCACTGGTGGGGTGGCACTCCAGCCTCCTAAGTTCCACTGGGTTTCTTCAAAGTCCACTGGTAAGGGTCCTTAAACTTTAAAACTTCAACCACGACTTCCCCATAGAATTGTACGGAGCACATGGTCGTGTTCCCACACTGTACTCGTCCTCCGTGGGGTCCCTACTTATGCATCTTGGGTGGTTCCTTGGGGTCCCAGTGATTCTACATCCTCTAGACACTGTCTTGATTCGAGTCGTGGTTCTTATACCACTATTTTAGTATATGGTCTGGTCTCCCCCTGAAGCCCACTGTGTATTAGTGTTATTTACTATTGTTTCTGTGCTACAGTAGTGTGTGATTTGTGTTTACATGCGTATACCAGATACTGTGGTGTACTAGAGAGTGGTAAATTGATAAATACATATTTTTATAACTACTGTGTGGTTCTCCTTTCATTTAGCCAATACTATAAGGTTGTATTCTGGTAAAACAAGCTGCTTAACATTCCTTCAAGACTAAGCATAAAGGCTGCTCTCCACAGCTACCACTTGGAGATCTTTCTACGGTTATATTTGACCTCTTAAATCACCATAAGGGTTGTTTGGACTGGTGCAAGGTGCTCACTTTAATTAGTGAACAGCATATACCAGGCCAACTTCTCACATGCAATCTTTGCCCACAACTTGTTGTAAAAGTGTGAGGGCCACTCTGGGAACCTCCTCAGTAAAACAGACGAACACACACGGAGGCGCTGATCATGAGTAGCAAACTCCACCATAAATACACAGCTGGCAGGCTCCTGGGCCCTGAAAACTCTAGGTCGCAAGTGGGGAGACAACCTCTCTTTCAGTCTCTCTTAAAGTAACAGCTGTACAATGTCTTCTACAAGGTCTAAGAGGGACCAATCCATTAAAGACATGCAGGTAAAATTTTCTAATAAACAAGCGGATCCTCCATCACACAAGAATCATGCTGATACAAACATAGCTGACAAGAGGAAGTAGCAGGTCTTCAGGGAGAATGGACAGGTCACTAGAGGGCCTTTTTAGAGGGTTCTGAGACAACATTGCAAGTCCTAGAGGAAAGCTCTGTTGAGGTTTGGAGAGAGTAAAAAATTACCTGGATGAACTTGGGCAAAGTGTTGTTACTCTAGAAGAGACAGCACAGAAGTAGAGCAGGAATTTGTATGCAAAGATCTACTTGAGCTGTGCGAGTACAACACCACACTACAACCTAACCTCGATACCTTAGAGGACAGCTCCATAAGACATATTAGAATATGGAGTAACACTGGGTGAAAGGCAAGGGTTTAGAAGTCTTAGCCCAAAAAAGACTATTGTGAATAGTTTCAAAAGTCCATAATGGTCGGTATCGAATTCAAATAGCACGGATATGATCACCATGTAGTATCTCCAGGAGGCAAGTCTAACTCAACTTTTTTTATACCTGACATTCTCTCAAAGGCCCTGTTGGACCTGGGGTCACCAGACCACATAGGGTAGCCTGGCACAGAGTAGGAAGGTCTAACCCAAAGGCAAAAGTGTTAAGTTTGCGTCGCACCCTTACAGTAACTCAGCGTCCATACATTAAAAAATGACACTACACCAGTTTAGAAAAATACGGGCTGTTTAATAAAATCTCTTCGTAGTTTTCTTTTTGTTTCTTAGCAGTGTTTCATAGAATAACTCTACCTTAGATTGTTAGCATATGCACATTGACATTTTAGCATTAATATAAGCAATGAGTAATACACAACTTTAGTTGAGGTAATTAGCAAGCATAAAGGTTCATTGCAGTCATACGCGACTGTACTTTACCCATGAGGGTTCAATGTTATTATTGGAAGTAAAATACAGATTTCCAGTAACCATTCAACAATTAGTCCACTAGTACTGGGGTTCACAGAGGGGTATCTGAACTCAAACAAGCAAGATATTTTGTCAGTTCATCCAGCCATATAGTTGGATTTATACCCCCAATGATTCGACAGATTGTTCCAGTGACATTCCTAGGCTTTTAAACAACTCTTAGGAAAAGAATCCCTTCCCGACCAAGGTTTTCCTATTCCTAGCACAGCCCTGTTATCTTGGCGATAAATCAACTTCCTTCAAGAATTGCTTCAAAACAGATAACCTCACTATACTGAGATAGTACTGAAAACCCTAAGTTGCGCTTTTCTGAGGTAATGTTAGTAGTGCAGGGTAACAAGCGGAGATTGTCCCAAGCCTTGCTGTCAATATAGAGCCACCGGTTGCTGTCAGTTATGTTACTTTTGTTGGAAGGCCGGGAAATTCTGACTCTCCCCTCCCGCTACCCCTCTTGAGGCAGCCACGAGGCCCACTTAGCCCCTGGGCCCCGCACTTCTCTCCACGATCTTACTCGGTTCTGAAAAGATCGTCCCGGTCAGCTCACTCGATAGCGCGACCTTCACTGAACACGTCGCAGCTGTTCATCGATGATTCCCGGCCCCAGGGCTGCAGGTTCCTCGCAGCGTACCAGGCCAGAACTTCCTCACCTCTCTCCTGACGCTTCCCACAGCTCTGTCGGAAGAGAGGGAGGGTGATTTCGCGGGACAGCCTCTTCCAAACCCCGCCCCCTTCTCTCGGCACTCACACGTCAGCTCCTGCTGGCTTCCGCGGCTCTGCCTCCACCAACGTGCCGCTCTGCTGATGACCTCCGGGCCCACCCCGCAGAATCTCCTCAGCGGGGGCCCGTGATTAAGTGGCGGAAATCTAGAAGCAGGTACTTCGGCTAACAGCCGCGTTCAGGTAGGACTCGCTTCGCGGACTTTTGGACTCAGGAGGCGCTTGGGAACAGTAACGGAGACTTTAGCAATTTCCTTTCCCCCTCTTCCTTGCTCTATGAAGGTATTTCTGGTTGGGTCACGAGAGAAAGGGAACCACCAGTCAGTCTCTTCTCCCAATGGGATTCCCCAGCTAGCTTCTTACAGTTCTCCACCAGCGCTTTGGGGTCATTCCTCTCAGGCACTGTCAGGTTCGGAGAACGAGTGGCGATAGAACCAAGGCAGGGCTTAGTCAATAGGTAGGGGGCACGTCAACAAGTAGCGCAGCCGGCCCAAGGGACGATCTATTCACTAACAGTGCGCCTTCCTCCCCACGCTAACGCTTCACTCCTCACCAAGTTCTTCTCAAGCTCTCTGGTCACTCAAAATGGCTGCCCTGATACTGGCCTTATATAGGCTAGCCTCAGGCTACTAGAACCAGCTGGAAGGTTCTAGAGTGTCCCTATGTTATCCTATGGGTCCATTTTTCTGAGGTGATCAGCTGTGGCAGTTACAAGTCACCATTTTGTAGAACTAGATTTTCATGATAAAAGAGGGGCATCTAGGCCTAAAAGGAATTTAGAGGGTCAAGGACGCACCTAACCCCTAGGACAACACCAAAAAGTCAAGGGGACATAAAAATGAAAGGAATTGGAAGGCAAAAAGGGGACAAAAATAAATAAATAATAGGAGGGACCACCCAAAGGGCTGACAGGTCTAACCGGCCCAATCACCAAAGAGGAGATATTTAGAGCATTTAAAGGGCTACAGATTGCCGAAACCCCAGGTCACCACTGATTCCATTAGACATACTGTCCAAGGCTAATTGATATTCTGATAAAAGTATACAACGAAATAGCGAAAACTGAGACAGTCACACAGTCAGTGTCAAAGACTTGAATTTCTGTTTTCCTTAAGAAGGGTAAACCGACTGAGGAATGTAGCTCTTATCGGCCGATCTCATTACTCAACATGGATACAAAAATCTATTCTGAAATCATAGCCAACTAACTCCTGGTCATCTATTTCATAGACATTGGCAACAAGAGAAGAAGTGGAGAAATCCTGTTCTTGCTGAATGCTGGAAAAGCGTTGCCCAGAGTGTGCTGGCTTTCCTCAAAGAATTCCTGAAGACTAGTTACCTGGGGAGCATTTTATAAACATGGCCATGGGGGGATATCACAGTCGAGGAGCCAAGATTTAGGTCAATGATTTGAAGACAAAGGCAGTAAATGTAGGTTGGGGATGCCTAAGTACTGCCTCCTCTGCCTTTATTTTTTGTTTTGTATTTGAAACCACTAGCTCAGCATATCCAAAACCATACATGGGCTGACACTAGGACCAGGCAAATGTAAGTTGTTGCTCCACATATATTATATAATGGCCATGCTATCAGGTCAAAGGCCATTCCTGCCCCGTTAATGATGGAACTAGAGAAGTCCAGCAAATTAGCAAGCTTTCACTTTAACATGGCAAGGTCGGAAATCCTGAACAACCACATAACTAAAAATTATTAATTTTTAATTATTAAAACCTGGACATTCAAGTGAGGGCCACCTTCAAAAACACGCATGATATTAACTTGCACCCACTGCTGAGGGAAGTACAAGGGGAGGTACAAAGCTGGTACAAACATGCTCTCTTTTGGCATGGTTGCTTTGCCGCAATAAAAATGACTAAAGTGCCAAGAATACTATATCTCTTAAAAACCATTCTGATGAGAATGGACGCACAGAACTTAAAACATCTGCAATGGGGTTGTTTAGATTATACAGAGAAGGGGTTGTTTCGTTTTCACATACTCTAAAAGCCAAACTTTTCCTTCACTATGTAATCTACAGTACATCCATTGGAGGAGAGTTGGGGGTAGCAAACTCAAGGGTCTACTACCAGGTGCACATCTATGCTACCTTTTTGAATGTTTTTGAATGGTCCAGATGTAAATTCACTGGTGTTTTCTTGGTCACTACCTGGCATGAGGTAATTTATGAACCTCTGAAACATTGACACCCTAAGTTAGCATCTTCCCCGGCCACTATAAAGACTGTACAAATTTGGAATGCAATTGGTTAGTCGTTAGGTTCAATACAACACCTATCACCTTTTAACCGTTTTTTGGTAATCACGACTTTGGGCTTGAAATACACATGGTCGCATTTCAGCAGTGGCGAGTAGGGAGATGTGTTACAATCAGGTAAATGTTTACTAAAGTGAGTTTAAATCCTTCAAACAGTTTAAAGACGATCACGGTCTTTGGAAGGCAAAACTATTCCACTAAATACGGCACTGGATGATGGAAAAAGAAAGTAGAGTAGTAGCAGCTAACTTTGAAAAATGACAACAGGTGAGTGAAAACAGGCGATCTTCAAAGATTTACAAATGATTTTTGGAGGGAAAATTGGACAATAGGACACCTAGACAACTCACCCTGGAAAAGGTGTAAGAAGCTTTTTTCTACTCAAAAATGTTTGCGACCAGAAAAAAGCATTTTATGATGTACTAAACCCTATTTGAGATTTGGTAACCTATTACCGAATCACCAATTGGGTTTGTGAGTTGATGTTGGGAATCGGCATGCCAAGACCATCCTTTCCTAATAGCGAGTTGCACTGATATGTAGCAGTGTTTTGCGACTGGGAATTAGGTTGCAAAACATTTGCAGTTACTACCTACTTCAGGTTGGTGGTAACCCATTCAAAAACGGGAAGGGGTCCCCAATGGACCCTTTCCTTTTTGGTGAACCTGGGCACCAACATTTAATAAGAGCAGGTAGTGTCTTTGCCTACTCTTAGAAATTAAAAGGAAAGTTTTCATTTTTCTTTTTTAAATGCATCCTGCTTTCCTTTTAGGAAAATGGGCTGCATTAAAAAAAGTGCTTTATTTAGAAAGCAGTCACAGACATGGTGGTCTGCTGACCCCAGCAGGCCACCATTCCTGTAAGTGCTAGCTTTTCCCAATTGGTCACAAAATTGCGACCTGCCTCATGAGTTTTGATGAGGAAGGTCCATTGCGACCCATTGGGAATCGCAAACAATGTAAAACATACTGCTGTGCATATGCGGTGTGTGATTTCCTAATAGCGAATCACAGAAATTCGATATTTGGAAATCGCAAACGGAACTCTATGTACATCTGGCCTTAGGCATCTCCCTAAGAAGGAACGCTGGGTTATCCTGGCACAACATAGATAAAAGAAAATGTGGGTGAGGTTACATGCAGGCACTGTGGCTCCAGTGAGATGGGGAGAGGAAGGGCATTGATAGAACCCATCTATATGGACCGAGGGGTAAGACAGGGACTGGCAACAATTCTGTTTACCTTATATATTAATGGAGTTATTGAGTTCTTGATTAAGGATGGTTGTGATGCAACCAAAATAGGAGGGTGGAAGGCCCCCCGCACTCCTCTTTGCAGATGATACTCTGTTGATTTCAAAGTCGCCTTAGGGGCTCCAGCAGTTGTTGAATGAGCTTCAGTCGTTGAGGGGAGCTTAATAGCTGCAAGACCAAATAAATGATCTTTTCCTCACAGACGATGATTCACTGCTAGAGACTGATGTTTGTGGGTGATACCCCTCTAGAAGCAGTGGTATTGTTTGACTCTTTAGGTATAGAATTTACAGGAAACTTATGCTGGTCTTCACAAGTTGAAAAGGCACAGCTGTCCTTACTGCAACACACGGAAAACATAAACATTTACAGAAGAACCATATCTAGAAGGGTGGGTCCTGCACTAGAGAATCTACATTGTTAAGGCACTAGGGGCGGTCTTATATGGCGTGGAGCTATGGGGCTGCACAAAAACCAATAGATTGTCAGTAGTGGAACATACATTGAAAAAATGTACTAAATTGTCCAATGAGTACCCCACTGACCCCCCTTTATTTAGATTTGGCGCAGAAAAAAAACATTTATAGGATTGAGTACAGGCTCCTTATGTTTTGGCAAAGACTATGGTCTACAACTGCCCTAGAATCTTACAAGGGGTGCCTTCGCAATATTATGTCTGCGAAATGTGTAATGAAGATCTTATGGCTCAGCACTTTAAAAGCTCTTCTTCAGTGGTTAAGCCTTGACACATACTGGGACTCTCTGGAGACCTTGTGTTTAATCCAAAAGTCTAGTATTAAAGCTGTTTACTGGGGAAGTGTTGCAGTGGACAATATTCAGAACTGCAAAGACTCATTGTCTGCTTCTTTTATTGATTTTAAATCTGCTCCATTTTATGAGAATACTATTGATGAAATTGTCCCTACATTAGCAAGGAAACTATACCTAAAATTCAGGTACGGATGCCTACATGTAAAAACTTTTAGAAGGAAGTGGCACAAAAAATGGATATGGTTGATGAGTCTTGTATATGCATGCCAAGGAGGGCCCGGTTCACTTAAGCATGTTGTATCTTCTTTCCTTTTTATAAACAGTTCCGAGCCAAGTGGATTGCCCCCCTTGGCCGGAAACTGGGAATCAAGAAGCACCGTGATGCATTTAGAATACTGCAGTTAGATTCAAGCCAGATTGTGGTATGTTGCATGGTCAATTTCCTGATGGCAATGTGGATTAGATGCGCAAAATATGCACTTGATAGTTTTTAAATGCCACCCTTCCCTGGGTACCTTTTGCCCCTATGCTGCTACTTGGATGCCATGCTGTTAATAACATCTTATGGCATCTTATAGCTTTTATAAGATAATTTTGCTTTCTATATACTGCTATTTTAAAAGTTTTTTGAAGATGAATTCTTAGGCTTTTTTTCTAAAGTGGAATTCCTCTCATACGCTGCTACTGAAATGGACTAACAATTGAGCATTTCAAGTTTCTTCTGTTTTGTATATCTAGTTTTATCTGTTTAGAGTCAATGTCGTACTATTTTATGATTGGATGTGTTGTGTTCTGTATAGTAATTTTTTTAACTAAAGTGGTCAAAATAAAGTTTTTCTGAACTGATAAAGGAATCAGGCCAGTACAAGAGAGAGATATTGAATGTACGATATTACACCACTGGGATTGGACACAACCTTCTTCATACCATTAATGCCTCTACCTCTCCTCAGTGCTAGAGAGGGTGAAAGGGTGGAGGCATGATCACTCACATTCTCTGTGCCTGCTCGAAACTCACTGAGTTCTGGGATGATGTCTTCAAATCAGTTGAAGCGATGATAATCGCCCACATCCTCAGGGAACCATTTAGTAATAGCAGGAAGCCTGATACAAGGGGCCTCATTTATGAGAAATGACGCATCGCTGCGTGAAAGCAGCAATGCGTCATTTCTCAGTGCACACTTCTTGCGACATACCTGATGCGTCATATTCAATGTATGGCGCATCATCTCGCAAGGAGTTACAGATACGTCAGTATTTCTGACGTATCTGTAAGTGCAAAAGTGACGCATTCCTGGAGTGTGTCACAAAAGTGACGCAACTCCAGCAATGCGTCCTTTCACAGTGTGCAAGCCCCATGTGAAAGAGCCTGCGTCAGTCTTATGCCTGCTGTGAGGCAGGCGTAATATTTTGACGCAACCGCGTCCTAGAAATGACCTCTACGAGGCTTTTTGCGGGGGAATGCCCCCCTGCACACATTATAACTGACGCAAGTATAATGTAGCGCAGGGGTTTACAAAGTGACGCATCTGCTTAGATGCGCCCCTTTGTAAATAGTGCGCAACAGGAGGCATGTTTTACGCCGCCGATGCGTCACAAAAAGTGATGCATCGGAAGAGCAAAACTGACGCAAAGCCTCATAAGATTGGGAAATGAGCAAATCATTATAAACATAGGATGCCCCCAACTAGAGACTGAAAAACCTATTCTAGCTAAAATTGGAACACAACCAGCTACTTAATGACAGGTATGGGAAGATAGGGCTAGATCCAGGGATGGAAAAAATCATGCATATGCTTCATGATGACGAGAGGACATTTGAGAAAATGTGAGCACCCCTCTTAGCACACTTTGTAAAGATCGTTACCGCTCTGACCTGTCCCAGGTCATCAGGAGCCTTACAGATGACAACATTTTAAGATCAGTATTTCATGTTAGGGGAGTTGGAGTTTTCAGTCCAGATTATCTCTTACTGAGGGTCTGCTTTTGGGCTCAATTGCGGTGGAGGGAAAAGAGGGAACTTGGATAGTGACGTAAATGAACGTACTTGTTCAAGTTGCCCTTTTTGTCTTTTAAACTCTCGTAATTGTGTTACATAATGCTGAATAAAAAAAAAATGGAAACATAAACCAGCCAATCCATTCAATCAGAGCCGAAATATATTCATGGATTGCACTGGAGAGTCACCTGACTGAAGTTCAATAAAGCAGATCAGATGAGTAAAAATATGTTCAGAGTAAATAGAGGTACACAGATAGAGGTCCATAGGATAAGCAGGCAGCATCCTAACTTTAGTTCCCTGGTATATTCCATTCCTATCTTTACGACTGGTGCCCCCAGCACATCACAGTGTTTTGATGTGTTGCATACATGTTCCAGTGCGCTGGTCTATAGCACTCTTACTCAAATGCCCTGATACGTTCTGGTAGAAACTAGGGTCTGTGATCTGGTTGATCTCAGCAGTGCCTAATGTCTGACATTCTAGCTCTGGTGTGCCGACCGCAGGGTCTGTTGACCTGATGTTTGTATGCAGTGCCCTATTCACTACACCATTTATATACAGTACCAGGGGTGGTGCCTCCATTAGGGCGTTGGCCGTCCAACCAGCCATGAGCACTTGGCTCCCAACTCTGTCAGTGCCACTATTATTGTAAGTCCCACCCCTAAGGCTCGCACTGGCATCCCAGAGAAGTCAGAACCCGCCCTCAGGGATCCTGCAACTGGCTTCGGCCAGCCGCAGCAGATAATCAGCCCACTCACAACTAATATGGGGGTAAGGGGGGCAAAATATAAGCAGGGCAATGCTCCAATGTCCAAAAGGAGGCCCCGCCCCTGAGTAATACTGTCTACATCAAGAGACTCCCGGAATTCATTAAATCCTTCAAACGTACTTCCTACATTTACACACACAATAGCCAGATAATTCTCAAACTGGATAAAGAAAATGAAGTGAACTCTCGAAATTAGGTGACTACCTCAAAGACATTGATCAGTGGATGTTAAAAAGTCACCTTTTAAGCTCCCTCAATGCATTTTCCCTAACCTAGGTTTCCAGCAGAAGGTCCAGGTAACTTTGCTGGTCATATACCATCGTGAATTGCCTACACCATAGAGTATCAATATGTAAAAGGAGACAGCTCCAAAGAATTAAAAAAATTATCCAAGGAGGAGGAGCTTGGCGCGTGTCCAAGATGGCCGCGTGAGCTCGGGGCTCCCGGGACCCCCGTAACCGCCGGAGTTATCCTGCAACATATCCTGAAATCTCGACACAGATTCGGTCGACAGAGTGGTAAAGGCACTGAATGAGACTCTCCGCGGCCAAATCGGTTGGCGAAAAGTGAAGTTGGGGTCACTGCGAGGTTGGGGCCTGTGCCGGAGAGGAACGGGGGTCTCAAATGGGAGGTGACCCGGCTCCGAGTTGAAAAACATCGGCTTGATTGAACAGAAGTGCCCGGCCCGCACCCCTTTTGGACTTCCGGTCGCGGAATACAGACTGAGAGTGCCTTCCATTCATGGGGTCCCCTTCCCCCCCGCCCCCCGGAAGAACCGTCCCCCCCTGTACAAACTGGCACTGGCATACAAATATGTCGTCCTTGGGAAGGAGATCTAGAGACGGACTATCTTCGATTGTGTCGAACGACAGAGGTGCTCTCTTTGGCCTGGTGTGGTTCTGGCGATGGCATCCAAGCCGGAGACGGAGAAGCCTCAGCTAAAATCGTCCAGAGCGAGCTGTACGGTGCAATCCAATAAACTGGACAGATACACTGTCACGAAGGGCTCGCCCGGAGCGTCTGGCCGATCACAGGATGGCGGAGTGGCTAACCCAAGCCTGACATCAGAACCCACATTACACGATGTGATGGCGGCCATTGAGGGGGTTCGCACTTCTCTTGGTCAGCAGATCCAATCCTTGGACCACAAATTGGACACTGTCACTATCGAGGTCAACCTACTCCGGGCGGATCTCACTAAAACGAATGAAAAGGTGAAGTCTATAGGTATAAAGAATTCGAACCTGACGGACGATGTGGTTGAGCTACAGAGAGAAGTGCGTGACCTGAGAACGGCTGGAGAGGTACAGGGCCGACAGCTGGAGGAGTACGAGGGAAGAGCCAGACGGAACAACGTTCTTCTGACCGGAGTCCCGGAAAATGCCGAGGGACAAGCCCCTGACTTATTTGTTGAGGACTTAATTGTCAAACGTTTACAGCCCAAAGGCTTGAGTTCCTTCTTTACGGTCGAGAGGGCACACAGGGTCCCAGGAGGGAAACTGCGTCTGGGTGCTACCCCTCGGCCTATGATTGTGCGGCTCCTTAACTTTAGAGACAGAGACACCATCCTCCAGGCTTCCAGGTCCCAGGGGCCTCTGCAATTTGCGAATTCGTCGCTGAACTTTTACCCCGATTTCACTCAAAAGGTCCAGAAACAGCCGCAGAGCTTTCAGGGAGTGCAACAACGACTGCGCACTAAGGGGTACAAGTATTCCTTGATGCATCCAGCAAAGCTTCGAGTGGAGGCTCATGGAAAGACTTGGTTCTTCGTTAATCCGGAAGCAGCGTCGGACTGGGTCGATGGACTTGCATCTCAAACTGAATCCCGAGATCGAGGTGACAAAGGCACGGAGGAGACGGAAGACCAGTGACAATTTTGAACAGTGGGGATGTGTGGGGGGGGGAGGGTACGAGGGACTATGCATCATCCTGCTTGACTTTGATACTAGTGTCGGTTATGGCGGAGTGGTGGGGATCCGGGGTACTGGACTCCTCCTCGAATCTATATTTAGATAGGGGTTTGTTTGTGTGAGGGGCGACAGGCACACTGCGAGTTGGGGTTTGGCGAATGCCGAGTGCAGGGGTGCAGGGTGGGGGTTGCTATTGTATTTTGAATTGTGTGGGTGCGGAGATACGTAGTTCACAGGGGTCTGAAATGAGGGTACTGAGTTGGAATGTTAACGGCCTAGGGGATAAGATCAAAAGAGGGATGGTGAATCAGTTTGTTCGGAGACACGCTCCGGACATAGTGCTGCTCCAAGAAACGCATCTAGTTGGGAATACATGTTTAGCTCTTCACAGGGGGGGCTATAAGTTGGTTGTACACGTGGTTTTCACGACTGGGTCTAGGGGTGTGGGGATTTTGGTTAAGAACTCCTTTCCATTGTCGGTGCAACACACTTGGGTTGGAAAGAGAGGGAGATATGCTGGAATCTCGGGATTGGTTTGAGGTCGCACTGTGACTCTGATGTCTGTGTATGTGCCGCCGGGATTACAAACCAAAACCTATCGAGATCTGGGAAATGTTTTTCTTTTGTTTCCTTTGGGTGACCTGGTGGTGGGAGGAGACTTCAACTCCATGCTGGATGGGGAACTGGATTGTTACCCTCCTCGAGTGCTCCGTTTATCGCAGCGGTGGCTGCCGGACTTCCTTGCGTCGATGGGTTTGGTTGATGGATGGCGCATATGTAGTCCGATGTCTGTCCACTATTCACATGTTTCCGCGGCTCACAGTAGTCTTTCCCGGCTAGATTATGTATTGCTCCCCGCTGGGATGGCGTCTAAAATTAGTGAAGCGCGTTACCTCGGTAGGGGAATCTCTGATCACTCTCCGTTGTGGATGGTCATTCGATTGGATTTGCCGCCGGCTGGTAGGGTGGCTCCTATCAGCGCTTGGCAACTGAAGGACACGGCTATTCTGAAAGAAGTTCTTCGTGTGTCTGATAGGTATTTCCAAGAGAACGCTGGTTCTGTCGAGTCGGCGCGGACATTGTGGGAGGCCTACAAGATAGTGGCGAGGGGGGAGGTGCTATCGCTGGTTGCCGGGAAGAAGAAGAGGGCGCTGGCAGAAGTGGTTCGGTTAGAGACGGAATTACTAGACTTGGAGAACAAATTTAATGAGTCGAGAGCACCGGAAGACTTGCATCAGGTACGCCTTCGTGAGGAGGAGTACCGGGTGTTGGTGCGTAGCAGGGCTGTGGAAGCACAGGTGGCAGTCCAGAGTAGAATATGCGAGCACGGAGATAAGGCAGGTAAAATGATCGCTTGGCTTGAAAAGGGGGACAGGTCTTCGATGTTGGTGCCTGGATTAGAAGATAAGTCGTCCCGTCTACTGACACACCCTCAAGAAATAGTTGATGAGTTTGCGATTGTTACCAGGCAGTATATACAGCTGGAAATACTTATTCGGAGGCCGAAAATAGTGATATGATCAGGGATATTATCATGTCATGCTTGTCAGAGGAACATAGGGATTACTTGGATTCCGCGTTTACAGACGATGAAGTACCCAAGCGATTAGACAGGTTAAATCAGGTAAGGCGACTGGTCCGAATGGGATTCCCATTGAATTGTATAAGTTAAATGCCAACAAGATGGCCCCATACTTGCGTGCTATATTCTTGGAGAGTAGGAAGGTGGGAGAGCTCCCGTACGATCAGCGTATTGCAAATGTGGTGGTTCTATATAAAGAGGGTAAACCCAGGACACAGTGTTCTTCGTATAGGCCCATATCTCTGTTGCATGCGGAACCTAAAATCCTCGCAAAGCTTTTGGTGATTAGGCTTGTCAAGGTGATCACGACTTTGATACACCCAGATCAGTTCGGATTCATGCCACATCGCAACACGGCGTTGAATCTGCGACGGCTGCACGGAGTCCTGGGATGTGCCTCAAAAATACATGAGCAGATGGTGTTGGTCTCATTAGATGCGTCGATGGCCTTTGATCGAGTGGAATGGCAATATTTATTTGCGGTATTGGGGAAGTTGGGATTTGGCAGTGAATTCATTGGATGGGTCCGCTTGTTATACTCTAGACCTCTGGCTAGAATAATTGTTAACAATTGCAAGTCCCGTGACTTCTAGCTTGGGAGGGGGACGAGACAGGGATGTCCGCTGTCCCCCCTGTTGTTCGCCCTTGCGATGGAGCCATTGGCAGCGTGGGTGCATTGGGATAGGTCGATTAGAGGGTTGCGCTGGACGTTGGAGTGGGAAGACAAGATCTCGCTTTTTGCAGATGACGTCTTGCTTTACCTTACTAGACCCAGGGAGTCGTTCGGAGTATTTCTGGATGTTTTAGCTATTTTTGGTAGGTACTCCGGTCTAGTTATCAACTGGGATAAGTCGGTGATGTTTGTAGTGGCTGGGGACCCTCCGGTGATTCCGCAGTCTTGTCCTGTGCGGTTAGAAACTGTGGGGTTTCGATACCTGGGCATCTACGTGACGCTAGACCCGCGGCTGTGGTATGAAAGGAACTTGGTCGCTCCATTGACTAGGTGCAGGGCAGATGTGGAGCGTTGGAGGTCTCTTCCGCTCTCTCTGTTAGGGAGGGCGGTCTTGTTTAAGATGATTGCGCTTCCTCGGTTTTTGTATGCGTTGCAGAACTCGATGGACCTGGTCCCGACGGCTTATTTTAGAGAGATAGAATCCCTTCAGAGGCGGCTCCTTTGGGGGGGTATCGTTCGAATAGCTTATAGCAAATTGACCCTTCCCTGGTGTGACGGGGGAATTGGACTCCCAGACATCCACAAGTATTATTGGTCCTCTCAACTGGCTGCTGTGAATAACATAATATACTGTATTCCTGGTGACCCCGGTTACGCAATGGATCGGGGTCAGGCACCGGGTGGTTCACTGGAGAGGGCTCTATACTCCAGGCCTGGTAGATTCCCGCTGACGGGCCCCACTGACCACGTGGTCCGGGTTTGGCATATTGATAATAAATGTTTGGGATGGGAGGGTAGGCTTACGCTGGCCACTCATTTATTGAACTCGGAGAAACTGGGCAGTATGTGGAAGTCGAAAGGTTTTGAGAAGTGGGATTTGATTGGCATAGTTAAGATTGGAGATGTCTGGAAGAAAGATGCAATGCATACGTTTGAGTCCTTTGCGGCCCGGTACCAACTGCACCAAAACGAATATATCCGATATTTGCAGGTGCGACACTCCCTGGACACACATGTCCCTAAGGGCACGGTTCTTCCGGACACTTCTCCTCTAGAGGACCGAGTGCTGGATGGTCATCTTCCTGAAAAGACGATCTCCCTGATTTACCGTAAATTGGTGAACCATTCCGATGATCCGCTGCGGAAGATCAGGGCCCAGTGGTGTGAGTATGGCTTTGAACTGGATGATGAGGACTGGGTAGCTGCTGTGGCCTCTCCTAAGGAGGTGGCGATTCAGATACGACTGAGATTGGTTCAGTTGAAAATCCTGCACAGGTCCTACATTACTGGGCCGCGTCTGGTCCGTATGGGCCGGGCTGATAGTGGTACGTGCCGGAGAGGATGTGCGGAAGATGGTACCTTAATGCAAACATTGTGGCATTGCGAGCGAGTGCAGGAATTTTGGGTTGCCATCTATGTGGAACTGAACCGGGCGTTGGGCACCGACATAAGACCTGATGCTCGGCGTTGTGTGCTGAATGTGTGGGAACCGTCTGACTTGAATGAGTTCCAGAAACAATGGGTGACGTTAGCGAATATGGTAGCCAAACGTAACATTGCTCAGCTCTGGGGCGCTAGCCAGCCGCGGGGGGTCACCAAGTGGGCGGAGGATCTTGACTGGTGTAGGGTGCGTGAAAAGTCGGTATATGCGGCCAGGGGGTGCCCTCGCAAGTGGGGGAAGATGTGGGGACCATGGAACAGCTATACAGCTATAGCGGCGATATCTGTGCCCCCCCCCCAGCCGAGCCTGGATGAAGATGTGCCCGACCACACAGACCCCTGATGCTTCAATGTTTACATGTACTTCTGAGTTTTTCTCTCCCGCACCAAGTCTTGTAACATTTTGGCTCCCCTGAGATTTTATTTTTTGAATGTATGTGTGTTTTATGATTTAATAAAAAGAAATTGAAAAAAAAATTATCCAAAAAGTCAACTTCTTCACCTTAAGATTAATGGCACCATCTCTGAATTCTCTGCATTGGCTACCTGTGGCCAAACTACAGGGCGTAATTCACAAGACCATAAATGCAGCTGGACTATTCATTTTAGGGATGAAACCCAATAACGATTCCCAGAATATGATGCTATTCTTCAGTTTGACACTACAACTACCTGACTCCATTTAAAAAGAAAAGAAATCAGTTAAAGCTACCAAACTATGGAATTCACTTCCAGCAACCGAGATTCACCTGGAGCTAAGGAAAATGCTGAAAACGTGGTTGTCTTGTTCCCCACTTGAATCTTAGTCGAAATAGAGTAATAATCTCATTACCAACAGGAAAGGGTCTAGACCCACAAATTGAAAAGAATGGCATGCCTCTGACCAATATTACTTCGACTGAAAACAAAACATATGACTCAATATTAGCAAATATGGACTCTAGTTTGCATTTTTTAAATAAATAGCACATGAAGGCATGTGTCTACTGCACCCCAGTTATGGATACTGTCAGACTCCATTCAGGGTGCTGCAGGACAAGCAGGGGCTACTCGGCCTTAACTGTATGGATTACAGTCCTTTGTGTCTAGTGTCCTAATGTCTGTCCTACTGTGGCTCTGAAAACTGTGCCAGTACAACCCTTTCAGCTCAAGACTCTCAGTGGTAATGATGATGACCAGTCACAAGCTTCTCAGAAACGTGCCGTGGGCGTTCTGGAGGGGAGCTCAGCAATCAACCAAGTACTTTAATGAACAAAATGGCACACAAAAAAAAAATCCCAACACAATTTAGTGTCCTGGGTGTTGTTAGGTAGGTCTGCACCTTTAGCCACTATCTCCCTCCAGATTGAATTTCTGATCTTAGATGCTCCTCCTGTCTTTTGGGACAGGGCATTAGAGTGATTACAGCTTAGTATCAGATCTCTGTGGATATCATCAGTCTTTCACAGTTCCATTTTTACAGTTTCTTACAAACATAGGTGGAGCAGTCCTTCATTCAACTGCCCGGCATCCTTCTTAGCATGCTTGTCATTCTCCATCTTCTGGGAGGTCACACGCTACTTGCAACTCCATCTGGGATATCTGCACTGGCTACTGAGATGATATCTCAGCAGGCATAGATCCAGAAGTCCTGCTTTGGCAAGGTCTCCGGTGATCATCTGTGAATTAGCAGATTGGAGCAAGAGTCCCAGGTGAACATTTCATCACGCTGCAAAGAGTTAGGCTCCTCACACACTGCTTGGGACAATTCTTTGGGCTCAGTGCAGCCAGTGCACAGACAAATATTCTGCTTTTGGTGTGGCCACACACATGCCAGTCTGATGATGATGCAGCCGCATGCAGGATGAACCTTTATTGATGACTGTCATGCAGGTGGGTTTCAACTCAGGATCACAGTCCTGGCCCACAGGTATCAGAGACATGCAGCACCTTGCTTATCCTGGACAGACATTATTCCTATAGGGTTGACAGGCTCATCCACTCTCTTAGAAGAAAGGTAAGCTTCTAAATGCATCAGGTCAGGTATATAGCTCTTCCAACAAGAGGTCAGAATTAGGTGATGTCTTCTCAAAACAGGAAAGCTTGCTGTCTGGCCGACACCAGCTCTGGTTGCACAGAAGTCCTCCGACTAATCTGCAGAGCACTCCATTCCATTGGCATAGAGGATATAGGGTCCTATTTATATACAGCAAACTCAGACAGGAGATGTGTAGCCACCTTCATAATCTTCAGAACCTGCTTGGGGTGATTCTCCTATTAATTGTTCTTTCCTGGCGGCATGCCAGACACAGCCTTTGTGTGGAGTATTGGTACTCACCGTAGGGTAGTCTAATCCAACGTGGACATCCAGAATAGTGGCACCAGGAGATGCGAGTTTTCTGCACCTGGCTGTCATGAACCAAAATCAGGGAAGATAAAAGAGTAGGCTTCGCCAAAAGGGTCCTCTTTACTTTGCACAACATAGTCTGCAGTTCCATTCTTCACTACTATAATCCCAAATGGTAGTGTTAATGAAGCCTTGCCTAACAAGAGGCTTAATTACACTTCCATAGAGCCTTGATTCCACTGCCCTCACTTGTGTGTGTTGGTCTACTCCATCTAACTTCAGGAGTGTCAGTAGTCCACTTTCTAGGAAAACAATCTTAATCTTACCTCCCCCATGTGCAAAAAGCCATGCTAGGAACATCCAAAATCTATCCTCCAGGCTTCCCTTACTCTGGCTCAATCACACACACCATGCATGTGTAAGGCAGGCTACATACACAAACCTGCACAACATACACTTGGGATGCTAGTGCTAGGAATCAGGTGGCTCATAGAAGCAGAACTTTACACGAGTGGGTCAGTAGGACTTGACTCCACTGTCTGTCTTCGAGGGCATGCTTGGTGTATCTCTCCAGGCCACAGGACAGGTCTAGGGCTTCACTCATACCAAGAGACAGACCTAGGCCGCTGCGCACACTCTATAGTGGTGTGACACCCGGGCCAAAATCAAAGACCAAGATACCAGATACAGGACGTCAGACCTTCAGGGCAGGGGTGCGCAATTCTACAAATTTGACAGTCATGACTAAACAAATAACATAAAAGAATTAAAGAAACTCAGTCCTTTCTCAGTAAACTCAGAAATATGAAGGATACTGCTTGATTAATAAAAAAGAAATGCCTTCATAAATTCTCTTCTATTACTTGTACTCATTAAATGTCTCCACATGTTAACCATTCCCAAAATTCACATGAATTGCATAACTTGCCTGTTACTGCACATGCTAAGCATGGTTAGTAAGCGCTACATAAATTCAAAGTAGAAGTAGATCCATTCCCTTCATGTGCTATTTCACTTGTCTAGTCTCTGTTGTTTATATCTGGCATTTGTGTAATCTGCGGCCTCCATTGCTAAGGGTTTCTATAGCCCCATGGCACCTACCCCAATGTAACCACTGAGCCTATGTCAGTGTGTCCCTACTGTAACATGACAGTGCAAGCAAATTATCCTTACCCATAGGAAGCAGAGACTTAAAAGGAAAGACCTCCTTTTGCCTTGACTTTCACAAAATAAAAAATAATACCTTAGACACTTTCTCTAAAAAGGCCCCTAGAATCTGGAACTTCTCCCTAGCTAACATCCATACAGCCACCTCGTTCACTCTTTTCATGAATTGCTTAAAGAATAACCTAGTGTTCACCTATTTGCCCCTCGCTCATGATGCATATATCCACATCAATAAAGTGTTTCAGATTTATATTTCTCTGTATTTTAGCCAATGACAGCAGGGGCAGATCCGGGCAGCCTGGCTCGGGCTGTTGACGGTCTAGGCCTGGTTCTGAGCCTCAGCGTGTGACCTCATCACAGCCCCACAAAATGGGCAACATCATGCTCTGAGGCCAGGGGGGCAGCTACCATTGGTGCAGCAGGTGCAGTGACACCACGGCCCAGAGCCTCGAGGAGACCCATAATCCCTAATAACTTCTGTATTTTCCTACCCTAGCAGCAGTCAGAGGGACCAGATTCCTTCTGTGCACCAGAGCCCATGGCGTCCTTAAAACGCTCTTGTCTGAGACCAAAATAAATCTTATTCTCGGGAAGTGCAGTTTTCAGAGTAATAGCATCTATTGTTTGCTTGAAAACTATACAGCTGTGGCTTTTTCCTCTCCTGCTATAACCTTGTTTGACCTGCGCATTGAGATATCCCTCACACGCATTTTATATTTCTCAGAGAGTGGAAAGGAGGCGTAGGTAAGCAGAAATGGCTTATCACTTTAACTGGTGAAACGCCAACGCGGTTATCTAAAGGGTGGTGGACTTTGGAAGAAGCAGATCTGTTTTTGATCTTTTATGCAGCAAAGTGTTCGTTCTTTATTGATCTTCAGGAAAGTGTTGCCAAATTGGCCCGTGCTGTATTGGTTCTGTCCCGTCCGTAATCACAAAGGTGAAGAGACAGCTTGCACTACACTGACCCTGAGTTTATAGAAGAGAAACCAATGCGTGCTTAGCTCTGACCAGAAGGAGAGTAGGAGACACTGGTGCACTCCATTGACACGTCATCCAGAGTGGAGTAGACACTGGAGCACTCCATTGAACCCTCAGTAAAAGAAAAACATTTCGGGTGTGCCCTAACAATCTCCTTCCAAGAAAGGAGGAATCAGTGTATGCCCTAAACTGATCCAGTATTCAGCAAACAGAAGTTGGTGTGTGCACTGAGTCGACCTTTCCCGCCTGAAATGGCATTGCAGGGCATGTACCACCTTTACTCCTCGGTCAAATGGGATGATTCAGCATGGTGATGGAGCAGAAATCACTGTTTGCTCTAAAATGGCCCTTTAGTAGGAGAACAGAAATCAATTTGTGCACTATCCTACTCCCCACTAAGAGGACAATTCCACGTGTGCACTACTCTTCTCATATGTAAAAGTGGAGAAGGTACTGTGCGCACTATATTGGCCCTTTAGATGAACAGTGTTAGACCTGGCTTCTTTTGGTATGTATTTACTGTTTTTTTGCTTTCTGACCTCCTTTTGACACTATTTTTGCTGGTTTAGTGTCTCTGCGTAACTTATCACTGCTGTTAGTTGGTAAACTGCAAGGGCTATTACTGTAAATTAGGTTATGAATTGGTGTTTCCATCAGTGGCATGTTAGATTTACTGGTAAGTCCCTTGTAAAGTGCAATTAGAGTGCCAGGGTCTGTAAATCAAATGCTACTATTGGGCCTGCAGCACTGATTGTGCCACCCAAAGACGAAGCCCAGTAAAGGTATCTCAGACCTGTCAGTGCAGTGTCTGTGTGCAGTTTTTACTGCCTTGTCGACTTGGCAAGCGCACCCACTTGCCAAGCACCAACCATCCCTTTTATGACATGTAGGTCACCCCTAATGTAGGCCCAAGATACCCTATAGGCAGGTTGCAGTGTATGTGAAAGGTAGGACTTATTCTTGTGTGTGTGTGACATGTCCTGATAGTGAAATACAATGTATCCAAAGGATAGAATTTGAGATACTTTGTAACATATTTCAAGAAAATATTTGCATTGGGGCTAAATAAAGAAATGGTGTTTAGTATGTCTGAACCCAGAATGTAAAAATGCATCTTTTAGTAAAGATGATGTTTATGTAGTGTGTTTGAAAATACCACATTTTCAGATAGTGGGTGTTTTCTTGCTTAGCCAACCTATGTGCCTCTGGTGGATTGTGGATTGATTGATGGCTTTGGAGTGACAGGTGCTGGGGATGTGCATTATCGTCAGACAGCCACTTGGGAGGGTTGAAGTGTGTCCTGCCTCTCCTGGATGAGTCATGGCTGGGCTGAATAGACCTGGGCTGCTTTTAGAGTAGGGGGAGGAGATTTCCTTGCACCTAAATAGACCTGGTCTGCCTTAATAATGCTGTCTCCAGCTCTTGCCAGGAAGTTGGGACATAGAGAACAGAACTGGTTTGGACTGAACACAGACATTCTCTGCCACAAGAGCAATGGGAAATGTGGTATAAATATTGGAGCCCAGACCCCCAGGATTTTAGAACTCTTTTGGACTCAGAAACCTGCCAAGAAGAAGAGCTGGAGAAGCTGTGAGGAGGAACTACCATTTTGCTGTGTGCATTGCTGTGTTGGCCTGCAGTAGCTGCTTCTGTCTGGGGCAGAGAAAGGACTACACTGAACTTTCTGCAACGTTTCGGCAAGAGCTTGAGGGAGAGCTTGCCCCTTGTTCAAGAAGTCTCAGGAACAGCAAAGACTTCACCTTCCTCTGGGTACCGCCTCTGGGACCATGGGTCTCAGTCGCCACAGACAGAAAGAAACCGCAACCCAATGGCATCACCAAAGACTGCTGGTGGTTCCCTGACCTGAAGGCACTGCAGAGGGCACCGCAACCCTGGTCTCACTGACTATGATGACTGCTGTCACCACCAAGCCACTGTTTGCACCGCGACCTGTGGAAACCGTACTCTGCACCACCTCACTTCACTCCGCCGCCCTGGTATCACCGATGATGCAGTTGCCAGCTAACATTGGTGCCGTGGTCTGCACCGTCTTCTGGGGGCACCGCCTGTAAGCTACACAAAGCACCGCCACGTCCCACACCCCAGCTGTGGCCCACTGACACTAGCACCATCAACCGCCGGTCTTTGATGGGTGCCGCCACTTGCACCATGACCGTAAGCACGGCGACGAGCACCGCCCTGCTTCGAACCACAGCCCTTGTTTCCCCAACGCCACTGGATGACCGCCACTGAGCCGCTGCTGGCACCTCGACCTGAGGGCACTGCATGTCGCACCGCTCTGCTGCACACTGCCTCCTCGATGACCGCCAACGCTAACCCAGACCTTCGCGATCGGCCAGAACAAAAGGTACTGTTCAAGTCGTCTGACACTGATGCCAGTCCGCACCGACGCGGTCGACCAAAACTGTTATATTTGATTGTTTTTAGCACCTCTTTAGCACTGGACAGAGCTACTGACTGAAAAGGAACTACTTTTTTAAGGTTATTCTTGCAAAGTGCATATTCTGAATATTGTATGTTGGATTTTTATCGTTTTGGTCTTGTTTTACACAGATTAATATTGGTTATTTTTCTAAAACTGGTGTGGTGTCCTTTTGTAGTGTTTTCACTGTATTACTGTTGGTTATATGCAAATGCTCCCCAAACTACCTCTGAGATAAGCCTGACTGCTCTTGCCAAGCTAGATGAGCAGGAGTTATTTCAGTAGTGTATCCTCCTTAGCCTGACCAGGAAGAAGTGTCCCTAATTGGACAGGGTAATAACCTGCCAACTAGAGACCCCCATTTCTAACAAACAGTGTCTGACCATTTCTCCAGTGCTTAGAGAATGTAGGAGCAATAGTGCAATCTTGGTAACATGTACTGTTTAGTGCCTCTAAGACTCCAGATACCAGATACTATTGTGACCCTCTGAATTTTCAAACAGATCCTTCTAAACATTGACTTAAAGGGGTGGTGAGGTTGAAAAATCACTTTCTCCTGGGGGTAATGCTGGTTTACAAGCTCAGACACACTAAAATGTATATTGATGAATAGGTGCCCAGATGGACTGGAGGTCATGCAGAAGACTCCCTTGGGCTGCTCAGGTGGGTGGTGTAACTGAAATCCACTCACCTAAGACGGTTAAGAAATGTTAGGATGTTTTTAGGTAGGGTTGGCAAAGGATGTTTGATGGGGCTAGACTTTTGTGTGGCCTTCTTGCCATCTGGCACACCAGAAGGCCATAGCAGCTTCTTGAGAGGTACATGGCACCCCATCACCTTCCTTTCTGATAGGTGGACCTGTAAAGGTCGTGCGAGGCAACAGGGAATTTCAAATGACTAATGATTAATGTATCAGAGCTATTTAAGAAATTAGAGTGTGTGGTTGGATGTTTGTGGGCTTTGGAATATGGGAGCTTTAGCTTTAGGGGCATGAATGTTAGGTAATACATTTATTTCATGAGTGATGTGGGTATTTCATTTGGCTGTAAGGCCTCTACAAAGGAATCAATTATGTCGTTTCCAGGCCTGTTCCATTAAAATGGCGTTTCTCATTTAAATTGTTGATCATTGTGTTTACGGCACCATTTCACCATGTACGTAGTTAGTCCAGGCAGTGTCATAGTAAAGATTAAGGAATGGATTTAAAGTTTTGTAAATTTAGAGTTTTGTAGATTTTGGACATTTTCCAAAAGATGGAGGATGCCCCATCCACCAAATTTAGTGTATTTATGTCTATGCCCTCTTAAACGTCAAGTAGGACATTTCCTGCTTTTTGACAGATTATCCATATTTGCTAAACTCGAAATCGGGCACTAAGGCCTAAATACACTATTACGTTTAACAGGTTAGTTAACAGGCAACAATGATCACGGTTAAATATCTGTCTATGCAGAGTAGGGAAAGTCTGACCTCCCTTAGCAGGAGTAACTCAGCCAAAGCATACATCTGCGAGCTAATATCTGGGTACCAAGCCTAGTTGCTGAATGTATGACTTGAAGGAGCAGGGCAGTATAATCTGTTATTTATTGGGCATAAATCAATGCTGATTGTTCTTAGGCCTCTCCAAAGTTCAACTGAGAAGCCTCTGCTTGGCTCAAGAAAGGGGGGTGCTAGAGCTGGTGATGAGGTTGCTTCTAGTAGTGTTTATCAGTCTCAGGTGTGCGCTCCACGTATGTGTTGCAGTGATCACTATGCAGTCACAGAGTTAGAGGGCCAGAGTTGCGAGGCAAGCTTTTCAGGCACTGTGTTGGTAAAGTCTGACAGACAGATAAGTGTAGGGAGGCCTGAAGACACCACATAAACAAAGATAACAGGGATTAAAAGGCCAAGATGAAGAAAAGTGCCTCAGGATACCCAACAAACATCATCATGTTACTTCTCAGGCTCTTGAGCTATTCCCTTTATCCTTTTGGGTGTGGGTGTTTTTGCACTGGGTCTCTATCCTACATCAAATATTGAGACAGGTGGGAAGTGGTGATGTCAGTATTGAAGCAATGCTTCAATCATTCTTGGAGGTGGAAGTAATACTCTGGTCACAAACAAGGCTCTTTGAGACAGATAAACACAACAAGATGATGGACGGAGTACTGAAACTTTTCAACCACTCACCCCCAGTCACAGATCTGGGTTTGATACATCATTCTTTGCTCAATATGCCACCCCCATTAGGACCCAGCCATATGCATATCAGTCTTGACTCTGGTCCTCATGGGAATAGTGCAATCCTGTTTGGACCCAGCCATATGCAAATTCGTCCTGACCCTGCGCCTCATGGGAGCAGTCCAACCTGAACTGCCAGACTAGTTTGAATCCAGTGCCACAATGAGCAAGTTACCCATGTCTGGGCATACCCTTGAACATAGCAAACACAACAAGATGATGGACGAACTGCTGAAACTTTTCAAATACTCACCCCCAGTCACAGATCTGGGTTTAATCCAACATTATTTTGCTCACTATGCCACCCCAGTTTAGACACAGCCATGTGCACATGAATCTTGACCCTGTTTCTCATGGGAACAGTCCAGTCCAAACTGCCAGACGTGGGTCCCGTGCTTACCATGCCACTGGAGTCAAGCTAGCCTGGCTGATGAAGGGTGATACAGTGAAACCAGTCCAAAGATGCTTGTTTCCGGTCCAGGGAGGACCTGGCCTGGCAGTTCGGGCTGGACTGTTCCCATGAGGAGCAGGGACAAGACTGATTTGCATATGGCTGGGGATAAACTGGAATGGCATTGTGTGCAAAAAAACGATGGCATTGGTCCCACATCACTACACTGGATGTGAATGTTTGAAATAGTTTCAGCATTAAAAGTCTTTAAATCATTCTTTTTGCATTTGTCGCCCCAAGAGAGAAACCTATGCGCAGACGTGGGTCCGTTCTCACCATGCCACTGGAGTCAAGCTAGCCTGGCTGATGTGAGGTGAATCCTGATACTAGTCTTAGGATGCTTGTTTACAGTCCAGGGATGAGGTGGGGTGGCAGTTCGGGCTTGAATGTTCCCATGGGGAGGAGGGTATAGAATGATTTGCACATGGCTGGTTCTAAACTGAAATGGCATGGCGTGCAAAAAAAGATGGCTTTAGGCCCAGATATATGTACTGGGGGATTAATGTTTGGCATTGCTTCAGCATTCCGTCCATCAATTGTTCTTTTTGCCTTTGACACAGGTAACAAATCATCAAGGCGCATCTCTAAGCAGCTAACCAGTAATGATTGAGGTGAAGAAACAAGACTAGTTCAAAGCTCACAAGGCAATCTCCCTTCTACAACAGTTAATGCAGCTGGGAGCTATGCATTTCGAGTCTGGAGTCTGTCCTTGACTCCTATAGGAGGACAGCAACAGAACATAGTCCATGACCCAACCCTTTCCTCTGTGTTACTGTATTAAGCGTCACAAAAGTCAACAATGAGCAATTTGATTAAATAGTAAGGACAAATATATTCAGAACTTGTGGGAGCTTGTGCTAGACCAGCGACTCATTTCTTCGGTGGCACTTGAAAATATGGAGGGAAACAACAACATGCAAGTGCCTTCATTAGCAGCTCAGTCTGGTTCAGTGGTAATCAGGCATCTAAAAATATGCACAGTGTATAGGAACTTATAGAGATCACCAATATGTCATAATGCTGCTAAGAATATTTGTTTATTCAAGACAAGCATCAGGTAATCATAGGCCGTTGCTTGGACAGCAGCCCATCTGGAAATGGGGAATGGCAAAGAACACACCCATTACATCAAAGTAGGCCTTGGAGTCTCAGAGACCCCCTGAGAGAGTCCACTGCGTATGGGGAGCCTCTTGCAACAGAGATGGGGAAACGATACCACTTCCCCTGGGATCACAGCTTACTGGACTTTGGACGCAGCTTTGACTCGTCTACATGTTTCTGCCCCCGTCACCCTCCTCTTTCCATGCTGTGTCTCTCACCCTCCCTTCCTCTTTCCCTCCTCCATTCTCTCTCTTCTTCTCCTGCTCCCACCCCCCTCCCGTGAATCTCTCCCTTTGCGTGCTTTTTCACTTATGTATATGTCCTTTTTGTTTGTCTCGACCTTACATGTAACTATGTTTGCCAAGCTCTAATAACTGTGTAACCTTTGTAATGATGTAACCTGCAACTATGGTCTGATACTAATGTAAAGCGCTTTGATACCTCCGGGTCTAGCCAGCGCTATATAAAACCTTTAAAATAAAAATAAAATTAAAATAAACCTGCCGCCCTCTTCGCCTCTGCCTTTCCAAAGTTTTGCTTCTTGAAGGCTACAAGCTGAACTGCTTTAACTTGCTGCAAATCTTGGGGTAAATACAATATGCCTCTCTCTCCTCTACAGAATCATTTTCTCATTACAAGCAGACACATAGCAACCTCACTAGAATAACCTGTGCAGGGGCTGGTATGAGACAGAGCTGTACAGGAACATGTCGGGAACTAAGAAGACACAGCTGCAAGCAAAGCCTACAGCTGTCGTTATGGTAAGGCACAGCCACACACATGCATGGGGACCCACAGACAGGCGAATCCCAACCTCTACATCTGTAGGCAAATATGACTTACACATATATCTCATGTTCAGTGGCTGTGATGGGACCCTGTCATGACATACTGCATGATTTACCTCAGGGGGTTAGTAGGAAACCTATCAAACCTGAAGTGCAGATAACAAGGCGTATATCCCTCGACTATAAATCACACATCAAATTGGAGACAATACTCCACGTGTTGGAAGGAGTTTCAGTTTGGAAGAACCCAATCTCAGCAGAGTTAAATGCTCTGCCAGGGAGCATACATGTTGGCAACCCATATTAGCATCTCTCAGGAGGCTTGTGCCACAGATAGGAATCCACACCAAGTATAACTGAACCGATACATTCAGGAACTCAATGATGCAAAATGACCCTAAAAGGGGCAAAAAGCAAGGAGTGTGCACACTACACAGACGTCTTATCCAGAAAGAAAGAAATTAGTGTGCATACCAGACTGAGCCATCTATGAGAGACGTCATTGTGTGCACTGAGATGACCCTTCATTCAAAAGAGATGAGCCACTATGTAAACTGCTTTGACTCCTCAGTCAGAAGAGAGGGAGCAACCAGTGCTCAAGTCCAAGCTCTTATCTTAGGGCCAATACAACTTCTTGCAGGTCTCTGACCTGCTAAACAGCCACGGAGCTACGTAATTGTTGCAGTGACCCAGTAAAGATTGAGAAATTAGGTGTTTATTGAGCAAATAACAAGAGAACATGATGTTCACTGTTTTGACCACTGTGTGTCTGTGAAGTGCAAAAAAGGAACCGAAATTGGAAAAATGTGTCACAGGCCTGTTTATAAGCTTCTCTTTGTAGTACGATTGGTAGTTTTACAATAGACTTCTAAATACTGCAAAATGCTACTTACAAACCGAGGAGTGTAGATCTTCACCTCTCCTATCTGTTCTTGGGAGAGAGCTGCACGAATGTAAGTTTAATACTTAGAGCCTGATTACAGGTTTGGCAGTCATGGTATCGCCTCTGAAACGGTGTCGGAATCACGCCACACCGTTGGCAGTCCGCCCACCCTATTACCAAACATGCGGTTACATAGATGAAGGACCACCACAGTCCCGCCGCCAACACCAGAAAATGTCAACTGCGGCGGCGGTGGGACAGGCCAATGTGTCTGCCAGAGGGCAGACCGCCAGTGTCACCACCGGCCCAATCACAATGTGCCTTCCCACTGACTTGACTGTGCCGGTCCAACCACCACATCTGAGATGGTGGAAAGAGATATAAGGCTGAAACTCACCTGTACTCAGCTTCATATGCCCTGTGCTGCCAAGGTGCCTATCATACACATCCTGCTGCTGCTACTCCTGCTTGTTGATGCTGAAAACTGACACCATTGTGGGTGCAACCAATGGTAAGCTATACTCTTACCCATTTCCATCGACACCTCAGTGAATAGAAGTCCTGCAGGTATGCCTCTACCAGGGGGACCCTTGAAAGGCTGGGGCCCTGGCCACAGTCCACTTGCACATGCCTCAAAACCTCTATGTGTACAAGACCTGTGGATTGAAGTATATCATGGATAACAGTTCGCATAACCAAGTGCCATGTATATGTGGGAAATGTGTAAGTGCACGTCATGAAAGCAACACAGCAGTAACGGATGTATGACATTACAACGCATGCTTTTACATCGCATGCCTTTACAACGCTGTTTTTACAACGCATGCCTTTACAACGCATAGTGCTTTGGGGCGCTGGATAGTGAATAGTTTAATTTACTATTCCAACTCCAGTCCCCGTGGATAGTAGGGAAGGTGTTGGATAGTAAATTAAACCTATTCCCTATCCTAGAGCACCCCCCAGCACAATGCGTTGTAATGGTTTGCGTTGTAAAAGTTGCGTCGTAAAGGCACTGCGTGGTAAAAGTTGCGTTGTAAAGGATGTTTCCCGCAGTAACAGCATTTGTCACACATTTAGATCAAGTAGGTGTAAAATGCACACACAAAAATGGATACATGTCCATCAAAATGTCTCCAAAGATATGACTATTTAACAACCTTCATCTGTGGGGAAGCAAATATCTATTTGCACACATCAAACTATATACAACCTGCATCATATAGAGCAGTGCAAGCTAAATTATGTTGACATTGGCCAAGCTAAAATACTTACCATATGAGATATGACCCAATGCAATGTCAGCCCACACTGGAATTCATCCCACATATCCATCCACAAAACATTTCCCCTTGTCCTGTGTGACTCCAGCACTGGTTCCAAGGTCAGGTCAGGTCAGATCATACTAACCACTTCAAACGGATCATTAATCAGGGTGAAACAAACACAAATATAACCACATATTCCAAAGTATCCAATAGCATCAAATAGTTAGGAAAGTAATGCTAGGAATAATTTGTACTAAAACACGCAAAGTCTTTTATTCCTCCAAAATTAACACATGGAGTAAAGCACAGCCCAATGGCCAGTACATTAACACAATGTGTGTCCAGGACACTGCTGTGCCACTAAGCTTCCCTTTCATGTCATTGTCAGGGGAAGGGGCTTCTAGTGGGCAATCCAGGCACCTCAATGATGTCACTTGGGAGGAGTGGGGCCGGTATTTGGAGTGGAGGGGGGGGTTGGTTTTGGGAGGGGCGGTCCTGACTTTAGGAGGGCTTTCTTTAGTTTTGGGAGTAGTTTTTGTCTTCTTAGGGGTGCGACTGGGTTTAGTGATGGAGATAAGGTTTTGCATTAGTGGATTGGGATGTGGAAAGGATGGGTTGGGGTGTAGAAGAGGTTGTTTTGGCTTTGAGGGGTTGGTTTTGACAGGGGCATGGGCCAGAGCAAATAAGGGGCTTTCATGGGGAAAATGGACAGGATGTTCGAGAGGGAGTAGGGGTTGGGAGGAAGAGGGAATTTAAGCTTCAGGTGTGGGTGGGTGTGTTGTTGGTGCAGATGACTGTGTGTCTGATGTATCATGTTTGTATTTTGTAGGTGTCTTGTGTGGATGAGTGTGGGCATTTGCGTTTTTTGGTGGTGTGTGATGTGAACATGCTGGGTATGCTTAGTGTTGTAGATGGGTCTGGTGGTGCAGGTGTGGTAACTGAAGTAATGCTGGGGATGTTGGATGGGTCTAATGGTGCAGGTGTGGTGTCTGGGGTAATGCTGGCAGTGGTGCATGGGTCTGATGGTGCGGGTGTGGTGTCTGGGTAAATGTTGGGGGTGGTTGCTTAGTCTGTGGGTGTGATGTTTGGGGGAATGCTGGGTGTTGGAGATGGGTCTGTGGGTGGAGGGTGGTGTGGTGTCTGGGGGGATGTTGGGGTGGCAGTGAGGGGGATGAGTGTCAGGAGAGTGGTTGCGTGATTGTGCGTTTTCCTGGTTTTTCTGTTTGCATGTGTTGCTTGGGGCAGTTGAAGTGTGTGCAGGCGTGTATGTGAGTGTGCTTGAGAGAGGCACATGAATAGGGACTTTGTATGGAGAAGAGGCAGGAGGTTAGTGGAAGTTTGGGGTGGGTGAAAGGCTGTCGTGAGGGAGGAATCCCAGAGCCTGAAACAATCTGTGTAGGTCAGACATAGCACTGTGGATACCTTCCAATGATGTGGGTACAGGTCCTGTGTATTCCACCACTTCTACGGAGTGTCCGCTGGAGATGATGACGTTTAGTTTGTGTCCTCCGTAGCACTTCCCTCACCCTCTGGGCTACTGGCTCCCTCTGTGTCTGTTGTGTCATGACCTGAGCCATTGTGACTAGCTGCTTTCCCAATGATCTTGGCTCTGTTTCCTCCACCTGCCTGGGATGATGCTGAAATTACATTTGAAATAGGTTTATTCCATGTGCCAGAACACACTTGACCAACTGCTTTGATCACAGAACATTAATATATTGTACAGAAGACTCCAGATACAAGGTCTACTATAGTGGCTTCAACATTAGCATGAGCACATACATGCATGCTACATGACCTAAACAGTTGTTCACAGTGAAGTCATAGCCACTGACAGCTCCAATTGCATAAGTGAAGTTGTCTGATCTCCATCCACATGTATCTAGTAGGGTACTTGATCACCTTGTATAGTTTTGCTCTTGTAGTACACCTTAGTAACCTGATGTCATCAAATAGGATGGCAATGACAAATTCATTCCTACAGATTCCACACAAGGCCCTACAAGCAGCAAACGGTCATTTACCTAATGATGGTCAACTAATACTGCTATGTTGCAGCAATATGTAACATGTATGGCCCTGGCCAGGACTCACCCCCTTGTAGGTGCTATCGGGCCCTCAACTGCCCATCAAGCTGAAGGTAGGCCACCACCAGTATGCAGGCCATTAGGGGGTCAGGGTCCGGCGCACTATACACATTGGGAGGACAACCCCAGCTGGACCTCCGTTATTTTCCAGATCCAACACCTCAGGTCCTCACACCTCTCGCAGCAATTGAAGCTGCACTGGTGATAGACACCCAGGGTCTGCACCTTCTGGGCAATGGCTTTCCAAATGGCCTGCTTCTGATGAGTGTTGACCTGGATGGATGCAATAGATGAAAATAGATGAAAATACAGATTATTGCTACAGGTTTTAGGATATTTGTTTGGGTGACACATACTTTGTACACACCTAGCACAAGCATAAATCAATAGTGGACACATTACATGTGAAATTCTCACATGCTCAGCACTACAAAGACATGAACACACACTTCTGTAGTCATCTACTGACTATCCTCAACCTTGGTCATGACCTACACTGACTAAGCCAACCTACTAACATCATGCAGTCCAGGGCAAACCTATATGTACTGTGATGTGAGCTACTATGAAACACAACACACCATTGTGATCTACTGATGGGTAAAGTACTTGTGCATGACTATACAGACACCTTTACAGCCAGTCCCATTGACTTGATGCATACGGTCCATAAAGGCTGATACCATAGTATAAACTGCATCCTAAGAATTAGGTCACAACGAAAGGACTAGCATGTGTTTCACTGACAGTTTCCTCTCTGGGTATGAGTGTACATGTGGACTGCTTAATGGGATATCATAGAAAGAACATTAATCACTGGACTTATCTGCACATTCTTATTGTTGCCTGAAAATTGCTGGAGGCCAGGAATGTGGCAGCAGGTGCTTTTAAGCCATAATATACTTCAAACACGAAGCCCCCACCCGAAGTCAGTGCCTGGTGCAGTCCAACCAGGCGCATCGCCCTAGAGCCGGCCGTAGGCTCAACTTCTTGGCAGTGTGGACGGTGTCCACTCTGTGTAATTAGTGGGTGGAAGCCGTCTATACCCTTTCACCCCCCCCCGTGCCTTAGTCACAGGTATCAAAGCTTACTCACATATGTGATGTCATTTATATCTCATAAAGTCATCAGGAATTTCAGGCCCCATTATGAGGTTGCTGTAAACCTAAATTGGGCTGGTAAGGGGATTTAGTGGCCTCAATGGGAATGATCTGAACTCGGCTAACACTGCAGGTTCTATTCTTTCACCTGGAGTTTTGGCTGTTAGCATCAGCCAGAATCACTGGGTAAAAATACCAATGAGAAATGACAAATAATCCGCTGGGACCGGAGGTAGTTAATCCACATTTTTAATAGGACACTTAGGGTTCTCCATGTAATGTCATTAGTTCCACCCACTGGAGTTACCAGTACTGTGTGTAACAGGGATCTCCACTGGGGTGACTTAACAAGTAGATGGCAAGACAATCATAATGAGGTCCTTCATTTTGTTTCCTGTGACCTCATTGTCTGGACAAACGTCCAAGCAGTACATTTTTCAGTGATGTCTTTTTGGTAATCAGTGTTTCTAAAATGTGTACATTTCTACCTCTTTTTGTTCAAAGAATGTTGGCAAGTACATTCTTATATGTAACTTGTTTATAATTAATGCTCCCAAAACATAGAACTCATTCATACTCGAGTAAGTAAGCAGTGCGAAAATGAAGGTGACGTTAAATGAGGGATTAGAAACCTCTGCGTTGTGGAGGCGCCGTTTTAATGTATGAGACGGGTGTGTCTCACGTAGTTTGAGTTAGCAGGAGTTATTCTTTCTGCATAATAGAGGCGCCGTTTATTTAGCGAGACGTCACCTTCATTTTTTCACTGCTTATTTACTCGAGCAGTTTCAATTCAACAAATTACGTATTTTTATGATACCTCAAACGACAATTGTTCATTAGGAGAACAATCTAAATATCAAGAAACTGATCGCCCAGACCTTTTCTACCACATATTCCTGGACCTTCCAATTTTTGACACTGAACTAGTGTTCTGATTATCTCGTACAGTACGCACACATCGTCCTTTTGAGTCCTGGGCCCTGCCGGGTCGGAATTATCACCGGTAGAGCAACTTCCCCAGAGACATCTCTTTTCACCGTAGCCCTGTGGAGTCGCGGGAAGACAATCCCATATGCGACGAAACATGTGTCGGCTGGATCGCTCTTAAGAACATTAAAACACTATACTTCTCATAAAATATTTGACGAATTTTCTGTTTATTCATAGGTTTTGTTTCTCAATGTACTAGTGTCTACACTGACATTTTTTTCTATATATAATTGTGTGCAAGGGTATTCTGTTGCGAGTTTCTTGTGTGCTGGCCTTAGCTGACACACAATTGGGGGGTTATAGGGCTCATCCCCTCACCCTTATTGCACCACATTCCTACCCTGGAATTTTAGATACAATTGCGTCTACTTTTAGCAGTGCGACTTTTCTCTCCCTAACTAAAAACCCTTTTGTAAGAATTTTTTGCTATTATAGATAAAAAGGATAAAATAAAACCATCTAAAATATAAAATAATGTTTTTACAATTGATAATCAAATACTAAAACAAGCACATCAATACTTTTGCACACTTCTTCTAATACCCCACATATGACCCAAGAATTTGGAAACAGCACATACAAACAGGAATCTTGCATCCGTTCTTTGGATGCGCAGCGCTTCATCGTGATTACAAATTCCTAACTACTTACATACTAGCTCTCTTATAACAGATTAGTTCATTATTGTTTTCATTACTTCCAGTGATTCTTTTCACATGATAGACTTTTGGAAATACTATTCCAAAGTAGCAACTTCCATACCATCTTCCATACCACATTTATAATAAATTTCAGGAAATACTGGATCGGTTCCCCCTTTTAGTCCCCATCCTCCAATAACCAAGAAATTATGTTCACATTCACTGGAACCAATAAATACTTTATTATAGTCAGTCTTTCAACTATGAAGACATATTTTCCCTTTTTTCTAAATCTAGGGCCATTGCAGCTTGAGTTTTGCCAGATGTATAAATTCTTTCTTTCTCTGCCCATGGTGGAATATGATTTTTCTGTGCGATGGCTTTCTTCTGGAAATCCTGTCTCCCTTCTTCTACTAAATTCAAAAATATATTTTTTTCTTCTGTTAGTGAACATGTTAAATTATGCGTGTGAGCTTCTGCTATATCTATTGCATGTTGAGATAGGAAACATTCACCCATATATTGTGCTGCTAGACTACTAAGTACTGGATTCATATTCCTTCTAACAGGAACTTCTGAAAATATCACGTCTAAATTTGAATAATAATACTGCAATTTGCCTGTTTTATAGAATAGACTTGTTAGTACACTACATGAAATGGCATATGTTAACAGCAAATGGTGATATGTGACACCTTCTGCTACTGAAGCTGGTAATTTCATACATACATATAATCACTAATCTCCATAGTATCTACATATATAAACAATAACTTGGTGCAAAACATTTAAATCTGCGTTATTATCTGTTACTGTGTGAAGTATTTCTAACTCATCTGATGTTTCTAGTTCTACTCTATCTCTTTTTATGTTAGCTAACTTTCCATTTTTGTCAGTACTATTTCCCTTTTCTATTCTCATCAAATATGGTATTGCTATAGTTAAACCTAATCATACTATAATCTCTAGTAAAATGCTACATATACATATTCTACAACAGTTCTTTAAAGAATTTCGTTTTGGTCTCTCAGCAACTCTATCTTTAGCCATTTTAAGAAGATTTCTCTTCTTTCTTTTATTCTTTTTCTGAAAAGTTTTAAGTTCTGGGTTTGTTTCAAGGGGGTCTCACTACTCCCTCATCAATTGGATCTGTAATTATTTCCTCATCACTTTCTTCATTTAAATCTAAATTCTCAAGTTCTTCAAGAATCACATAAGTCCATTCAGGGCCTTTGAATTTGTTATTCAATATTTTTAATTTGTGACTCATTCGCCTGTGTTTTTTGTTTGCCTGTCTTGACTGACTAGTGACTTCATTCACCTGGTCAGGTTCTTCATTTATTGTCTTTAGATGATACCTTGGTCTTTTGACATATCTAGGCCAATTATCGCCTTTTCTAACCATTTTGGGTTGCACTGAACTTTCACCTTCTTCCTCAGTCTCGAATATTCTTTTATTTTTGTTATGTTGTGGCACAATTTGACTTTCTTCATCTTCTTGGTCCCTTTCTAACTGACCTGGTTCAGGGCTTCTTTGAGTGATACCATTCACCTGAACATGTTCTGTTTCTCCTATCTGGACCTTTTTAGGGTTTACTCTGATTTGCTCTTCTTTCTGAACTTGTTCTTCGTTTCCTATCTTGTTCTGCTCAGATCTTATTGCACTGGACTTGTTTGCAGCCTGAGTGTGTTCTTCTATACCTATCTGTCCCTTCTCAGATCTGTGAAAATCTTGGTTCAACTCCGTCTGAGTGTATTTTTCTTTCCTTATCTCTTCCTGCTCAGGGACCTTGACAATCTCAAATTCTATTTCCTGAGCTTGTTCTTCTACACCTATCTGGTCCTCACTAGTTTCTTGCTTTTCTAATTTTGTTCTATTTCTTGTTCTTACATTTACATCAGGTATGTCAACCACTGGTATCCAATCCTCCTGACTAGTGTGTGGTTGCTGTTGATCAGCTGCTTCAGAGTCTGTTATTCTGGGTTCTTCATCTGCACAACCTTCTGCACCCTCAACTTCAATTTCTTGTTGAGGATTTTCCTCATCAGGGGGTGGTATTCTTTTTGTATGACTGGCGTGAATCCAGTTAGGCAAACCTGTACATTTCACTGCTGTTGTTGTAACCAGTGTGACCTGTTTTGGAGTACTCCACCTGGGTGCTAGGCACGTCTACCGGATGTGATTCTTCACCACCACCCAATCTCCAGGATTTAGATCAGGTGCTTGATCCGGCTGCCTGGCATCTGTGTCTTCTCCAACCTGATGAGAGACAGAATGCACTAGGTCAGACAATCTTTTACAATCGTCTAATACCAGATCATCAGTTATGCTTAACAGTCTGAGTCCTTGTTTAAAGGCTAATCTCATTGTTCTTCCCATGAGGACTTCATATGGACTCAACCCGGTGTTTATCTCAGGATTGTTTCTAAGTCCCATCAGAACAAGAGGTAAGACATCTGGCCAACACAGTGATGTGGATGCACCCACCTTTGCCAATCTTGATTTTATTGTGCCATTCAGTTGTTCCACCACCCCAGAAGCCTCTGGGTGGCACATTGCAACTTTTGTTCAATTTTAAATGCTTCACAGATCAATCGAATTATTTCATTATTAAAGTTTGATCCTCTATCCGATTCCACAGTTACTGGAAAACCAAAATGCTGTATCAGCTCCCTCAACTGTAATTTGACAACTGTTATACTGTCATTTCTTCTGGTAGGATATGCTTCTACCCATCATGAAAACAAACATACTATGACAAGGATGTATTTAATCCCCTACATGGTGGCAACTGAATGAAATCAACCTGTGACCTCACAAATGGTCCTTCTGCCTTTCCAATTCTTCCTCAACTGACCACTGTCTACCTACCTGGGTTATTCTGTTGACAAATTAAGCATCTCTGGCAAAGGCTCTCTGCGACAGTCCTAAACTTCGAGTTGAACCAGTCCTGTCTAAAGAGTCTGATCATGGCATCTCTACCTATGTGTGTATCTCCATGGTAAGTTCTTGCTAGATGTAAGAGTAATCAGTCAGGCATGACCGGCCTACCATTTGGATAAATCCAGACACCATCTTCTTCTCTCCTTTGACATCCTATTTTAATCTAGCTTTCCTTTTCACTTACTTCCACCTCATCTTGTAAATGTCTTACTTCATCCCATGTTTCTATAGCTGAGATAAGCATAAGAAGGCATCTGATTCCAGTTGTTTCAATTTTCTTGTTGACTGCCATTTTAGTCTTGGCACAGTAATGAGCAACTTGGTCAGCATAGCGATTACCAGCAGTCACATAGTCATTTCCAGACTGATGTGCAGCATATTTGACCACAGCCACTTCTTTTGGCAATTGTATTGCTTCTAAAAGCTCTTTTACATATTGTCCATTTTTGATAGGGGTTCCTGAAGAAGTCATGAAATCCCTTTACACCCATAGTTGGCCAAAGTCATGCACAACCCCGTAACCATACTGGCTATCAGTGTAAATGGTTACTCTCCAATTTTTCCCAATTTTGAAGGCTTTAATTAAAGCAATCAATTCAGCTATTTGTGCAGACCACAGTGGGATGATGGATTGTGCGGTTAACTGGCATATATTTATCTGTTTTCTGGATCCGTGTATGAGATTTCTTAAACATTTTTGGAATACTTTTTTGTCTAATCTGATCTGCACCTGGTAAAGAACACTTTGAACAATGGGTAGAAGCAGGCACATCTAAAATCTCCTTGCATCCAACCAAAAGGCTATCAATCCGATCAAGCATGCAAATCCCCCCAGCGTGCTTCAGAGCCTTTTTGAGTTTTTTAGCTTTTGTTAACACCACCCCAGGCCTTCCATCAGCAGCTTTACTTTTAACCATTTTCAAACTTTGAAAAAAGTTAAACTTATGGGAACACCCTCCCAAGCTCATGATCACAACACAGTTGTAATTACAGCCCAATGTACACAGGATCTTTCTGGTAGTGCAAAATGACCAAGGAACTAGCCCCTATACGACTGCTGGGGCACATACAGTACCTTAAATTTCCAAAATGAAAACCTTTGGAGGTTGGCCTGGCCCAGCATCTTCTGGGCTCTGACGGCCCACCCTTTGCCTGGGCTTTGACCGGGTGCATCACACACGTGTCCTGTACCGTGTGGGGAGATGCAGCGCAATGAGCAAGGTGGCAATGCCTTCCCAGTGTCAACTGTGGTGAATTCCTGCCAAGATGCACCCTGGGACTGGAGGTCCCATCAGGGTGACCACGGGGCAAAAAGGAGGCGAGCCCCCACCAGCAGAGCGTACTGTGCTGCTTGTGGAGAGGCAGCGCTATATGCACAATGGCCACACCTCCCCATGTCCGATGCTGCGAATTCCTGCCAAGATGTACCCTGGTACTGGATGGCCCACCAGGGTGTTCATTTGGCAAAAAAGAAGGTCGGACCCCACCAGCAAAGGGTTCTGCGATGCGTGAGGAGGGGCAGCACTATAAGTGCAATGGATTTGTCTCCTCCATGTCAGCTGCGGCAAATTCCTGCAGAGATGCACCCCGGGACTGGAGGTCCCACCAAGGTGTCCACGATGCAAAAAAGGAGGTTGGCGCCAGCGTCGTGTGGGGAGAGGCATCTCTATAAGCTCGATGTCTATGCCTCTCTCATATCAGCTGCGGTGAATTCCTGCCAAGATGCACCCTGGGACTGGAGGTTCCACCAGGGTGTCCACTGGGCAAATAAGGAGGTTGGCCCCCACCAGCAAATCATCCCGTGTAGTGTGGGGAAAGGCAGCGCTATAAGCGCGATGGCCACGCCTCCGCCATGTAAGCTGCTGCAAATTCCTTCCAAAATGCACCCTGGGATTGGAGGTCCCACCAGGTTATCCATGGGGCAAAAAAAGAGATCAGCCCCCACCAGCAAAGCGTGATTTCTTAATTTAGCTAAAAAAAAAAATTACATTAGTACTCTATACATCTGACCCTGCACATCAACAAGTGCCTGGAAGCAAATGTGTTTTGCGGTGTGTGTGACAACAAAACAATCCTAAGCCTGTCTGAACATTAAATGGACAGATAAGCAGGCTAGGTCAACCAAACCTAAGCAAGAATATCCCTAACTAAACTATGAGAAAAACTGAAGGCTAGGCTGAAACATAAAAACATAAAGTGCATTGCATCACAAGGAGAGGGACTGAGTTCTAGCTCACCCACAACTCTATATTTAATTGCACTAATTGTAATCTTCTTTGTCGGGCCTACCTCATGCCAAGGAAAATAAACAGACTGTTCCCTGGAGCCAGCTCTGAATGTCCGAGCTCCCATGAATCTCAATGTGGATTCATGCACATGATGTGTGCTTAGCCAGATGCTGGCTGGGAATCACTAACTTACTATCAACCATGGCTAGAAGTAAAGCCATATATAATACTGAGGGTTGTATCCTGGAGCGTTTCTCACTCACAAGGCAGAAGCCAAATTTCGTACTTGTGCAAAAACTGTTCTGAGTTTGGGTGTAGCGCAGAGTACCGCATTGCATAGAAAGGAAGCTCACCTCATTATGCCACATTAAAAGCTATATTTATATCCTTAGTTTTTGCTTTGCCACCTTAATTTCATTTTTAAAACTCTGTCAAATCCCTAAACTGATGTACAAATACATGCTTTCAAATTTTCTTTCAAAATCTTTGCTTGTTGTCATTATGATTTACAAAAACACCATTTTCAAGTCCTAAACATCAAACTGCTACATAGATGTCACAATAACTCCCCTGCCTCATAAACAAATCACTCCATCCTTCTATTTGTAACACTATCTGGTCTTCAGCCTCAGGGACTTTTCATCTTTCTCTGGACTTCCTAAATTAGAAGTCAATAGGAACTGGCTTAGGAAGTCCAGAGAAGGCCAGCATACCCCACTCTAGTAAGTCTGGAGCCAGGTAATGAAGGGAGGACGTCTGCATTGCACAGAACTGTTTTTGACGTTTCCCTCCCTTCAAAGGCACAACTAAGTATAAGTACTGGACCTCACACACCACCACATCAGTGCACTTTTGCCCCCTATAACAGCTCTGCCAGGAAGAAGGACTGCTGTGCTACTGAAGGACTGAGAAGACCTGGACCCTCATCACTTGAACCCAGCGTGACTACAAAGGCTAGGTGGTTGGCCTTCAGAACTGAAGTCTCAGGGAACTAAAAGACTACCAAATTACCTGCTTCTGCACCTGGACTCTGCATCTGTGGGTCTGCCCCACCAAATGTGCCACCCAAGTCCTGGACCCTTGGAAGTTAGGCCTAAGGTGCTTGCTTCAACTAACCCAATGCATCCATTCTCGATTGGTGTATTGCTCCTGTAGCATAGATCAGAACCAGTGCATTGCTCCTGTTGTAGAGCTATAACTAGTGCATCGTCTTCACTGCCTGGATCAGTCATTCAAAATTCCTTTATTTGGTTATTCCCAACCATAAAATGTATTTCATGAATGTTAAAATGTTAATTTGTTAATTATATAACATTTCACTTAAAAAAGTTTCAAAAGATATTTGGTTACTCCTTACCCTAGATTACATGTCATTAGATTAAACTTTGCATTCTTGCCTTATGTAAAATCATTCATTCCCAATTTGTTGAATAATTCACTACCGTTCATTAGAATTGATAAAAAACAATTCATTTCCCGGGATAGGTCCTGCAGTCATTTGGTCTGTATGTAAAAGAAAGTTACTGTTGTAGGTCCGCTTTTTGGAAGAGGTCGGTTATCAGTGAGAAGAATTTTACCCATCAGCATACCAATTTGATGGATGCACCTCCCATCCAACTGACAATGACTTGCCTACAGGTACAAATGTTTAGATCCTGGGAGACTGGTTTAAGAAGTGTCTTCCTCAGGTCCATGACTGCTGGGCATGTGCACATCAAGTGACTTATTGATTCTGTTCTGTAGCCACATAAACTGCAGATTGTGTCTTGCTTCCTACCCTTCCATGTTGGATGGACCCTGACAATCACCTTTGGAACCACAGTTGCACAAGGTCTTCCCATATCCGTCGATTGCATCCGCGTTGATGTCCTGAAACCGGTCCCAGAATGCTTGTTCCAGTTTAGGGAGGATCTGGCTTGGCAGTTCAGGTTGGACTGTTCCCATGAGAAGCAGGGTCAAGACTGATTTGCATATGACTGGGTCCAAACTAGGGTGGCGTGGTGAGCAAAAGGACAATGGCTTAAACCCAGATCTTTGTGACTCTGGGTGAATGTTTGAATTATTCAGCATTCTGTCTATCATTTGTATCTTTTGCTTTTGTCGCCCCAAGTGGGAAGGCTATGCTCAGACATGGGTCCTGTGCTCACTAAGCCACCGGATTCAAGATAGCCTAGTTGATGAGGGGTGATGCCCCCAAAGCCAGAAGCTTACAAATGTTTAATTTACCATGAATTTCTCTACAATTATGTGCAATGAGACTAACCAAATGATGTTTCATGAAAGGGCGTGGACCGGGAATGTAGGTAACTTTTTTTTGGAACTACCTGGGCCTAATTGTGATCCAATCTGACCCTGACAGAGATCTAAAGAAGACACAAGCCTTCGCTCCACGGTGCTGGCTACTCAAAAGGAATGTAACTACTTTCAACTAGTTTCTCAAAAATGTAAAGTCTGCTTAGTAGCCATTATAGGCTTTAATTGATGGAGAAACATGAAGCTTCAGGATGAAAAAGATGTATTCTTTTTGAGAGGTAATGTAAGAGTGATGCCAAGTGAGTTCTGGGCTGTGTGTCCTTTTAATGGTAATTTATAAAATATTTTGCGCTAGCTACAGGCTGATAGTGTATTACTAAAATGTGCATTTTGAATGTGATTGATCTATCTTGAAAACAATTTTTTTCTTGCACGTTTTGCAGAAGCCTATGTTATACTGTGTATCAATAATATTTTAAAACAATGTCTTACATATTCACAGTGCATTTTGTCAGGTTGAGACGTTGCAGCACTATAAATAGGGTCACCACCTGTTCATATGTTCCACGGGCTGTCCTGAATTTGCACTCCTTGGCCGTGAAGGAATAAGTGATCTGATACTGTTGTCTTTTATCTTATGATTTTGATACAGGTCCTCCTCCTAAAGTACACCAAACTCTAGATCAATGATGGGCTTTAAAAGAAGGGTTCCAGAACATTCTTTCTTCTTTCAGTGTCCCTCAGGAAAGGGTCAGTTGCTGTTGCTTGTATTATTATGGTAAACCAAGTTCTTTGTTTTTCCAAGGACTGTTAACAATAGGCTCTAAGGCAGGGAAAACGCAGTAGGGTGGCATTGACTGTGCTTAAAAAGGACTTGGAGGACATAGGTTAACTGTCCCAGATATACAGCTTTACTATTATGAAGCATATCTGCAGCACGCTGCCCGATGGTCCTTGGTCAGAAAATTATAATTGGGAAATAAGACTGCTGGGGGACATGGTGGGGGGGACACTCTATCGAAATTATTGATGCACGGGGTAGATCAGAGCATTCATATTTATTTAAAGCGACCTCTGCGATCTGGGAGAAGGTGATTTAAAGTGTTCTCCGGAAAGCCCCCTTCAGTAGGGAGCTACAGATGTGGGATCTCGCACCCTTTTGAGTCATTGATGCCGACATGTCCATGGAACACTGGAGGGTGGTGGATGTCATGTGGTGTGGGATCTCTATCCCACTGAGACTTTTATCTCCTTCAAAGAAGCTCAAGACTACTTTGGGGTTGTCCTGGAGTGTAGCAAGAGGCACTGCGGCCCTTAGAGATGCTCAAAGGCCTAATTGGGCGGGGGGGAGGGGCAACACCTGATCTCACACTTTTATATGGCTCTCAGAGGTGACATGCTTAAACAGGCATTCACAGGGTATAGGGCTTGGGAGCGGGTGTTGAGGGAGACAATTTCAGATGCGGATTGGGTCTGCTCTGGTGCACACAGTGTCTTGCAACAATTGATTTATGCTGCTTCACTACCAGATTTTCAGATCACACCTGTTTAAACACCTTGTAAACTAAACAGAATGAACCCCTAACAAGGGGCTAAGTGTGTACATTGTGGGCCGGTGGGAGCCACCTTTTTACATCCGGCTTGGAAATGTGTTGGGGTCCAGGCATAGTGGGGGCAGCTGATATCACGAATTGTAGATGTCACCAGACAAACGTTCCCTCGTATGCCAATCGCTTGTTTATTGGGAGTGGTGCATCTGCTGCCAGCCACGCGGTTAAAATCCTGATAGGATAGCTGCATCCTTTAATTTGTCCCACTCTGATTAAATCCTTACAGTTATTTATTTTATTTTTTTAGGTCAGAATAAGTTTATTGAATTTTTCAAAAAGCGACATAGAAAGACATTACAAAAATATATGAAATAGCAATAAAACCTAAACAATTGGCCAGTATAAATAAGCAATACATTAAAAGAGGTCATTAGAGTACAGTAACATAATAATCCATCAAGGAAAAAAGAAAATCATGGTAAGGAGAAGGGAAAGGGAAAGAGGATGAGGGTACATATTATATTATCTTTTATAGAACGTAGAGTTACTATTAATATATAAATATTGATTATACATTAATTGTGAATATAAAACAGAATAATAATGAAAAACTATTGTCCTAACAACAGATATGAATCAATAGGTGACCAGAAAGATTGATAAGAAAGCAAATTATGATTAACTCCATGTAGTGATAATTGGGCACCTCTTCTTGTGAAAATGATCCATGACCACCAAGCATGAACAGAAAGAGAAGAAGCATCTTTCGAACAAAAAGTGATTGATTTGAGCGCAGCCGAGATAAAAAAATTAAACAATTTTGCTTCAGAATCTTTAAGATGATGTACTAGTACAACTGATTTACAAATTAACAATTCATAAGAAAGAACATCATGAATAGGTAATATTTTCAACAAAACATCCCAAACTTCAGACCGAAATTTTGAAATTATAGGGCATTCAAATAACATATGACGTAAGGACCCAGGATGTAAATTACAGTGCCAACAAATATCAGATGGAAGTAGTTTAGCACGGTGCAGTCGTATTGGTGTCCATAAGGAATTAAACCAAATATATGCATTAGTCTGGTAAAGGGACACCGGTAACCAGCCAGAAATACTGTTAAGCCAAATAACTTTCCAAGAATCATTGGATATAGAAACGGAAAGTTCAGTGTTCCAAAATGTTGAAATTATATTAATATTGGTACCTAATGAGGCAACACATTTTTTATACAAAATAGATACCGCGTTTGAAGATGTCGAAACAGCATGAAGGTAAATTATCAAATCAGTTGTAACAGTAGACGGAATACCATTCGGGAATGAGTCTAAAATTGAATTGCATAAAGATTGGTATTTAACCAAATCAGTATCAGGTAGGTTACATTTTGATTGTAAACTGTCAAAAGGAATGAAAGCATTATCATAATAAATATCTTTAAGATAAAATATGCCTGCTTTAATCCATGAATTCCAGAAATTCATATTTCTATTCAGTTTATTATTAGCACTATGCCATAGTGATAAGTCCGTTGTAATACTTAAGGGCAAAGCAAAGTTTAAATCTAAATCATTAAAAATTAACCTTGAAGATTTGATTATGGAGGAATGGTGTACAACAGTAGATTTATGAGACATTGTAAGCAAGGAGGGTAATGGAAAAGGATCAACAAGTGATTTTTCTATATAAAACTAAATAGGAGGTTTAACTATAGGAGAAGCAGTAAACAATAAGGAACTTTGTTTCAGTATACATGCTTTATGATAATGAAAAAAGTCAGGAAGGCCAAATCCTGCATAACTTTTAGGTATTTTTAGTTTTTTGTAAGCGATTCGAGGAGGTTTATTATTCCAAAGAAATTTGGACAACGCTGTATCAATATCTTTGTAGAATTTAAGTGGAAATTGAGTGGGGATCATAGCAAGGGAATACAAAATTTTAGGAGCAATATTCATTTTTATATATTCCATTCTCCCCCACCAAGTGAGATGAAGGGAAGACCATCCAGAAGTTTTATTTTTAACGTAATCAAAAATAAAATCACTATTTAATTTAAGCGTTGATGGTAAGGACGATGAGAATAGAATACCCAGATATTTCAATTTGTTTTTTGCCAAACCATATCAGCCAAAGGTAAGATATCAGAGGTAGAAAGAATATTTAAAGGGAAAAATTCTGTTTTACTGACATTAAGTTTGTAACCCAACCTGCAGAATATTTGGCAATAATGTCCATTAATGAGGGAACAGAGGCAATTGGATTACTAATAAATAATAACACATCATCTGCATAAGCTAAAGTTTTAATAGTAACATCTTTAATTGTAATACCTTGAAAATCATCACAATTACGAATATAATTAAGAAAAGGTTCGATTCACAGCAGAAATAAAAGTGGTGAGAGGGGATAACCTTGTCGTGTTCCTCTAAAAAGGGAAAATTGAGTAGAGATTTGGCCATTGATAAATAAACGAGCAGTGGGACATAATATAAGGCAGAAATCATACGAATAAAAGAGGTACCAGAATTAAATGATAGTAATGTTCGAAATAAAAATTGCCAATGAATTTTATCGAAGGCTTTTTCTGCATCTAAAGCCATAACCCCTGCGGGAACAAGAAGGGTAGGGCTCTGTCCAATAACATGTAATAGGGTTATAGTATTATTAGCTGAGTATCTATTTTTTATAAATCCTGATTGATCAGGGTGGATAATAGAATGGAGTACAGGAGCTAATCTAGAGACAAGGATTTTAACATATAATTTACAGTCTTGATTTATTAAGGATATAGGACGATAATTTGAAACTAGGGTAAGATCTTTATCTGGTTTGGGGAGTACAATAATTAAAGCATCAGCAAAAGAGCCTGAAATGGTCCCAGAAGAGCTAAAAAAAATAAAAAGTTGAAATAAATAAGGCAAAATATGAGGTTGAAATTCTTTATAAAATTCAGCGGGGATACCATCAGGGCCTGGAGACTTATTTTTTTGAAGTGATTTAATGGCTTTCAGTATTTCATCATTAGTAATGGGCAAGTCTAGACCCAGTCTATCTGAAGGGGAAATTTGGGGTAAATCACAAGTATTCAAAAAGGCATCAATTAAGGAACTGTCACAAAAATCTGGTTTGGTATAAAAGTTATAATAAAAATCTACAAAATTCTTTAACAATATCATTATGGGACATCGCAATCTTGCCTTGAGGACCATGTATAGAGGTAATCTGTGTTTTATCTCTTTTGATGCGTCAGTAATTCGCAAGAAGTTTACCAGACCTATTGGAATTAAAACGAAATCTAGCATTTTATTTAGCAAGTTGAACACCAGCTCTTTTACTGAGGATAGAATTAAACTCATAGCAAAGTTTTTGTAGTTTAATTTTGTATTGGAGATTATGGGACATAAAAAATAATCGCTCACATTTTGCAATTTGTTTGTCCAAGTGTGTAATATTAGCATTGAATAATTTATTCTCATGAGCCATAATAGAGATTGTAGCACCTCTAATGTATGCCTTAAACGTGTCCCATCTATTGACTACAGAAGTAGAATCATCCGGATTAAACAGAAAATAGTCTTGAATAGCTTGTAATAATTTAGGTTTATTATGCTCGTTGAGGGCAATACCAGTATTCATGCGCCATCTGGTTTGCTTAGGAAAAGTGGATGAAATATTTAAAACAAAAGAAATTAGGGCGTGATCTGATATATCAATATTACCAATGACTGGAGTAGTTGCAGCTTGGATAAGAGATGGGGAGAGCAAAAAATAATCAATTCTAGAATGGGAATTATGCGGGTTGGAGAAAAAGGTAAAACATTTTTCCATAGGAAAGTGTAGTCGCCAAATGTCAGCTAATTTAGTAGTTTGAGTAAACAATTTAAATGCATGAAACACCTTAGGAGGAGGAAATCTAGTTGTAGACAACCTATCTAAGAGTGGATCTGCAATAACATTGAAATCACCCTCAACAATCATCGGGACTTTACCCAACTTTAAAACTTCAGTAGTGATATTGGACCAAAAAGTGGGATCATCAGCGGTAGGACCATAAATATTAAGTAAAAATAAAATAGAGTCATGAATTTTAATTTTAACTATTATATATCTACCCTCAGTATCTGAAATTTTATTTAAAACCTGACAATTTAATTTTTTCGCAAAGAAAATAGCAAGCCCATTTTTCTTTCCACTAGCAGGAGAAGATGCAATAGAGTCAACCCACTTTTTATTCATATAATGTAAAATCTTGTCATCAATATGAGTCTCTTGAACAAAGCAAATATCAGCCTTACAACTACCTAAATAATCTAAAATGTTTGTACGTTTAACTGGATGTCTCAAACCCTTCACATTAAGAGAAATGACCTTAATATTGTGAACAGTAGTCATTACGTAAAAGAAGACAAGGAAAAAAGATACCGAACAAGAAGAGATGAAGAAACGCATAATTGAAAAATAGATTAGAATAGCAACTCCATATTTAGGAACAGAATAGGAGGAAAATAAAATAGGGAGAAAAAGACACACAAGATACATGAATAGAGACAGAGAAATGCACACACGTTCTACAAGCATGGCCAGAACAGTTGAAGCCCGTAAATAGAAATATAAGTCATAGATGTGTCATATAATTTTTTACTAGACAGAGTCAAGTGTTAGGGTCATGAGTATCCATTGAAGGTGGAACTTGTTGGTCAAGAAAATGCTTCAATTCTTCAGGACGTTGAAAGGATTTGGAAAAATGATCTTTCCATATGCGCATTGTAGAAGGATCGAAAAGTTCATATTTGAACCCAAGGCTTCAGAGCTGTGGACGACAAGCAGAGAACTCTTTGCGTATAGCAACAGTCTCTTTGGCAAAGTCTTGGTGAATAAAAATGTTGTTACCATTCACCATTAGTGAGGGAATGTCTCTTGCAGCTTTCCTTATCAAGACAAGATGATGATGACGCAGTACTTTAAATATTATTTGCCGAGGTTTAGTGTGGCGAGGGTTACGATGAGAAGAGATTCAATGGGCTTTATCCACTTCAAATTTTTCTGGAAACTTGAGATTCAAAAGACCAGGAAGCAGAGATTCCAAATATATTCGACAATTAGAACCCTCAACTTCTTCAGGTAAATTAAAAATGTGTAGGTTGTACTGTCTATTTCAATTTTCCATATCCAAAAGGTGAGCATGCATAGGACGTATTTTAGACACTAAAGGTGTGAAAGCGTCCACTTTGGTTTTATTATCTTGTATTTTGATAGAGTTATCCGAAATTTTCATTGACAGAGAAGCCATATCTTTACACACACTTTTAACTTCTGAGGCAATAGTGTCTGTATTAATACGTAATGCTTGAATTTCTTCCAAAAATAAGGAGAGAGAAGGTTCAGATGACTCCACCACCTTAGATTTAACTGGAGGAGGAGAAACTTGCTGTCTCCTTTTATTGTTGACTGGAGTTTTATTTTCCATTTTGAGGCGAGAAAATCCACAAATAGCCGTAAATAACACACAAATGTGGAAAATAACACACACATGTGGAAAAAATGATGTATTAATGGAAGAAAGCAATGAAAAACCCTTCAGAACCACTGGTGCAGCAGCTATATTGGACTGTGGGCATGACTAGGTCAAAGCCAGGCCCTTTCCTGAGAAGCACTCCGCCCCCTGAGCACACAGAGCAGGCAATACCTTCAGAAGAGGCTGGGAGCAGGAACCAGGAGGCAGGAAATCAAGCTTCCGACGAAGAAAACCGCTGGAATATCGCAACCCAGGTAGGAATTTAACTCAGCAGGCCAGCACCCTCATTTAAAAGAAAAGTTTGACACAAAAATCGTTGTTTTTGGCCAAAACGGGCCAACGAAATCGCGAGCCTCACGCGGCGATGGCCATCTTGATTGACGCACTCGCGCGTCTCCCTCAAAATCCTTACAGTTATGATTGCTTGTAGTTAAATAAATTACTCATTAGAGAACGACAAACCATTAGATCAAGAAAAAGCAGATATTTGTAAGTGTCTACCATGCAGCCACGCCCACAGGTGCTCCCTCAAGGCCCACCCCAATTTGGTGAGCACCAGCACTTCTTTTTTTGCCCCATTTAATTCACTGAGTGTAAGTTACATTTATGTTTCCTTTGAGGTGTGTGGTCCTTTTCCATGCAGTTACCGGGAGGTGAGAGACCAGCAAAATAGTTACAGAATATTTTGTTCTTTTTTTGTCACATCTTTGTGCTTGTCTCCACATTCCCTGACCCAAAACATTGCACTAGCATCACAGTTCCCATACTTTTGTTTACGCACTTAACTGTGCAAGAACAAAGCATTGGGGTGGAGTAGTGGTCTGTGCTATCAGGGATTGCCCCCTCATGTGTCTTTCTCACCACAGTAATTACACAATGAGTTTTAGCCTCCCACAGAAACTCCCAAGTCAAAAGTTAGCATACTAGCCTCCCATCCCTCCAATATGGCTGACCTCCTGTCCCTTCTATAAAGAGGAAGTCCATCCAGATCACATCCTGTATTTTAGTTTCTGTGAAAATCTTTCCATTTCAAGTGCAGCAGGGTGAGTGCATGAGCATCTTGCTTCAGTAGTCCACTGGCCCCGTAAGTCTTGCTATAGCAGACTATGCTGCTTTGTTTTAAAATGTATGTGTATATCAGGGTTTGTATTTATTACCACATAGCTGTTTTTCTTTGAAATTTGTGTTCCTTATCTTGGGATTGTTTGGCGCAGGGACTGTGGTTTCAGTCGTGTACGTTCTCTGGTACCCCCACCGTGAAGTCCTGCTCTAGCGCACTCAGGGAGGGGATCAGGGGAAGGTTGGGGCTTGTCTTCCTTTTATCCCCTGCTGTGCAGTCCTGTCATTAGCGGACTCAGCAGGAGCATCGGAGACCATTGCGCACTGACTAGTGCGCTCACGCTGTCTCTGCCATGAAGTCTTGCTTTAGTAGCTTTTGTGGTGGACTGGGAGAGCCAGCGAGCGCTTGTGTGCTGCACTCTCCTTTTTATACGTGGCAACACGCATTGCCCTTCCATTGCGAGTTTGATACCAACTAGCTGTTCTATGCAGCCTTGCCTGGGAGTCCTTCTGTAGTGGACTCAGGGGTAACGTTGTGAGCACTTTCATCGATTATGGGTGTTCTGACCCACATGCAGGCCTTTTACTTGGCTGTGGTACTGATGAGCCCCTGCAACTGTTCCGGCCCCACGTTGGTCTCGGCGAGTTTTGGAAGAGAGGCCTAAGGTGCTTGCTTCAACAAACCCAATGCATCCATTCTGGATTGGTGTATTGCTCCTGTAGCATAGATCAGAACCAGTGCATTGCTCCTGTTGTGGAGCTATAACTAGCACATCGCCTTCACTGCCTGGATCAGTCATTCAAAAGTCCTTTATTTGGTTATTCCTAACCATAAAATGTATTTCATAAATGTTAAAATGTAAATTTTTTCATTATATAACATTTCACTTCAAAAAGTTTCAAAAGATATTTGGTTAATCCCTACCCTAAATTACATTTCATTGGATTAAAATGTGCATTCTTGCCTTATGTAAAATCATTCATTCCCAATTTGTTAAATAATTCACTACAGTTCATTAGAATTGATTAAAAAAAAGTTCATTTCCTGGGATAGGTCCTGCAGTCATTTGGCCTGTATTTAAAAGAAAGTTACTTTTGTAGGTCCGCTTTTTGGAAGAGGTTGCTTATTAGTGAGAAGAATTTTACCCATCAGCATACCAATTTGATTGATGCACCTCCGATCCAGCTGATAATGGCTTGCCTACAGGTACAAATGTTAAAATCCCGTAAGACTGGTTTAAGAAATGTCTTCCTCAGGTCCATGACTGCTGGGCAAGTTCACATCAAGTGACTTATTGATTTTGTTCTGTAGCCACCTAAACTGCAGTTTGTGTCTTGCTTCCTGCCCTTCCATGTTGGATTGTCCATGACAATCACCTTTGGAACCACAGTTGCACAAGGTCTTCCCATATCTGTCGATTGCATCCGCGTTGATGTCCTTAAACCGGTCCCAGAATGCTTGTTCCAGTTTAGGGAGGACCTGGCTTGGCAGTTCAGGCTGGACTGTTCCCATGAGAAGCAGGGTCAAGACTGATTTGGATATGACTGGGTCCAAACTAGGGTGGCGTGGTGTGCAAAAGGACATTGGCTTAAACCCAGATCTTTGTGACTCGGGGTGAATGTTTGAATTATTCAGCATTCCGTCTATCATTTGTATCTTTTGCTTTTGTCGCCCCAAGTGGGAAGGGTGTGCTCAGACATGGGTCCTGTGCTCCCTAAGCCACTGGATTCACGCTAGCCAAGTTGATGAGGGATGATGCCCCGAAACCGGAAGCTTACAAATGCTTAATTTACCAAGCATTTCTCTACAAATGTGAACAGTGAGACTATCCAAATGATGTTTCATGAAAGGGCGTTGTCCGGGAATGTATGTAACTTTTTTTGGAACTACCTGGGCCTAATTGTGATCCAACCCGACCTTGACGGAGCTCTAAAGAAGACTTCAGCCTTCCCTCCACGGTGCTGGCTACTTAAAAGGAATGTACCTACTTTCAACTAGTTTCTCAATAAATGTAAAGTCTGCTTAGGAGCAAGTATAGGCTTTAATTGATGAAAAAAGTTGAAGCTTCAGGTTGACAAAGATATATTCTTTTTGAGAGGTATTGTAAGAGTGATACCAAGTGAGATTTGGACTGTGTGTCCTTTTAATGGTAATTTATAATATATTTTTCCCTAGCTACAGGCTGCTTGTGTATTACTAAAATGTACATGTTGAATGTGATTGATCTATCTTGAAAACAAATTTTTTCTTGCACATTTTGCAGAAGCCAATGTTATACTGTGAGTAATAACATTTTCAAACAATGACTTACATATTCACAGTATATTTTGTCAGGTTGGGACGTTGCAGCGGGGAACATCCTTTTCAACGCGGATGTTACCCCGCAGTGCTTTTACGACGCGTCCTTTACAACGCAAGTCGTAACCTTGACTTGCGCTGGAGGGCGCTAAAGGATAAAGAATAGTATATTTACTATTCCAACACCTTCCCTACTATCCACAGGGACTGGTGCTAGAGCAGTAAATTATACTACTTACTATCCGCGCCCAACAACGCAAGTCGTCGTAACGACTTGCGTTGTTAAAGACGCGTTGTAAAGGCACGCGTTGAAACAGTACGCGTTGTACCATCATACATCCCGTTGCAGCAGTATAAATAGGGTCCCCACCTGTTCATATGTTCCACGGGCTGACCTGAATTTGCACACCTTGGCCGTGAAGGAATAAGTGGTCCAATACTGTTGTCTTTTATCTTATGATTTTGATACATGTCCTCCTCCTAAAGTACACCAACCTCTAGATCAATGATGGGCTTTAAAAGAAGGGTTCGAGCACATTCTTTCTTCTTTCAGTGTCCCTCAGGAAAGGGTCAGTTGCTGTTGCTTGTATTATTATGGTAAACAAAGTTCTTTGTTTTTCCAAGGGGTGTTAACAATAGGCTCTTAGGCAGGGAAACCGCAGTAGGGTGGCATTGACTGTGCTTAAAAAGGACTTGGAGGATATAGGCTTAGCTGTCCTAGATATACAGCTATACTATTATGAAGCATATGTGCAGCACGCCGCTTGATGGTCCTTGGCAGAGATTTAGATTTGGGAGAAAAGACTTCTGGGGGACATGGTGGGGGGGACACTCTATCTCCAATATTGATGCGCGGGGGAAGATCAGAGCATTCATATTTATTTAAAGCGACCTCTACGTTCTGGGAGAAGGTGATTTAAAGGGTTCTCTGGAAAGCCCCCTTCAGTAGGGAGCTACAGATGTGGGATCTCGCACCCTTTTGAGTCAGTGATGCTGACATGTCCATGGAACACTGGAGGGTGGTGGATGTCATGTGGTTTGGGATCTCTGTCCCATTGAGACTTTTATCTCCTTCAAAGAAGCTCAAGACTACTTTGGGGTTGTCCTGGAACACATTTTACACTATGCCAAACTAGAGAGTGTAGCAAGAGGCACTGCAGCCCTTTGAGATGCTCAATGGCCTAATTGGGTGGGGGGGGGGCACACCTGATCTCTCACTTTTATATGGCTCTCAGGGGTGACATGCTCAAACAGGCATTCACAGGGTATAGGGCTTGGGAGCGGGTGTTGAGGGAGACCATTTCATATGCGGATTGGGTCTGCTCTGGTGCACACAGTGTCTTGCAACAATTGGTTTATGCTGCTTCACTACCAGATTTTACATCACACCTGTTTAAACACCTTGTAAACTAAACAGAATGGACCCCTAACAAGGGGCTAAGTGTGTACATTGTGGGGCGGTGGGAGCCACCTTTTTACATCCGGCTTGGGAATGTGTTGGGGTCCATAGTCGGGGCAGGTGATACCACGAATTGTAGATGTCACCAGACAAACGTTTCCTCATATGCCAATCGCTTGTTTATTGGGAGTGGTGCATCTGCTGCCAGCCACTCGGTTAAAATCCTGATAGGATAGCTGCAACCTTTAATTTGTCCCACTCTGATTAAATCCTTAGTGTTATGATTGCTTGTAGTAAAATAAATTACTCATTAGAGAACGAGAGACCATAAGATCAAGAAAATGCTGATATTGGTAAGTGCCTACCGTGCAGCCATGCCCACAGGTGCTCCCTCAAGACCCACCCCAATTAGGTGAGCACCAGCACTTCATTTTTTCCCCATTTAAATCACTGAGTGTAAGTTACATTAATGTTTCATTTGAGTTGTGTGCTCCTTTTCCATGCAGTTACTGGGAGGTGAGAGACCCACAAAATAGTTACAGAATATTTTGTTCTTTTTGGTCACATCTTTTGGCTTGTCTCCACATTCCCTGACCCAAAACATTGCACTAGGATCACAGTTCCCATACCTTTGTTTACGCACTTCACTGTGCAAGAAGAAAGCATTGGGGTGGAGTAGTGGTCTGCGCTAACGGGGATTGCCCCCTCGTCTGTCTTCCTCGCCACAGTAATTACACAATGAGTTTTAGGCTTCCACAGAAACTCCCAAGTCAAAAATTAGCATACTAGCCTCTCATCCTTCCACTATGGCCGACCTCCTCTCCCTTCTATAAAGAGGAAGTCCACCCACATCACATCCTGTATTTTAGTTTCTGTGAAAAACTTTCCATTTCAGGTGCAGCAGGGTGAGTGCATGAGCATCTTGATTCAGTAGTCCCAGGGCCCTGTAAGTCTTGCTATAGCAGACTATGCTGCTTTATTTTAAAATGTATTTGTATATTAGGGTTTGTATAGTAATACCACAAAGCTATTTTTCTTTGACATGTTTGTTCCTTATCTTGGGATTGTTTGGCGCAGGGACTGTGGTTTCAGTCGTGTAGGTTCTCTGGTACCCCCACCGTGAAGTCCTGCTCTAGCCCACTCAGGGAGGGGATTAGGGGAAGGTTGCGGCTTGTCTTCCTTTTATTCCCCTGCTGTGCAGTCATGTCTTAACGGACTCAGCAGGGAGCATCGGAGAAGATTGCGCCGTCACTAGTGCGCTTGCGCAGTCTCTGCCATGAAGTCTTGCTTTAGTAGCTTCTGTGGTGGACTGGGAGAGCGTTGTGGCTGACTTGGAGCACTTTCCTCAATTTTGGGTGTTCTGACCCACGTGCAGGCCTTTTACTTGGTTGTGGTACTGATGAGCAGTTCCGGGGCACCTGCATCTGCTTGAGCTTGTAGAGGTTGCCTGACTAGTTCTGTGTCCAGTTGATGGATGGGAGCTTGTTGTTTGTCTGGAGGCACTCTGCATGGGCGGTCCCTTTTGGGATACTTGCCTGTCAGTATGCATGATCTGTTGTTTGGCCACCTCTCCAGTGGGCACAGAGACTCTCCATTGCGGTGCTATGTCTCAGTGGCTATGTCTTGCTCTTGTGGCACAGTCCTCCCTGGCCGTGACTTCGTATCCTGGTGATGCAGTCTAAGTATCTTGCAGTAGCTTTTTGTCAGTCGCATCATGGGCTAAATGGGGTCACTCCTGTTCAGACGTATCATTTGGTGGGTGTGTTCAGGTTCCTGTTTTTTACAGTGGTCCTCCGACACATTGGGCTGTGCATGGCTTTTCCTGCTGTGGTTTGCAGGAGATGAATGTGGGTTCTTTCCGATTGTCTGTGTCATGTTCCTATGCCTCCGTACAGGCGATGTTGAGGTGTGTTGGTGAAAGATGGCCATGGTATTTCGGTTGATGCCGCTCCAATGGCCCCTTTTGTTCTTGGGCTGGTTGTAGCGGTTATCCATTATTTTGTGGATTAGAACAGTGGCCTGCTCTTCTTCTTCCCTTCTGTTACTGCTGTAATACACCTGTTCCAGTCGGTGCTTTTGTACCGAAGTCTGGGCTTCTCTTCTGCCCTGGCTTTGTTGTACAGCAGGTTGGGCGGTTGTCTGGCATTTCTTGGTCCGTGGCGGTCTTGCACCTGTGTTGCTTTCATTGTCGTGACGGTCTGCTGCTGCCCAGGGGCGTCATTGGTGCCCTTTCCTTTCTCTGGGGTTGGGTTGTTTGCCCCCCCCCCTGGTGGTCGTGTTTGAGTGGGCGGCTGTGAATCGCATGCTGTTGGCCCCTGTGATGGTTGTGGGAGTTCAGGGGTGGCTTGCACGGCTGTGTCCCCCGATGTCTCATTGACTATGTTTTCAGGGTCTTTTTTCTGTTTCTCTTATGGGGCTTCCTTAGGAAAGCCTCTGTCTGTGTCCATTACTCAGTTGGGTCTTTCCCACTGTTTACAATATTCTCAGGTTTTCCCCTCTGGGGTTCCCGGTGACGGCGCTAGCGGGGAAGGTGTTTGGTGTTGTAAATGAATCTAGGACCCTAGTGTAATTTTCCCGATTCATGCCCTATATAGGTATAAATTACCCGATCCTTATATAGGCATAGAAATCATTACCATATTTAGACTGTGCCTATGCAGCCCAAATACGGCATGGCTACTTCCACTAAGTTCCGAGAATCAACAACGATTTCTTAGAAAAACCCGCCTTCAGCAGCTAGGGACTTCCCTTCACCTGAATACTAATTTATCTAGGAAATCATGGAGTTTTCACAGAACTGGGTGTTTGAGTGACGTTATTAAGTCCAATCATACGTCAAACTCGGCACCTTCAAAGTATAAATATGCCTACATTTGCCCAGACAAACACACGGTGGTTTGGAGCAGATCGACTAACTACTTGCCCGACGGCCTGCAGCAGCAAGTGCCGAAGGAAGCCGACCCTCCAGCTGACGCACTGAGAGACGCTGTCTTTTCTCTTGCCGAGAAATCCAGCTCCAGTGTTTCCAGGCTACCCTTGCGGGTTGCTAGGGAAATCGAGTCCTGAGAGAGACATACAAGACCTCCTTCATTCTAAACCAAGGTACGGAGCTGATTAGACCCATAGAGAATTCTTGGATAGATCCTTGGCAGAGAAATACTAAAGACACAAAAAATGGCTGCCCCCCATGTTTAATGAATAGGCTCAATAAGAGTCCTTGATTAACAACCTAGGTAGATTGTTAATCAAGGACTCTTATTGAGCCTATTCATTAAACATGGGGGGCAGCCATTTTTTGTGTCTTTAAAGTCTTGAATTTTCCCCTGCCTGACTGCCCCATATTATTGAGTACAGGGGGGCCCTTTTCCATATTAGCCAGAGAAATATTAAACTTAGGCTACTCCTCACTTACTTCTTCCCTTGTACTAGACTTAGGTTAGGTACACCGGGGTAGGCGTATTTTAGAAGCACCAGATGAGTACTTTTAGTCATTATTTTATTACTGTATGTATTTTATACGTTTTAGGCAAATTATGGCTTAGAAACCATATCATGCTTTTACAGTACTACTTTATAATACTTTTCGTATTATATGCCCTGTACTTTATAACCAGTATTACGATTGTAGCAGTACATTTCTTATGCTTGAGAAAGAAGACTGTTCAATAAATTCTTTTTATTGAAAACGCCCGTCTCTCTATTTTCTCAGCACCTCTGGTGAAACGAAGCATGCACGATTGACTGAGTAAAATAGCTATCTATTTCTCCGCGACTTTAGAGATTGATTTCTTATTCTTAGGAAACAAAGTTGTCATGTTTATGCGGTTGTCAGAAACAAATCCCTTCTTGTAATTTCGAGAAAGTTTCTAGTGACCTTTGAGCTAGCTGGCACTCACAATTAAGTTTAATATATACGATAGAGATCTATTCGACCTCAGTCCTACGTCTAAACTATAGCATATGTTATTCCAATGCGCAGAGCCTATTGGGAATATAGGAACTACACACATTTGTAGGTGGTTGGAGGAAGTGATTCCTTTTTTGGCCATCTTTTCTATGTTGTGCCATCTGACATTGTGTCAATACATGTCCGTCTGCGGGGCGGGGAGTCCTACTATGTCGGATTTGTCTGCTCAGGCGCTGAGGTTGTGGGTCCAGCCTGCTTGTTCTTCCTGCTCTAGAGTGTTGAGGGGTGTTCAGGTGGTTCTCCTTGCATCTGCCCCACCCATGTCGTGCTGTAAAATTCGGGACTGGTCAGCCTTTCGGCTTGGTTGTGGGGTATGTGCCAACCAGAATGTGGTGCTTCAGTTGTCTGCATCTGGTCCTTTGTTGCTGGGCTGTTCTGCTGGTGTGGTCTTTGTTTGCGCTTTCCTTACTCCGGAAGGTGGGCTGGGTGGCAGCACGGTTATGCCGGGTGTTTCCCACAATGTATTCTTTTACCTTGCCGGTGTCTGTGTTCCTGGGTGGTCATGATGTCTTTTGTTTGCCCTGTGGAACTGTTGTTTGTAATTCCCCTAGTTCCATTGCTTCCCAGTGGGTTGCAGGTGATTGGATTGGCCTTGGCCTTTGTGCTTCTGGTGGTTCAGGGATGGCGGAAGCTGCTGTGGTCTCCCCTCTTGTTAGTCTTGGCGGTCCAGCCCCATTGGGTGCTTCCTTGTCATCTGTGCCTGCTACTGGGTCCGCGGCTCCCGGTCATCATATTACAGTCATTGTGCCTTCAGGCCTCGTTGTTGGGCGTTGGCCCGGATAACTGGTTGGTGTTCTGAGATGCGGCTGGTTTGTTTCAGCTGTCCCACCGTTCTTCTGCCTTGCGTGGTGCGGTCAGATGGGTTTCGTTGTTTACAATATTAAACCCATGCGAGTGCTGGATTTCTTTGGTCTGCTGGTTTTAGGTTGAGGTTGGCCTTTTCCTCTCTTTGGGCTTTTGGGGGCCTTTGGGTGTCCTTGTGTTGGTTCTCTAGTGCCCCTTGTATCCCATTTTTTGGTCTCTTTTGGGCAACTCACCCAGAGCTTATGGTGGCGGCACCTCCTTGGTTTTTGCCATTGGGGGTTATGTGTTTTGTAAGGGGAATGGTTTGGTCCTCTGGAGTCCTTTTGCCTGTTGTTTCTGGCACTTGAAGTGGTCTCTTCTGGTGGTCAAGACCCTTTTTTACGTTTTTGAATGCTGTGTTGGTGTTGCTTCTCCCTCCACTTTTGTTACAGGTGTTGCCTCTTGTTTCCACGGGTGTAAAGTGGTTGTGCTACCTCTGTTTTTTGTCTTGATCCTCTCTTTGGGGTCAGGGATTTGTTCCATCTATTGGGTGTGTTTATGGGTGTTGTTTTGTGGAACCAGACTGGGCCATTTTGGTTGGTAGTTGTTTTCTTTGTGCCTATTGGCCCAGTGGCATTTGGGTTGATTCCCACAGACTGGATTATGCCTCTTCTGTTGGACCTCTGCCACATTGTGGTCTGATGTGGGGAAGGTCTGCTGGTTCTGTGGCTGCTTCTTGTCCTGCATTCATGGGGGTTGTCCATGGTTGGTGTCTGTGTTGTAGCCCTGTGGGCGTCTTCTCCTACCTTATGGTCCTCTTTCGGTTGGAGGTTGGTGGGATTACTTCTATGTCGTTTGCTGCTTCTGTACTACATTCTGCTTTGGTGTAGTGTGTATGTGTGGGAACATTTTGTATTGTTTTGGATTGGACCGTGTTCTGAAGTTTCTTCCACTGGTTTCTGTTTTCACTGCATTCTTGATAAAACTGATTCTTGCTTTGGTATCTGCTCATTGTGTAATTACTGTGGCGAGGAAGATAGATGAGGAGGTAATGCCCTGGTTACTTACTGGTAATCTTCATTACTCCTTGTCCTAGTCTTCCTCACCACAATATAGTTTCCCATCCCTCCCTACCCTGTTGAGTATGGCTTCATGATTGTTGTTGTGGCTTTGGAGACAGGGTGTGCTGTGGTGGCATTCCTCTCTATAGAAGAAAGAGGAGGTTGACCATATTAGAGGGATGGGATGCTAGTATGCTAACTTTTAACTTGGGAGTTTCTGTGGGAGGCTAAAGCTCATTGTGTTATTACTGTGGCGAGGAAGACTAGAACTCGGAGTAATGAAGATTACCAGTAAGTAACCAGGGCATTAACTGACAACCTTTATGGCTACACAGTGTTACGTCCATCTCAGTGGTTCATATTAATGAGAATACCAGCTTTCCATTAGAGGACTTTCAGTCATCTAATCAGTGCACTGTGGGGTTTACAGACACATTTTGCTTTACTTGCGTAAATGCATTTGACATCAGGTGGTGTCTCAGTTTCAAATGGGGCAAACAAGTGGCGCTATGTTTTTGCTTGCAGCTCTTACAAAATGCAGAACTACAGATCCCATGGTGCAAAATGCTGTCAGCTGAAAAGCTAGGACTGGAAACAGATCCGCTCGCCCTAACTGTATGTTTTGCTTTCACTGTTTGCATGCAGAATATTATGTTAGGGGTAGTAAGCTCTATTAAATACAAGCAAAAAGGTATGTTCTTTTTTTCAAGAAGGTATGTTCTTTTTTTGTAACCAGGTATGTTCTTTATTGTAACCAGTTATTGTCTTTATGTATGTTGGCTGGCTTTGTACTATTTGTTTTTTAATGAGGGGATTGCCCTTCTTTCTCAGCAAACTAATATACTGAGGATCTCTCTGAGCAGGAGGTGCTTATCAGTTTCCTACACATGTGGGAGGTAAGCAGCTGCCAGTTATCGCTTCTTGCACCAAGTACTTTTGAACTTTTTTAGCCACAGAAGTGGCCAAAGTGGAAGAGGTTTGTATGTAATCTATACCAATGCAAAAAGAGCAAGGTTATGATGTTTATATTTTCAAAGTCGCTGCATCATTTCACCAGTGTGGAAACCAATTGGTTCGTATGAGGGGTGCCTTACAGCTGCCAAGCAGTGCAGGATATGGAAAACATTGACTCGCAAATCCCACAAATTAGGGGTCATGGAATGGCAACAAAAATGAGGTTGAGTCATGAGGCGCGCAGTCCAGTCAACGCATACATTAAAACAGTTGTGACAAAGACCTTGGTCACTATGTCAAACGCCATAGTTAATCTGAGTCGGCTCAGTGGACTCAATCGGGCTCAATTTTAAAATATCATATGGGATTAAGGTACATGCGGGAGAGACCGTTGTATACATGCCAATTTCCAAGTTATTAGAGGGGTAATATAACTAGTGATTAACAGTTGTAACGCAACTTATAGCATAGGGTTAGCGTGTCCGTTGCAAAGTTTAAAGTAGCATGCAGAGCATAGATTTGTATTTTATGTAGCTTTTTCAATGGGTTTCTGCTTTTATTGCAGAGATCCTTGTGTTACCCGCAGGTTGCAGATTCCAGTCCTTGGAATATAACTAAATATTGTGTGGATTACTATCAAATAGCTGCATGTGAACAGCAGGCCATAAGGTTAGAGCCTTAATGTGTTTTTTTCTCAATTTGTGGTAATTCTAAGGTTGCTAAATAGCGTTCCTTCGAGTAGGACTAAAGGGCGTTATCAATGTAATTAATCAAATAGAGCTTTGACATTGTTAAAGTACATGCATATCTCTTAGAGAAAACTTTAAAAACGTAAAACCGACCTCCAGTTCAGTTTGTCATAAGCACATGTGAAATGACAATTTCTCTTTGATTACTTTGTGGCGTTGGATTGCTCAATCCAGCTCCCAGTCAGCTTGATACTCTAACAGAAGGATGGTGATGGCCCTCTGAGTGAGGCATTGGAACTCCTCTGCAACTCTGAAATTCCTTCACCACCTGCAGATTTAGTGCTGATAGAGGCAACCCTCCCCACGCATGGTGAACATAGCATGCAATGCAATAAATAATCACACAAAAACAGGTTTGTTGGAAAACAGTTTGCTGCAGGTTTATTTCATACAAGAAGTATGCCAATATGGTGGGTTAACTTACAGGTGTTCCAAGGGCAGGCAGCTGTGACTGACCTAAACTACCCTGCCTGCCTGATGAGCCAAACTGCACTGTAGCAAACCCAATCGGTGCTACCATTTATGAGGGGATTATCTCCCTTAAATACTGTGGACCACCAGTCCATGACTTTACTCACACCTTTTTAGGGACGGAGCATTTCAAGGCAAGCCCCAGGTTGCTCAGGCTTACAACGGCACAAAGGACCAGCGGGGCACCAACGTTTTAATCCAGGGTCCTGCCGTAAAGACTCCTGGGGTTTAGCATAGGGCACCCCTCTTTTGGTCCTGAAGAGGGTACCCCTATGTACCAAAAACACTCCGGATCACCCTGTAAAAATACCTGCTAAAATTAACAAGTTAACATGTTCTCTACCTGGCTGCACCCTCAGCCAACACTCTGGGTATGTGGTAGGAAAGGAGATTGCGTGACCAGGAGGAAAACAGAGGAAAGCCAGTGGGCAGTGGTGGGAATAAGCACCTTGCCCTGACCGTCAGAGCGCTGGAAGTGACAAGGCATCGGCACCGGACTTTGGGGGACTCCCCAGAGGTCCCCACGACTAAAGCGTGGTGATGTGCCTTAATGCCGCACTAAGGTGGCCACCTTTTTATGTGGGCAGCTCAGTTTCTTTGAAGGCAAAACAACCAAGCGTGGGCACTTTGGAATGTGCCCCGGTATCAACAAAAACATTACAAAAGAGAGGCGGCAACATGGCTTAATATGTAATATACCTTACGGCGACTTTATTCGCCTATGTCGTATCTGTAGTCTTGAGTCTGATCTGAAACAGTGCCAATCAGAGGCCCTTGATCGCTTCGTGGCACGTGGGTATAAGCAACATGATTTACAAATAGCCCTGGACAAGGCTAATTCCCAACCACATGAGTTCTACCCAAAAACCAAAAGTGAACGCATTCATGATATGGCAGTACAGCCTTTATCTGATGATGAGAATAAATACTGAGACACAGCCAATCAGACTAATAACTACATTTAGCAAGCAGGAAAAGCAAATCCGTAAGATTATATACGCATATTGGCCAAAAGTTGAGAGTCACGGAGAAGCCCATGTCCCCTGCAACTCCATCCAGCTCACCAGCCAGCACCCATTCTAGTCCTGTCAGGAGTCGGCTCTAATACTTTGCTCCCACGCAGGGAGCATTTGTTTTTTAGAAAAAGCGGGACCTTTATTTATTTTAATTTGTTTACACTTTGCACAGATTCTCCACAAATTCACTGTAAAATGTAAAGAAAAATATTTTTGGGCCCGGGGGTGCCATTTTGAGGTCTTCCCCATCACATACAACCAGGCCTAAAAGGGTAGGGTATCCCTGCCCCCATACTTTTTTATTTATTTTCTTATTTTCAGGGCTGAGTGACCAAGCCCTAAAGCGGCTGCCACCCCATCTTTGTTGATGTAGTGGTAGCCAATCAGACCTTACCTTTATATCTGTTGGCTCTGTGGTGTGAAATATACCTGCATTTTGAACCTTAAGTTCTCAAACTACTGATCAAATTTAAACCAAATCACAAAAAGCACATGATCTTGCTTTTTTGGCACATTTAGTGTAATTTTGCTCAGCCGTTTTGGTTTTGCAAAATAACTGCTCAATTGTCCGAAAGTTGGAGGAAACTCGTTTTGGGAAGCTTCACCCTTACAGCCCCTCTCCTGCTTACTTGACTGATCACCCTGCAACTTTCCAGAAATAAGTTGAGGTGGAAAAGACTTTTTTTTTTATTTATATCAAGATTTGTCATGCGGCGCCAAAGTTAATAGCAAACCAAAAAATAAATTTTTGTGGAAATGAGGTCCTAACTAGTGAGTATGGGCGCAAAATCCGTTCCACTCGCGGAATTTGCCAATTTTCGGCCATTTTGCGATCTGCCAATCGCGCGAAATTGCTGAAATATTTGCAAATTCGCTCGCGGGCGGATTTTTGCACACGCCCGAGTTGAAGCTCAAATAATCAGCCCAAACAACTAGTGAGCATGGTCTAGGCTAGGCACGTGTGCTTCCTCCCTATTATCTACCGCCTACAATTAGATGTAATCCTTGATGGAGGTCTTTGCATCCACGAGTTTCTTGAGCTCAATCCCCGTGTACTTCCTGTGACCAGAAGGCTGCTTTCTTCTCATCTGCTGCTCTGATCGGTCGCTGACCCTTTCTAAACAAGAGGCATGTGAACTCGCATAGAAGCCCAGCCACACACACACACTAGGGTATGCAACGTCTTCCTGCCCTTTCCTCACTGTGATGGACAGCTCACTCGAGGGATCTCGGCGCCTTTTGGCACGGTGGCAAAGTTACAGACACACGTGGTCACTGGAGACAAGTAGGAAGCACTTACAGATTTAAGCAGGTGCCCGAGTTGAAGCTCAAATTCAGTCGTGCATTATAATCAGCCCAAACAACTAGTGAGCACGGTCCAGGTGTGCTTCCTCCCCATATCTATCGCCTACAATTAGATGTAATCCTTGATGGAGGTCTTTGCATCCACGAGTATCTCGAGCGCAATCCCCGTGTACTTCCTGTGACCAGGAGGCTGCTTTCTTCTCATCTGCTGCTCTGATCGGTCGCTGACCCTTTATAAACAAGAGGCATGTGAACTCACATAGAAGCCCCGCCACACACACACACTAGGGTATGCAACGTCTTCCCGCCCTTTCCTCACTATGATGGACAGCTCACTTGAGGGATCTTGGCGCCTTTCGGCGCGGTGGCAAAGTTACAGACACACGTGGTCACTGGAGACAAGTAGGCAGCACATACAGATATAGGCAGGTGCCCGAGTTGATGCTCAAATTCAGTCACGCATTATAATCAGCCAAAACAACTAGTGAGCACGGTCCAGGTGTGCTTCCTCCCCATATCTACCTCCTACAATTAGATGTAATCCTTGATGGAGGTCTTTGCATCCACGAGTATCTCAAGCGCAATCCCTGTGTACTTCCTGTGACCATGAGGCTGCTTTCTTCTCATCTGCTGCTCTGATCGGTCGCTGACCCTTTATAAACAAGAAGCATTTGAACTCGCATAGAAGCCCCGCCACACACACACACTAGGGTATGCAATGTCTTCCCGCCCTTTCCTCACTATGATGGCCAGCTCACTCGAGGGACCTCGGCGCCTTTCGGCGCAGTGGCAAAGTTACAGACACACGTGGTCACTGGAGACAAGTAGGAAGCACTTACAGATTTAAGCAGGTGCCCGAGTTGAAGCTCAAATTCAGTCGTGCATTATAATCAGCCCAAACAACTAGTGAGCACGGTCCAGGTGTGCTTCCTCCCCATATCTACCGCCTACAGTTAGATGTAATCCTTGATGGAGGCCTTTGCATCCACGGGTTTTATCGAGCGCAATATCCCTGTGCTTCCTGTGACCAGGAGGCTGCTTTCTTCTCATCTGCTGCTCTGATCGGTCGCTGACCCTTTATAAACAAGAGGCATGTGAACTCGCATAGAAGCCCCGCCAGTTTGGCCCCGCCACACACACACTAGGGTACGCAACGTCTTCCCGCCCTTTCCTCACTATGATGGACAGCTCACTCGAGGGACCTCGGCGCTTTTCGGCGCGGTGGAAAAGTTACAGACACACGTGTCACATTATTTGTGCAAATGGCAAAAAAATCCGCGAGTTTGCAGGAAAATTCAGTGGTTGAGTCAGAGACAGAAGCTAATGGCACCAGTGGAACTATGTCGACACAAAGAATCAGAAGAAGGTAGTAACCGAAACGCGTCATGCAATGTGTTGAATAAATGGAGCTCAAACGTACCTTTATGCCGCCGCCTCTACTTCCCAGGAAGGAGACGCTTCGGAATATATATCTATGTGTGTATATCTATATCTATCTGTTGTGGGTTTAGACAGATCAAGTCGCCCCGAGGTTCTGTACCCTGGCAGTTAGTTTTACCTGTTCTGGCTGGACCTGCGCTTCAGTAGGCCTGGGCGCATGTCAATGGCCCGGTGGTCAGCAGAAGTTTGGAGGCTGTGGGCAAGGCACCAAGCATCCTGATCAGTAAGTTTACCCGAGGTAGCAGGTCTAGGATGCTTCTGGGCTTTGGTGATTGAATCGCTGTTCTACTTCTACAAGTTGCAACCTGCTATCATTCACTGTTGCACGCTGCTCCAGGGTAACTGCCTTCTCTTCACCATGCCACCGTTTTGCCTAGAAGGGTTGGCCACGAACTGCGTGTTGGAAGGTAGGATCTGACTGCATAGTTACCCCCATGTTTTGCCTGGTGTTTTGTTGGTTTTTGACTAGTCTGACTGGGATCCTGCTAATCAGGACCCCAGTCTATCTACTTTCTCCTTTAAAATTGTTAAGCATGTACTTTGGTACACTCCAGATTGGATACTGAGGTACCCTCATAAGTCCCAAGTATATGGTACACAGGTACCCCAGATGCCTCCCATGGGCTGAAGCATGTATTATGCCACCCATGAGAGGCCATGCACAATGGAACTACAGGTCTGCTACTGCAACCTGTGTAAGCTGGTGCTTGCATCACTTACTTTAGATATAGGTTCACTATATCTATAGGTCACTACACTTAAAACTTATACGTCCCTCCTATAGCAGGCCTTATCAATCCTGAAGGTACGGTGCTGGGTTTTACATGAGACGGTGTCCCTGCATGAGCAGAGCCCCTCTGCAGCCTTCGGAGACCATTCTCCCGGGTTGTCTGTGACCCAACCAGACACATAGGTAGAGGTGTATTATAACCTCGCGGTAAATGCTATCTCGAAAACGGCTAAAACAACACATGTCCTGTTTGTTATCAAACACCTTGGAATCATACTTCGACACCGGTAACCGGTGTGGGAGGTATGATTCCACCCTTCAGAAGCAAGCTTTGTTGGGTCACTGGACTATCCCGTACCAGCCTTCTCGACCCTGTCTGCACAAAATGGATGCTGCTGACCAGAGAAACATTTCTGCCTTTCTGCTGCTGGGCCAAAGTTCGAGCAGAGGAAGGCAGCACAATAGGCATCCTGTCACAGGGAGGTGTGACCACCTCCCAGACAGGATTTAGTGAATTGGGGCTGAGTGGGTGCACTCTGAGAGTGCCTGAAAGTCTGCACCTGGGGCACATGTGGTGTCCCTGTGCATAGTCCAGCTCATACCAATTCTGGGAGACATTGGCTCCTGCTCTGGCACGTAACTGGACAAAGGGCATGGGAGTAACCTCCCCTCTGTCCTGCCCCTCTCCTAAGAGGGTCCCCTGAATCTGTCCAGCCATCTCATGTGGTTAAAAAGGGCTTACCTGACTGTAGGACTTTATATTTTATGTGGACAAGATTCTACAAGAAGAAATCACTGACCTTCAACCGTTTGAACTTCGCTGGACCTTGACTGGTCTCGACTTCATTTCCCTCTCCGTCCAAAGCTTTGTCTGTGCCCTTGCTATATACAGGCTCTGTGCAGGACCTGTGGTGCACTAAGGACAACTGAAGAATCTCCTGTGGGGCGAAGGAGTCACTCCCTTGCATTCACAAGCACCACAAATACAAGCGCCCAGTCTGCTGCTGCCAAGCTCCTCCAGACTCTGAAGACTCCAGAAACACAGGTGGTGGGTTTCAAAGGTCCCTGAGGTTGATCTGCCCTCTCAGCAAGTTGAGGCCAGTATCCCTCGTGGGGACAGCATAACCCGAACCCCTATGCACCGCGTCTATTTGCAAGTGCATATTCTTGTTGGCAATTGCCGATCTTGTGCATTGGACTTCGTGTAGTCCTGACCCCAAGCAATATTTCCACCAAAGAACTCTGGCCTCCTCGCACCAAGTGCACCATGGGCTGGTACTTTGTGATCTTGCTCGAGGTCCCCTTGCGACTCATTCGGCCTGTGGGTCCTCCCGAGGGTCATCTTGATTTATCTTGGGGTTTCCTGGTTGCAACAGATGTGCCCTGACTCTCCATTGCTTGGAGAGTCCCCAGGACCTTGCTGGTCCTCACCGTAACCTGCTTGACCTTGCTGCATGTGTTGCTTTTGCCAAGGTTTGTTGGTGCTCCAGCCGGACGCTGACCCCTCAGTACTTGACATCCTTCTTGGGGCAGCTCACATATGGCTCCTGGTCATCGTTGACATCTCCTGGTCCTCGTGGCTGCAGTCAAGCATCCCTTCTTTGCACATGAAGCACCCGACATCGGTGGGCATTCGTCTCCTGAGCCCATGGTCACTCTGAAGTGACCCAGCCTCTGTCCACTCTGCTTTCAGGACTCTTTCTTCAAGAATCCACTCTTGTATTCCACAGGGACCCTTTTCACCTTCACTGCATCAGCACTTCTTCAAAGCCTTCCATAGAGAACCATGGCGGTTTCCGACACCACTTCAACCCCATGCGCCCGGCTCCTCTGGGATAGGCAACTCTGGTACTTCAGTATCCACGGGTAGGGTGGCTCTCCAAACTCTTAAGTTCTGAAGGGTTTCCTCATAGTCATCCTAGAAGTGTCCTTAAACTGAAAAATTGCAACTGCGACTTCCCCTTAGAATTATACAGAGCCCGCGGTCGTGTTAGCACACTGCACCCTTCCTCCGTGGAGTCCCAAGCTACTCACCTTGGGTGGTTCTTTTGGGTCCCAATGATTCTACGTGCTCCAGACCTTGTCTTGACCCAAGTCATTGTTGTTATACCACTATTTTAGTATATGGTTTGGTCTGTCCCTGGAACCCACTGTATATTGTGCTACTTAAAACTGTTCTATTGACTTTGTATTGTGTGCTTTGTTTTCGTTCCTTGGGTAGAGGATACTAGAGAGTATTATATTAATAAATGCATTTTTTATATAACTACTGTGTGGTTCTCTTTTCATTTAATCAATTCAAGATGCGATATTCTGTTAAAACAAGCTGCTTTACATTCCTTCAAGATTAAGCCTGAAGGCTGCTCTCCACAGCTACCACTGGGATAGCTTTCTAAAGGTTATCTTTGACCTCATACATCATACGGGTCGTTTGGACTGGTGCAAGGGTCCTACTTTAATTAGTGGGCGGCATAAACCAAGCCAAGGTCTCACACTTCGCACACAGGGTCAAGGTGCCCCTAGGTCACAACACTGTACAATGTGACAGCCTCCTTCTTGTAACATGGGTGTACCATCTCAACAGCCCTTGATCTTCACCGTGTCCCCACCTGACATACAGGGGTTGCAAACAGCAGCACCTGGACTGATGGGCCAAGCAGTGCAACAGTCCTCAGTCTTCCCTACAGCCCTCACCTGGCATACGGAGACAAGCAGATCTTAGCCTGCTGTGACCAAGACTTGGGACTGAGCTTCTCCATGGTGCTATGCAGCTCCAGTTTGACAATTTAAGGAGGCTCATGCTCCTCTGTTTTTATAATCCCTTTCCAGACTCAGATGTGATTTAGTGACTTAGGGCCACATGTATCAAGGGCTTTCCCATTCACAAATGGGTCGATTCGCAGAATCAGCCCGTTTGCGAACGGGAAAAAGCCTTTTGGGATGTATCATCCCAAAAGGACATCGCAAAATAAGGAATCGCAAAATTTGCGATTCCCTATTTTGCAAATGCATTTAAGGAATCGCAAATTGCGATTTCTTAAATGCAATTCTGGAAGCACCCAAAATTTGCGATTTGGCCTTAAGAAATCGCAAATTAACACCAACTTCAAGTTGGTGGTAATTTGAGATTTCATAGATAAATGCCCTTTTTTGCATTTTTCAAAGTGCCATGTGGTGCACATACATGTCATCAAGGCATGTATGTGTGCCACATATGCACACATGCATATTTTATTTCATGTGTGCAATAGGGTGTCTTTTTCGCACCCTACACCCTTGAAATTGCATTCGCAATTTGCGAGTACTTATTGGGTACTCGCAAATTGCGAATGTCTTCCCATTCAGTCCAATGGGCGAAGGCCCATAGGAATGAATGAGAAGGTATTGCTAAATTTGGAATTGCAATTTGCGATTCGCAATTAAGAAATATCTAGGAATCAAAATTATTATTGCGAAACCTATATACATTGTATTTTGCCAGTCCTTAATAGCGAATCGGTAAAATTCGCGATTAAGGACTCGCAAACTGCAATGATGATACATCTGCCCCTTAATCTTTAAAGTTGGTGTTGTGGGGATGCGGGTTGCTAGGGAAATCGAGTCCTGAGAGAGACATACAAGACCTCCTTCATTCTAAACCAAGGTACGGAGCTGATTAGACCCATAGAGAATTCTTGGATAGATCCTTGGCAGAGAAATACTAAAGACACAAAAAATGGCTGCCCCCCATGTTTAATGAATAGGCTCAATAAGAGTCCTTGATTAACAACCTAGGTAGATTGTTAATCAAGGACTCTTATTGAGCCTATTCATTAAACATGGGGGGCAGCCATTTTTTGTGTCTTTAAAGTCTTGAATTTTCCCCTGCCTGACTGCCCCATATTATTGAGTACAGGGGGGCCCTTTTCCATATTAGCCAGAGAAATATTAAACTTAGGCTACTCCTCACTTACTTCTTCCCTTGTACTAGACTTAGGTTAGGTACACCGGGGTAGGCGTATTTTAGAAGCACCAGATGAGTACTTTTAGTCATTATTTTATTACTGTATGTATTTTATACGTTTTAGGCAAATTATGGCTTAGAAACCATATCATGCTTTTACAGTACTACTTTATAATACTTTTCGTATTATATGCCCTGTACTTTATAACCAGTATTACGATTGTAGCAGTACATTTCTTATGCTTGAGAAAGAAGACTGTTCAATAAATTCTTTTTATTGAAAACGCCCGTCTCTCTATTTTCTCAGCACCTCTGGTGAAACGAAGCATGCACGATTGACTGAGTAAAATAGCTATCTATTTCTCCTCGACTTTAGAGATTGATTTCTTATTCTTAGGAAACAAAGTTGTCATGTTTATGCGGTTGTCAGAAACAAATCCCTTCTTGTAATTTCGAGAAAGTTTCTAGTGACCTTTGAGCTAGCTGGCACTCACAATTAAGTTTAATATATACGATAGAGATCTATTCGACCTCAGTCCTACGTCTAAACTATAGCATATGTTATTCCAATGCGCAGAGCCTATTGGGAATATAGGAACTACACACATTTGTAGGTGGTTGGAGGAAGTGATTCCTTTTTTGGCCATCTTTTCTATGTTGTGCCATCTGACATTGTGTCAATACATTTCCGTCTGCGGGGCGGGGAGTCCTACTATGTCGGATTTGTCTGCTCAGGCGCTGAGGTTGTGGGTCCAGCCTGCTTGTTCTTCCTGCTCTAGAGTGTTGAGGGGTGTTCAGGTGGGTCTCCTTGCATCTGCCCCACCCATGTCGTGCTGTAAAATTCGGGACTGGTCAGCCTTTCGGCTTGGTTGTGGGGTATGTGCCAACCAGAATGTGGTGCTTCAGTTGTCTGCATCTGGTCCTTTGTTGCTGGGCTGTTCTGCTGGTGTGGTCTTTGTTTGCGCTTTCCTTACTCCGGAAGGTGGGCTGGGTGGCAGCACGGTTATGCCGGGTGTTTCCCACAATGTATTCTTTTACCTTGCCGGTGTCTGTGTTCCTGGGTGGTCATGATGTCTTTTGTTTGCCCTGTGGAACTGTTGTTTGTAATTCCCCTAGTTCCATTGCTTCCCAGTGGGTTGCAGGTGATTGGATTGGCCTTGGCCTTTGTGCTTCTGGTGGTTCAGGGATGGCGGAAGCTGCTGTGGTCTCCCCTCTTGTTAGTCTTGGCGGTCCAGCCCCATTGGGTGCTTCCTTGTCATCTGTGCCTGCTACTGGGTCCGCGGCTCCCGGTCATCATATTACAGTCATTGTGCCTTCAGGCCTCGTTGTTGGGCGTTGGCCCGGATAACTGGTTGGTGTTCTGAGATGCGGCTGGTTTGTTTCAGCTGTCCCACCGTTCTTCTGCCTTGCGTGGTGCGGTCAGATGGGTTTCGTTGTTTACAATATTAAACCCATGCGAGTGCTGGATTTCTTTGGTCTGCTGGTTTTAGGTTGAGGTTGGCCTTTTCCTCTCTTTGGGCTTTTGGGGGCCTTTGGGTGTCCTTGTGTTGGTTCTCTAGTGCCCCTTGTATCCCATTTTTTGGTCTCTTTTGGGCAACTCACCCAGAGCTTATGGTGGCGGCACCTCCTTGGTTTTTGCCATTGGGGGTTATGTGTTTTGTAAGGGGAATGGTTTGGTCCTCTGGAGTCCTTTTGCCTGTTGTTTCTGGCACTTGAAGTGGTCTCTTCTGGTGGTCAAGACCCTTTTTTACGTTTTTGAATGCTGTGTTGGTGTTGCTTCTCCCTCCACTTTTGTTACAGGTGTTGCCTCTTGTTTCCACGGGTGTAAAGTGGTTGTGCTACCTCTGTTTTTTGTCTTGATCCTCTCTTTGGGGTCAGGGATTTGTTCCATCTATTGGGTGTGTTTATGGGTGTTGTTTTGTGGAACCAGACTGGGCCATTTTGGTTGGTAGTTGTTTTCTTTGTGCCTATTGGCCCAGTGGCATTTGGGTTGATTCCCACAGACTGGATTATGCCTCTTCTGTTGGACCTCTGCCACATTGTGGTCTGATGTGGGGAAGGTCTGCTGGTTCTGTGGCTGCTTCTTGTCCTGCATTCATGGGGGTTGTCCATGGTTGGTGTCTGTGTTGTAGCCCTGTGGGTGTCTTCTCCTACCTTATGGTCCTCTTTCGGTTGGAGGTTGGTGGGATTACTTCTATGTCGTTTGCTGCTTCTGTACTACATTCTGCTTTGGTGTAGTGTGTATGTGTGGGAACATTTTGTATTGTTTTGGATTGGACCGTGTTCTGAAGTTTCTTCCACTGGTTTCTGTTTTCACTGCATTCTTGATAAAGCTGATTCTTGCTTTGGTATCTGCTCATTGTGTAATTACTGTGGCGAGGAAGATAGATGAGGAGGTAATGCCCTGGTTACTTACTGGTAATCTTCATTACTCCTTGTCCTAGTCTTCCTCACCACAATATAGTTTCCCATCCCTCCCTACCCTGTTGAGTATGGCTTCATGATTGTTGTTGTGGCTTTGGAGACAGGGTGTGCTGTGGTGGCATTCCTCTCTATAGAAGAAAGAGGAGGTTGACCATATTAGAGGGATGGGATGCTAGTATGCTAACTTTTAACTTGGGAGTTTCTGTGGGAGGCTAAAGCTCATTGTGTTATTACTGTGGCGAGGAAGACTAGAACTCGGAGTAATGAAGATTACCAGTAAGTAACCAGGGCATTAACTGACAACCTTTATGGCTACACAGTGTTACGTCCATCTCAGTGGTTCATATTAATGAGAATACCAGCTTTCCATTAGAGGACTTTCAGTCATCTAATCAGTGCACTGTGGGGTTTACAGACACATTTTGCTTTACTTGCGTAAATGCATTTGACATCAGGTGGTGTCTCAGTTTCAAATGGGGCAAACAAGTGGCGCTATGTTTTTGCTTGCAGCTCTTACAAAATGCAGAACTACAGATCCCATGGTGCAAAATGCTGTCAGCTGAAAAGCTAGGACTGGAAACAGATCCGCTCGCCCTAACTGTATGTTTTGCTTTCACTGTTTGCATGCAGAATATTATGTTAGGGGTAGTAAGCTCTATTAAATACAAGCAAAAAGGTATGTTCTTTTTTTCAAGAAGGTATGTTCTTTTTTTGTAACCAGGTATGTTCTTTATTGTAACCAGTTATTGTCTTTATGTATGTTGGCTGGCTTTGTACTATTTGTTTTTTAATGAGGGGATTGCCCTTCTTTCTCAGCAAACTAATATACTGAGGATCTCTCTGAGCAGGAGGTGCTTATCAGTTTCCTACACATGTGGGAGGTAAGCAGCTGCCAGTTATCGCTTCTTGCACCAAGTACTTTTGAACTTTTTTAGCCACAGAAGTGGCCAAAGTGGAAGAGGTTTGTATGTAATCTATACCAATGCAAAAAGAGCAAGGTTATGATGTTTATATTTTCAAAGTCGCTGCATCATTTCACCAGTGTGGAAACCAATTGGTTCGTATGAGGGGTGCCTTACAGCTGCCAAGCAGTGCAGGATATGGAAAACATTGACTCGCAAATCCCACAAATTAGGGGTCATGGAATGGCAACAAAAATGAGGTTGAGTCATGAGGCGCGCAGTCCGGTCAACGCATACATTAAAACAGTTGTGACAAAGACCTTGGTCACTATGTCAAACGCCATAGTTAATCTGAGTCGGCTCAGTGGACTCAATCGGGCTCAATTTTAAAATATCATATGGGATTAAGGTACATGCGGGAGAGACCGTTGTATACATGCCAATTTCCAAGTTATTAGAGGGGTAATATAACTAGTGATTAACAGTTGTAACGCAACTTATAGCATAGGGTTAGCGTGTCCGTTGCAAAGTTTAAAGTAGCATGCAGAGCATAGATTTGTATTTTATGTAGCTTTTTCAATGGGTTTCTGCTTTTATTGCAGAGATCCTTGTGTTACCCGCAGGTTGCAGATTCCAGTCCTTGGAATATAACTAAATAATGTGTGGATTACTATCAAATAGCTGCATGTGAACAGCAGGCCATAAGGTTAGAGCCTTAATGTGTTTTTTTCTCAATTTGTGGTAATTCTAAGGTTGCTAAATAGCGTTCCTTCGAGTAGGACTAAAGGGCGTTATCAATGTAATTAATCAAATAGAGCTTTGACATTGTTAAAGTACATGCATATCTCTTAGAGAAAACTTTAAAAACGTAAAACCGACCTCCAGTTCAGTTTGTCATAAGCACATGTGAAATGACAATTTCTCTTTGATTACTTTGTGGCGTTGGCTTGCTCAATCCAGCTCCCAGTCAGCTTGATACTCTAACAGAAGGATGGTGATGGCCCTCTGAGTGAGGCATTGGAACTCCTCTGCAACTCTGAAATTCCTTCACCACCTGCAGATTTAGTGCTGATAGAGGCAACCCTCCCCACGCATGGTGAACATAGCATGCAATGCAATAAATAATCACACAAAAACAGGTTTGTTGGAAAACAGTTTGCTGCAGGTTTATTTCATACAAGAAGTATGCCAATATGGTGGGTTAACTTACAGGTGTTCCAAGGGCAGGCAGCTGTGACTGACCTAAACTACCCTGCCTGCCTGATGAGCCAAACTGCACTGTAGCAAACCCAATCGGTGCTACCATTTATGAGGGGATTATCTCCCTTAAATACTGTGGACCACCAGTCCATGACTTTACTCACACCTTTTTAGGGACGGAGCATTTCAAGGCAAGCCCCAGGTTGCTCAGGCTTACAACGGCACAAAGGACCAGCGGGGCACCAACGTTTTAATCCAGGGTCCTGCCGTAAAGACTCCTGGGGTTTAGCATAGGGCATCCCTCTTTTGGTCCTGAAGAGGGTACCCCTATGTACCAAAAACACTCCGGATCACCCTGTAAAAATACCTGCTAAAATTAACAAGTTAACATGTTCTCTACCTGGCTGCACCCTCAGCCAACACTCTGGGTATGTGGTAGGAAAGGAGATTGCGTGACCAGGAGGAAAACAGAGGAAAGCCAGTGGGCAGTGGTGGGAATAAGCACCTTGCCCTGACCGTCAGAGCGCTGGAAGTGACAAGGCATCGGCACCGGACTTTGGGGGACTCCCCAGAGGTCCCCACGACTAAAGCGTGGTGATGTGCCTTAATGCCGCACTAAGGTGGCCACCTTTTTATGTGGGCAGCTCAGTTTCTTTGAAGGCAAAACAACCAAGCGTGGGCACTTTGGAATGTGCCCCGGTATCAACAAAAACATTACAAAAGAGAGGCGGCAACATGGCTTAATATGTAATATACCTTACGGCGACTTTATTCGCCTATGTCGTATCTGTAGTCTTGAGTCTGATCTGAAACAGTGCCAATCAGAGGCCCTTGATCGCTTCGTGGCACGTGGGTATAAGCAACATGATTTACAAATAGCCCTGGACAAGGCTAATTCCCAACCACATGAGTTCTACCCAAAAACCAAAAGTGAACGCATTCATGATATGGCAGTACAGCCTTTATCTGATGATGAGAATAAATACTGAGACACAGCCAATCAGACTAATAACTACATTTAGCAAGCAGGAAAAGCAAATCCGTAAGATTATATACGCACATTGGCCAAAAGTTGAGAGTCACGGAGAAGCCCATGTCCCCTGCAACTCCATCCAGCTCACCAGCCAGCACCCATTCTAGTCCTGTCAGGAGTCGGCTCTAATACTTTGCTCCCACGCAGGGAGCATTTGTTTTTTAGAAAAAGCGGGACCTTTATTTATTTTAATTTGTTTACACTTTGCACAGATTCTCCACAAATTCACTGTAAAATGTAAAGAAAAATATTTTTGGGCCCGGGGGTGCCATTTTGAGGTCGTCCCCATCACATACAACCAGGCCTAAAAGGGTAGGGTATCCCTGCCCCCATACTTTTTTATTTATTTTCTTATTTTCAGGGCTGAGTGACCAAGCCCTAAAGCGGCTGCCACCCCATCTTTGTTGATGTAGTGGTAGCCAATCAGACCTTACCTTTATATCTGTTGGCTCTGTGGTGTGAAATATACCTGCATTTTGAACCTTAAGTTCTCAAACTACTGATCAAATTTAAACCAAATCACAAAAAGCACATGATCTTGCTTTTTTGGCACATTTAGTGTAATTTTGCTCAGCCGTTTTGGTTTTGCAAAATAACTGCTCAATTGTCCGAAAGTTGGAGGAAACTCGTTTTGGGAAGCTTCACCCTTACAGCCCCTCTCCTGCTTACTTGACTGATCACCCTGCAACTTTCCAGAAATAAGTTGAGGTGGAAAAGACTTTTTTTTTTATTTATATCAAGATTTGTCATGCGGCGCCAAAGTTAATAGCAAACCAAAAAATAATTTTTGGTGGAAATGAGGTCCTAACTAGTGAGTATGGGCGCAAAATCCGTTCCACTCGCGGAATTTGCCAATTTTCGGCCATTTTGCGATCTGCCAATCGCGCGAAATTGCTGAAATATTCGCAAATTCGCTCGCGGGCGGATTTTTGCACACGCCCGAGTTGAAGCTCAAATAATCAGCCCAAACAACTAGTGAGCATGGTCTAGGCTAGGCACGTGTGCTTCCTCCCTATTATCTACCGCCTACAATTAGATGTAATCCTTGATGGAGGTCTTTGCATCCACGAGTTTCTTGAGCTCAATCCCCGTGTACTTCCTGTGACCAGAAGGCTGCTTTCTTCTCATCTGCTGCTCTGATCGGTCGCTGACCCTTTCTAAACAAGAGGCATGTGAACTCGCATAGAAGCCCAGCCACACACACACACTAGGGTATGCAACGTCTTCCTGCCCTTTCCTCACTGTGATGGACAGCTCACTCGAGGGATCTCGGCGCCTTTTGGCACGGTGGCAAAGTTACAGACACACGTGGTCACTGGAGACAAGTAGGAAGCACTTACAGATTTAAGCAGGTGCCCGAGTTGAAGCTCAAATTCAGTCGTGCATTATAATCAGCCCAAACAACTAGTGAGCACGGTCCAGGTGTGCTTCCTCCCCATATCTATCGCCTACAATTAGATGTAATCCTTGATGGAGGTCTTTGCATCCACGAGTATCTCGAGCGCAATCCCCGTGTACTTCCTGTGACCAGGAGGCTGCTTTCTTCTCATCTGCTGCTCTGATCGGTCGCTGACCCTTTATAAACAAGAGGCATGTGAACTCACATAGAAGCCCCGCCACACACACACACTAGGGTATGCAACGTCTTCCCGCCCTTTCCTCACTATGATGGACAGCTCACTTGAGGGACCTTGGCGCCTTTCGGCGCGGTGGCAAAGTTACAGACACACGTGGTCACTGGAGACAAGTAGGCAGCACATACAGATATAGGCAGGTGCCCGAGTTGATGCTCAAATTCAGTCACGCATTATAATCAGCCAAAACAACTAGTGAGCACGGTCCAGGTGTGCTTCCTCCCCATATCTACCTCCTACAATTAGATGTAATCCTTGATGGAGGTCTTTGCATCCACGAGTATCTCAAGCGCAATCCCTGTGTACTTCCTGTGACCATGAGGCTGCTTTCTTCTCATCTGCTGCTCTGATCGGTCGCTGACCCTTTATAAACAAGAAGCATTTGAACTCGCATAGAAGCCCCGCCACACACACACACTAGGGTATGCAATGTCTTCCCGCCCTTTCCTCACTATGATGGCCAGCTCACTCGAGGGACCTCGGCGCCTTTCGGCGCAGTGGCAAAGTTACAGACACACGTGGTCACTGGAGACAAGTAGGAAGCACTTACAGATTTAAGCAGGTGCCCGAGTTGAAGCTCAAATTCAGTCGTGCATTATAATCAGCCCAAACAACTAGTGAGCACGGTCCAGGTGTGCTTCCTCCCCATATCTACCGCCTACAGTTAGATGTAATCCTTGATGGAGGCCTTTGCATCCACGGGTTTTATCGAGCGCAATATCCCTGTGCTTCCTGTGACCAGGAGGCTGCTTTCTTCTCATCTGCTGCTCTGATCGGTCGCTGACCCTTTATAAACAAGAGGCATGTGAACTCGCATAGAAGCCCCGCCAGTTTGGCCCCGCCACACACACACTAGGGTACGCAACGTCTTCCCGCCCTTTCCTCACTATGATGGACAGCTCACTCGAGGGACCTCGGCGCTTTTCGGCGCGGTGGAAAAGTTACAGACACACGTGTCACATTATTTGTGCAAATGGCAAAAAAATCCGCGAGTTTGCAGGAAAATTCAGTGGTTGAGTCAGAGACAGAAGCTAATGGCACCAGTGGAACTATGTCGACACAAAGAATCAGAAGAAGGTAGTAACCGAAACGCGTCATGCAATGTGTTGAATAAATGGAGCTCAAACGTACCTTTATGCCGCCGCCTCTACTTCCCAGGAAGGAGACGCTTCGGAATATATATCTATGTGTGTATATCTATATCTATCTGTTGTGGGTTTAGACAGATCAAGTCGCCCCGAGGTTCTGTACCCTGGCAGTTAGTTTTACCTGTTCTGGCTGGACCTGCGCTTCAGTAGGCCTGGGCGCATGTCAATGGCCCGGTGGTCAGCAGAAGTTTGGAGGCTGTGGGCAAGGCACCAAGCATCCTGATTAGTAAGTTTACCCGAGGTAGCAGGTCTAGGATGCTTCTGGGCTTTGGTGATTGAATCGCTGTTCTACTTCTACAAGTTGCAACCTGCTATCATTCACTGTTGCACGCTGCTCCAGGGTAACTGCCTTCTCTTCACCATGCCACCGTTTTGCCTAGAAGGGTTGGCCACGAACTGCGTGTTGGAAGGTAGGATCTGACTGCATAGTTACCCCCATGTTTTGCCTGGTGTTTTGTTGGTTTTTGACTAGTCTGACTGGGATCCTGCTAATCAGGACCCCAGTCTATCTACTTTCTCCTTTAAAATTGTTAAGCATGTACTTTGGTACACTCCAGATTGGATACTGAGGTACCCTCATAAGTCCCAAGTATATGGTACACAGGTACCCCAGATGCCTCCCATGGGCTGAAGCATGTATTATGCCACCCATGAGAGGCCATGCACAATGGAACTACAGGTCTGCTACTGCAACCTGTGTAAGCTGGTGCTTGCATCACTTACTTTAGATATAGGTTCACTATATCTATAGGTCACTACACTTAAAACTTATACGTCCCTCCTATAGCAGGCCTTATCAATCCTGAAGGTACGGTGCTGGGTTTTACATGAGACGGTGTCCCTGCATGAGCAGAGCCCCTCTGCAGCCTTCGGAGACCATTCTCCCGGGTTGTCTGTGACCCAACCAGACACATAGGTAGAGGTGTATTATAACCTCGCGGTAAATGCTATCTCGAAAACGGCTAAAACAACACATGTCCTGTTTGTTATCAAACACCTTGGAATCATACTTCGACACCGGTAACCGGTGTGGGAGGTATGATTCCACCCTTCAGAAGCAAGCTTTGTTGGGTCACTGGACTATCCCGTACCAGCCTTATCGACCCTGTCTGCACAAAATGGATGCTGCTGACCAGAGAAACATTTCTGCCTTTCTGCTGCTGGGCCAAAGTTCGAGCAGAGGAAGGCAGCACAATAGGCATCCTGTCACAGGGAGGTGTGACCACCTCCCAGACAGGATTTAGTGAATTGGGGCTGAGTGGGTGCACTCTGAGAGTGCCTGAAAGTCTGCACCTGGGGCACATGTGGTGTCCCTGTGCATAGTCCAGCTCATACCAATTCTGGGAGACATTGGCTCCTGCTCTGGCACGTAACTGGACAAAGGGCATGGGAGTAACCTCCCCTCTGTCCTGCCCCTCTCCTAAGAGGGTCCCCTGAATCTGTCCAGCCATCTCATGTGGTTAAAAAGGGCTTACCTGACTGTAGGACTTTATATTTTATGTGGACAAGATTCTACAAGAAGAAATCACTGACCTTCAACCGTTTGAACTTCGCTGGACCTTGACTGGTCTCGACTTCATTTCCCTCTCCGTCCAAAGCTTTGTCTGTGCCCTTGCTATATACAGGCTCTGTGCAGGACCTGTGGTGCACTAAGGACAACTGAAGAATCTCCTGTGGGGCGAAGGAGTCACTCCCTTGCATTCACAAGCACCACAAATACAAGCGCCCAGTCTGCTGCTGCCAAGCTCCTCCAGACTCTGAAGACTCCAGAAACACAGGTGGTGGGTTTCAAAGGTCCCTGAGGTTGATCTGCCCTCTCAGCAAGTTTGAGGCCAGTATCCCTCGTGGGGACAGCATAACCCGAACCCCTATGCACCGCGTCTATTTGCAAGTGCATATTCTTGTTGGCAATTGCCGATCTTGTGCATTGGACTTCGTGTAGTCCTGACCCCAAGCAATATTTCCACCAAAGAACTCTGGCCTCCTCGCACCAAGTGCACCATGGGCTGGTACTTTGTGATCTTGCTCGAGGTCCCCTTGCGACTCATTCGGCCTGTGGGTCCTCCCGAGGGTCATCTTGATTTATCTTGGGGTTTCCTGGTTGCAACAGATGTGCCCTGACTCTCCATTGCTTGGAGAGTCCCCAGGACCTTGCTGGTCCTCACCGTAACCTGCTTGACCTTGCTGCATGTGTTGCTTTTGCCAAGGTTTGTTGGTGCTCCAGCCGGACGCTGACCCCTCAGTACTTGACATCCTTCTTGGGGCAGCTCACATATGGCTCCTGGTCATCGTTGACATCTCCTGGTCCTCGTGGCTGCAGTCAAGCATCCCTTCTTTGCACATGAAGCACCCGACATCGGTGGGCATTCGTCTCCTGAGCCCATGGTCACTCTGAAGTGACCCAGCCTCTGTCCACTCTGCTTTCAGGACTCTTTCTTCAAGAATCCACTCTTGTATTCCACAGGGACCCTTTTCACCTTCACTGCATCAGCACTTCTTCAAAGCCTTCCATAGAGAACCATGGCGGTTTCCGACACCACTTCAACCCCATGCGCCCGGCTCCTCTGGGATAGGCAACTCTGGTACTTCAGTATCCACGGGTAGGGTGGCTCTCCAAACTCTTAAGTTCTGAAGGGTTTCCTCATAGTCATCCTAGAAGTGTCCTTAAACTGAAAAATTGCAACTGCGACTTCCCCTTAGAATTATACAGAGCCCGCGGTCGTGTTAGCACACTGCACCCTTCCTCCGTGGAGTCCCAAGCTACTCACCTTGGGTGGTTCTTTTGGGTCCCAATGATTCTACGTGCTCCAGACCTTGTCTTGACCCGAGTCATTGTTGTTATACCACTATTTTAGTATATGGTTTGGTCTGTCCCTGGAACCCACTGTATATTGTGCTACTTAAAACTGTTCTATTGACTTTGTATTGTGTGCTTTGTTTTCGTTCCTTGGGTAGAGGATACTAGAGAGTATTATATTAATAAATGCATTTTTTATATAACTACTGTGTGGTTCTCTTTTCATTTAATCAATTCAAGATGCGATATTCTGTTAAAACAAGCTGCTTTACATTCCTTCAAGATTAAGCCTGAAGGCTGCTCTCCACAGCTACCACTGGGATAGCTTTCTAAAGGTTATCTTTGACCTCATACATCATACGGGTCGTTTGGACTGGTGCAAGGGTCCTACTTTAATTAGTGGGCGGCATAAACCAAGCCAAGGTCTCACACTTCGCACACAGGGTCAAGGTGCCCCTAGGTCACAACACTGTACAATGTGACAGCCTCCTTCTTGTAACATGGGTGTACCATCTCAACAGCCCTTGATCTTCACCGTGTCCCCACCTGACATACAGGGGTTGCAAACAGCAGCACCTGGACTGATGGGCCAAGCAGTGCAACAGTCCTCAGTCTTCCCTACAGCCCTCACCTGGCATACGGAGACAAGCAGATCTTAGCCTGCTGTGACCAAGACTTGGGACTGAGCTTCTCCATGGTGCTATGCAGCTCCAGTTTGACAATTTAAGGAGGCTCATGCTCCTCTGTTTTTATAATCCCTTTCCAGACTCAGATGTGATTTAGTGACTTAGGGCCACATGTATCAAGGGCTTTCCCATTCACAAATGGGTCGATTCGCAGAATCGGCCCGTTTGCGAACGGGAAAAAGCCTTTTGGGATGTATCATCCCAAAAGGACATCGCAAAATAAGGAATCGCAAAATTTGCGATTCCCTATTTTGCAAATGCATTTAAGGAATCGCAAATTGCGATTTCTTAAATGCAATTCTGAAAGCACCCAAAATTTGCGATTTGGCCTTAAGAAATCGCAAATTAACACCAACTTCAAGTTGGTGGTAATTTGAGATTTCATAGATAAATGCCCTTTTTTGCATTTTTCAAAGTGCCATGTGGTGCACATACATGTCATTAAGGCATGTATGTGTGCCACATATGCACACATGCATATTTTATTTCATGTGTGCAATAGGGTGTCTTTTTCGCACCCTACACCCTTGAAATTGCATTCGCAATTTGCGAGTACTTATTGGGTACTCGCAAATTGCGAATGTCTTCCCATTCAGTCCAATGGGCGAAGGCCCATAGGAATGAATGAGAAGGTATTGCTAAATTTGGAATTGCAATTTGCGATTCGCAATTAAGAAATATCTAGGAATCAAAATTATTATTGCGAAACCTATATACATTGTATTTTGCCAGTCCTTAATAGCGAATCGGTAACATTCGCGATTAAGGACTCGCAAACTGCAATGATGATACATCTGCCCCTTAATCTTTAAAGTTGGTGTTGTGGGGATGCCCATTGATTTGTCCTGTCTTTTGTCTAGAAACCAGACTGTCACAGCAGGAGTGACTGCTTTCTTGATAGTCTCACTCACAGGCCGTGAGAATGTTTAGAGGATTACACTTGGATGTCAGCCTCACTGATATATGCCCATCAAAAAATTACAAACCTTCCCACCCTACTCTACTCTCTTCCCTTATCAACCTCTTCTCCTTCCTTAAATGTTTCAATGTCTCACTGATCTTTGGTCATTCCAGAATCGAGGAGCCTCTTTGAAGTGCACAGGAACACCTCAGTCTTCCTTCCTCAAGCGTGAGTCTAGCCCAGCTATTACGACTGTAGAAATTCACAAATCTGTCTCAGTGGCGGGGGGGCTCCTATTGCCTACCTCAAGACCCTGGGCTTCCTATATGGTTCACCCTACTGATCGTTGCTGAAATATACAGTCCCCATCGCTCTCATACTACTTAACTCTGTGTTAAAGGCAGTAGCCCTTTACCACTTGTGAAGGTAGCACTTGGGTCCACGTTCAACAAGACCGCAATTCATGAAACGCATCACTATAAATCAGTACCAGGAATTCAGATATCTTTGTAGGTCATGCACTCGGGGCAGAGGTGCACTTTTGCCACCATGCAAGGAACCTTTCCAGTCCAACACACTTCATATCATCTTCCCAGCCACAATCACCAATTCCCTGGACTCATTGACAAGGTCAACACCCGAATGGACGCACAGTACGCTAACACCTACTACTTGGGGCATTTAATAGCCCATGGAACATCATTAAAAAAAACTTACTGATAAGTTAAGAGAAGTATTGTTGCGACTCAACTCCTCTCCCTACCCAATCAAGAAAACTCCCTCAGTAAAATAATTTTGCTACCATACTCCATCTTACTGAATGACTCACTAAAGCTAGTTTGGTGAGATTGCCTATCAGTTCCCTTCATCGTCCGCAAGTAGAAACCCAAAGAAAGATACAAAGAAAGCCCCAAGAAGACTAAAGCACATTCAAATTCAGAAACTGGCAGATGAACTTAGGAACATTGCCTACTGCAGCAAAATGCCAAAATCCCCTCATCCAATTGCTAACCTCTTCCCTCCCCTCTCGCAAACTAAAACTTAATTTGTGTTCCTTTGCTGGAACAACTGTCTCTTTACTTAGGTGGTTTGAATCACTACACCCTCTAGGGTTTCCATCACACTAGTGATTTGTACTTTGTATTTTGTACCAAATCGCTGGGCTTTCTCATGGACCAACATCTCAACCTAACATGCCGCATTGGCATGATCCTTCTCTTTTTAGCTCAACTTCTTGGAATACTAAAACTGTACATTCCTCACTTAAACTGCATAGCAGCTGTTCAGACCCTACCATGAGCCATTTGGATGGAGGAAATGCAATCTTGACAGGAAATCCAAATCCACTCTGGCACATCTATAATAGTATTACACGCAGTTGCTCTCCTAGTCACGGGAGCCAGAAAATACAACCACATCACCGCTATTCTAAGACACCTCTACTGGCTCTCTTGAAAGCATCAGTTAACTGCTAGATTGATAGCTTAACCAATAAAGAATTCTATACCAGCCAACGGCCCTACCCAAGTGGGAAACTTCAACTCGCCAGAAGCCTCAAATACTTGGAACAATAGCAGACTAATCCTGTAACTCAATGTTTTCGAAAAGCAAAAACATCCAAACTAACTTTTTTTGCCTGCACAGCCCCTAGACTTTGGAAATCTATCTCTGATCATATGAGAGTGAATCGGAACCTTCTGTTCTTCCGCATGGGTCCAAAAACCGACTACTTCAAAATGTATCAGTCTAATAGCATTCCCATTGCCTCTTTTCCATCCGCAATCTAAGTTCTATGTATCATTTCCTAGTTCTAAGTAAAGAATTCCCTCCACTCAAGTGGCTAGGTCCATGCTACATAAGCACTACTAATACATTCATAAAATACTAAACTTTTCTGCAGAAGTATTGTCAATGGTTTTGTTATGCCTTACTGGCTGTATTTGTGAGTATATACCTACGTTTTCTTTGTACACATCCAAGGAGCTTAATTTTCACAAATAGTTAGCATTTCAAGTCTTTAGTCTAATTGCGTAGTTGAAAACTCACTTTTATGCCGTAACACCTAAAGTTTGAGTCTGGCCTAGTTGGAGCCATGCTTTCTGGTGAAGTTATTAAATTCAAGTAAAATTTCAGCAAAATGCTCTTCAGTATGTAACCAAGTATTTAACCACTCAGATGCTCATTTGGGGTTTAAAATCAAACAGATCAGTTATCGGTAAACTTGCACATGCCCAGTAGAGAAATCTGCTTGAGGGAGAAGGCTGAATCTTCCTTGTTGCTAAGAACTTTCCCCATTGCGGTGGAGGAGAAAAGTCTATATAAGTTGTAAAGGACTCCCACATTGGCAGGAAATGTATTTTTATCAAAATAAGTCTTTTTTTTACCTTAACATTCACCCATGCTGCTCTCCACGCATATTACATTCCCTTGACCAGTCTGCCCTAAAGTTGACAAAGATAGCAGAGTGCCCCAAAATGTTTTATGTAACATCTTATGTACATTTACTTCAAGACAACTTCTTATATGGGACACCAAAAGCTAGCTTGGTAATATGTTTCTTGGTTGTATTCTAAGTCTGAAGCACTGCATAAATAGACTGATCACTAGCTTTTTTTCCTTTTACCAACAGAGACTCTAGAGTCTGGAGACCCACAGAAACCACATAAGGTGGCACAACTTTCACCTTCATCCATTGCTAGCACCATGGCAGCATGAAATGGGTTTGAGGATCTCAAGGAAGCAATTTGTTTGGAATATATCAGGGATCCATCCAGTGACAATAGATTGTAGACACAACTTCTGCCGTTCCTGCATCACTCACTGCTGGGCAGGAAGAGATGAAAATTTACCTTGCCCTAGTGCAGACATATATCTCAAGGCAACAGCTGCTCTCCAACTGGCAACTTAGAGGCATTGTTGAACTGCTACAACAACAGGAGGAGAATATGTGTATTAAACATAACCTGCCACTGTAGTTGTTCTGTGAGAAGGATCCGGAATTGATTTGTTTGGTGTGTCGGGAGTCCAAGGGCCATAAAACACACTGTGTGAGTCCAATAAAGGAGGCTGCCCGAAATTGCAGGGTATGTTCTTGGGCTCATGTGTCCAACACAAGACGTTGCAGAAGATTACAAATCACGTTTCTGGGAAATGGGTTTGACGTTCATCTGGTCGATTGGGAATACCTTGTTTTGAAACTCATTGAAAAACAGAGCATTCATTTTGTTTTCACAAACTATTGTTGATTGTTGTCCCCACGGTTCTCTGCAGTTTAGGGGCGCTCAGGGGTATTCATAGTACATGTGGCCAGTGTTCACTGGGTTCTCACTGTCGGGTACTACTGAACGTTTCTGGTTCTCGGAGACTAAGCAACTTTACATTCACTTTGCACTTGTAAGTAGTATAGCACAGTGCGCTCCGAAGACATTCGTAAGCTGTTGCTTGGAATGAAGTCAGGATCTCCGCACGATCCCTGCCCTGCATCAGTGGCTAAGTTGGCGGCCTCTCCAATTGCTGACACTCTGGCCAACCTTTTCAATTTGATGTTTGAGATGGCTGACTTTCCTAGAGAGTGGAAGCGGGCATCGATCTCCCCATTGCTTAAAAAGCCCTCATTGGATATTACTGATCCCAACAGCTATAGACCCATTGCCAGACTGCCGCTTCCAGCCAACTTATTGAGAAGGCCATGAACTTCCAGTTGTGTGCATTTCTGCGCAACTCGCAGGGGCTAGACCTAGCTCAGCATGGGTTTAGGGAAGGACACAGCACCGAGACCGCCCTGATCAAGTTCACAGAGGAGGTTAGGAAGGCACTGGACGAAGGGGGTCAGGCAGTGTTGGTCCTTCTGGATCTGTCTGCGGCCTTCGATACTGTACACCACACTGTTTTGGTGGAGCGGTTAGAGGACTGCGGAGTCAAGGGACGAGCACTGAGTATCCTTAAAGCCTTCCTGAAAGATCGGGTACAAGTGGTGGCGATGGGAGATTTCGAGTCAAGACCTTTCGAACTCCCAGGGGGGGTCCCTCAGGGATCCTCCCTAAGCTCCACTTTATTCAATATCTATGTCTCCTCTCTTGCCCCGGTGATCCGATCCTTTGGGTTCGAGTTAACATTGTATGCTGATGACACTCAGATTTTGGTCTTAGTGCTCCCGGGGAAAGAGTTAGGGGTGGCTGCTAGATTCCAGGACTACATGTTAGCAGTCAGTTCTTGGATGGCAAAGAGTTGCTTACAACTGAACTCTTCCAAGACCGAGGTACGTATCTTCGGGTCCAACACAAATCTCTGGAGCCTGGAAGGTGAAGAATCTAGGAGTGATCATAGACAATCAACTCTCCTTCAAACCTCAAGTTAAGGCTGTCACTTCTTCCATACATTGGACGTTGAAGATCATCAGGAAGGTCCTCCCCTTCTTACCTGTTGGGAGCAGAAAGACAGTGGTGACTGCACTTGTGCTGTCACGCCTCGATTATTGTAACAGCCTTCTCCTTGAGGCTCGACAGGGACTGCTGAACAAACTTCAGGTCCTACAAAATGCGGCTGTCCGCCTTATAGGGGATCTGCCTAAGTTTTCATCGGTCACCCGGGAACTGTAAAAGCTGCACTGACTCCCGGTGCGAAAGCGGATTCTGTTTAAATCCCTGTGTATTGTCTTTAAGGCACTGCATGGTCAGGGCCCAGTATTTCTTCAGGAGCTCTTCCAATGGTATAGACCCGGCAGACAACTGAGGTCGGCCAGTTCAGGAAGTTGCGTTGGGGGGGCAGAAGCTTTGTGAAGGGAGCGGCAAAGGCCTGGAATGCCCTTCCCCTGACCCTTAAACAAAATATGAACCTGTTGACGTTCAGAAAAATCTGAAAACATGGCTTTTCACTCTCTAGGCTTGAAGTTTAGGGAGTTATCAGTTCAGCGCCCCGACACCGGTTGGTAACAGTGCGCTTAAGAAATTATATAAATAAATAAATAAATAAATAGCACATTGGTAGTCCCTCTGCTAGGAGCAAAGACATGTGTGCTGTGCACACATTAGCTCTATTACAGATTTTTTGGGGGTTTGGAGGTGTATCACTTTCTACTTGAGCTGAACCTTTTTTGTCTTTCCTTTGTGTGGTCGCAGTACAGTGCAGCTGGTAGTATGGTGAATGTTCTAATATTTGTTTTCATTGAGGGTCCAACATAGGTGCTAGCCTGTCACATTCACATCCCTCCAGAACTTCAAAACAGTCAATTCGTCAGTACTTACTAAGATACAGTACTATAATGGACTCTATTTAAATTTGCCTGAGTACTTACTAGGCTGCAAACTCTCTGACATACCGCAGCACGACTATTATTAAAGATCCCAAAATATCAGTCGGTGTCAAGATAAATCAGGAAGTTACACTGGCTGTGAATATGCCAGAGAATTACTTTCAAGGCTTTATGTACCATCTACAAAGCATTACACAATCAAGAGCCAACGTTTCTTAAAAACAGCTTCACCTGGTATGTACCAGGTAGAGCACTACGGTCCACAACAGCTGAATGTGCGGTAGACCCCAAGTTTAAAAGATCTTACTGAGGTCGAAGAAGTGTTGTAACTGGAGCAGCAAAGGCTTGGGATTCTCTCCCCTTGCAGATTAGAGCCATGCCCAATCTATTGATGCTTAGGATGACTTTGAAAATATGGCTGTTTAATTCCGAATCAATCGTACTTTCCTTTTTTGTTCCTTCTGGATAATGTCAAAGCTAGCGCCAATACGCCTTTGGGCAATTGTGCACTCTTATAAATACACTACCATTAACATATAACAGCACAGGTCCGACTTGGCCTTGCAATGTGCATTACACTGAGAGGCTGAGCCTGCCATTTGGTGATGAAGCAGGGCAGAGCTATGAGTCCCATGTTCAGACTCCTCTTGTGCAAAAATAACACTAGACACTATTGTTCGGAATACTCATGCTTCAAACTAGTGCTGGGCCAACATGGTCAACTAGATTAGAACAGTCACCATCGTTCTTAACAGTGGCTGTTAAGAACGACGGTGACTGTTCTCTCTTTGTCTCCTGTTTGCAGCTGCTCCTGAATTAAATGGATGCAAATTGAAACCGATCTTGTGGCTTCTTCCATCAGGGCTAAACTTTCGTGTTGGCATGTTAGCGGCTAAAGCCCAGCCGCGGGAGAAAGCCAGCCACTTGAATGCAGACCCGAGATGGCGCCCAAATGGTGCTATCATTGTAATGGGAGACCGTTTTTTCCTGGAGGAGCTGAGTAAGGACAAACGGATACTCAGCGTAACATTTCATCAGCCCACAGGGGTTTAATAACATTTTATTTACTGCCTCAATGACGACCTCACTTGAGATTATTGCCCATGCACTACAAGATCCAGGAGGCCGTTGTTTGCGGCCATGCCCACGGAGGCAGGCTCTTTAAATTTCAGTGCATGCTATATCATCATTGCCAGCAGATGCCATTGAGAAAAGGATAGGATTCCCGAAACCTGTTTGGCTGTTAAGAACGACGGTGACTGTTCTCTCTGTGTCTCCTGTTTGCAGCTGCCCCTGAATGAAATGGATGCAAATTTAAACCGATCTTGTGGCTTCTTCCATCAGGGCTAAACTTTCGTGTTGGGATATATACAGAGGCGCTAAGCAGGTCGCAAAGCAGCCCGGAAATATCCAAAGCTTCACGGGAGTGACGACACGAGGCAAGACGGCGACAAAATGAAGGACAATCTTACGGTATTGAACCTTTCAGACTTTACTTTAACTAAAGATCAAATGGATGTACTGTCGCTGGGTTTGACTTTCTACCCTACCAGAAGTTTTAACTATACCGAAAGTAAAATAGATCTCTTTTTCTTTACTCGAAAACTTAAGCTGAAAAAATGGCACTTCAATAGAATGAAACAAACAAGCCATACAGTGGTAGATCAAGACCCTCTGTTATATATTGGGGATATAGAAATATTGCATACATTGAGAGGGTTGGGGGCAGAAAATTGGGTGGATGATCCACTAGTTACCTTACTGCAGGAGGAAGTAGTAATAGACAGTTCAGGCAGCAGTGGTTTCAAACCAAAATCTATATTTTTACCCCAGTTGTACAACGAATCTATTGAAGTGTTTGAGAAAGGTGTACTTTCAGAATTTAAAAAACTAGCTAAACACAAACCACAGATCATAAGCAATTTAACAAAAAAACAGGAACTGGCGATAAAAGAGTTACAAGAAAACAAATCAGTTGTAATTAAAAAAGCAGACAAAGGGGGGAATGTTGTTATCTGGCGCCGCCAAATGTATCTGGAGGAGCGTAAAAAGCAACTGAATGATGTGGAGAGTTATACCAAAAGCAGTAGACAACTGTACGAAAAAAGTAATGATCTTTATGGAAGGAGATTAGATGATTGGAAAAGAAGCAAGCTTATCACAAATGATGAATATAAATAAATGTATTGTAAATTTCCGAAACTAGCAGCGTTATATCTTCTGCCCAAAATACATAAATGTAAAGAGATTCCAACGGGTCGACCCATTGTTTCTTCAATGGGAAGTATGCTAGAAAGTACTTCTAAATATATCGACCATTTTCTAAGGCCATTTGTCCAAAATGTAACATCTTATGTGAAAGATAGTGGACATTTCCTCAAATTAATTGAGGGCGTTGAATGGGAGAGTGGCATGTTACTACTCACATTAGATGTGAACAGCCTATACACCTGCATACCGCATGAACTAGGCTTAGAGGAATGCAGGTACTATTTAAAAGATAGGCCAATATGTTATTTGAAACATACAGAAATGCTTCTAGAAATGATGACTACTTGTCTGAAAAATAACTTCTTTATCTTTGATCATACGATATAATGCCAGGCCCGGGGGACGGCGAAGGGGACCTGCTTTGCCTCCAGCTACGCGGGTTTATACCTTGGCTGGTGGGAGGAGCAGGTGGCCAATAACATCAGTGCCTTTACCGACCATGTCGTCCTCTGGGCTAGGTATATCGACGATATATTCTGTATCTGGAAAGGGGATCAAAAGGGAGCAGAAGAATTTGTTGATTTATTAAATATCAACAATCTGAATCTGAAATTCACATGTACAATTGATAAAAACTCTATTGAATTTCTAGACACAGTTGTAGAGACTAGTGAGAACCAGTTAAAAAGCAAACTATTTCGCAAAAAAACAGCGGGGAACTGCATTCTACATGCGTCTAGTTGTCACCCGGTGAGTCTTATAAACAGCATCCCTTACGGTGAGCTGTTAAGAGCTCGACGCAACTGCAGCTCAGAAATATCCTTCACAGAAGAAATGAATACTATGAGAAAAAGATTTGAGGCAAGAGGTTATCCTCAAAAGATCATCGATACGGCATGTAATTAGGTAAAACTTATTAAAAGGAAGGATCTGTTGGCTGAAAAGGAAGAAACTAAAAGTGACCTTGAGCCTTTACGGTTCATCACTACCTTCAATCAAGCACAGAACGTTAGGAAATGTCTGAATACATTTTGGAATGTTTTATATTGAAGATTATCCTAGCGTCACCTTTAGAAGGTGTCCAGCTCTGAAGGATGTAATGTGCCACAGCACACTGATAAATGAAAATGAAACTAGAACAAGTATTCAGGGCTTCTATAGATGTGCTTCATGTAAAGCTTGCAGACACAGTACTAACCGCAAACAGATAATACTATCCAAATCATGTAAACCTTTTAGCATCACAAAACATTTGAGTTGTAAATCTGATTTCTATGCCTATGCGCTAATTTGCCCTTGTGAACTTGTATATATTGGAAGTACCATCAACCAAGTAAAGCTACGCATTTTGGAACACATGCGAGCAATAACTAATGAAGACAAACAGTACCCTGTCGCAAGACATTTTAAGGAATGTCACAATAAAGACGCTAGTCTCTTGAAATTTTGTGCCCTGGAGAGAATCCCGGCCTCGGAACGAGGAGGGAATAGAATTCAAGAACTACGTAGGTTGGAATCACGTTTTTTTATTAAATATGAAACTGCACAACCAGGGGGTATGAACAAAGATGAGGAGCTAGCAGTTCATCTCGGCTGAGATGACAGGTAATTACCTGACCGCTGAGAAATGTAATTTTTGTATTACTATGATGTTTGATCGTGTTGCCCCTCGAGAATTAGATGTTTATGACATGGTTTTTAAATAATTTTATACTGATATATATACTTGCTTTATTTTTTATAGGAGACGGCGCTTTTGCTATATTTTGAAAGATGTGCAGATAGAAACCACCTTCAAGGGTGAAATATGAAATGAATTGGAAACCAGATTGGTGGAATATTATTTGCCCACTTGGGCAGAATTGTTCAATCGTAACCTGTGTCGCTTTGCCCACTTGGGAGAGGCTTGTTTGTTGCAAATTGATGTTTATAATTGGATTTCGAATTTAAGACCCATTATAACATTGTGTGAGGAAAAATAAATATTATTTTTCCCCCTTTATCATGAACATGCTGAATTTATGTTGGACACAAAACGAAACACATTGAATGGTATTGTTTCCTTACCTTTCTAAACCCACTTAGAAATGGCGGTCATGCTGTCTAAAGCAATTGTAGCAGCAATGTAGTCCTTATTTTGTATTTGTTATATTTGGTTTGCCTATATCATGTGACCATGGTAAACACGACACTGACCCATGACCAAGAAACCTATGGGTATCGAAACGCGTCGGGAGCTGTTTGCCACATCCCGTATGAAATAAAAATACGCTGAAGAATGAATTGGGGCTCGGTGCAATCTCTCTATGCATGAGAGAGTTGGTGCTGGATTTATATATATATATATTCACAGAAAAAACCATAGGTTATAGACCATATATAGTTAGGAATTAGCATTTACAAAACCTTGAAAATTCACTGAAAAAACCATAGGTTATAGACCATATATAGTTAGGAATTAGCATTTAGAAAACCTTATTTTACTCACACAAAACCATTGAAATTCCATATATAGTTAGTTGCACTAACTATATATCGCGCACCCGCAATCCACTGCTGATGATGTCACATATTACATCATTCATGACATGGTCAGTGACATCACTGATGACATCACTGATGACATCTCAAATGACATCACTGATGACATCACTGATAACAACATCCAGTGATTTTTTGTTTCTATAAAGTTTAAATATGTCTTACATATTGAAGAATGAGTGGATGTGTAAGTGTCTGGACGAAGGATTTAGTAGGTGCATGACTGACTGTATGAGTGAGTGATTAAATGTGTCTCACTGACTGCATGGGTTAGTGACTAAACTGTCTTAATTTGTGCATCATTATGTCTGTTGTTCTGTAAACTGCTGCATGTGTTGATCAGTAGCTATATGAGTAACTATATGGGTTATTGATTGATTGCCCAAGTATTTGTATGGGAGACTGAGTGTGTGTGTGGCTAGCTGGGAGGTGTGTGACTCTGTGCAGATCAATCTGTACTTGTATCAATGATTGTATAAGAAGGTAAGTATGTGTTAGTATATGTTTGAAAATGTAAGGTGCTCTATGTTTAACTGTATAGACAAGAAAATGGAAGTGTCATTGATTCTTTACAGGACTGACTAGGTGTGTGAGTAACTCCATGGTTGAGTGGCAGACTGTGAGTGTCTGTATAGGTGTATGAGTGCATATGATAGTGTTGTAAAGATGAGTGATTGTATGTATGAATGATTGTATGGGTGAATGAGTGAAGGTGTGTGTAGACGTAGCAATCAGTGAGTGCGTATGTAGTAACTAGTATTGGTGTGTCAATGGTTTCAAAAATTATACTCTCTTTTTAACACAGAGGTTATATTAAAATGTGAGGAGATGCATTGTATTGTCACATGAATGATATCATCAGTGATGTGGTCATTGATGTCAAATGAGATGTCATCAGTGATGTCATCAGTGATGTCATTTGAGATGTCATCAGTGATGTCATCAGTGATGTCACTGACCATGTCATGAATGATGTAATATGTGACATCATCAGCAGTGGATTGCGGGTGCGCGATATATAGTTAGTGCAACTAACTATATATGGAATTTCAATGGTTTTGTGTGAGTAAAATAAGGTTTTCTAAATGCTAATTCCTAACTATATATGGTCTATAACCTATGGTTTTTTCAGTGAATTTTCAAGGTTTTGTAAATGCTAATTCCTAACTATATATGGTCTATAACCTATGTTTTTTTCTGTGAATTTCATTGGTTTTTTAACAGCTAATATCTGTAGCTGTAAAATGTATTCTTCTTTAAATCCAAAAATATATTTTATATGTTTATGAATAATTTTTTTTTTAAATATTTTTTTTACTTCGTTCCCGCTTCGCGAATCGGGAAGCTTCCCGTTAGCTGACCTTGATGCCGCGAAATAGACCGCGAGCCGGTAAACGTTTCTTTACCGCAAGTGCCGCGTTAGAAAACAACATCGTGACGCCTCCCGTCCGCATGACGTTTCACGTTGTCGCGTGATACGTCATATGACGTGCTACGTTAGCGAACTGGTACGCGAAGCGAGTCGCAAAGCGCAGGTTTCTGGAAGCAAACCGGGAGGCCCTGCAAAGCGCTTAACGTAAACACAGCAAGTCATGTGACTTGGTAATAACACTTTTCATTGGTTCATTTCACTTTTGGTTTCCTAATGATGTAAGACTAGGTCATATAATCTAAAATGAACACTTTTGATTGGTTGAGAACTCTTGTTTTTCCCAAATGATGAAAATCCCTCCTTCTTTCCTCACACTGACTTTCATCATTGTGAGAGAAAGACCCTTTGTGATCACTGAGCAATGGCTTCTTTAGTAGCTTCAGCTGGTGCTTCCCCACCACCTCCACCACATCCAAGGAAGAGTGGACCACCTGCTCAAGTTATAATTCAACAAGAAGAAGAAGAAGAGGAACAGGACGACGAGCACGAAGAGAGGCAGTTTTTGCCTGAGCAGCCCAGGACGTCTCACCGGAAAGAAAACTTCATTTGGCAATTTTTTAAAATTCCCAAAGGTCAGAAAAAAGTAAATGCAAGATACGTAACTTGCCTTATATGTCAAGATAGACTGTCCAGAGGAACCGAGAAAAAATACAGTTTCGGAAACTACACAATGCATCGCCATATGACTAGGTGGCATCCTAACAACTACAGTGCTGCACAGTTTCGGAACGACCTAGATAATCTCCCTATTATGGCCAGAAGATCTGTTGTACCGGAAGTAACGGGACCAGAGGGCAGGGAGATGGTGCCAAATATACAAATGAAATTTGGTGAAGTAAAACACATCTGCGTATTTTGCGATGGATTCATTTCCTACGGAGAAAAAAGCATCACTCTGATCAACAGAGCTATTGACTATCATATGCAAGTTTGTACGAAACGCCCAAAATAATAAATACTTCTTTTTTTGTTTTGTTGCTCCTGTTGAGCCCTTTACAATGAATCGTTTTCATTGCCCCCTCCAAGAAAAACCCAAAAAAATATAAAACTGTTCAGAAAAATTCAAAAAAAGTAAAAAAATGTTCCGAAAAATAATAAAAAAAATATAAAACAACAAAAACAATAAAAAAAAAAGTTCTTTTCAGAACTACCTCCCCGTTATTAAAAAATTGGTACAATATTTGGAACTGTGCCAACCTCTATTTCTCTTAGTTCGCTCGCCGGTACGCGAACCAGAAGCGAACCAAAACCAGTAAGTATAAGGGAAGGAAACAGACACTTATGTTAAAAGAAAGACAGCTATAGGGGAGTAAACTAGAGATACTATTACCCGTAATCCACTGCTGATGATGTCACATATTACATCATTCATGACATGCTCACTGACATCATCAGCAGAGGATTGCGGGTTTTTTGGCAACGTGCCTTATCCACGGTTTAATAACGCTGCCTTTTGCTTTATATAAGTTTTCAAATTGTATGAAATATATACCAATAGGTCGTTATGAACCTTTAGGTAGTGCTTTTCTTCATGAGGTCTGGTCGCTTCCATACACATACAGATGTTTCAAAGATGATCAAGAAGTTTATCTGAATGGAGAGGAATGCACTGAGACGCCAGATCATTCACTAATGTGTAGGCACATACAGTTACACGGTTCATGCAACAAACACCGACCAAATATGGCTTGCGTGTTGCAAGGCACGCCAGTTCCTGCTATCATCCCCACGTTCAAGTTGTTGGAAAATGGTAGTTATTTGATGCTCAATAATGAAGATTGTTCTGAGTTAATTAAAAGTATTCCTTTTATCGTAACAGTAAGTGAACGGGTTATTTGCTGCAGAAATGTTCTATTTCCTCCCACACATGAACATAGGGAGTTTTCAATCTGGCCACAAATACCAACCTTGGGACAGATTTCAACGGCATGGCAAGAATAAGAGCTCTTTTGTCTCAGAGAGAGGTGGCCTTGAGTTCGGCCCGTGAAACTTTCGTGCTTCACATAGCGAACACCCGTACAGAGGTGCAGACCCTTTTCAATTCAGATTTGCCTTTCAATTTCAGCAAGATGGTTCCGACTATCTTTAACGCATCCTCCACAAAGACCCTGGCGCACTTTTTTAAAGTTGTTACCAGTGGTCTCGTGACTTCATTTGAGAAAATCTTTGGAGTCATCCCTGCTTCCTTTCATTCTATTTTCTCCACTCTGGTTCGTGGATTGGCATTTTTACTTGCATTACCAGCGGACGCTCTTGTGCTTTTTTACATTTTTAAATATGGATGTCCCTCCTATGCAACCTCCCACCCTGCAGCTGCTGACACTGTTCCGCAATCGCATGCTAGAATATTATGGCACAATGCCGTTTGCGATATTAAGCACGGCATATGGATTATCTTTTCGATTCTCCTACTTCACCTGTGTCCAGCCTGTATTTCACTGCCTGACCTGTGATTTCGATTGGGCCATTGATTTGTGTCTCTGCGGACCGGTTTCTCCTGACGTCGACTTTAATCAGCTGATGACTCCTATCATTACTCACGAGTTGGTTTGTCCTGGCGAAAGGATTATGGCTGTGGCATTGATGCATGGACTACTTGGTCCCTGGAATTTACTGGCGGCAGCACAGTCTTTCTTGGAACAGTGCTTTCTTGAAAACCCACCGAGCTGTCCTCTGATGGTGATAGAGGATCCGGTGCTGGGAGAGCACGTATGTTCTTTTCCGCTTTTAAATTGGATGGCTGAACTGTTTTCGGATGAAGACGGTGACTTCCTATTGGAGGCTGTTGCAGCTTATTTTGCATACACAGTTATGTCATAGACCTTTTTCATGTTTGATATGCTGAGTACTAGCATTTCATTGACAATTCATTGACTTATTTGTCAAGTTTTTATTATTTACCTTGCCTATTGGCTTAAGACTCGATAAAGTACTTGGCTGTTTTATTTTTCTTTAGCATTAAATTTTCCTAGTTTTTAATGCTTTACCTTGCGGACCGTCCACATATAAACTTGCAATCTGCTCTCATGAGATGGCACTTCTATTATCTTATTCAGTTCGTTTCCGGATCATGGGGAGGTGTCATCTAGGTCCTGAATATCTTTACACCGTGTTAAGTTAGCATGGGCTCATTACCGGTTTAAACGCCATTTTTCCTTTTTTGCAACTTCTGCACACGACACTTAGTTGTTGCTTTAGCTTTCCACCTAGTAGTTCATCGTGGTTTACATGAGAATAATATGTTATTGCTCTACTATCTGCTTTGCTTGTTAAACTATATCTGTACAGCGAGTGCTAAAGTTTCAAGAACAACACGATACAGAATTGTTATGAGGTCTGATCTCCACGACTTCATACTCATAACATAAGTGCAACTTCTGCCAATTCTGGGCATGAGGCGGGTTTTATATTGCTTTGCCGAACACACATACACAACAGTTGATGCGGTTCACATGAAGAGAGAGCTGGTGTATGCTGATGTGATTCCTTCAAATCTAAGACACTAAAGTATGGGCACGCCCTAAACCAACACAAAGAGACCTTCTTAGCAAATAATATAATATGTGTATTAGGGAGGGTGAGATATAAGCAGCCGCGGGCCGTGGAGGGAGTTACGGTGAGGCAGGGAGGCGGGGAGGGGGAGAAGCAGGGTGGAGCCCTCTCTACCTCCCCTCCCCCTCTCCGCCTCCCTGCCCCACCGTAACTCCCTCCACGGCCCGCGGCTGCTTATAAGTGTTGCTAACTCTTATTCATTTACAGCATGTTAACATACTGTCACCATTCGCTTTTTATGTACTAGTAACTATGCTGGTAATTTTGCTACTGATAATATGTGTACTTGTATTCTCCACCCTGCTTCTCCCCCTCCCCGCCTCCCTGCCTCACCGTAACTCCCTCCACAGCCCGCGGCTGCTTATAAGTGTTGCTAACTCTTATTCATTTACAGCATGTTAACATACTATCACCATTCGCTTTTTATGTACTAGTAACTATGCTGGTAATTTTGCTACTGATAATATGTGTACTTGTATTATCTAAGATACTACGCCTGAGAAGACGGCATTAGTAAATAAACATTTCAAATACACATGTGTTCTTCTTAACTCCATGTTCTGGTTTCTAAGAAATATATAACGACCGACTGTTCATGAGTTCCACGTATCCTGAGGTACTATAAGTTCATATTCTGGATTGTCTAAAGATTGAGAGTTTGTTATATCCAATGTGACACTGTACCTAGCTTGCTAAGGAGTTTTTGATTACTAACGTGAGTTTTGGGACACCCTAATTCGCCGAGGTTCCAATCCTCTGTCCACAGTTCTGTGTGAGAACAGAAACCCTGCGACAGGGGCACCCCCGACCCTTGCTGGAGCTTCATCACACTTGCGATACAACTCCATCAATGCGCCACCTTTACGGCACAGATACATCACGCATCTGTGCTGTTTTTGCCCCATGATGCGCCGCATTGTAAATGCAGCACACCATAGGTGACGGAACAGCGGCACAGAATGACTAACACATCCCTGGTGATGCGCCAGTCATCATAAATGTATCCCTATGCTTCTTATCTTGTTAGAGATGAACCGCCATATGTATCATCAAAGTTTTTGCATTTCCTAAATAGCGAACTTTAAGGAATAAATAGCGATTCTTTACCATTCCTAGTTTGCGATTAGCTATTTGCTAATTACAAATTACCCATTCATTTCCTTCATTTCCATAGGGCGGTTGGACTCACTTTTAGCTCGAACGGCTGAATGGATTTCCACGAAACTTGGCAAAATTGTAGGGACTGGTAGCCCGATGTGCCTTGGCTATGTCTCAAGATATATGCTCCAGTGGTTTTTACGAAAATTAACTTTGAAAAATATATATTGGGCTACATTGGCCTATATATATGTTGGAGCCCAAATGTAGCCCAATGTAGCCCAATGAAGCCCAATGTAGCCCAATGTAGCCCAAAGATGGCCGCCAGACACACAAAAAAACTAATGTAGCCCAAATATCAGCCAGATGTAGCCCAACTATAGCCCAGTGACAGAATGACCAATCAGCTTCGCAAACCTCCGTTACGCGAAGCGGAGCGCTGTTACAGATATATATCTTTTTTTGAACGTTAATTTCTCAAAATCCACTGGAGCACATATATTGAGACCTAGCAAAGGCACATCGGGCTACCAGTCCCTAATATTTTGCCAAGTTTCGTGCAAATCCATTCAGCCGTTCGATTATTATTATTATTATTTTTTTTTGCCCCGCGGGGCCCTTTTAAAACCTCCACATCAAACCTAGGGGGTCAGCGAGGATCTACTATGCCCCCTTATAGTTATTTCCCCCTTTGTTTTGACCTCCTCTTGTCTCTCGATCCTACCGAGAGACAAGATGGCGGCCGCTACGGACTTTTTGGAATGTTGACAGACGCCGGAGAACCAATCAGCTTCGCTTCACAAAGCTCCGTTGCGCGTAAAGTACGCGTCCTGGGACGCTGCCAGGTCCGCTGTTACAGATATATATCTTTTTTTAAACGTTAATTTCTCAAAATCCACTGGAGCACATATATTGAGACCTACAAAAGGCACATCGGGCTACCAGTCCCTACAATTTTGCCAAGTTTCGTGCAAATCCATTCAGCCGTTCGGGCTAAAAGTGAGGCCAACCGCCCTATGGAAAACTCAATGTTAAAAACACGTTTTGGGACCCCCCTTTTTTCTCGGCCCCCCCTTGACGAACCCCCCCAAATTTTCAAGGGCTGCTCAGAAACAAAATGTGCCATTTTCCTGAAAATTTCAGCCAATTCCGTCCACAAACGCCAAAGTTATTAGACATAGAATTTTCAAAAATCCCATAGAGAAAAAATCCTAACTATATATACCTACTGGCGACCGCCAGTAGGTAATATATATATATATATATATATTACCACCAACCAAACTTTCATCATCAAAAGAGGCGCTGACTCCGTGTATCTCAGTTCAAGGGTTTTATTTGTTACATCAGCTTCTGCTCAGACGCGTTTCGGCGGCTCTTCCCGCCTTGCTCACTAATATATATATATATTCCCTGAAAAATACATAGGTTTCACACTCGTTATAGTTAGGAATTAGCATTTAAAAAACCTTTCAAATTCACTGACAAAACCATAGGTTTCACACCAGTTATAGTTAGCTGAACATTTTACTCATACAGAACCATTGAAATTCCCACGTTATAGTTAATTGGACTCACTATAACTCGCGCGCCCGCAATCCACTGCTGATGATGTCACACATTACATCATTCATGACATGGTCAGTGACATCACTGATGACATCACTGATGACATCTCAAATGACATCACTGATGACAACACTGATGACATCTCAAATGACATCACTGATGATATCACTGATGACATCATCCATGTGATAATACGATGCACCTCCTCACACTCTAATCTAACCTTGGATACACCCAGTGTTAAATACAAACTACCATTCCTGAAATTATTGACACACCAATACCAGTAACTGCATATGCACTCACTGATTTCTAGGTCTACACACACATCCACTCATTCACCCATACAATGAAATGAAATGAAATGAAATGAAAATGTGTTTTGTAAAGCGCAAATAGCTGCCCAGAGGCGTCCAAGCGCTATAACTGAAAGGTGTACGGACAGAGGGGCAAATAACAAAGAGGGGGAACAAGTCTATTTATTAAACAGAAAAGTTTTCAGGTGCTTCCTAAAGGAGGTGAGATCTGGATTGGACCTTAAATACAGGGTTATACTGTTCCATAGCCTGGCAGCATTCAGGGAGAAAGAACGGCCTCCCGATCTGGACCGTTTGACCTTTGGCACGACAGCACGAAACGCATTGGCGGACCGTAGCTGTCTGCTAGGTAGGTAAGAGGTGATTAAGGAGCGGCTGATCGCTGGGCCAGTTTCCCAGAATGACTGATGGGCAACACAGAGGGATTTAAAACTAATCCTGTCCCTAACAGGGAGCCAATGCAGTCTTATTAATCCGGGTTTAACAGAAGTCCTACGGGGAATTTGAAGCAGGGTCTGGGCCGCACAGTTTTGGATCAATTGTAGTTTCCTCAATGTGAAGTCAGGAGCTCCAAGATAGAGTGCGTTTCCGAAGTCTAATCTGGAGAGAATCAATCCCTGTTCAACAACCTGTTTAGCCTCAAATGGTAGTAGAGGGAGAATCTTCCTCAGTATTCTAAAGAGGCCGAAGCAGGTGGCGGATAGCACAACAGCTTGGTGATCAAACGTTAAGGACCTGTCCAGCCAGATGCCTAAGCTCTTGATAGCATCCTTATGGACTGGAGCGGGGCCCAGGCAGGCTGGCCAAATCGGGCCAACCGACGACGAAGCCGAGCGTCCCAACAGCATAACCTCTGTCTTGTCCCCGTTGAGTTTGAGACAAGACAGGGTCATCCAGCTGTTGACTTCACTCAGGCAGCCCACTAGATCCACCGTGGCCGCAGGGTCCTCGGCCCGCGTCAAAGAGACCACCAGCTGGGTATCGTGCGCATCGGTAACGATCTTAATACCATATGGATGGACGATCCCAGCCAGCGGCCTCATGTAGACGTTAAACAACGTCGGGCTAAGCGAGGAACCCTGCGGAACTCCACAGTCTAGGGTTCTACTAGTGGAGGTGGTGTTTCCCTCAAAAACCTGAAAATTTCTATCGGTCAGGAATGACCTAAGCCATTTCAACGCTCCTCCTTGAATCCCGATATCCTGGAGACGCTGCAATAAGATTTCATGGTTCACAGTGTCAAAAGCGGCACTCAGATCGAGGAGGATGACTGCCACCGATCCTCCCCGATCCAAGATGCCTCTTGTTTCCTCCAGGACCGCCAATAAGGCGGATTCTTTCCCATCCTTGGGGCGGAAACCAGTTTGTGAGGGATCAAGCAAATGGTTCTTCTCTAAAAAATTAGTCAGAAGGCTGTTGATGTATTTTTCCAGTATCTTGCTGACCCAAGGGAACAGGGAAATGGGACGATAGTTGCTAAAGTTGTTAATATCTATATTAGGTTTCTTAACGAGTGCTCTCACCCTAGCCTCTTTCCATGCAGGTGGGACTATGTTGGTGGAAATTGAGGCATTAAGTACCTCCAGCATGACAGGAAGGATGGTATGGCTGACAGCCTTTAAAAAGCTCGGGGGCGGGATCACTGGGAGAGCCCGATTTAACCTGGGCCATTAAGGTGGCTAGTAAGTCCAAGTGCAACAAAGGGAACTTCTCCAGCACAGGTGAAAAATTGTCTATAGAATCGTGCTTGGGATACGCCCGGGTGTCTACTGAAATATTTGGGCGGATGTTTGGGAAAGATGAATAGATGAGATCCACTTTATTATAGAAAAAGTCAGCCAGATCATTACATCGGATTTGTAAGTCATCACTATTTATAGGGGACTGGGGAAGGACAGTGAGACTTTTTACAATCCGATAGATCTCCTTGGAGTTAGATCTGGCTTCAGAGATCTTTTGTGTGTAGTACCGCGATTGAGCTTTCTTAATCTCCAGCTTATAATCCCTCATAGAGTTCCTATACAAAGTTTTATCTGGGTTGGTGTAGCCCAGACGCCATTTCCTCTTTAGCCTTTTACACTTACGCTTAATCTCCCTAAGCTCCTCAGAATACCAAGGGGCCGAGATCCTGGATCTTTTAGCCCGAGTTGTCTTGACTGGGAGTATGGTGTTCAGTGATCTGGTTATCCAATTATTAAATTCGTCATTAGCTACCGCGGGATCTGTGATAATAGAAGGTGTTGTGGCTTGTAGCTCGTCGGTCCACTTGTCTATTGGGAGTTTAGACCAATTTTGTGCGTCCCGTAGTCCTGTCACAAGGGCACGGGATTTGTGGATGTGCCAAGTTAACAGGACTAGTCGATGGTCCATCCACGAGAGCGCAATAGGGGGCTCTGCTTTCAGATCGGGGCAATTACTAAATACAGGGTCAAGCAAATGCCCTTTTGTATGTGTAGGTAGTAGAACGAGCTGGGTTAACTGTAATGCGGACAGATCGGCAATTAGCTCTTGGGCCGTGTGATCACCAATATCCTCAAAATGCATATTTAAGTCGCCCAACAGTGTAAAATTGGCAGAGATGGCGGCAAGGTCTGCAACTACTGAGGGCAAGGAATCTATGAAGTGTCTAACCGAGCCAGGAGGGCGGTAAACCAAAGCTCCGGAAAAATGTATGTTTTGTGACAGCTCCAGACTGAACGACATGCTTTCACAATCCAGGAAGGAGGTGGGAGCGCAGCGGCAGATATAGTTGTCTTTAAATACTATTGCTAAACTGCCGCCTTTCCCAGATGAGCGGTCTGTCCTTGCTATTTGGTAACCCTGTGGCAATGCTTGTATTATATCGGGCTCCGAGGACGGGGTTAACCATGTCTCAGTGAAAAAGACTATATCCGGGTTAAGCTCGTCAAATAGCAGGGATACTTCTGTTTGGTGCTTGGGTAAGGACCTACAATTAATAAGAGTTTTTGAAAAACAAGGGAAACCCAGCGGGTAGCCAAGAACCATGGGTATAACTGCGTTATAGATACAAGGGTTCCTAGCTTATTTTAAATATTCACAATACAATATAGCACACAATGGACTACTATACGATAGCTTTCCACTGCCCAGCTGGGCACGGAATTTATTTATCAATCAATATCAATTTCCACACAATATTTTTTCAGACAGGTAGTATGACACAAGCCTGTGCCGTACTTTGAAAAGGAGAAGATAGAGAAGAGTGAAAGGGGTGTTTTCAGGCAAGGAAAAAGAGCAAAACAGGGCACTTTATAATTGAAAAGAAATAGTGACAGTGTCGCCTGGAGTGAAACAAACAATATCAAATTTTAAAATGCTACATGTATGTACACTCATAGGTGTCGACGTTTCGATCCCTTCGCTCAATTAGTTAATTGGGATCATCATCAGGACTTAAAAATTAGAGTTGCCTGAATGTAACAAAGCCTGTTGAGAAGATAAGGAAACAAGCACAAAGAAAAATCTTTAGAGAAATTAAGGAGAGCGGTCATCGCATGCCGTAAACTTTCATTATACATCTGAAATCACAGTTTGTGACATGTGCTGGGTGACAGTGCCATTTGTGAAGTACAAAGTCACGTTGCAATAACACATTAACATTGAGCCTCGGAATCGCAGTGACTCAAGTGCAAAAGATATTGGGAGTTTGTGCACAACGAGTGACTGAGGGGATTGTGCAGCAGTGTGTTTAGTGAATGGGGGATGCCCATGACTCAGTGAGCTGGTGTTTGAGCCGGGCCACATGCATCTCTGGTCTTTCAATGGTTATTTGGACCTTGTAACGCTTACTGGTCAGCACAGGACGTACCTCTTTGTTACGAGGTATTGAGTGAGGCGTCAGACTTTCTTCGGGCGCCCAGGGGTAGCGTCCAGGGATACAGTACTGGTCCTGGTTGAAGGGTTTAAAGATATCCCATCGCGGCTTTGGGCCGACCTGTGGGAAGGATGCACTTTAGTATGCGTGGTAGGGGCGGGACAACGAACGAGTGAATTGTTTAAGTTACATACCCATTGTGAGCTCGTTTTAATTAGTATACGTTTCCAAATGGGTCTTGGGGTGAGATGGTTCGACTTCTGACAGCGCCGATTTATTTAACGGGCTGAAATAAATTATGTTCAAAAGTTATGCTTTTCAAGAATTCAGTCCGCAGGGTCTAAACGGACAATTGTTAAGGAGCTTTACCTTATTTAGCGTTCTTGAGTGGTACACTGAGGGCTCGATGGCCGGGGTAACTGGTGAACAGTTGTGCACTCTATATTCGATCAATGTCGTCAATGTTGCGCTGAAATTTAAGGATGAAGTTAACTAGGCGCCCAATCTCTGGGAAATGGTCAGGATCGGGCTGGCGCCACCGGGGAAGAGCCACTTACCGAGTAAAATTGGAGCTCGCGTCTGGCCGGGATGCTTCGTTTCAATGCCGGTTACCGCTGGTATTCCCGGGCTTGCTAGTCATGGTGTAGCGGTCTGGTCACGTGGAGGCAACTTCAGGCGCCATCTTGGTACAGTGTCCCCGTCTTGAATGGCTGCAATAATGGAAGAGGTTCTGTGGCGCTTACATGGGCGCCATCTTGAAATGTCCCAGAGTTAAGGGGACTCTGATGTTAAGAAATATGGGAACCCATAGCTTATGATCGCATGAGGACCCAGTGAAGGGGATTGGGTTAGCGCAAATGACTTATCATTAGAATTACTGGACAGAAATCCACCTGGTAGGGTGAACCCAAGATCTGCTGCAGAGGTAGTATATCGCAGGCTGTCGCTAGGCAAGATGCAAAGGGGGTCCCCTTAACTCTGGGACATTTCAAGATGGTCATTTATATATGCCAACTCTCACATGCACTGTGTTTTACATATGTACTTACTTGGACATGAGCACTGAGATAGCCATTCACTCACCAACACATCCATGCAGACAGTCAACCCCCCATACAGCTCTTTCCACATGCACTCTTGAACCCATATACCAAGTGAATCAACTGCTCACACATATATGCACAGAGTCACACACCTCCCAGCCACCCACACACACACTCACCCTCACATACAATTACTTGAACAACCAATCAATAACCCATATAGCCACTCATATAGCTACTGATCAACACATGCAGCAGCTTACAGAACAACAGACATACTGATGCACACATTCAGACACTTTAGTCACTAACCAATGCATTCAGTAAGACAACTTTAATCACTCACTCATACAGTCAGTCACGCACCTACTAAATCCTTCATCCAGACACTCATACAACCACTCATTCTTCAATATGTAAAACATATTTTAACTTTACAGAAACACAAAGTCACTGGATGATGTCATCAGTGATGTCATTTGAGATGTCATCAGTGATGTCATTTGAGATGTCATCAGTGATGTCATCAGTGATGTCACTGACCATGTCATGAATGATGTAATATGTGACATCATCAGCAGTGGATTGCGGGCGCGCAAGTTATAGTGAGTCCAACTAACTATAACGTGGGAATTTCAATGGTTTTGTATGAGTAAAATGTTCAGCTAACTATAACTGGTGTGAAACCTATGGTTTTTTCAGTGAATTTGAAAGGTTTTTTAAATGCTAATTCCTAACTATAACGAGTGTGAAACCTATGGTTTTTTCAGTGAATTTCAAAGGTTTTTTAAATGCTAATTCCTAACTATAACGATTGTGAAACCTATGTTTTTTTAGTGAATTTCAAAGGTTTTTTAAAAGCTAATTCCTAACTATAACGTTGGTGAAACCTATGGTTTTTTTTCAGTGAATTTCATAGTTTTTTCAAAAGCTAATTCCTTTGTATATCGACTTGGTAACCTACGATTTTTTTTTTATTAGCTGTTTTTTATAACTATTAATTATATATATATTTTTTTAAATAATAATTTGTTCAAAGCATATATTTTTTTTATCATTTTTTCCTGGTGCGCTCAGGGTGCGCGCACCGGTAAGCTCTCCCGAGAGCGCAGCAAAAGCACTATTTCTGTGTTCGTAAAAAAAAAAAATGTATGAAAAGTAAATAATAATGCAAGACATTCAGTACCATACTTATAAAAGCAGTATTTTTGATTTACGAAATGAAAATGATTTTGCATTTCCGTAAAGCTACCAAAACGTCACTCAGGCGCGCCGCGTAAGCGCCCCGGAAAGCGCCTACGTTCGCGCTGCGTAAGCGACCCCGGAAGCACTCCAGTGCGCGCAGCGTAAGCGTGTCAAGTCATGTGACCTTAAAATAACACTTTTTATTGGTTGCCAACAGTTTTTTTTACAAAGAATGAAATCCCCACCCATTTCCTTCACTTCTTCTTTCTCTCTTGTGACTGCAAGACCTGTCTTTTTGCTGCTTAATCTTTGTTGGATTATCATGGCTGCCAGAGCATCCAGCAGCAGTGATGGCACAGATGGATTTGTAGATGAAGAGGTTCCTCAGCCTAGAGTTAAGGAGCATTTTATCTGGACATTTTTTGATATACCTGAGGGACGTAAGAAAGTAAATGCTCCAAAGGTGGAATGTAAGATCTGCCATACTGTACTTTCCAGAGGAGACCCCACAAGGAAGTACAGTTTTGGTAATTCTACCATGATTCGCCACGTGCAGAGAAGGCATCCCCAGAACTATGCCCGGGAGAGTGTCAGGGCTCTTGCACGAGAGGATCCAAGAGATGGTGCCTCTACTTCAACTGGAGGAGCGACTGCATCGGAGAGGGGGCGACCAGAAGAGCTGATCCCTAATATTCAGCCTGCTTTTAATGAAGCCGTAATTAAATGCAGACAATGTGATCAGCTACTTTGTTATGGGGAACAAAGTGTTCTGCCCATGGTTCGAGCATTAGAGAACCACCGCTGCCATCCCCAGCCCTAATTTTTTTCTTTTTTTGCTCCTGTTGAGTAGTTTCCCATTCCCTGTTTTTGTTTTTGTTAAAAAAAAAGGAAAAACGAAGAAAAAAAAAGTTCTTTTCAGAACTATCTCCAATTCTCATCAAAGAGCTGTATTCTTAAAAAAATGCCGCCGGTGTGTTACTTGTTGTGACGCACCAATGGTGTAAAAATTGCACCTTGTTGAGTCATATTTACAAAGTGACGCATCTAGGTAGATGCGTCACTTTGTAAACCCCTGTGCCACATTATACCTGCGCCAGGGGGCGTATTGACGCAAGGAAGGGTCGTAGAAGTGACGCAGTGAAATCTATGAGATTTCACTGCGTCTCTTTTAGGACACCGTTGCGTCAAAATCTTGCGCCTGCCTCACAGCAGGTGTAAGACTGGCGCAGGCCCTTTTACATGGGGCTTGCCCCATGTGAAAGGATGCACTGCTAGAAATTATTTTTTTACTACAATTTTTTACACTGTTTTTCCCCGTGGTGCGCTCAGGGTGCGCGTACCAAAGAGCGCACCTGGGAGCGCACCCAGCGCTTAGCCCACAAAAATAAAAAATAAAAAAAAACAGAAAACATAGGGAGTCAGGGGGTGTCTACCCTGCCCCCTTTAAATTATTTCCCCCTTTCTTTTTCACCTCTTGTGTCTCGATTCTACCAAGACACAAGATGGCGGACTCTCCGGACTGTTTAGAATGTTGACAGACACCCGACAGCCAATCAGCTTTCCGCTCGCGCACTCCCGTAGCGCGCCGGGTGCGCTCCGCGGTACGCGTACCGGTGAGCGTTAGGAGCGCACCTATAGATATATATGTGTTTTTGAAGTTAATTTTCAAAAAAAACACTAGAGCAATTTTCACCAAACATAGCAAAGGCACATCTGCGTAACAGTCCCTACAATTTTGCCAAGTTTGGCGTAATTCCGTTCAGCGGTTCGGGCTGTAGACTTGTCAGACCTATGGAAATTAACATGGGGAAAACACGTTTTGGGACCCCCCTTTTTTCTCAGCCCCCACTTCACGAATCTCCCCTAAACTTTCAGAGAGGGAGCGCAGCGGAGCTGGCCAAAATTTTGGAAAATTACACACAAATTCCTCAACCGACGCCAGAGTTATTCCCAATAGAATGTTGCGGATTTCCTATGTTAGCCAATCCTAACTATAACTACCTACTGGTAATATATCCTCAGCGGTCTAGTGCTTTAGAGGTATTACCCCACCAAATTAGTCCCTTGTAGCAAGACTACAACTGGAGAGTGATGTTATATATATATATATATTCACTGAAAAAACCATAGGTTATAGACCATATATAGTTAGGAATTAGCATTTACAAAACCTTATTTTACTCACACAAAACCATTGAAATTCCATATATAGTTAGTTGCACTAACTATATATTGCACACCCGCAATCCACTGCTGATGATGTCACATATTACATCATTCATGACATGGTCAGTGACATCACTGATGACATCACTGATGACATCTCAAATGAATTCACTGATGACATCTCACTTGACATCAATGATCACATCACTGATGATATCATTCATGTGATAATACAATGCATCTCCTCACACTCTAATATAACCTCTATTACACCCAGTGTTAGATAGAGAGTATAATTTTTGAAACCATTGACACACCAATACTAGTTACTACATACGCACTCACTGATTCCTATGTCTACACACACATTCACTCATACAATCATTCATACATACAATCACTCATCTTTACAACACTATCATATGCACTCATACACCTATACAGACACTCACACTCTGCCACTCATCCATGGAGTTACTCACACACCTAGTCAGTCCTGAAAAGAATCAATCACACTTCCATTTTCTCATCTATACAGTTAAACACAGAACACCTTACATTTTTGAAACATATACTAACACATACTTACTCTCTTATAGAATCACTGATACAAGTACACATTGATCTGCACAGAGTCACACACCTCCCAGCCAGCCATACACACACTCAGTCTCCCATACAAATACTTGTGCAACCAATCAATAACCCATATAGCTACTTATATAGCTACTGATCAACACATGCAGCAGCTTGCACAACAACAGACATACTGATACACACTTTCAGACAGTTTAGTCACTAACCTGTGCATTCAGTAAGACGCATTTAATCACTCACTCATACAGTCAATCACGCACCTACTAAAACCTTCATTCAGACACTTATACATCCACTCATTCTTCAATATGTAAAACATATTTAAACTTTACAGAAACACATAATCACTGGATGTTGTCATCAGTGATGTCATCAGTGATGTCACTGACCATGTCATGAATGATGTAATATGTGACATCATCAGCAGTGGATTGCGGGTGCGCGATATATAGTTAGTGCAACTAACTATATATGGAATTTCAATGGTTTTGTGTGAGTAAAATAAGGTTTTGTAAATGCTAATTCCTAACTATATATGGTCTATAACCTATGGTTTTTTCAGTGAATTTTCAAGGTTTTGTAAATGCTAATTCCTAACTATATATGGTCTATAACCTATGGTTTTTTCAGTGAATTTCATTGGTTTTTTAACAGCTAATATCTGTAGCTGTAAAATGTATTCTTCTTTAAATCCAAAAATATATTTTATATGTTTATGAATAATTTTTTTTTTAAATATTTTTTTTTCTTCGTTCCCGCTTCGCGAATCGGGAAGCTTCCCGTTAGCTGACCTTGATGCCGCGAAATAGACCGCGAGCCGGTAAACGTTTCTTTACCGCAACTGCCGCGTTACAAAACAACATCGTGACGCCTCCCGTCTGCATGACGTTTCACGTTGTCGCGTGATACGTCATATGACGTGCTACGTTAGCGAACTGGTACGCGAACCGAGTCGCAAAGCGCAGGTTTCTGGAAGCAAACCGGGAGGCCCTGCAAAGTGCTTAACGTAAACACAGCAGGTCATGTGACTTGGTAATAACACTTTTCATTGGTTCATTTCACTTTTGGTTTCCTAATGATGTAAGACTAGGTCATATAATCTAAAATGAACACTTTTGATTGGTTGAGAACTCTTGTTTTTCCCAAATGATGAAAATCCCTCCTTCTTTCCTCACTCTGACTTTCATCATTGTGAGAGAAAGACCCTTTGTGATCACTGAGCAATGGCTTCTTTAGTAGCTTCAGCTGGTGCTTCCCCACCACCTCCACCACATCCAAGGAAGAGTGGACCACCTGCTCAAGTTATAATTCAACAAGAAGAGGAAGAAGAGGAACAGGACGACGAGCACGAAGAGAGGCAGTTTTTGCCTGAGGAGCCCAGGACGTCTCACCGGAAAGAAAACTTCATTTGGCAATTTTTTTAAATTCCCAAAGGTGAGAAAAAAGTAAATGCAAGATACGTAACTTGCCTTATATGTCAAGATAGACTGTCCAGAGGAACCGAGAAAAAATACAGTTTCGGAAACTACACAATGCATCGCCATATGACTAGGTGGCATCCTAACAACTACAGTGCTGCACAGTTTCGGAACGACCTAGATAATCTCCCTATTATGGCCAGAAGATCTGTTGTACCGGAAGTAACGGGACCAGAGGGCAGGGAGATGGTGCCAAATATACAAATGAGATTTGGTGAAGTAAAACACACCTGCGTATTTTGCGATGGATTCATTTGCTACGGAGAAAGAAGCATCACTCTGATCAACAGAGCTATTGACTATCATATGCAAGTTTGTACGAAACGCCCAAAATAATAAATACTTTTTTTTTGTTTTGTTGCTCCTGTTGAGCCCTTTACAATGAATCGTTTTCATTGCCCCCTCCAAGAAAAACCCAAAAAAATATAAAACTGTTCAGAAAAATTCAAAAAAAGTAAAAAAATGTTCCGAAAAATAATAAAAAAAATTTAAAACAACAAAAACAATAAAAAAAAAGTTCTTTTCAGAACTACCTCCCCGTTATTAAAAAATTGGTACAATATTTGGAACTGTGCCAACCTCTATTTCTCTTAGTTCGCTTCCCAGTTCGCTCGCCGGTACGCGAACCGGAAGCGAACCAAAAACAGTAAGTATAAGGGAAGGAAACAGACACTTATGTTAAAAGAAAGACAGCTATAGGGGAGTAAACTAGAGATACTATTACCCGTAATCCACTGCTGATGATGTCACATATTACATCATTCATGACATGCTCAGTGACATCATCAGCAGAGGATTGCGGGTTTTTTGGCAACGTGCCTTATCCACGGTTTAATAACGCTGCCTTTTGCTTTATATAAGTTTTCAAATTGTATGAAATATATACCAATAGGTCGTTATGAACCTTTAGGTAGTGCTTTTCTTCATGAGGTCTGGTCGCTTCCATACACATACAGATGTTTCAAAGATGATCAAGAAGTTTATCTGAATGGAGAGGAATGCACTGAGACGCCAGATCATTCACTAATGTGTAGGCACATACAGTTACACGGTTCATGCAACAAACACCGACCAAATATGGCTTGCGTGTTGCAAGGCACGCCAGTTCCTGCTATCATCCCCACGTTCAAGTTGTTGGAAAATGGTAGTTATTTGATGCTCAATAATGAAGATTGATCTGGGTTAATTAAAAGTATTCCTTTTATCGTAACAGTAAGTGAACGGGTTATTTGCTGCAGAAATGTTCTATTTCCTCCCACACATGAACATAGGGAGTTTTCAATCTCGCCACAAATACCAACCTTGGGAGCAGATTTCAACGGCATGGCAAGAATAAGAGCTCTTTTGTCTCAGAGAGAGGTGGCCTTGAGTTCGGCCCGTGAAACTTTCGTGCTTCACATAGCGAACACCCGTACAGAGGTGCAGACCCTTTTCAATTCAGATTTGCCTTTCCATTTCAGCAAGATGGTTCGGACTATCTCTAACGCATCCTCCACAAAGGCCCTGGTGCACTTTTTTAAAGTTGTTACCAGTGGTCTCGTGACTTCATTTGAGAAAATCTTTCGAGTCATCCCTACTTTCTTTCATTGTATTTTTTCCACTCTGCTTCGTGGATTGCCATTTTTACTTGCATTACCAGCGGACGCTCTTGTGCTTTTTTACATTTTTAAATATGGATGTCCCTCCTATGCAACCTCCCGCCCTGCAGCTGCTGACACTGTTCCGCAATCGCATGCTAGAATATTATGGCACAATGCCGTTGGCGATATTAAGCACGGCATATGGATTATCTTTTCGATTCTCCTACTTCACCTGTGTCCAGCCTGTATTTCACTGCCTGACCTGTGATTTCGATTGGGCCATTGATTTGTGTCTCTGCGGACCGGTTTCTCCTGACGTCGACTTTAATCAGCTGATGACTCCTATCATTACTCACGAGTTGGTTTGTCCTGGCGAAAGGATTATGGCTGTGGCATTGATGCATGGACTAATTGGTCCCTGGAATTTACTGGCGGCAACACAGTCTTTCTTGGAACAGAGCTTTCTTGAAAACCCACCGAGCTGTCCTCTGATGGTGATAGAGGATCCGGTGCTGGGAGAGCACGTATGTTCTTTTCCGCTTTTAAATTGGATGGCTGAACTGTTTTCGGATGAAGACGGTGACTTCCTATTGGAGTCTGTTGCAGCTTATTTTGCATACACAGTTATGTCATAGACCTTTTTCATGTTTGATATGCTGAGTACTAGCATTTCATTGACAATTCATTGACTTATTTGTCAAGTTTTTATTATTTACCTTGCCTATTGGCTTAAGACTCGATAAAGTACTTGGCTGTTTTATTTTTCTTTAGCATTAAATTTTCCTAGTTTTTAATGCTTTACCTTGCGGACCGTCCACATATAAACTTGCAATCTGCTCTCATGAGATGGCACTTCTATTATCTTATTCAGTTCGTTTCCGGATCATGGGGAGGTGTCATCTACGTCCTGGATATCTTTACACCGTGTTAAGTTAGCATGGGCTCATTACCGGTTTAAACGCCATTTTTCCTTTTTTGCAACTTCTGCACACGACACTTAGTTTTTGCTTTAGCTTTCAACCTAGTAGTTCATCGTGGTTTACATGAGAATAATATGTTATTGCGCTACTATCTGCTTTGCTTGTTAAACTATATCTGTACAGCGAGTGCTAAAGTTTCAAGAACAACACGATACAGAATTGTTATGAGGTCTGATCTCCACGACTTCATACTCATAACATAAGTGCAACTTCTGCCAATTCTGGGCATGAGGCGGGTTTTATATTGCTTTGCCGAACACACATACACAACACTTGATGCGGTTCACATGAAGAGAGAGCTGGTGTATGCTGATGTGATTCCTTCAAATCTAAGACACTAAAGTATGGGCACGCCCTAAACCAACACAAAGAGACCTTCTTAGCAAATAATATAATATGTGTATTAGGGAGGGTGAGATATAAGCAGCCGCGGGCCGTGGAGGGAGTTACGGTGAGGCAGGGAGGCGGGGAGGGGGAGAAGCAGGGTGGAGCCCTCTCCACCCTGCCCCTCCCCCTCCCCGCCTCCCTGCCCCACCGTAACTCCCTCCACGGCCCGCGGCTGCTTATAAGTGTTGCTAACTCTTATTCATTTACAGCATGTTAACATACTGTCACCATTCGCTTTTTATGTACTAGTAACTATGCTGGTAATTTTGCTACTGATAATATGTGTACTTGTATTATCTAAGATACTACGCCTGAGAAGACGGCATTAGTAAATAAACATTTCAAATACACATGTGTTCTTCTTAACTCCATGTTCTGGTTTCTAAGAAATATATAACGACCGACTGTTCATGAGTTCCACGTATCCTGAGGTACTATAAGTTCATATTCTGGATTGTCTAAACATTGAGAGTTTGTTATATCCAATGTGACACTGTACCTAGCTTGCTAAGGGGTTTTTGATTACTAAGGTGAGTTTTGGGACACCCTAATTCGCCGAGGTTCCAATCCTCTGTCCACAGTTCTGTGTGAGAACAGAAACCCTGCGACAGGGGCACCCCCGACCCTTGCTGGAGCTTCATCACACTTGCGATACAACTCCAGCAATGCGCCACCTTTACGGCACAGATACATCACGCATCTGTGCTGTTTTTGCCCCATGATGCGCCGCATTGTAAATGCAGCACACCATAGGTGACGGAACAGCGGCACAGAATGACTAACACATCCCTGGTGATGCGCCAGTCATCATAAATCTATCCCTATGCTTCTTATCTTGTTAGAGATGAACCGCCATATGTATCATCAAAGTTTTTTGCATTTCCTAAATAGCGAACTTTAAGGAATAAATAGCGATTCTTTACCATTCCTAGTTTGCGATGAGCTATTTGCTAATTACAAATTACCCATTCATTTCCTTCATTTCCATAGGACGGTTGGACTCACTTTTAGCTCGAACGGCTGAATGGATTTGCACGAAACTTGGCAAAATTGTAGGGACTGGTAGCCCGATGTGCCTTTGCTATGTCTCAAGATATATGCTCCAGTGGTTTTTACGAAAATTAACTTTGAAAAATATATATTGGGCTACATTGGCCTATATATATGTTGGAACCCAAATGTAGCCCAATGTAGCCCAATGAAGCCCAATGAAGCCCAATGTAGCCCAATGTAGCCCAAAGATGGCCGCCAGAGACGAAAAAAAACAAATGTAGCCCAAATATCAGCCAGATGTAGCCCAACTATAGCCCAGTGACAGAATGACCAATCAGCGTCGCAAACCTCCGTTACGCGAAGCGGAGCGCTGTTACAGATATATATCTTTTTTTGAACGTTAATTTCTCAAAATCCACTGGAGCACATATATTGAGACCTAGCAAAGGCACATCGGGCTACCAGTCCCTAATATTTTACCAAGTTTCGTGCAAATCCATTCAGCCGTTCGATTATTATTATTATTTTTTTTTTTTGCCCCGCGGGGCCCTTTTAAAACCTCCACATCAAACCTAGGGGGTCAGCGAGGATCTACTATTCCCCCTTATGGTCATTTGCCCCTTCGCTTTCGCCTCCTCTTGTCTCTCGATCCTACCGAGAGACAAGATGGCGGCCGCTACGGACTGTTTGGAATGTTGACAGACGCCGGAGAACCAATCAGCTTCGCTTCACAAAGCTCCGTTGCGCGAAAAGTACGCGTCCTGGAGCGCTGCCCGGTCCGCTGTTACAGATATATATCTTTTTTTAAACGTTAATTTCTCAAAATCCACTGTAGCACATATATTGAGACCTACAAAAGGCACATCGGGCTACCAGTCCCTACAATTTTGCCAAGTTTCATGCAAATCCATTCAGCCGTTCGGGCTAAAAGTGAGGCCAACCGCCCTATGGCAAACTCAATGTTAAAAACACGTTTTGGGACCCCCCTTTTTTCTCGGCCCCCCCTTGACGAACCCCCCCCATATTTTCAAGGGCTGCTCAGAATCAAAATGTGCCATTTTCCTGAAAATTTCAGCCAATTCCGTCCACAAACGCCAAAGTTATTAGACATAGAATTTTCAAAAATCCCATAGAGAAAAAATCCTAACTATATATACCTACTGGCGACCGCCAGTAGGTAATATATATATATATATATATATATATATATATATATATATATATATATATATATATATATATATATATATATATATTCACTGAAAAAACCATAGGTTATAGACCATATATAGTTAGGAATTAGCATTTACAAAACCTTGAAAATTCACTGAAAATACCATAGGTTATAGACCATATATAGTTAGGAATTAGCATTTAAAAAACCTTATTTTACTCACACAAACCCATTGAAATTCCATATATAGTTAGTTGTACTAACTATATATCGCGCACCCGCAATCCACTGCTGATCATGTCACATATTACATCATTCATGACATGGTCAGTGACATCACTGATGACATCACTGATGACATCTCAAATGACATCAGTGATGGCATCACTGATGACATCTCAAATGACATCACTGATGACATCACTGATGACAACATCCAGTGACTGTATTTTTCTGTAAAGTTAAAATATGTCTTGAGTGGATGTATAAGTGTCTGGATGAAGGATTTAGTAGGTGCATGACTGACTGTATGAGTGAGTGATTAAATGTGTCTCACTGAGTGCATGGGTTAGTGACTAAACTGTCTTAATTTGTGCATCATTATGTCTGTTGTTCTGAAAACTGCTGCATGTGTTGTTCAGTAGCTATATGAGTAACTATATGGGTTATTGATTGGTTGCCCAAGTATTTGTATGGGAGACTGAGTGTGTGTGTGGGTGGCTGGGAGGTGTATGACTCTGTGCAGAGATGTGTGAGCAGTTGATTCACTAGATGTATGGGTTCAAAAGTGCATGTGGAAACAGCTGTATGGGCGGTTGACTGTGTGCATGAGTGTATTGGTGAGTGAATGGATATCTCAGTGCTACATGTCAAAGTAAGTACATATGTAAAACGTAGTACATGTGAGAGTTGGCATATATAAATAACTGTGCATAAGAGCCAGTGAATGTGTGAGTGGCTGTATGGATGATTGTGAACTTGTCTTAGGGATTGTAAAAGAGAGTAAATATGTGTTAGTATATGTTTGAATAAGTAAGGTGTGTATAACTGTATAGTTGAGGAAATGGAGGTGTGATTGATTCTTTGCATGACTGACTAGGTGTGTGTGTAACTTCATGGATGAGTGACAATCTGTGAGTCTGTGTTTACACTGAGTGTATCTAAGGTTATATTAGAGTCTGAAGAGGTTCATCGTATTATCACATGAATGATGTCATCAGTGATGTGATCAGTAATGTCATTTGAGATGTCATCAGTGATGTCATCAGTGATGCCATTTGAGATGTCATCAGTGATGTCATGTCATTTGAGATGTCATCAGTGATGTCATCAGTGATGTCACTGACCATGTCATGAATGATGTAATATGTGACATGATCAGCAGTGGATTGCGGGTGCGCGATATATAGTTAGTACAACTAACTATATATGGAATTTCAATGTTTTTGTGTGAGTAAAATAAGGTTTTTTAAATGCTAGTTCCTAACTATATATGGTCTATAACCTATGGTTTTTTCAGTGAATTTTCAAGGTTTTGTAAATGCTAATTCCTAACTATATATGGTCTATAACCTATGGTTTTTCAGTGAATTTCAATGGTTTTTTAATAGCAAATATCATAAGCTGTCGAATGTCAAGTACGTGGTAAGAAACAACATTTTCGTGTTTATGCACACTAATCTGCTTTGAATGCTGCCCCCCCTCATTTCTATTAGGAGTACTCTCTCTTTGCCGATAGTGAAAGGTAGTTAACGCAGGCCTTTGCCCCCGTTGTAATCCGTCGTGCCTGCTTCTCTCTCCATTTGATTGATTGTTATCCAAGCATTTACTCTTTTAGAATTGGTTCTCTTTAGTTCATTCTCTATTTACAAACAAGCACAGAGTCGCAATACTCTGTTTAGTCTTTGCAGATAGCGAAAAATCGTGTAAAAAAAACAAAAGGAATCGAGCAAAATCAGTAGGCCACTAATGGGATCTCTTTTTGACCTCGCTAAAATAGAAACATTAGGAACAACCCCTCATGACAAATACGAAACTAGTGAGATGAACTGAACTCCACACCATGATGGCTGCAATACAGCTCGGCTCCGCCACCCACCCCGCCCAAAATAACGATAAACTCTATGCAAATATTACAAATATATACAACACACCAGCAAAGTAACAGGGTAAAACATTTTATTAATCAACTATTTACATAACTATTTTATACTTTTTGTTGCCCGATCCGGCTAGCTCAATCGATCGAGCATGAAACTCATGCACTCTGATGGTTCAAAGTTTTGAGGAGTGCTTGTAACACTGTCTGAAGCCTATTTGCACTTGCTTCAGCTTCACTATTCTCAAAGTAAAGTGGGGGCTGTTTGAGGACGTGACTGCATTTGTGAACAATGTGATGCGGTGCCACCCTGAACCGCTTGACGGAGGCCCCCGAGGGAAGGTGTGATGGCGCGGACTCGGAGGGGGCGCTTGGCTCCGGCTCCCTCCCCAAGTCGTGTTCTCCTGGTGTAGCCTGAGATCGCCCCCGACATAGGTGGCCGGCTCCCGGGATCAAGCGGAACTTTTTGCCTTTTGGTAACTCTTCCATTCTTGACCTTGTCCCACAATCCGTTTCACCTAAAGACACGCTGTAGTGGGGCGCCCCTTTACCATTTCAGTTGCCATTCCGCCCGCTTTTGCTACACTGTGCCTCTTCCGCTATTCAGCTGTTTATCGCCCGCTCTTTCGACTACATCGTCTCGCTCACCATGTAGTTGAGTTGCTCCCGCTCTTGCGGTGCAGCGATAGGCGTCTGCCACAGGACTCTCAAAATGGCGGCCGGCTCTTCAGATTTGGGCGTGGTCCACTAAAATTGCCCTGCGACACCTTGGAACTCGGACGCTTGTCTGCTAGAGATTGGGCTCCATTCTCGAAAGCGTCCCCTCAGCCTTGAAGATTCTACAAAAGTCTTGGGGGCCCCCAACTCCCGCAGGCTTCTGGTGGGGAGCGGCTAGCATTATTGCTCATGGAATGGCCACGACGGAGCTACGAAATGGTGGTGCTCTCATGCTAACGCCAGCTTCAGTCTGAAACATCCAGAAACACTGTAGACTACCAATTCGATCAGTTCCGGTAGCGCCCCAACGTGACCCGGTAGAGAAGAACTAGCCCTCCCCTCTTTGACTGATGGTTCTTGTTGCCTGTCCCTTCTGTTGTCATTTAACAGAACTAATTAGCCTGCTGAAAGGGGTTGTGTTCCTACCGCTGGTTGGTGGAGACATTTTGACTATATTCTGGACCTGCGTTGTCGCGTAATGCGTCATATGACGCGCCGCGTTAGCGCATCCGGAAGTGATCCGGGGCGCGACGCGCAGCGCGTAACGTAAGCATAACAGGTCATGTGACTTGTTAATAAAACTTTTCATTGGTTCATTTTACTTTTCTTATTCTAATGATGAAAGGCTTGGTCATATGACCTAAAAATTACGCTTTTTATTACTTTCGAACATTATTTTTTCTTAAATATATGTTATAATGTTCCAGGCTAATGTACTTTCCCGGAAAATTTACAACTGTCCTGCAAGTAAAATATATTCCTTTTTCGAGAAAAAGAGCGTTTCTTCGTCCCATGACGGAGCCGTTGAACAAAAGAGGGTCGGCATGCTGTCTTACTCGCCGATACGCCTGAATATGAGATTCTTATCGATCACTTTATGTTGCAGGAGTAGAAAACACTACAGCCCTTGACCATTTATCTTTACTGGGTTCCTGCGTATTATACCTTTTACCCTTCATGTAATTGGTCTGCTTTATTTCACTTGCCTTTTACTGATTCTAAAACAGTGACTATTATTAAAAACTTTACCAATGTATATACTACTACCATGTTTTCTTTTAAAAACCTTTATTGTGAAAATGTCATTATACAAATACGGGCCTATAACCACGTGGGCCGGCCACGGAGCAAACTGTAATCGTATATGATGAGTAGACATTTACACTGTAGAGGAACGTAACGGGCGGGCCATTAGGTTGCAAGAACTAAGGTGTCTAACAGTTGCGGAATCGGTGGACGTACATTTTATAATTAAAATACGACAGGGCCAGTTACAATAAAATTATCTAGATATACATTTGCGGGCAAGTACCATGAGTGACGTTAATTCGAACTTTCAATAGTACAGTAATCAATAACACATCAGAACTTAATATCAATAGGGATATCGAAATATTCAATCTATTCTCGTCCCCGCCCGCCATGTGCTTCAAAACTGCATACGTATCTCGTGATATCAAGGTTGTGCAACCAGTACACAACAAGGAGTTACGAGTCCCATTTATTCCGGCGCCACTTTGGGCGAGGACGGGCAGGTCCAGGATATAGTCAAAATGTCTCTACCAACCATCGACTATGATGATGTTCATATGCTGTATTTATTAGAGTAACACTCATCTGTCCACATGAAATTAATTTGCCACAATCTAAACATGTCATTTTAATCTTTCCAAAGTTCTTCTAAATATTTGGGACCGTTTCCCTTGCCTCTGATGCTGTCAGTGCCACTTCTTTGATGAATGTACTGGCAGGTCGGGGGTTCTCCTCCAAATCTCTCTTTTATGCAGCACTATAATTAATCGGTGCCACCTCTCCATATGACGATGCATGGTATAGTTACCATAACTATATTGTTTTTTCGGTTCCTCTGGAGAGTACATCGTGGCAGATGAAGCGTGTAACGTACCGGGCATTTACCTTTTTTTGCATGTAGAGGAAAGGAAAAAAAATTCGAGCGTCCGAGTTCTAAGGTGTCCCAGGGCCATTTTAGTGGACCAGGCCCAAATCCAAAGAACAGGCCGCCATTTTGAGAGTCCTGTTGCAGCCGCCTGTCGCTGTAGCATCAAGAGCGGCCGAAACTCAGCTGAATGGCAACTGAAACGGTAAAGGGGCGCCCCACTACAGCAGACGAGCCTCCACCTAGGAAGGCCCTTTCACACCGCCTCCCCCCCCCTTCGGGCACCCCACGCCGTTATTCGGAGCAGGATTGTAGGATGGCCACACCAGTGCGGCAACTTGCTAGACACCACCTCGGTGCTAACCGAATCTCAGCGCCTTGTGGTGTCTTCTATTCAGAAAATATTGTTGCGCTGCCTTTGGCCCTATTCGCACATCGGTCCGCTACTGACGCCACCTCACAGGCCAACGGGGCGCCCCACGCCTACTTTCAGCATTGTAGGATGGCCACACCAGTGCGGCAACTTGCTAGACACCACCTCGGTGCCATCCGGATCTTGGCATCTCAGCGCCTTGTGGTGTCTTCTATTCAGAAAATATTGTTGCGCTGCCTTTGGCCCCATTCGCACATCGGTCCGCTACTGATGCCATCTCACAGGCCAACGGGGCGCCCCACGCCGACTTTCAGCATTGTAGGATGGCCACACCAGTGCGGCAACTTGCTAGACACCACCTCGGTGCCATCCGGATCTTGGCATCTCAGCGCCTTGTGGTGTCTTCTATTCAGAAAATATTGTTGCGCTGCCTTTGGCCCCATTCGCACATCGGTCCGCTACTGCCGCCATCTCACAGGCCAACGGGGCGCCCCACGCCGACTTTCAGCATTGTAGGATGGCCACACCAGTGCGGCAACTTGCTAGACACCACCTCGGTGCCATCCGGATCTTGGCATCTCAGCGCCTTGTGGTGTCTTCTATTCCGAAAATATTGTTGCGCTGCCTTTGGCCCCATTCGCACATCGGTCCGCTACTGCCGCCATCTCACAGGCCAACGGGGCGCCCCACGCCGACTTTCAGCATTGTAGGATGGCCACACCAGTGCGGCAACTTGCTGGACACCACCTCTGTGCCATCCGGATCTTGGCGCGTTGTGCTGCCTTCGGCCTATTCGCACATCGGTCCGCTACTGACGCCGCCTCACGTGCCAACGGATTTTCTACGCTTTTTATACCCTATGCCGCATAACAGGTCATGTGACTTGTTTATAAAACTTTTCATTGGTTCATTTTACTTTTGGTTTCCTAATGATGGAAGGCTTGATCATATGACCTAAAAATAACACTTTTCATTGGATGAAAACTTTTTTTTTCCCCCAAACGATGAAAGCCCCACCTTGTTTCTGGATGTTTCAGACTGAAGCTGGCGTCAGCATGAAAGCACCACCATCTCGTGGCTCCGTCGTGGTCATTCCGCGAGCAATCATGGCAGCCGCTCCCCACCGGAAGCCTGCAGGAGTCGGGGGCCCCCAAGACTTTTGTAGAATCCTCAAGGCGGAGGGGACGCTTTCGAGAATGGGGTCCAAGACCTAGCAGACAAGCGTCCGATTTCCAAGGTGTCCCAGGGCCATTTCAGTGGACCAGGCCCAAAAAGGAAAGAGCCTGCTGCCATTTTGAGAGTCCTGTGACAGCCGCCTATCGCTGCACCGCAAGAGTGGGCGCAACTCAGCTGAATTGCGGATTTTGACACAGTGGACCAAAAGCGGACGGAATGGCAACTGAAACGGTAAAGGGGCGCCCCACTACAGCAGACGAGGCTCCACCTGGAGAGGCCCGTTCACGCCGCCTCCCCCCCCCTCCCCGGGGCGCCCCACGCCGTTATTCGGAGGGCGGCAACTTACTGGACATCACCTTGGTGCCATCCACATTTCAGCGCGTTCTGCTGCCTTGGAACTATTCGCACAACAGACCGCTACTGACGAGCCACCCCCCGGGACGCCCCACGCCGGATACCCAAATCAGTGCGGCACCCAGGCAACATCACCTGGGTGCCGTCCAGAAATCTGGACATTGTGCTGCCTTGGGACTATTCGCACAACCGACCGCTACTGACCATTGTTCCTTCTTTTTCCCTAAAAATGTTTAAATGTTTTTACTGTTTTTGTTTTGTTGTATATATTTATAAGTTATTAAAGTTTTATAATCCTACTACTTTGTTGGAGTGCTATATATTTTTAATGTGACACATAATTGTAAAAACTTTGATGTACAAAGAGGTCATCCCTGGAATCTTCCGCTTCAGGCTCGGTCCCCTCCCCAATCACAATACAGGATGGTTTTCAGATAGTAGGAACGCGTGTGGTGTGACGAATCTCATCGGGTGTGGGCCTTGATCTACTATAACTCCTTTGAAGAGGGCTGATTCTTTACAGCTGGGGCCATAAACTACATCTGCAGGGCTAGCTGATAGCCTGGGACCGGCCTGGACAATCGGACACAGAGGAAGAGGCGTGTCAGAGGGTGCGGTAGTGAATAGGGCGAAAGGGAGGTGTCGGGCGGGCACAGGGTGTGATTCTCAGGGAAGAGCAGCGCAGATGGGGAGAGGTTTATTGCCCATGCATAAGACAGAGAGCGGGGGTGACCAGTGCCTGGGGGAGATGCTTGCGAGGGTGGGGAGCCATGCTAAGGATCGACAGCGTGCAGAGAGTGGGTCTGGTCAAGGCATCTAAAATGGCTGCCGTGCACGACAAAAGTGTGGCATTTGAAAAAAGGCAAGATGGCGCAGACAATGTTTTTCAACACTTCCTGATTTCCTTCGAATCGAACGTTAACAGACATTGGGGCATATTACCAAAGTTAAGCGATATTTATCCCTAACGATGCTTAGCAACGAATTTTTTACCGCTAAGCATCGTCAGAAATTATCGCAGATAAACCTTGCTATTATCAAGGTTTATCGCAAATGCGATAAAAAACGGCCGCAATGCATTAATATCGCTGAAAAGTCAGCGATATTCACTCATGACATCACTGATGACACCATCCAGTGAATGTGTGTCTTTCTGAAAAATAAATATGTGTTATATATGTATATATTATTGAATATCTTAGTGAATACATATATTACTGAGTAATGCTTAAATATTTAAATATATGTATTAGTGTTTCACTTTGTGTATAAGTGGCTGCATGGGTTGATGAGTAGGTACATGTGTATGTATATAGGTTATTAGATGTTTTTTTTAGTATCAGTATGAGTGTCTGTATGGTTTGGTGGGGGTATTACTTAACACATAGATGCATGAATGACTGAGTCTCTGTTTGTATGTGTTTTGAAGACAGCATATGTGCAGGATTGTATGGGTGGATTAGTGTGCATATGTCTGTGTTAGTGAGTGAATGACTGTCTTATTAGTGTCTTTATCAGTAACTACATATGTTTTAATGTAGTATATGTGAATATTGATGTATATAAGTGACTATATGTGAGAGTGAGGGATTGTAAGAGTTCCTGTTTAAATTAGTATGTGTTTCTATAAGTGATTTTTTAAGAGAGTAAGTATGTGTAAGTTTCCTTAGAAGTAAAGTGGTAGTGTGTGTATAGCTGTTTATGCAAATAAATGGATGTTCAATAGTTTATTTGCATGTGTGAGTATGTGTGTGAATAACTTTTGGATGACTGTCGGTGTGTAACAGGATGTGTAGGTGTATCACTACATATGATGAGTGAATATATGTATGAGTGACTATATAGAACTGTTGGTGAATTAGTGCATGTGTATATAGATGGTGGAATTATTGAATTGGTTGTTGTAACTGGTATGGGTATCTCCATTTTTTTGAACATTTTAGTTTCTATTTTTGAATATGCGTTTCAAGGGTTAGATTACAGTGAAAGGAGGTCTGTCACTGTGTCACAAGGATGCTGTCATCAGTGATGTCATGAGTGATGTAATATGTGACGTCATCAGCAGTGCATTACACGCGCAAGTTATAGTGAGTCCAACTAACTATAACGTGGAATTTCTTTGGTTTTATATCAGTAAAATTTCCAGCTAACTATAACTGGTGTCAAACCTATGGTTTTTTCAGTGAATTTCATAGGTTTTGTAAATGCTACTTCCTAACTATAACGTGTGTAAAACCTATGGTTTTGTCAGTGAATTTCATTGGTTTTTAAAATGCTAATTCAGAAATATCTCGTGTATACAACCTATACTTTTGTCAATAAAGTTCTGGCAATATTTTTTTCGGAAACAAGCCGTTTTCTTCACTGTTCAAGTTGCATAGAGACTCCTTGTAAAGCGATACAGAATTAGAAAGTCTGTACCTTGCCTTTTTTTCAACGCATTAAAATGTGTCTGTAAATAAAAATAGCCTTTCTAAACTTTCGTGCACGACCCGGTGTGCGCACTCTCGGCAACATAACACTTGTTTAAAAAAAAAAAAAAAAAAAAAAGTTATTTTCAGAACTAACTCATTCTACCAAAAACAGCTCCAGGAGCATATTATAAAGGGGGTTTATCTCCGCTTTTTTGGCTTTCGTTCGTGCACGACCGTGTGCGCGCACCCGCCTATATATTTCGTGAAAACTTTGCAATCTGAACTTATTGAATTTCTTCATAGACCCATCAAAGAACTTATACTACGTCAAAGAGACTAAACCTAGGCTTCTTTTTTAATATTATGAACATTTTCATTAAATGGAACCGAATGTCTTTTTAAACTTTCGTGTGTGACCGAATGTACACACCTTGGTATTTAAAAAAAAAAATATAAAAGGTTTTATACTTTAACAATTGTATGCTTGAATCGAGCTCAGAAGATATATTAAATCCGGATGTGTTTGGATTTACTCTTTTTCACATTTTGAAACTTCGCTGAATTAGACCGCTACTTCCAAATGGCGTACGTGACAAGATACTATCACCGCGTACACATCCTGAGACGCGCATGTGAAGTCATGTGACTTGAAAACAACACTTCCAATTGGTTCTTAGTAGTTTCTATTCTGCAATTTACACGGAGCACTCCACCCACTTCTCTCACTATCTTTTCTACTCTCAAAAGAGAACGACGTTCAACACCCTTCGGAAGACTTTGCTGAAATGGCTGCCGCCCCACATTCATCTTCCGAATCTGAAGGAAATGAGCGACTACCTTTAAAAAGAAAAAAGGAATCTTTTATTTGGCAATTTTTCACTTATCCTGAAGAACAAAAGAAAGTAAATGCGCCAAAAGTTACCTGCACGATATGCAATTCGGTTCTCTCAAGAGGAAATCCAAGAAAAAAATATTCCTTTTCCATACATACCATGGTGCGGCATGTCAAACAAGTGCACCCTGTTGAATTTGCAAAGGCATCGACAAGAGCCCTGGCCACGCTATTACCATCAGAGGTGGCCAGCACATCTTCCGGTGGACGACCTGTATCTCCATCGAGTGCTGTGATGGACTTGAGACCATATCTTGCAAAGGTGCACATGAAATGCAACGAGTGTGGAGAAATTCTTCTGTACGGAGAGCAGAGCCTCATTCTTACTAAACTAAAAATTGAGAGTCATAAATGCCCCGAGAAAAGATACATTTCTTCATTTCATTTCGATCCTGTGTCACACATGAAAATGTTGTTGCAAGTTTAAAAAATCAAAAACAACATAAAACTTGTTTAAAAAAAAAAAAAAAAAAGTTCTTTTCAGAACTAACTCATTCTACCAAAAACAGCTCCAGGAGCATATTATAAAGGGGGTTTATCTCCGCTTTTTTGGCTTTCGTTCGTGCGCGACGGTGTGCGCGCATCCGCCTATATATTTCGTGAAAACTTTACAATTGCAACTTATTAAATTTCTTCATAGACCCATCAAAGAACTTATACTACGTCAAAGATACTATACCTAGGCTTCTTTTTTATTATTATGAAAATTTTCATTAAATGGAGCCGAATGTCTTTTTAAACTTTCGTGCGTGACCGAATGTACACACCTTGGTATTTTTAAAAAAATATATAAAAGGTTTTATACTTTAACAATTGTATGCTTGAATCAAGCTCAGAAGATATATTAAATACGGATGTCTTTGGATTTACTCCTTTTCACGTTTTGAAACTTCGCTGAATTAGACCGCTACTTCCAAATGGCATACGTGACAAGATACTATCACCGCGTACACGTCCTGAGACGCGCATGTGAAGTCATGTGACTTGAAAACAACACTTCCAATTGGTTCTTAGTAGTTTCTATTCTGCAATTTACACAGAGCACTCCACCCACTTCTCTCACTATCTTTTCTACTCTCAAAAGAGAACAACGTTCAACATCTTTCGAAAGACTTTCTTTTCACGCGATAATGTGAAATACTGAGATTGTTACAGGATTTTCTATCAGATATGTGTTCCCATTTCTGTTGAAGCACTAACACCGTGGAGAATTCCACCGATAGCAGTGATATTTTTAACGCCGAGCACCGGCGATTTTTATCACTTAGAAGCCTTCCTATTATGAAGGTTTATCTCCCAAGTCTCTGATTCTCAAACTGTGCAACACGGCTCCCCTGTGTGCCGTAATGAACTGCTAGGGGCGCCGCCCACACTCTAGTGTGACTAACCATCTATAAATTCCACAGACATCTCTACCCTATTATCTGCAATTGTGAGCATCAAAAGGAGCTGCGCTACGCCCCTGTGAGAAGCCTCACTCCCACTGCTGCAACGGCTTGGCAGTCCTCCAGATGCACAGGAACAACCCCTCCGATCCATTGAAGTTCTGTGTTGCTCTCAATACCACTTACAAAATGAAAATAAGCACTGAAGAATATTCAAGTATGTAGTACTCCTCCTGCTACAGCATACAGAATGCATTCTATTACCTATAAAAAAGTGAAACACCCACGCTACAATCATATAGAATACTTCCTCTAAAGAAGCCTGTGAATAACTTTAAAACATCAGATTAACCTTTTTTTACTCTCTCATCATTGTTAAAGATAAGTATTTACAATACTATATTAAACAATGCCATGGTTGTTGCTTTTTAATTTTAAAAATCTTGCAATCTTTCACAAACGCAATACTCATGGCTTCTTTTTCGTGACAAAAATATTGCAATATTACATACCTACATAGAATAACAGAAAAAACATAAAACTACAAAGGCCAAACAGTCTACTAAACGTGGATTTGTAACCTATGGGGCAGATTTATGTTAACTACTTCATACCCAGATATGCACCAGTTAATGTGCACCACAGTATGCTAGTGCTCCGTTACCCATGGTGTGCCACATTTGAAATGTGGCGCACCATGGTACAAAAACACCATACATGCGTAACACATCTGTGCTGAAAAACTAATACATTGCTAGAGTTGCATTGCAAGTGTGATGCAGCTCCAGCAAGGCTCACCAATGCACTATATTCACAATACTGCGTCAATACCTACGCCTGCTTCAAGCACATGCACAGTTTTGAAACAGCATAGGTCTGAAAGTCACTGAGTGAAATATCATGCATTACAGTCAGCCACTTTCAAGACGCATTCCTTCAGAGGAACACTTCCTTATGGTGCAGGGCTTTAGAATGTGACATATCTCCTAGATCGATAACGTTGTAAATATGGTACATTATTTCCACTGTCATTGTATTAAATAAACTGATGAAATTGTGGCGCAAAGAGACGCAACGTCAACATAAAGCTGCCACAATGTGTTTTAAAGTGCCCTTTAAATTACAACCAACACTCTCTCAGGTTTTTTTAACACCTGTTAAGTCCTTCCATGCTCATGACAGAGCCGCTCCATCACGAGCATTGCCTCAGCTGTCCTCAGGATGGACCAGTTTTGTCATGAGCTTGCCGCTGTGCTTGCACAGCACTAATATTGCGCCTCCATGACACGTTCTATTGACTAAGCAGAGCCATGACAGAATCACTGTATCATGAACAGATCTCAACCGTGGCTCATGAAGGAGTAGCTCTATCATGAGCATAGAAGTACCACTCAGCCCCCCGGCCCCCTAATGCTGAGGCAGAATTGCCACTGCAGCAAAGGACTTAAACTCCTGGAAAGAACAACATGTAACATTTAATATCATTTCCCACCAGTGTTTTCATATATCAGTGTTGCTGAACTCACTCAGTAAAATGTCGCTCATTTCATTAATTCACTTTTGAAGCATACCTTATAACAATGCACCCAATCCTATGTGGAAGTGCTTATATTAAACATGACATTGCGTTAAGCAGGATAGATAAAGAAATGACACAGTGATGTAAAAGTTTCTTTATTTTTTATACTTACCTAAAAAATAGTAAAAAAGTAAAGTAAATTTCTTTTAAAAACGTAGTACCTGTGGAAGAAAAGTAAAAATAAGATTGTAATGTACATTTCATAAAATAAAAAAAAGTAGGAGTCAATAAGAGAGAGGCAGAGAAAACTCTCGGATGTTATTAGTTGTACTTACCTAATAAATATAATATCTGTGAAAGACAGTAAAAAAATATGTTTTAATACATATTTCTAAATTCAATGTAACAAAATAACTCAAACAACATATTAAATGGTTTATTTTTGCTGTCCTCAGAATACATTGATTTTCACTATAAACAGTGATTTCAATATTAATCATCATATAACAGCGGGGAAAAAAAAACACAATCAAAATGATTGTGTTTAAAAAACCCATCCAAAATCTCCATACATATTATAAATACCTGAAAAAAAGATATCTTAAATGTTTTTCTCAAATTCACAATTTCTTGAGTAAGCACACTACATATTCCACAGTTACAAACTAATTAAACTATACGACCTATTTTTAAATATATCTCAAAAAAACACCGTGCAAGTATCTCCTATAAAAATCTATCTTAAGTATACATTTTCTTCTCTCATACCTTTCCGCGTGGCCAAATTGTATAAGTTAACTCATTATCTTTTAAATACCTCTCCCAAAAACTTGCGTCCATATATGTTCTAAAATAATTATCTAAAGTACTCATTTTCTTCTCTCATATTTTTCCACATGGCCAAATACTATGAGTTAAGTAGTTTTTTTCTGAAATTTCTTAATCTGAATCTTATCTATTCTTTTGTGAACCTTTACAGTAAAAATGTGTAACATGTTTTATACCATCAAACATTAACTAAATTTCTACCTGATGTTATCACTATACCAAACACAAATTTCATTTATAGATTTGTAGACCCTCAGTCACATGATATTTGTAAACAAGAAAGTTTCATATCTTTACAGTATTAATCTTCCTACAGCAAGTGATTCTACTGAAATTTGGGTTCCAAAAATAGCAGATAGGAGTTAGTTAAGGCAAAAGGCAAACGTTTCTTAAAAGTCAATTGGGTATCATTGCAAAGCGTCCAGCCACTTCCACACTTCAAATAAGCTGTATTATGTCCTGATGATGTGGAAGGCCCTTCATGAAAAATTATGGCTACAGTTACAAATGTTCTTCTAGAAATAGATACTTGAGTAGCCACAAAATTTTTAATTAAAGTTGACAATTTACTCCCATCAGCTCTGCATCGTTGAAACATTAATATTACATATTGTCCATATCTATGGATACATAAAGTTGATAACATTTCAGACTTACATTGAGAACAGACCATGTTCTGATGCGCATCTTTAACTAGTTTATTAAAAGACACTTCTTTACAGTCTGGTAATGTTAAATATATAAATCTTTCACTGTTTATATCAGTACTACTTGAAAATGAGCAATTATCACACTTATGTTCCCATTTATAAGAAAGACCAAAAAGATTATCAATATCTACACCTTCATCTTCCAAAACTGTAAACATATACATAATAAATTCCTGACAATCTTGCTGAATATTCTGTGAAAATTGATTTACTCCTGCACATATGTCTAAAACATTCCTTAGTTCTGAAACACTTCCTACTTCACTTTCACCACTACTACATTTTTCAAATATAGAATTTAAGGAATAGCAAAATGTTTGCTCCTGATTTTCTACAATCTGTTCCTTAACATTTTTTAGAAAAAAAACAACATTAACTACTACATTTGCATAACAGTTGACACCAGACCTGTTTTCAAACTTAAATCCAACAATCTCTTCAATACTAACTGTTTTCTTATGCCTACCAACAACAGCTACATCTTTTTTTCGTCGTTTCTCAACTACTTCAGCACATTTCTCCTCATTTTTCCTTTTCTGACCAACCATACGCCTTTCAATTAAAGGATATTGAGGTAAACTTGGAGCATATTCTCTTTTAACCTATTATACTCCTTCACACAATTTAAATCTGCACTAATCTTTGTCTCATCATAATCAATTAAATAAAGTCCACATACAGTTCTAACTCGCGATAAAGCAACATATGCCATACCCTCTTTGAATACAGTGCTTCCAATATTTACCAAAGCACAATCTACACTTAAACCTTGAGATTTGTGAATAGTCACTGCATATGCCAAACAAATTGGAAATTGCTTCCGACGGACATATAAGTCTTTCACAAGCAAAAAACGATTTGAACAGCGACTAATTTGCTGAACTTCCTCAATTCCATAAAATTTTATTCTTAAAAATTCAATCTCATCTCTATTTGTATAATTGACAAAACCAACAACATTACCCATTGCTCCATTTACCAATCCTCTCTCTACATGTAAATTTCTCCTTAAAATTTTCCGACAATTTAAACATACATACAGATTTTTCTCTAAACCAGCAGTTTTAGATATACTTTTTTGAAGAGAATCCAATTTTAACTTCAACTTTTCAGACAAAACAATAGTACTACCTTCATGCTCTATTCTATCTTTAGCTTCCAGTTTCCTAATTTCTTGATTTTCTAAATTCAACATTTTCTCATTAAAAACTGAACATTCTTTCACAGTTGGCATCAAGCATATCACTGATTTATCTGCTACCTCTTTACTATATATTTTCTCAGGTACATTATCTTCATTAGGAAACAGCTTGGAAAGTAATCGTGTTCGTAGAGTGTGTTTCGCATCTTCAGTTAATTTTCCAATCCTTATATCTTGAAGAATATTACCATATTTAGTATCCTTTGCCTGTTGCATATTTTGAATCAGTTCAGTATATTTGAAATGTGACCATATATTAACATTTCCAATACTGCCCAGGCACTTTCTAGTCTCCTCATGCGTAACAGTTTCAAATACAGGTTGTCCTTTCACTGGAGTTAGTTGGAGTAGATCTCCAAAAACTATGACGTGTTTACCTCCAAATAACACATCATACTCTGTCTTAAGTATCTGTTGCATTCTTAAATGCACAAAAGCAAGCATTAAATTAGATACCATGCTTACTTCATCAATAATAAGAAGTTTAATTTTTTTAAGCACTCTAGAAACTTCAAAACAAGCTTCTCCAGATAGCTTGTGATATTGTAATTTATTTTCATGTTCAACTGGCAGCATCAGTAAACGATGTAAAGTAATACCTTTAATATTATGTGCTGCCAATCCAGTTGGAGCAGTAACAACACACGACAGTGTTGACTGAGTTCTTTGCTGTAAATATGTAGTAATTCCTTTAATTAGGAAACTTTTACCAGTTCCAGCTTCTCCACTTACATATAATCGAATAGGTTGAAATGACATACATGAGCAATCTTTTCTCTCATGACGAAAGCCGTGTCAATGTGCTCTGTCACTTCATCATATATCTGTCTTTGCTCAACATTAAATTGCTTCTTTAATTCTTCTAAGTTGATTGCTTCCTCTTGACCTTGCTGCATTGCTCTTTCCACCTCATCCATGGCGGTGGCTGCTTCATTTTGGATAATTGGTTGTCCCAGTGGATCTTGACTTAATGAAGCCAAACTTTGACTATCTTGTGAACTATCTCTAGCAATCTCCGCTGCAATTGTCGCTTCTTGCTCTATTTCATCATTCAACATTTGGAGATAATTACTAAAAACAGGACATTGAATACTACTTTTAGAAGCGTTGAATGAATCGTCATAACTATCAAACTCCCCAAGTAGTTCCTCTTCTCTACGCCATGGTTTAAAGAGTTGCAAAAGAGCAAAATAGTAAAATTCTCTTTTGTCAGGTGTTTCGCAACTCAGTTTCCGATGATTAATCAAGTGTCCTTTTCTTTGTTTCACCCGACATCCTTCTTGTCCAATTACAGCGTATACACCTTTATCAATGTTCTCTGTAACATTCCTTTTAAAAGTGTAGTTTTGAAGTATTTCATACAGACAAATGTTTTCTAGAAGACTACTTCTATTTGGATAGTATGTATCCAACATATTTGTTTTCAGAATGTCTGTACTGTTTGGTTCTTTCTGGGCTAAATATTCAATTTCTTGCACAGGTTTTAGAACACGGTTTCGTGTTTCTGCAAGACCCAAACTCACTCAGAGAATAGTCCTTGATTTAGCATAAAGACTTGCTGATGATAATCGGTCTCAACATTCATATGCTCCAATTTGTCGATGAGACAACATCTTCAAACTGTACGTATATAATTTCTTGCTTAGGCTCTTTTCATGAGAAATGTCTTCCCACATCTCCTTCAGTTCCGTCTTTTCAGATTTTGTGATGTAAGATGTTACATATCGAGCCACAGCAATAGAGTTGTCTGCAACATATTGTATGTCCATGTTAGCATTCCACATGGACAAAATGACTGGGTTATAGTCATTTATATATTTGGATTCTTCACCTCTTCTTAAATTGTACGTATTTTTAGGTGACCTTCTTCTGATGTAATGTCGCAAAGATGACATCAAATTGTTGACTCTTCCTTTTGAAAGTACCGGTCGTGCAAATCCAAAACGACATTTGGTGTAGAATTTACTCTTTGATTTGAATTTTTGCCGACAATATTTTCCACAACGATGACTTTGAAAGCGTAACACTTTTCCTCTTAAGTCCTTATCAGTTGTACTGTTAGGTATGTCACAAGTGGCATACTGTTCAATAAAAGACAGTACAGTTTCATCCGAGTCTCTTCCAAATTTAGGAGCATCCTCGATCCATAGCAGCATATGAATATGAGGAGCACCTCTTGATTGGTATTCTTTTCTCCAAAAAAAATCCAGTACTTCACCAAGAGGCGGATTTTTCTTGTTTGTAAGAAAAGACATCATAGCTTCAAATCTATGATTAAAATATCTGCAAACATTAACCGGATCTAACGAACACAGTTCTCCGGGTGTCTTGTAGTTTATATTTTCTATGTTTGCATTCGCCTCCTGAAGAAATTCAAGTAAATCTTCCCAAGCATACTCTGCACAGCTTAAAGTTAAAAACCATGTTGGTGCTCCTAAGTTTCTAAGCATGCACTTCAAATCTCCATGACGACGGTACCAATACTCATTAGTACCACGCTGACAAGCCATTAAATTAATTAGATGTGAATCCAAAACACTATCTTTCTGTTGCACTTTATCCATAAATTCCTTTGCTGAAATATTATGCAGATGAACTCCACTTTTTAAAATATGGTTCACTGCATAAGAGAGACCAGATAAGTCACTCTCAAACAGAAGATGAAACAAATCTGGAATGCATTGGCGAAACCTCGGATCTTCTGCATATAATCTTGTTGTCCGGTATTCAGATGCAGGAATCTGCATAGGTCGATCATCATATCGTGTACCTTCACCTGTAGGGAATAACTGTGGGAAACAACGACCTTCCAAACTTTCTTCCCACACACTAATAGGATTTCCTTTCGCCTTTTTCATCTGAAATAATTCAATAGCATTCCCTATTACTTCTTTGGAATGCAGTGGATGAACACTGTAATGTTCATAAATTTCTTCACTTCTGGATAGGTCAACTTTTTCAATTTGTCCAATAGACAAATCACTCTCCTCTTCTTCACTTACATCTTCTTCTACGTATACATCTTTATAGTACTTATTGTTTTGAACTAAATACAACGTTGCCTTTTTGACTTTTCTAACATCCACTAAATCTTGCCAGATTTTCCTACTCTTTGTAGGTACACCATTAACTAGAATAACTAGAGGTTCCTCTTCTACATTTTCAACACCAATTGTTTCCATATTTTTTTTTTAAATCAAGTGGCAAATATACAACTCTACCCTTTAATCCTCTTTGTAAATCTGAAGGATTTAATTTACCAGTCTTAGGCTCCATACGAACAATAGCCTGAAAAGGATGTACACATTGGATCGGAATAGTCTCATAAGTATTTAAATCCATCAATTCTGATGGAATATTTATCAACTCTAGATTATTATGAACAGCTCTAGCAGGCATTTTATTTTCATTTAATTTATTATAACAATATTTACAAATAAGTTGCTCAAAACCCAAATCAAAACAGTTTTCCAGCAACAAATAAGTTGCAAAATCTTTCCATTGACCATTACTTTCATCTTCACTTTTTAAATATAAATCAACTAACCTAGTTTGACTTTTGTAATGAATGCGTCGACAACAGACACAAGACAAATTTGGTTTCTCACCTGCAATTACCTTAAACTTTATTATTTCCTGTTCAAAATTTTCAATATTAACATGTCCAACATTTTCTAACACATTTCCTTCTATAATTATATCAGTTTCTGCATTATCTTCCTCTGGACCAAAATAACTTACCTCAATTTCTGCACAAATCTTCTTAACATCTAATTCACATCCATGCAAAAGAGCACTATTTAACTGTTTAAGTTTAAGTGCTGGACTTTTTGCATAATACAACTTTCTCACTAATTTTCTCATTTTAGTATGATGCACTGCTAACATCCTGAAGTGATGAAACACACTCTGGCATATTTTTTTAGAAAGACAAGCCAGAGAATGACCTTGCAGACCTATTTTTTCTCGCACTCTGCAATGATCTAATTCTTGCAACATAACAATTTTTTTTCTAAGACTTTCTTTAGTGTACTTACATAAGAAATTGCGAAAGAAATCAATTGAATCCTGTCGTACAATACAAATGCTACTACAATTCCAACTGTAAACAGGAACATTAGGACGTCCCCCTGAAGCTTCTCCAGCCATCACCTCTTCTGCATTTCTAACCACAATTTTCTCTTTCTCAATTACACATCCCTCCTTCACCTCATATCCTCGACCGCTGGTGTCAACTGCATGCAACAAATCGTTACTTTGAAAGTAACTCTCTTCATTAAAAAATGGTTCAGAAGTTGAAGTATGCATCCACTTCCCAGAAAACACTTTACAAAAATTACTCCTATTTATGTGTCTCTTCCATTTACTTTTAGCTTTTAAAACTCGTATTGCCTTATTTAGCGTATTTATTCTATTAAGTACTAAAATAAATAATTTTCTTTTTGTCTCAAACGCGCGCTCAACAATACCCTCTATATATTGTTTCTTCTTAAGAAAAGCAGATCTTCTTTTAGAAACTTTCTCCTTTTGTAATAAATTCGAAATTACTCTGTTGTAAAACATACGCTTCCTGATTTGGCTAAATTGATTCATCCGAGTTTTACTGTACAGATTTTCCTGTCTGCTGATTCCAGAAACATTTTTATCTTTGGTTCCATGTCTCCTTCTCGATACTGGTATACTTTTTTCCTTGTGCACTTCAATACTAACATTTTTCCTTCCACATATTGCTCTCAAAAACTTTTTGGTTTGCTTACCAGGAGCACTCTTCTTTTTATCCGTCCTATGTTCTTTTGATACTTCTTCAATTCCTTTCTTCTTCAAATTGTAAGTCCTTTTATAGAGCTTTCTTTTTTCAGTTCTGGTCGGCATCTTAATTTAAGATTTTGATGAAATTCTCAATCTGTAAAACACAAACATAACAAATATTATAGTTGACTACTAGCATATAACATACAAATTTAAACCACAGATTCATTTTCTAAGTAGAATAAAGAAAATAACAGAAAGTCTCTGAACAGAGTATTAAATCCTGTAGTAAATGTTGGTACTTAATTTTATCACACTCCATATCTGTTTTAACATTATAGACAGTTTTTAATTCTAATTTTTAAAGCATACAAACAGTACACTTTTTTCAAGAACTATGGGTCATCGTAGATGTTTTAATCTTTTTTACTACAATCTCTTTTACACTTCATGAGAACATGTCTTATCACTCTCATAAAGCACATCATCGACGAATAGGACAAGAAAACTGTCTTCAAGAATGCTTTACTATCAAAAAAAATTTTATTCATTGAAAAGTTCATAATCTAGTAGAACTTCCAGCATTATATTATCAGGAACTTGTTCAAGTCCAAAGTCCTCATCTCCTTCTACCATCTCTAAGTAAGCTGAGTCTAAAGACATGTCCATAAAATCATTATTTTCATCTATTTCCTCTTCAAAGACTGCATCTAAAATTTCCTCCATCACTTCGTTAATGATTTCAAAATGAATTTGTTTCTCTTCTGAGGAATTCTCCATAACTAGACTCAGTTTATTCTTCTGTATCCTTTTAAAAAAATTAAGGGCCAGATGTAGGTAAATCCATTTTACCGATTTTTAAATACCGAATATTACCGATTTTTACCGAATCGGTATTTAAAAATCAGAAAATGATATGTAGGTAAAAAATCGGTATAATTTACCGATTCGGTAAAAGTCGGTATCGGATGATCGGTATTTACCGATCGGTATTACCGATCGGTATGTACCGATCGGCATTTACCGATCGGCATTTCCAATGCATTCCTATGGGCCTTTTGGCCCATAGGAATGCATTGGAAATACCGATCTGTAATACCGATCGGCAAATACCGATCGGTAATACCGATCGGTAAATACCGATCGGTATTACAAACAAACGTGCAGCAAACAAAAGTGAAACTGAACACAACAGCCAATCAGGTGCAACCACCCTCCCCCTTCCTCCCAGGAAGTGCCTGCCCAGCCAGCTGCAACTCATTAGAAAGTTCTGGAGACAGGCAGAGCAGAGCACACAGAGAGAGGAGCAGGGGGAGAGTTGTTTGTGTTTAAAACCCAGGAATAATGGCAAGCAGCAGTGAGAGAAAGAGAAAAATTACGTTCAGCAACACTGAGCTTCAACTCCTAGTTGAGGAGGTGGTCAGGGTGCACACCCAACTATTTGGGAAGCTGTCCCTCACCCTGGCTGAGTCAGCTAAGCGAAAGCTGTGACTGCACATAGTGGAAAGGGTAAATGCAGTGGGAGTCACCAGCAGGAGCATGGAGGATTTAAAGAAAAGATTTTATGACCTCAGGAGCCAAACCAAGAGGAAGCTTGCAGAGCAGCATAAACAGGCTGGTGTCACTGGAGGAGGCAGGAATCCAGCACCCCCCCTGACTGAGCTGGAGGAGTTGGTGGCGTCTACCATTGAGCCAGACAGTGTGGTGGGACTGGGAGCAGTGGACAGCTCAGCCCGAGCCAAATCAAAAGGTAAGATGCATGCGCAGCACAACACCCCATACCAAGCAGCATCCCTTAAACCTCTGAGCACAGGCCAAGCCCAGTCCAGTACTGCTAGCACTATACAGGAGCAATGCATTATGGGAAATGTAGTCAGCTAATATTAGACCATGTATAACTGAACAGACATCAGCAAGGCAGTGAAAGTATTGCAGAATCATGAAAGTTAAATGTGTAAAGATTTATTTATAGTCACTGTGACACAGTAACAATCAATGTACATACGCTTATTTACACCTAGGGGCACCATCAGCCAAGCAAGGCACATCGACACCAGGGACTGCAGCAGCGAGGGAGGAGAGTGAGGAGGCAGGGCCAAGCCATGTGCAAGCATCGCAAGATGAGGAGGACACAAGTGGCATTGCACAGGAGGAGGAGACAGGCCTCACCCCCGACCTTCCACACTCCCCACACCTGTCACAATCACCTGCATTATTATTCTCACCGGAGACTTCCCCAGTAATGCAACAGGCTGCACCTGCAACACCACCAGCCAGGAGGCGACTCGTGGCCACACTGCCCTTGATGGAGGCAGCATTAGATCAGGCTGAGCAAACTCCACCTATGCCTCATGCTGCACTGCAGGCAAACACTCATCAAGACACCATGCACAGACGTCGCCGCATGCCCAGCACTGCAGGAGGCACTGGAGAAGGCACTGTCTTCCGGGGGCTGGAGGGAAGCATGGTGCGCATCCAGCGCATGCAGGGCAGATCCATCCAGGCCTGCCACCGGCAATTCCGTGCCCTCAATCAAACTGTAGGAGAGATGGGGAAGGGCATTAATGATATAGCCAATTGCAGCAGGGACATGGTAAAATCGAATGACAACCTAGCTGCTGGTATTACGTCTGCTATCACGCAGCTGTGCGATAAGATGGACCACATCGACAACGCAAGGCGCAGGGACGCCCGCGCTACCAACAGGGCGCTGAATCGCCTTGCCACTGCCACTGCACAGCTATGCAGGAGAGGAAACAATATGCAGGAAAGCCTAACACAAAATACGGCAGAGGTCACAAGGGGCATAGCCAAAATAACCAGTGCCCTAGAGGCAATGATGATCACTAATGCTGCTCACAATCCTGCCCTGGATGTGGCTGAAGGAGAGGACAGTAGTAGCCGCAGCAGCTTGGGTAGTGCTGTGGTGCCTGCTCGTAGGAGCCGGAGGCGCCCAGCTGAGCCTTCAAGCCTGGAGGAAGGCAGTGGGGATAATCCTAGTGTGTCTGGGAAGCGGCAGAGAAAGTGACTCTCCAAGTTTGGGTGAAGTAACCCTGGACATGTTGTCCCCACCTTTGTATATTTTAATTTGTTGCACCTAAGTGCTGTAAGTTCGTGCCAACAGATAAATACTTTACTTCCATTCACAACCTGTCTGTGTGTCATTACTTACTCAGAAATAGTTGCTTGTTATTTCCTCACACCTGTATCTCCCATCACTTGGTGTTGTGACTCCAGCAGGTTGTATGTCAGGCACGGCATTGTCGTTGTCATGGTCCTCGTAGTCTGACAAGTCCACCTCTGTACCCTTTCTCACAGCCAAGTTGTGCAACATGGCACAGGCAGCTATGATTTTGCAGCATGTTGTGGGGGTATACTGCCTTGCGCCTCCACTCTTGTGAAGGCATCTAAATCTGCTCTTCCAGATGCCAAATGTCCGTTCTACCACATTCCTTGTACTTTTATGTGCCCGGTTATACCTCCTTTGGCTGGGTGTGGAGGGGTTGAGGTAGGGAGTGAGAATAAAAGAACGTAGGGCATATGCACTGTCTCCTAAAAGGGAAATGGGAATACATTACTCACATGCATACTTGTAAATCTCACTGCAATATGTGTGAATGCTGTCGCAGACTCTGTCTTACCTAGGAGGTATCCTTCGCCAAATTCCCCTGCTGACAGCCGTTCATAGATGCCGCTGTTCTGAAATATATAGGAGTCATGTGTACTTCCAGGGAATTTAGCTACAAGGTCTGTGATGACGTACTTTGCATCGCAAATCACCTGGACGTTGATGGTGTGGCTTGACTTCCTATTGCGGTAAATGTATTCTGTGGCAGCAGGGGGACAAATGGGGATGTGTGTCCCATCAATGCATCCGATGATATGGGGAAATCTTGCCATCTGGTAGAAGTCTGATTTTGTTTGTACCAGTTCAGCATGGGTGGATGGAAATGAAATGTAATGCTCCATCCTGTGCAACATGGCGTCAAGGAATTTGTGAAAAAACCTTGAGAGGCTGCTCTGGGTCACCCCTCCCACCACAGCAACCACGCTCTGGTAGCTCCCTGACGCCAGCAGGTGGAGGCTGCACAGCACCTGTACATGTGCTGGAATTGCATGTGCCCTTGGGGTGGGGTGCTCCAACAGTGGTTTAAGGTCCCTGATGAGCTCCATGATGGTTACTGGAGCCAACCTGTACCTTTGTAGTATCTCCTCCTCTGTCAGCATGAACAGGGTGACCCTCTGCCTGTAGACCTGCTCCTGTCTCAGCCATTCCCTCTCTCCTTCCTCCCGTAGCCGTAGACGTCTTGCTATTACATAGAATGCCGCCATTGTGCAAACTGAATTGCATTTTGGGTCCTTTTTTATAGGCTGCACCTGGTTACCACCTGATTTGAATCCATGGTAAATTCCTACTCTCAAATACCGATTTTGAGGCAAAATCGGTATTTCTGGGCCTCCCTACATCTCAATGTTCAATTTTACCTAATCTTATTTACCGATCGGTAACATTACCGATCGGTAACATTACCGATCTGTGACATTACCGATCGGTAACATTACCGATCGGTGACATTACCGATCGGTGACATTACCGATCGGTAACATTACCGGTAGGTAAAATTCCATTATCGGTATTTTACTGATCGGTAAATATGCCGATCGGTAAATTTACCGATTCAGCCTATTTTTGGTCACCTACATATCGAACGCTCAATACCGATCGGAAACGGCCGAAAATCGGTATTTTCGGCCGATTCCGATCGGTAACGGCCTACCTACATCTGGCCCATAGAGACTAAATTATATCTTTTTTCATAAATGTATAACTTAAAAGTGCCTTTACTAATTTTTAAACTACATATATTTTTATAATTACTAACTTATTAACTGTATATATTTTAAGATACCACGTTCCGCTTGTTTTGAAAAGAAATTGACAATATAACCCTAAACATTAACACTGCTGTTTTTTTTCCATTAAATAATTACTGTTCTTAAAAGACATTTTACTGTAAAATTTCTTTTTAGATTTTCTAGATATCACAAATATTGATTAACTGTAAAATTAATTTTTAGAGGCCCATTTTTTCAGTTCACCAGTACAAAGAGCTATGTAAACTATATGTACTCTGAAAGAAGGCTCACACTATACAAACCATAGCATTCACTTAACAGATTACTACTTTCCACAGAGACAGTTCCTTTTATGTTTCAACAGCATACTCACCATGTAAATCTCATAGCATATATAAAATGTCATACTAAGCATGAAGAACAACCTCATAATAAACCTCTGCATGAATATGTAAAACAATACCTATACATAGTATAATCACAGATATGCAGGAAAGATACCCATCACACCTAGAACCATATCATAATACCTCTCTGTAAATAAAGGAGAAAGACTGACAAACATAATGCAACAAGATTTCAGAAATCATGAGCACTTCACAAGATTTAAGTAATGGAAACATGAAAGAATTATAACCCAATGATCCGTAAATCTGAACTCCATCAAAAACAACACATGCACCAAGCCCATTAAAAGATAATTTCAACTGTCACTGGAGAATATCTCAAAATACATATCTAGTATAAGCACATACAACCCATGTGAATAATTCAAAATAAAATCATATTTCAAAATGAAATTTTACAAACATTTAAAAAAATCTTCTTCATTATTTTCATGTGCACCCAAAAAAATTGCCTATGCCAAAATACCATCTTACCTGAAAAAAAGAATATAATTCCTCAAATTGTGTAATTCAGAAGGCAGGTTGTTGCTTTTCAGCACCAAACACTGTAAAAAAGAAAATAATAAAATGTAATTAACTTATTACAGACTTATTTCTTACACAACATAGAGCCATTATAGCAAAGAACAAGCATAACAGATAAATTCCCCAAGATTCTCTATCATTACAATAAGATACAAAATGTCTCATTTATGAAACCATTGCGCCACAGATATGTCACTTTTTCCATGTTAAAACTGATGCACCAGCGACACAAGGCCTTCATAACTAAAAGCCCATGTGACGGAGAACAAGTGCATAGACAGAAAATACAGGGCCAACCTTGGGCATATGCAAGCAGTACACCTGCACAGGACCACCAAACCTCAGGAGCCACCATATTAATATATATCCTTAATATAATAATCCTCTAAGGATGCATACATATTTGTGTAGCGGCCCATGGCAGGAATTTGGCGTGCTCTGGCTCTGTTCCACTTCCAAACACCTTGATCCACCCCCCTCTTCAGTGGGCTGCACGCTCCGCCCCGCCCAAACCCCCTGTTACAGAGCCCCCTACCTACGCTCCCTGCCCAGGGCTGCCATGACCCTATACCCGCCCCTGGAAAATGTATAAGACACAGCAACAGTAAAAATCAAAGAATAGGCAACATGCAGAAAAACTGCACAGTAGATAAAGAAACATATGTTTAAGATAACCCCATTGAAAAACATGTAGTAATTTTTTTAATCTGCCATGCATCTGGAGAAAATCCTGCTTTAAACCTTTACATTTAATTTTCACCACACACACGTTTTGTAAAAACCCATGTAACGGACAACAACTGCATACACAGAAAATGCAGAGCTGGCCTTAGGCATATGCAAGCTGTACACCTGCACTGGATCACCAAACCCCAGGTACCACCATGCCAATATATATCCTTAAAATAATAATCCTCTGACAATAGATACATGTTTCTGTGATGGCCCATGCCAGGAATTACGTGTCCTCTGGCTCTGTTCCACTTCCAAACACCCTGACCCCCCCCCTCTTCACTGGGCTCCGCACTCCGCCCTGCCCGGACCCCCTGTTACAGGGCCCCCTACCTACGCTCCCTGCCCACGGCCACCATGAGCCTAGATCTGCCCCTTGAAAATGTATAAGACACAGCAATACTAAAACTCAATTGAAAAACATGTAGTAATTTTTTTAATCTGCCATACATCTGACCCTCCTGTTTTAAACCTTTACATTTTATTTTTGAACCATACGCAAGTTTTTTTTCAAAGCTGCATATTACATGACTTATTTAAGTGGAACCCCTGTAATGTTGCATATCTTTGTCATTGGGATATATTCGCAGCGGCGCAAGATTTCCTGACAGACAGCTACATTGAAAACCCACGAGCTGTCCTCTGATGGTACTAGAGGCTCCGGTAATAACAGATCATGAATGCTGCTTTCCTCTTTTCAATTGGATGGCTGACATGTTTTCGGATCATAACAGTGACTTCTTGTTAGAAGCAGTTGCTGCCTACTTCGCCTACACAATCCTAGGATGACTGTTATCCAAGCCATTGACGTCCACATTTCGTTTTGCCTCCCTATCTTTTTCACGTTTTCTTGGATATTTTCTTAACATGAACAGACCTATTGGCTTTACTAACAGTGGACATTATGATTTCCTACTGGTTAAATTTTGATCTTTTATGTGGACTAAATTTTTTTTCTTCAGCTACTCGATTTTGAACTTTATTTTTTATTAAAGTCTAATCTCAACAATTCTATTGTATATCTTATCTTATGTTATTTCAAACGTACTCGAAGCAAAACTCGCTAATATATGCTACATGTGCCCTAATTAATGTGTAAATATAGAATTAGTTTTTTATAACTGTAAACGCCATTTCGCATTTGAACTGCTTATTTCCGCCTCACACACCTCTGCTCCTTTAATTTTCCATAAACTAAAATATTTTTTAATACATAAGAGAAAAATATGTTCTATCAATAATATTTCCATTGTTTTTCGTATTGTACTTCAAATGCAATACTGCAACCTTCAAAAGATATCTCTCAATACAGTAGTTCTTCTCAACACTGATTTGCGTACAATCCAACACATTACATACATGCACCTCTCGCCATTTTGTCGGCTTTGGCCCTTTTTTTTTCCCTTACACAATAGCATAACAGAAACGTGATAGTGCTTCGCATGCAGACAGCTAATTGATAAAAACCACTAGCATTTTCATGTATCGTTCCTAAACTGAAAGGCCAGAGACCTTCTTCCATTTATTAAAATATAACGAGCCTTATTTATGAAGGCCTTGCGCCGCCGGTGCGTCACTTTTTCCCATGTTAAAAGTGACGCTACGGCGGCGCAAGGCCTTCATAAATCTGCCCCAATATACTTCCTCATAAGAGTGTATAATTAATTTTGCTAAACCATATTCATTTTTCATCAACTATACCGTTTGTATTTTATGTACTAGTGGCTATACCGATTACTTTGTTTTTTGCAATGTCTGTACTCGTATTAGATAAGAAACTTGCCTTGAAAACAGTGCATTTCTGAATAAACATTTCAAATATACACGTTCTCTCTTTTAATCCATAATCTCAACTAAAATGATTGTATACTGAAACAGTATTCATGTGTTCCACGTAACTTCAGCTGTACTAACTTAATATTTTCTTTTGTCGACCTGATTTACTCATACTAGAACCCGCAGGCCTATAACAGCTCGTGAACCCTTTCTTAGTAGGTCGCGCACCATGCAGACATTGTACCTCTGTAAAAAAATAATGTATTACTCTTACCAAGCACTGCCGCAGTTCCGCTTCTCTCAGTGTTAATCACTGCTCCCACGCTTCTACAGACCAGACGCTATGTCGTATTTCACTCCTTATCACACTTTAATCTCCACAATAACAAACACTTCTCCGCCAGCCACCAGAGAACAGAGTGCAGATGCAGAGGCACTAAGTAGTGAAATACAACATACCCTCTGCTCTATGGAAGCAACCGAGCGGTAATTGTGAAAGAAAACATTCACTAGCGCTTCAAAAAAGCATTTCAATTATAAAAATAGTTTTTTGAAAACGTTCCAACTACTTTCATGAGACTATCTGTGTGTGCCTCCACAGCAAAGTTCCTCAGCCCGGACTGAAGGAACACACAGACAGACACACACACAATAAGATAACACAGGGCAACGGAGACGGAAAACAGAAGGGAGATGAAGATGCAGTCAAACAGCAGGAGTGTGAGAGATATTTTTATACTCCGTTTGGTACCTCAATTTACAAACACATTTACTGCACAAATCTGTGTACAACCTCATGGTCAGAACTTTTCATTTTATTTTACTCGACCACCTTCCCCTCTCACCCCACCAGTGCAAGCCTCGGCCACAAACTACAATGTAATTTTGTCGTCTGTCAGAAAGTTTAAGAATTCATTAAGCATTACCACTTTTTCAAAACGGTATCACATGTAATGTACCAACTTTTCATTTTATTTTACTCGACCACCTGCCCTTCTCACCCTACGCCTACCATCGCAGGCCGCGGCCACAAACCGCACTATAATTTTGTCGTCTGACAGAAACTTTAAGAATTCATTAAGCATTACCACTTTTTCAAGACGGTATCACATGTAATGTACCAACTTTTCATTTTATTTTACTCGACCACCTGCCCTTCTCACCCTACGCCCACCATCGCAGGCCGCGGCCACAAACCGCACTATAATTTTGTCGTCTGACAGAAACTTTAAGAATTCATTAAGCATTACCACTTTTTCAAGACGGTATCACATGTAATGTACCAACTTTTCATTTTATTTTACTCGACCACCTGCCCTTCTCACCCTACGCCCACCATCGCATGCCGCGGCCACAAACCGCACTATAATTTTGTCATGTGACAGAAAGTTTACGAATTCATTAACCATTAGCATTTTATAACGACGATATCACATGTAATTTACCATTTCTCTCTCTATCTGCATTATCTGTCTCTCTGCTAATATCATTTTTTCACTTCATAAACAACTTCTCTCATTATATATAAAAGCTTCAAAATCACACAAATAATTACTCTTTATATTAAACATATTTTATACTTCATATTTCATATTTAATTTAAAAATAGTTTTAGAAATACAACAGATTATGACAGCCAAAAATGAGTTTAGTTTCACACTATGAGGAAAATCAATCATTGTTTGTAAGTAAACCATATTTTACGGTACATGACAAAACAAACAGTTACAGACTTACCTTTACCAATTCTTTGTACGATGTACAACAGTGACAGTCACAAAGTAGATATTCGTTTGACGGAAGTCTCAATTATGCTGCTATCACTGCAACCAAAATTCAATGGCACAGATATCCAGTCAATACAGACTCATATATGTCTCTTCAGCCAATCATATTTCCTCCCGCAAAATTTTTTATTCAAATTTACATTGCGCTTGGTTGTCCCTCACAATATTTTCAATGTCACATAAAAGTCACCCATCACCCACTGCCTTCTCTGGCTGTTTCCATGGTAACACCTCATTCTGCACCTGGCTGAAGGCACAGGTCAAAAGTTCATATGTCAACGTTCTACAGCAAACTAACAGCACTGTTTTCCCTCCAGAAACACCTGCCTATCCAGATCTCTGTTATATGTCATTTTTTTCATATCCAATATTACTTTTTCTTTTACATACCATTAACATGCAACGTAGTCTTCAATCTTCACGTATTAGAATCAACCAATCATATTTTGTTTTTCAACCACACCAAGCCTCATCCATTTTTTTATCCTGACTTTCAGCTTCTAACTTCCATTCCACTTCCAGAACCCATCGGAGTACGAGTGCATCTGCCTTGAAAATGAAGGTTTGGCTTTTAGGACATTTAGGTCTGGAAATGCTTCTAAAAGACACCTTTCGACAATTGATGACACTTTTTCCACAAACTGCCTTGGTATATTCCAATATATGCCAAAGACAGAAATGGAATTGGTCCAATCAACATTGTGTACAAATTGAGAAAGCAAGGAGACATGTAAATAAATCTGTTTCTGCTTTCCTCAGAGATTATAGCATGGGTTCTATTTACCACAACAACTTGCGTTACCACATGCAAGACATCTATAGCACAGATGGTGTTCATTTCACGGATGAGGGAAACAGAATCTTCCTCTGCAACATTAGACTCTGCATCGGTACTTACTTATAAATGCAGAAAAAACTCAATTAACACAAGGGCTCTTTTCAGAGCCACCTTATATCAAAGCACTCAAACTTCTGATTTATCTCCATTTTCACAATCTTGTAAATAGGTGTGCGCGCCCGAGTGCGCGCACACCGCAACTTTAAAAAAAATATATATATATATATTTTCGCGTTTAAGGGCCTTACTGCACACCCTGAGAGAACCTACGCAGCAAAACAATCTCTACCTTCTCCCCTTTCCATGTTCCAACGCTTTGAAATGACAATATATTTACTCGCAGTGACAACATGGCGGTCAACACTTCCTGATTTCCTTCGAATCGAACGTTAACAGACGTCACGCAGCAAAAAAAAAATCCGCTCGCACGCAGCCGCTTGAGTGCGTGCACCCGTCCGCACTTCGTTGTCCCTCACAATATTTTCAATGTCACATAAAAGTCACCCATCACCCACTGCCTTCTCTGGCTGTTTCCATGGTAACACCTCATTCTGCACCTGGCTGAAGGCACAGGTCAAAAGTTCATATCTCAACGTTCTACAGCAAACTAACAGCACTGTTTTCCCTCCAGAAACACCTGCCTATCCACAGCTCTGTTACATGTCATTTTTTTTCACACCCAATACTACTTTTTCTTTTACATAACATTAACATGCAACGTAGTCTTCAATCTTCACGTATTAGAATCAACCAATCATCTTTTGTTTTTCAACCACACCAAGCCTCATCCATTTTTTTATCCTGAATTTCAGCTTCTAACTGCCATTCCACTTCCAGAACCCATCGGAGCACGAGTGCATCTGCCTTGAAAATGAAGGTTTGGCTTTTAGGACACAGCTATATTCACTGGAGTGGAAAATATGCAGCAAGCAGACGAATTTCCAACCTTGATTTACCAAATGTGCAGATAACGTGGATTGGGCAAAGAGGATTAAAATGTCACCAATTAATACCATTGGTGAAAACTTTTATGCATCTCCCAGAACCAGACCTTATAATTGTGCACTGTGGTGGGAACGATCTAGGCACATTGACTGGGGTAGGTCTGGAAATGCTTCTAAAAGACACCTTTCGACAATTGATGACACTTTTTCCTCGAACTGCCTTGGTATATTCCAATATATGCCAAAGACAGAAATGGAATTGGTCCAATCAACATTGTGCACAAATTGAGAAAGCAAGGAGACATGTAAATAAATCTGTTTCTGCTTTCCTCAGAGATTATAGCATGGGTTCTATTTACCACAACAACTTGCGTTACCACATGCAAGACATCTATAGGACAGATGGTGTTCATTTCACGGATGAGGGAAACAGAATCTTCCTCTGCAACATCAGACTCTGCATCGGTACTTACTTATAAATGCAGAAAAAGCTCAATTAACACAAGGGCTCTTTTCAGAGCCACCTTATATCAAAGCACTCAAACTTCTGATTTATCTCCATTTTCACACTCTTGTAAATAGGTGTGCGCGCCCGAGTGCGCGCACCCCGCAACTTTAAAAAAAAAATATATATATATGTATTTTCGCGTTTAAGGGCCTTACTGCACACCCTGAGAAAACCTACGCAGCAAAACAATCTCTACCTTCTCCCCTTTCCATGTTCCAACGCTTTGAAATGACAATATATTTACTCGCAGTGACAAAATGGCGGTCAACACTTCCTGATTTCCTTCGAATCGAACGTTAACAGACGTCACGCAGCAAAAAAAAATCCGCTCGCGCGCACCCGCTTGAGTGCGCGCACCCGTCCGCGCTTATAGATATATAATTGACTTTAACTTTAATTTTCTCAGCAACTACTGAACGGATTTACACCATTCCAAAAAAAGCGTAATCTGCGAGCAGGACTCTACAGTTTTGCCAAATTTCTTATAAATCCATTCAGCCGTTCGACCTGTAGCCGTGTCTAAACGTCCTATGGAAAATAACATGGAGAAAACACGTTTTGGGACCCCCCTTTTATCTCAGCCCCCACTTCACTAATCCCCCCCAAACTTTCAGGGAAGGAGCGCAGCGGACCGAGCCATCTTCTTTGAGAAATTCGCAAAGATTCATCCACCAGGGCCAAAGTTAATCCAAATAGAATGTTGAGGATTTCCTATGGAAACTAGGTCCTAACTATAATTACCTACTGGCGACCGCCAGTAGGTAATATATGGAGAGTGATGTTATATATATCAAATCAAATCAAATCAAAATAAGCTTTATTCGGTTCCTTTTGTTTAAACCATAAAAGCAGCAAGTGAAAATACATACATGTATAAATGACTCAGCAGAACATATACAAAATAAGAAGGATCCAACTATTAAAAACAACTAAAAATCAATGTGACAATGTACTTGCAAAATCAAAAAGGGTAGATGGTTAGTGGCACAAAATTCTTAGAAACCCCTTTCACCAAGAATTGTGGTTCAATGTCATTTGCGTTTTGGGCAGATTGAGTCGGGGGCCAGGATAGAAATCATGCAGGTCCCAGATGCAAATGGGGCCATCTCCCTCTTTGGGCAGAGAAGATCGCAAATAGGGGACAATGTTCACACTCTTGAATTTAATTAAAATCAAGTCGCACGGGATGTCTTTGGGCGACGTGCCTAGCCACCCCACCCTCCTGACATTCAGGATTCCACCATCTAAACCAGATGGCAATGGTCTGTTTTGTTGTAGCCAGGAAATGGTTTTGTGTAACAAGTCTTGGTGAGTTTCCAATTTACTCTGCCTAGGTGCAGGGACCCCAGAGAGAACAGCCACATAGGGGGCGGCTTCCGGAGGTAAATGAATCCTGAGTGCGGTCCTGGGAACTCTATGGGGTACAGGTACAGAGTTAAAAGTAATATTCCGGCTTCTTGGATTGGGTATAGGCATAAGGGGTTCAAGAGTTTGAGCTTTCGTACTTGTCGTGCATGTCGTAAGCTAAAGCTTTTCATTTTTGCTAGGGAAAATGGGGTGGATGGGTGTAGCAGTTTTTTCAGTTGGAGTATAGCTCCTTAATATTGTTTTTTCAATAATGGTCAGCCTGTCTCCCAGGGCGTCGATTTTTGTGACCAGGGGTGATAAAGCAGATACTAACAGTTGCTCTATCTGGGCCAGTAAGGTCAAATGAAGTGGTGATACAGAGTCAGGTATTGTGTTCACGGTCTCAATCGGCAATATTAAAGGTGGATTGGAAGGAGATAATGAGGGGCTGGTGCACATTATATCGGCATTAGGTGAATTCCCAGTGTCATTGTCTTTTTCCGCATCAGGATCTCTACCCACTATAGGGGGGGTAGACACATCCTGGGCGTAGTTCGTACCACACAAGGCATTCAACTCCTCCCAGATGGACATGTTGAGAGGAAAACAAAGAAAGAGTGCAATGAGAGTTCAAAAACAAGGATTAATAAAAGACAACCCGATACCTCCTCCTTCGTTGGAGCCAAATGGGGAGGCCCGTCCCGGCCTCTTCGTGCCTCTGAGGGCCCCAGAGGGCCCGCCCTTTGCCCGGGCTTAGCCCCGGGCGCTGACCCGCGCGCGATCCCGTCCTTAAGCGCACCTCCGGGAGCGGGACAGGAAACACGCCTTCCTAGGCGCTAGTGGTGCTGGGGGATGTAGTCCCCGATCTGCCGCCTCGCCATGATTGTTTGGGCAGCAGGGAGCCTGGTGAGTGTTGCTGCAGAGCAGCGCTGAGGCTGCGGTGGTCGGGAGCCCAGAGAAAAGAATACCTCCCAGGTCAGTGTCAGCCCGTAGTCCCCCGCTCCCCCGCGGCTCGCGCTGTCCTTAAGCGCACCTCCGGGAGCGGGACAGGAAACACGCCTTCCTAGGCGCTAGTGGTGCTGGGGGATGTAGTCCCCGATCTGCCGCCTCGCCGTGATTGTTTGGGCAGCAGGGAGCCTGGTGAGTGTTGATGCAGAGCAGCGCTGAGGCTGCGGTGGTCGGGAGCCCAGAGAAAAGAATACCTCCCAGGTCAGTGTCAGCCCGTAGTCCCCCGCTCCCCCGGGGCTCGCGCTGTCCTTAAGCGCACCTCCGGGAGCGGGACAGGAAACACGCCTTCCTAGGCGCTAGTGGTGCTGGGGGATGTAGTCCCCGATCTGCCGCCTCGCCGTGATTGTTTGGGCAGCAGGGAGCCTGGTGAGTGTTGCTGCAGAGCAGCGCTGAGGCTGCGGTGGTCGGGAGCCCAGAGAAAAGAATACCTCCCAGGTCAGTGTCAGCCCGTAGTTATATATATATATATCTATATCACACCAAAACAACAGCGAGGTCCTTCCGGGATCCTTACTTCCAAGTCAGGTGGCGTCTCAGGTTCGGCGGACCACGCCGACCAAAAGTAATTATTGTGAGCAGGTTGCTTGAAAGCAAAAGACGCACTCAGGAATACTGCAGCATAACGAGTTTATTGCCCAGCTATCACACGTGTGATCAAGACAAGAATTATTGTCGAAACGCGTAGCATGTTAGCTGGGCAATAAACTCGTTATGCTGCAGTATTCCTGAGTGCGTCTTTTGCTTTCAAGCAACCTGCTCACAATATATATATATATATATATATATATATATATATATATATATATATATGTAACATCACTCTCCAGTTGTAGTCTTGCTACAAGGGACTAGTTTGGTGGGGTAATACCTCTAAAGCACTAGACCGCTGAGGTTAAAAATTAGTCTTGAGGGAGCCTTTCCCCCTGGCCATAGATCACACCTGCAAATGGGTCAGTCGGGTCAGAACATCTACCTTTAAGAACCTAAATATTCCGTTGTAGAAGCAATAGTCATCTAACGTAATCATTCACAATAGGTAACAAAATTATATCCAACACACCCACAATAAATTTAAAAAAATGAATTTTTCATTACATTTTTTATCAAATAAAGTTCTTTCTTCACACAATTAATTAATACAAGCTGTCAAAAATCACATAAAAAACAAAAATTCAATGAGTGACTGATATGACAATAGGTGAGACAAAAAACTTGTCATATTCAAACAAAACCAGAAAATAACATAAATTCTCTGTTCCTCTCTGTTCTTCCGCTATAACACGCAATGTCTATTTATTTCCTGGATATAGTGTACATGGACATGAGCCAATTTTACGTTGACGTTTTGACCCTCGAAATATTGTGTATGTAGACCATGCGTACTCACAAACTTTCTGTCCTGGGTCAAAATTACAGTGTGGTTTGTGGCCGAGGGCCACACCAATAGGGGTGGGGTCAGTGAGGGCGGGGTCAGTGGGGGGCAGGCCTAGAGTAAAAAAGTCAAACCTGTTTCAAAACATTAGATACTGCGACAATGTTGTATTTCAAAAGCAAATGTAACTACAAAGAACACATTTTGATAATACAATTAAACATAGCTTCATCATACACACTTTGACCCCAATTCCATCACATTCTTTCTCTCTCTCAGTCAGTCAGTCTGTCTCTCTCTCTCAGTTAGTCAGTCTCTCTCTCAGGCAGTCAGTCTCTCTCTCTCTCTCAGCCAGTCAGTCTCTCCATCAGTCAATCTCTCTGTCAGTCAGTCTCTCTCACTCAATCAGTCTCTCTCAGTCAGTCAGTCTCTCTCCGTCAGTCTATCTCTCTCTGTCAGTCTATCTCTCTCTGTTGGTCTCTCTCTCTCTCTCTGTCAGACAGTCACTTTGTCAGACAGTTTCTCTCCGTGAGACAGTCACTCTCTCAGTCAGTCTTTCTCTCAGTGAGTCAGTCAGTCTCTCTCTCAGTCAGTCTCTCCCTTTCCCTCTCCCTCTCAGTCAGTCAGTCTCTCTCTCTCAGTCAGTCGGTCCCTCTCTCTCTCTCCCTGTCAGTCTCTCTCTATCTCTCTTTGTCAGTCTCTCTCTCTTAGTCATTCTCTCTCTCTGCCAGTCAGTCTATCTCAGTCAGTCTCTCTCTGTCAGTCTCTCTCTCTCTCTGTCTCTCTCAGTCCGTCTCTCTCTCCCTCAGTCAGTCAGTCTCTCTCTCTCCTTGAGTGAGTCAGTCAGTCTCTCTCCCTTAGTCAGTCAGTTTCTCTCTTTCTCTCTCTCTCTCCCTCCCTCTCTCTCTCTCAGTCAGTCTCTCTCTAAGTCAGTCTCTCTCTCTGTCTGTCAGTCAGTCTCTCTCTCTCTCTTTCTTCCTGTCAGTCTCTCTCTCAGTTAGCCTCTCCCTCTCCCTTAGTGAGGTTCTCTCTCAGTCTGTCTCTTTCTATCAGTCTTTCTCTCTCTCTCAGTTCATCTCTCTCTCGCTCAGTCCGTCAGTCTCACTCTCCCTTAGTCAGTCAGTCAGTCTCTTTCTCAGTCAGTCTCAGTCAGTCAGTCTCGCTCTCTTAGTCAGTAAGTCTCTCTCTCTCAGTCAGTCAGTCTCTCTTTCTCTCTCAGTCAGTCTCTCTCTGTCAGTCAGTCTCTCTCTCTCAGTCAGTCAGTCTCTCTCTCAGTCAGTCAGTCAGTCTCTCTCTCAGTCAGTCAGTCTCTCTATCTCAGTTAGTCAGTCTCTCTCTTTCAGTCAGCCTTTCGCTCTCAGTCTCTATCTCTCAGTCAGCCTCTCTCTCTCAGTCTCTCTCTCTCTCAGTCTCTCTGTCAGTCTCTCTCTCAGTCCGTCTCTCTGTCTCTCTCAGTCCGTCTCTGTCAGTCATTCTCTCTCTGTCAGTCAGTTTCTCTCTCAGTCAGGCAGTCTCTCTCTCTCTCTCGCTCTTTCTCTCTCTCTCAGTCAGTCTCTCTCTCTGTCAGTCTCTCTCTCTCTATCAGTCTTTCTCTGTCTGTTAGTCAGTCTCTCTGTCAGTCTTTGTCTCTCTTAGTCCGTCTCTCTCTCTCTCTGTCAGTCAGTCTCTCTCTCTCAGTCAGTCTCTCTCTCCCTTAGTTAGTCGGTCAGTCAGTGATCTCTCTCTCTCTCTCTGTCAGTCTCTCTCTCTGTCAGTCAGTCTCTCTCTCTGTCAGTCAGTCTGTCTCTCTGTCAGTCTCTCTTCTCTCTCTACTCTCTCTCTCTCTCTCTCCCCCCACTCTCTCTCTACTCTCTCTCTCCACTCTCTCTCTCTCCACTTTCTTTCTCTCGACACTTTCTCTCTCTCTCTGGGGGGCCATGGGTACATTACCTACAAGGTCTGCGGGCCGCCAAGGAAGGTCTGCCGGGCCGCAGTTGGCCTGCGGGCCGTACTATGAGTACCACGGATGTAGATACATCAAATAGGGTCTTCCTCAGGACAAAACAGCTTGACAGCCCCAGCAGTCCAATAAATAATCAACAAAGTGTACTCCTCAAATCCCGGATAGAGCGTGCCCAAGGGAGAAAGGCTGTCACTTATAAATACTCATCCAATGGATGTAAACTTTCAACAACCCCTAACCCCTGATGACCTAGCATTGCTGGAGAGTGACATTACAGATGAGGAAGTGGCCCAGGCAATCCATATTACCCAGTCAGGAAAGGCAATGGGAGTCAATGGCCTCGCAATTGAATTATATAAATTGGCAGCTAACAAGGTAGCCCATACCTGAAAAACATGTATCTAGAAACCTGAGAAAAGGGGAAACTCCTAGAAGACCAGTGGCTGTCCTCAATAGTAGTGATCCATAAAGAGGGTAAACCAAGGGATACATGCACAACCTATTGCCATATCGCCCCGACTCCCTGCTCAATGCTGAAGTAAAAATCCTGGCTAAACTACTCTCATCTCGACTTTTGCAGATCATTCGAGGCTGGTACACCCTGACCAGTCCGGCTTCATGCCGGGACGAAATACTGCACTTAATCTACGTCGGCTCTAAGGGGTGTTGGGGAAAGTAGACAAACTGAAGGAGGATGCTTTGGTCATGTCACTTGAAAATGGTATGGCATTTAACACAGTCAAATGGCCATATCTATTCGAAGTGCTGGAGAGAATGGGTTTTGGAACTACATTCTTGACTCGGCTGAAACTTCTGTTGAGGGACCACTGGCGCAGGTGGTGGTTAATGGAAGGACATCCAGGCCATTTCCCTGCCAACGAGAGATGAGGCAGGGCTGTCCTCTATCACCATTAATGTGTGCCCTAATTCTTGAACCCCTGGCTTCTTGGATCCGCAGAGACACGCTGATTTGAGGACTGCGCTGGACGGAGGTCTGAAAGAATGGAATATCCCTATATGCAGATGATATCCTACTTTATGTGGTAGCATACCGATTCAATAGGTAGAATACTGAATATATTCACTAACTTTGGGAACTACTCTTGTTATAACATTAACTGGTCTAAATCCGCAATACATGTACTGCATGGTGCAGCCCCAGTCCTGCCCAAGGAATGTGAGACAGAGGGTGTCTGCTACCTCTGCATATTTTATTACCACAGGTAATGATGAGGGAATAGCGCTGCCTGACATACAGAAATAAGGCTGTGCATTTAACAGTAGGGAGGGAGCAGGAGTGGTTCCCTTCATAACACTGCAACAGGATAATGCATGAACTCCTGGCTGCCATCCCAAGTGGAGAAGAATCCCAGAGTCTTTCCCTCCGGAGGGCGATTTCATTTTTTATCAGAAAATATATTTTTTGAACTGTACAAAATATTATTCAAAATGGTAATTGTATCACGCCTCACGTTGAATACCCACTTTTTAAGGCCTCACAGTGTCAGAAATTGCAATTTTTATAGACTTTTCCTCCTACTCAGAAACTTGTATTTTTACCAATTTCGAGCAGGAACATAACTTTAAACACACTTATTTAGTTCTAAATGTGATAATTCACATCCGACAGCCATTTACAGTCAAAAGATTAAACAGTAAAAAAATCACCATTACTGATAATTTGGCGAAAGCTCCTAAAGTCCAGTCATCTTTTTTCATCAAAAAATTTATATTTTGGACTGCACAACAAATGATTCAAAATGTCAACTCTATCATGGCTCCTGTTGAATAACCAGTTTTTAAGGCCCCACATTGACAACATTGCCATTTTTATACACTTTTTCTCTTACTCAGGTGCGTTTATTTTCTCTAATTTTGGGAACAAAATTGTCTATAAACATACTTATTTTAGTTCCCAAAGTGATGATTCAAATCCGACAGTCATATACAGTCAATAAATTAAACCTTTAAAAAATCACTGATACTGACAATTTGGTGAAAGTTCCTAATGTCAGTGGTCATTAATTTTCATCAGAAAATGTATGTTTGGACTGTAGAAAAATTATTCAAAATGTCAATTGTATTGTGCCTCATGTTGAATAACCACTTTGTATGGTGTCACAGTGACCACAATTGCCATTTTTATAGACTTTTCCTCCTACTCAGAAGCTTGTATTTTGCTCAATTTTGAGCGTAAAAATTACTCTAAACACACTTATTTTGGTTCCTAAAGTGATGAGTCACATCCCACAGTCATTTACAGTAAACAAAAATAAACATTCAAAAAAATCACAACCACTGACCAATTGGAGAAAGTTCCTAAGGTCTGGGGTCATCTTTTTTCATTAGAAAATGTATTTTTTGGACCATAGACAAAATGATCAAAATGTCAATTGTAGCACGCCTAATGTTGAATAACCACTTTTTAGGACCTAACAGTAAACAAAATGGCAATTTTTATAGACTTTTCCACCTACTCATGAGCTTGTATTTTGCCCAATTTCGAGTATGAAAATGACTCGAAACACACCTTTTTTAATTCTAAAAGTGATGATTCACACCCAACAGTCATTTACAGTCAGAAGTTCAAAAATTCAAAAAGTCACCATTATTGACCATTTGGAGAAAGTTTCTGAGGTCCGATGTCATCGTTTTTCACCAGAAAATTGATATTTTGGACTGTCCAAAAAATGATTTGAAATGTCCTTTGTATCACGCCTGATGTTGAATAACCACTTTTTATTGCCTCACCATGACCAAAATTGCCATTTGTATAGACTTTTCCTCCTATTCAGAACCTTGTATTTTCCCTGATTTTGAGCGTAAAAATTACTCTAAACACACTTATTTTGGTTCCTAACGTGATGATTCACATCTGACAGTCATTTACAGTAAAAAAAAAATAACATTAAAAAAATTACAATTACTGATGATTTGGAGAAAGTTCCTACGGTCCGGGGTCATCATTTTTCATCAGAAAATTGATTTTTTTTCGACTGTAGAAAAAAATATAAAATTGTCAATTGCAGCACGCCTAATGTTGAATAAACACTTTTTAAGACCTCACAGTGAACAAAATTGGCATTTTTACAGACTTTTCCTCCTACTCTTGTGTTTTGACTGATTTCAGGCATGAAGGTGCCTATAAACATACTTATTTTAGTTCCTAAAGTGATCATTCATATTCGAAAATCAATTACAGACAAAAGATTGAACATTCAAATAATCACCATTACTGACCATTTGGAGATGGTTCCAGAGGTCCGGGGGTCATCGTTTTTCATCAGAAAATGTATTTTTTGGACTATATTAATAATGATTTAAATGTCAATATTATCGCACCTCATGTTGAATAACTACTTTTTGAGGCCTCACAGTAACCAAAATTGCCCTTTGTATAGGCTTTTCCTCCTCAGAAGCTTGTGTTTTGCCCAATTTCGAGCATGAAAAAGACTCCAAACAAACTTGTATTGAGCCTCATTTTGAATAACATCGTTTTAAGACCTCACAGTGACTAAAATTGCAATTTTATAGCCATTTTTGTTGTACTAAGAAGCTTGCATTTTCCTGATTTTGAGCATAAAATTGCCTCTAAAAATTATTATTTTACTGTCAAAAATAAAAAATTCAAAAAATCAACGTTACTGACCAATTTGAGAAAGTTACTAAGATCCGGGGTTATTGTTTTTAATCAGAAAGTGGATTTTTGGGACTGTACACATAATTAATAATAATATCAACTGTATCACACCTCATGTTGAATAACCAGTTTTTAAAGCCTCACAGTGACCAAAAATTAAATTTTTATAGTCTTTTCCTCCTAGTCTGAAGCTTGTATTTTGACTGATTTCAGGCATGAAAATCCATATAAACATACTTATTTTAGTTCCTAAAGTGATGATTCACATCAGACGGTCATTTACAGACAGAAAATTAAACGTTCAAAAAATCATCATTACTGACCATTTGGAGGAAGTTCTTAAGGTCTGGGGTCATTGTTTTTCATCAGAAAATTGATTTTTTGGGCTGTACAAACCAAAAAATGATTCAAAATGTCAATTGTATCACGCTTCATGTTGAATAACCATTTTTAAGGCCTCACAGTGACCAAAATTGCAATTTTTATAGATTTTTCCTCCTACTCAGAAGCTTGTATTTTGATAGATTTCAGGCTTGAACATATCTATAAACATACCTATGTTTAGTTCCTAAAGTTATTATTCACATCCAACAGTCATTTACAGTCAAAAAATTAAAAAGTAAAAAAATCACCATCACAGATCATTTGGAGAAGGCTCCTAAGGTCCGAGGTCATCATTTTTCATTAGAAAACTGATTTTTTTAACTGCTCAAAAAATTATTCATAATGTCAATTTTATCATGCCCCAAGTTGAATAACCACATTTTAAGACCTCACAGTGACAAATATTGCCATTTTTATACTTTTCCTCCTACTCATAAATATGTAATTTTCCCAATTTCGATCATGAAAATGACCCTGAACACACTTATTTTAGTTCTAAAAGTGATAATTCACATCCAACAGTCATTTGCACTCAAAAGTTTAAACATTAAAAAAATCACAATTACTGACAATTTGTAGGAAGTTTCTGAGGTCCGGGGTCATCATTTTGCATCAGAAAATGGACTGTAGAAAAAATGATTCAAAATATCAATTTTATGTTGCCTCATGTTGAATAACCACTTTTTAAATCCTCACAGTAACCAAAATTGCTATTTTAATAGACTTTTTATAGACTTTTTCTCCTAATTTGAAGCTTGTATTTTGCCTAATTTTGTGCATAAAAATGAATCTAAACACACTTATTTTAGCACCAAAGTGATGATTCACATCAGAGAGTCATTTAAAGTAAAACAAAAATCAATATTAAGCAAATCACCATTGCTGACCATTTGGAGAAAGTTCATAAGGCCCAGGGTCATCATTTTCCTTCAGAAAACTGAATCTGTGGACTGTTCAAAAAATGATTCAAATTGTCAATTGTATCGCGCCTGAAGATTAATATCCACATTTTAAGACCTCACAGCAACCAAAATTGCCATTTTTATATATTTTACCTCCTACTTATAAGCTTGAAATTTTCCCAATTGTGAGCATGAAAATGACTCTGAGCACACTTATTTTAGTTCTAAAAGTGATAATTCATACCCAACAGTCATTTACAGTCAAAAGTTTAAACATTCAAAATAATGACCATTACTGACCATTTGGAGAACGTTTCTGAGGTCCGGGGTCATCGTTTTTCATCAGAAAATTGATTTTTAGGACTGTAGGAAAAATTATTCAAAATGTTAATTGTATCGTGCTTCATGTTGAATAACGACTTTTTAAGACCTCATGGTGACCAAAATTGCCATTTTTATAGACTTTTCATCCTACTCATAAGCTTGTATTTTGCCCATTTTAGAGTGTATAAATGATTCTAAATACACAGCTGTTTGTTCCTAAAGTGATGACTCACATCCAACAGTCATTTACAGTCACAAAATGTAACATTAAAATAAAATAACAATTACTGACCATTTGGAGAAAGTTCCTAAGATCCGGGGTCACTGTTTTTCATCAGAAAATTGATTTTTTGGGAGCATAGAAAAATTGTAGCAGGCCTAATGTTAAATAACGACTTTTTGAGACCTCAAAATGACCAAATTGCCATTCTTTCGACTTTTCCTCATAAATATACGCTTGCAATTTGCCCAATTTTGAGCATGAAAATGACTATAAACACACTTATTTTAGATCCTAAAGTGATGATTCACATCCGACAGTCATTTACAGTCAAAAGATTAAACATTTTAAAAAATGGCCATTTGGAGAAAGTTCCTACAGTCCGGGGTCATCGTTTTTCATCAGAACATTGATTTTTTGGACAATATAAAAATTATTAAAAATGTAAATTGTATCGTGCTTCATGCTGAATAACGACTTTTTAAGACCTCATGGTGACCAAAATTGCCATTTTTATAGACTTTTCATCCTACTCATAAGCTTGTATTTTGCCCATTTTAGAGTGTATAAATGATTCTAAATACACATTTTTTTGTTCCTAAAGTGATGACTCACATCCGACAGTCATTTACAGTCACAAAATGTAACATTAAAAAAAATCACAATTACTGACCATTTGGAGAAAGTTCCTAAGGTCCGGGGTCACTGTTTTTCATCAGAAAATTGATTTTTTGGGAGCATAGAAAAATTGTTGCACGCCTAATGTTAAATAACGACTTTTTGAGACCTCACACTGACTAAAATTGCCATTCTTTCGACTTTTCCTCATAAATATACGCTTGGAATTTGCCCAATTTTGAGCATGAAAATGACTATAAACACACTTATTTTAGATCCTAAAGTGATGATTCACATCCGACAATCATTTACAGTCAAAAGATTAAAAAATTTTTAAAAATGGCCATTTGGAGTAAGTTCCTACAGTCCGGGGTCATCGTTTTTCATCAGAACATTGATTTTTTGGACAATATAATAATTATTAAAAATGTAAATTGTGGGGCGTGGCTTGGCGCCAGCAAAGATGGCCGCTTAGTTTAGAGCTCCGCCGGAGCAAAGCCCCAAATCCTCAGAAATCTGGCCAAAATCCGGCAAGTAGCACACACTCAAGACTAGGACGGCCTTGAGAACTCAAGCAGCACCAGTGAGCGAAATCCGGAAGCTTCAACTCACCTCCGAAGTCGTGGCTTATATGTGGCACGCAGCGACACCTGTGAGATCCCGGAGGCTGGGAGACGGGCATTCGCCTCTGCCACCAAAGAAAGGGCGCGGCGTTGAGGCCTACGCCGAAGCTGGATCGTGAGGCCGGGCCTCGGCGGCCCCATCGGCCCCGCAAAAGTGAAGAAAGGGGTTGTGAGGTGAGCCGCAGCCCGGGGGTACTCTGGTGAAGGCGACTTACGTTGCAGTGGCGCTGGGGCCCTGAGTCACCCTTCTAATGTGGTGTGCCCGGAGTTGGTGGTGGCGGCCTTGGGGTCAGCGGGCAGGAGGACGGGCACTCCCTTCTGCCGTCTGTGCGGCGGCCGGACCGTGTGCACTGAGGAAGCGCTTGCACAGAGATAGAGGTGCCGGACCTCAGAGCATTAACCGGCCCGAGGGAGAAATTAGGTCAGGACCGCGGGATCGGAAGCGGCCCCGGCTACGGTGGAGGGAGGAGTCCATGAACAGCTGCAAGGCCTAACCACGTTGGAGGCACCCTGGGAGTGCCACTGCACTGCACCATAGACGCGTCTGACTCTGAGCGGCACTTGACCCCGCCTGTTTGAAACTCGGACGGCCTCAGACCGGGAAGGCCTCCTGCATCACAGAGGTATCAGGAGAGACGGCCGGCCGGCTGGCCAGAGGTGGCACCCCAGGCGCGGGGGCGGTGAGGAGTGCGGGTAAATGTGGAGGATGAAGGTACCGGTGCCCTGCTCTGAGGTAGAGGCGGCTGCTTTATATCGCGCTGGACGCGTGGCCCCGTGGGGAGAAGTGGTCGGCGGGGGCACGTCTGATATACACCACCGTCACGCCTGAGTGTGGACTGGGGGCCCGAGGAGTGAAAGGAGACCCGGATGGCGCGTGGTATATGTCTGTGACTGGGGAGTGGAGGCCCCTGCGTCTGCCAGTAAGGAGCAGACGAAGAACCGACTGAGGTACGGTGGGGCCAAAAGGAGCAGAGGCGCAGAGCTACCAGGGGCGGCCGGACGTCCCAGCGACTGACTCCCGTGACTACCTGCTGGGCTTCGCAGGACATCAACACAGGGCTTTGGGGGGGCCTGGCTGGCTGCAATCCGGGCTTGGGAGACTACAAAATGAAACCAAAGGGCGCTGCAGCTGTGCAGACGAACAAGTTGGATAAATATGCGGTCCCGCTGGTGGCCCCCCAGACCGGGGGAGCAACGGGGGCCATTCGGCGCCGACTGAACCCTCCTTGGCTTCCATTATGGCGGCAATCCAAACTTTGGGGACCGCCATGGAGACAAAAATTGACAAGATGTCAATTGAGATGAATCTTATTCGTACAGAGCTCAGCAAGACGTCGGACAAGGCCAGGGCCAATGAGACAGACATCCGGTAGCTCCAGGCCTCTTCAAAAAAACTCGAGCAGAGGGTTAATGAACTCGTACATTAACATCGCCAGGTAGCCCTAAAGCTGGAGGACCAGGAAGGGAGAGCCCGCCGGAACAACATTTGTGTGGTGGGCGTTCCAGAAGGTTCGGAGGGACCCAGTATGGACCTTTTCCTGGAGGACTTGATCCTCAAATGTCTGAAACCAAAAAATCTCTCCAAAATGTTCATCATCGAAAGTGTGCACCGTGCGCCGATCCCCAAGCCAGGAGCGCCGCCAAGGACAATCATTGCTGAAATTCTCAATTATAGGGACCCGGATGCTATCCTGCAGTCCGCCAGGCAGATTGGATACCTACAATATGAGAATGCAACTGTCAGGTTCTTCCCAGACTTTACGCTCAAAGTTCAATTTGAACGACGCTCCTTTGATGGGGTGAAAGTGGCGCTTCGGGGTAAGGGAATCAAGTACATGATGTTCTTTCCGGCCAAGCTCAAAATTATTGCTGGAGGCAAGTCTCTCTTCTTTACCATGCCATCGGAAGTACAAAACTGGTTGGATAGAGGAGCATCGCAGTCGTCCGCTTCAGCTGCTGGTGACGAGTGGAGGGATACTCGGGCCAAGTCACCGGGCTCTCTGGATGGTAGATCGGACACGGACAGAAAGAGTCAGCGCTCATGGCAATCAAGGTCTACTAGCCCTAATATGGGCAACATCCAAAGACACTAGTGGACACTAGTTGATTGAGGGACTCCAAGTATGGACCCAGATGAGCTGTAATGTAATGTATACATACTTTCTATGATGTTGGGGTTATGATCTTCCCCGGGGGGTGTCATCCGGTTGGGTGGAGGGCTCTCTGGACCCGGAATGGGCAAGATCCTGGGCTAGAGCCATTACATGACTTTAACTACTCGTCCTTCATGGGCAGACAGGCTCGGCCAGCCAAGGGGGCAGTGGGAAAAGCATTTTGTGGGAGGGGAGAGCAATGTATAGGTGCCAGGAGGATTTAATTGAACATGTGTGCACATGCTTGACAAGTTACTAACTTTGTGGGGGAGGGCGCTTAGCGGATGGAGCTGGGGCCGGCGCATTTTCCCCTCTAAGCAGTTTTTCGGGGGGAGGGTTTTCTCTCTCCTTGGGTGTGTGGGGCGAAAGGCGCTCTGCTAGTTGGGGATGTGGGTCGTTTTAAACCTACATGGCAGGGTAGCAGGGTGGGGGGAAGGTGGGGGGACAGCAGTTTCATGGTTATGTAGTGAGGTTTGGTAAGGTTGGGGGGAGGGGGTTTGGGTTGGTCAAACTGGGATTGTTACGATGTGCTGGTACGATGTTACACGAGATCCAGATTGCATGCTAAGATAAGAACCATCGATGGCTACGAGGTGGGATAAAAGTCTTAAAATACTTAGCTGGAATGTCAACGGGTTAGGGGACAAGCTTAAGAGGAGTATAGTGCTTCAATTTGTTAAAAGTCACCTCCCGGATGTAGTCTGATCAGTAACACCTGTCACGCGCTAAACAGATGGGGAATCACATTGGAGATTCACGCCGACTTTACTTCAGGGTCACGTGGAGTGGGTATTCTATTGCGCTGTAATTTTCCATATGTCATTGACCATTTAGAGACGGATCCGTTGGGGCGCTTTGCAGCAATCTCGGGGAAGTGGGAGGGACGCAGACTCAACCTGGTGACAGTTTACATTCCGCCAGGTCTCCAAACTTAGTCATATCATGATCTGGGTGGGCTTCTCCTTTCCCTACCTGAGAGGCAGCTCCTTGTAGGCGGGAACTTCAACGCAGTAGTATCGGGCGGATTGGATAGACACCCACCTCAGGGCATTACGACTGGGCACATGTGGCTCTCCAATCTCCTGGAGGCATTCCGTTTAATTGATCTCTGGCATCTTCGCCACCCGAATCTACAACAGTATACTTTCTTTTCAGGCCCGCACCACACTTTTTCTAGGATAGATTATATCCTCACACCTCTGCAACAGGATACATCAATTCGAGAGATTAAACACTTGGCGAGAGGTATTTCAGACCACTCCGCTAAATGGGCACATCTTACTGTTGGGGATCAGATGGTGGGCTGTGTTGCGCCCATAAACGCCTGGTTCCTTCGCAAAACCAAGAAGAAAATCACTCTCTCGATCGACCAATACTTTCAAGAAAATGTTGGGACGGTGGAATCCCCGGTAGTCCTCTGGGAAGCATTCAAAACTGTGCTGAGGGGTGAAGCGTCTCCACAATTGCTGGGCAATGCAAGGAAAGGGAGGCACAAATGTTAGCCATTGAGAGGGGGCAGTGCAAAGTGACGGGAATCCGGGAATCCTACATCAGATGCATCTTAAAGCGGCTGAATACAAGGCTTTGGCCACCGACGCTGCTAAGACCCTAGAAAGGGACAGGGCCGGCCGATTGTACGTCCAAGGGGACAAAGCAGGCAAATTAATAGCCTGGTTAGACAAAAAGAAGCAGGCGCAGAGGGTGGTGTCTGAGCTTAGGGCCGAATCGGGGGCCCTCCTTACTGAACCTCAAGAGATTATCAGGGAGTTTGCAATTCATTTCCTAAGAGTGTACAGCAGGGGGTGGGATCTTCCAGGGGAAAAAATAAATGTAAATTGTAGGAGGGGCGTGGCAAACATCAAGGCCTGATAGCTGTGATCCTCGACAGCTCTACCAGCCCTGATCCAATCCTGGTACTTTATCATGACCCTCAACGCCACAAAATGCTGGGAAAAGTGAGCGGAACATCTCCTGAGGCAAGGACACTGTAAGCCAAGAGGCAAACGAGACCCTCGAAAGGAGGAGAGCCCCTGAATCGAGGTGGGTGGAATCGAGAGCGGTGATCAAAGATGGCGCCGCTCTGAGGGAGCTGAGTGCCGTATAGAACAGAGGGCACCCTGGTGGAAACCTGCGGGCCAATAAAGGGTCAGAATGATGAGAGACTCCCCAACCCGAACGACAGTCGATTGAAGACACCTGCGTGCCTACCAGAGCCAAATTGCACCCCTGGAACGCCTCAGTGCTGGAGGGCGTGAAATTGGCATGACGGGAGGATATTCCTGCCGTCCGGCGGAGGTCGGCCATGCGGAAAGATACTACGGATTCCTAAATATCGCTGTAAGCAGAGCAAGAAGCTGTGAAGCACAATCAGCCGAGTGCAGCTGTAAATAGGGCCCGTGCGCAGATCGGAGTTCTGCGAGTCTGACACCGCCCGACCTAACAGAACCCAGTCGCGGTCACTGCAAGGGCCTCGGAGAGCAGCCCGGAGAGCGAAGGTCTTGGTGAGCCCTAGGTGGACACAGACGAAGACAGGTACCCTGAAAGACAAGCAGAGAAGAAAAGAAGAGACAGACAACAAATACCGGGGCCGGGGGAGAGCGTTAATTACATCACGTGAAGCGGAGGGGAATCATCAGAACAGACACAAAGTCGCATTGAAGAGGCGTCCAGGCCGCCAAGAATTGATGGTCACGTGCAATACCCAGTGACCTGGGGGATAGAGAGGGGAACATTCACGGAAGCCACAAACCTCAGACCCTTCCAAGAGGTAAACCCCTCTGCCGACACAACGGAACCCCCACCCCGCCAGGCCCGAATAGATAACGCGAAGGACGACAGACCAGTCTGTACTGGCTGCAACCCCGCAGTGAGATTCAGGGAGAGAATCCAAGGGAAGTAGCGCAGAAGTAATATAAGAGGCCCGAACTGCGTAGCAACAGGAAACCACAAGCAGTCACAAACCAAATACTTACCAAATATGAGCAGACAGCCAGATTTAAATCATCACCCAACCAACAATGGGCCTGGAAAATTGGCACCTTCCCTGTGTGAAGAAATAGGGAGGAGTGAGAGGAGCTAACTGGAGTTTGCGAGGTCAATTGACAAGAAGACCTCCATATTCATATCTCTATCAACCTGAGGCAAAACTAGTAAAGGTGCAAATTATTCTCTTGAGACAGGAATGAAGGCTCCAAAAGAGACACCGCCATACAGCCTTGATAAAACAACCTCTGGGACCCAAGAACAGAGACGAAGACCAAAAGCAAGATTCAGAATCATGGAGGCCAGCTTAACCGTAGACAACAGCCACAGATACAGTTTTAGGGGGAAGGCAACCAATCGAGAATGTCTAGCGAATCAACCATGATGGCAAAACACAAATAGCCTAAATCAACAAAGCAAGGGAAAATGGATCGGTACGCCAAAGTGCTATCCACAACAACAGGGGCGGAAGGAGATAATACTCCTCTTCCAGACAATGCAGCCATACTGCAGGCGATCCACATAGCCAGAGAGATCCTGGAGGGAAATATGGAGGTGGTTCGCTCAGAGACAACTCTACTTCCACATGACCTGAGAAAGGTCTCAGAGAGAGTCACAGAAGCTGAAAACCATATCTTGGAGGTGGAAGATGTCTCTCACACTATGCGTAAAGAAGTGACAGGACTTTTAGCCACAATGAAATAAGTATCCTGGAGAGTCGACGATGCATAAAACACGGCCCTCAGGAACAATCTACCGATTTATTGGATTTCGGGAAGGCGCAGAAGGAGCAGATCCAGGACAATTCCTATTGGCATGGTTAAAGGACTCCCTCCCTAAAGCACAGTTCTCACCATGCTTCATTACAAAAAGGGCCCAAAGGATGCCAAATGTCTGTCCACCGCTGGGGGCCTCCCCGAGGCCCTTAATTGTTAGTTTCCTAAACTTTCAGGATCGCGCTTTAATACTTCGAGAACTGCGGCAAAAGGGAGAGATTAAATATGCATACACACAAGTAATGGTGTTCCCGGACTACTCTCGAGAAGTGCAAAAGCAAAGACAAACTTTCAATCCAGTCTAGGCAAAACTAAGAACACTCGGGATCCAATACATGCTACTCTTCCTGGCCAAATTTAAAGTTATCTTCCAGGGCATCACACAGTTTTTTCAAACTCGGGACGAAGCATGGACCTGGATCGAAGCACGACCCTCTCTGGGGTGAAGAACAACTCAAACAGATACGCTCCAATCAGACAAACTAATGAGATCAGGCCAAGGGAGACCCAAAGAGAAAAGACAGATATGGGCAACAAACACACAAAGAACCATTTTTATAGACCTTTTCTCCTGTTCATAAACTTGTATTTTCTACAATTGTGAGCGTAAAAATGACTCTAAACACACCTATTTCAAATTAAATCAGTAATGTTGTCATCCTATGACAGGTATTCTTCAGGGGCCTGCCACCACTCCCGTTCCTCCCCGAGTTCTAAACCAATAGATTAGGGCTCAGGATCTGACCTAGAAGGCAAGGCTCTAGTCCGCGATATGTATGGCCCTGTGCAACACCCTTCTTGGTTCGTACTGGAGTCGGAGATAAGAATGGGGATGGTCAGGAGGATCAGAATCAGGACCAGCATCAGGGAAGGTCAAGATCATACAACCGGCACCTGTCTACATCCAGGAATGGATCCTCAGGGCCCGATTAGAGTCAGGGCCAGAGCCGCCAGCATGGTACCAAATAGGGCCTCTGCTGACCCCTCAGGGCCCAGAGGCACCCCGGAGGGCTCAGGCCATTCAGATATGAGGGGCCTGGCTTAAAAAACTCTTTCAGTTTCGCTGCAGCTCCCGTAAAGTCGAGGAGGCACAGAGTCAGCCGAGGCACAGGCTGTACAGCGGAACCAGGCCTTGAATGTCGACGCACCCTTGTCTCATTGGCCGACTTCTTCATCTTTTTTTTTTATAGGACTTACCTGAGTGTCCAAACGACTTGAAGTGTGATGAGGAACTCAGACCCCTTGACCGGGACCTCAAACGTCGCGACTCACGCTGAGCCACCATGAGCTGGAGGAATCGCTCCTGCAAGACCTTGAGATTCATGACATGGCAGTTGGAGCACAACTTCAAGTTCTGATTGTGCTTGAGGCACCACAGGCATACACGATGTGGGTCCACCACCAACATCGGTCAATGACAGGCACCGTGGGCTTTGAAGCCAGCCTTTTTAATGGACATCCCTGCCCCACCAAAAGGAAAAAAACTCAAAAGTAGTTGATAAAAAGTCAAAACAAATCCAGCCAAAAAGTGAGTGATGGGTAGCTCTTTTCTGGATCAGCACTGGCTGGCTCGGAAAGAAAAGAACTGACGTCAGCGCACCTGGGCACCTATAAAGGTCCCGCAGACGTCACTTCCAGTGCAGACGACATATGCGGAATTGAGCAATGCCACCTACCGCCATGCAGGGGTACTGCTCAAGAAAAACCTTCTGGATCCATTGTGACGCCTGGGGAAATTCTAAGGTCAGGAATTTGCGTGCTAGACATAATCTCTACCAGATATGGCATTACTCAAGGTAAGTAACTAACTCATGGTGCTAAAACCAGTTTCAGACAGGGCATGACCCCCTTGCCATCAGATCACCCACTGAAGTTGTGCCGCTGAATATTGTCCAGAGTCAAGGAGGCTGAGTCCTCCAGATTCTAAAGGGAACCTAAGGGTGGAAAGAGTGGAGTCGCATCCACCCCAAATCCATACAAATTGCTACCATCTTAATCAACGCTACCAGGCCCAGCACTGCTAGAGGGCAAAGATGACCAGAATTCAATCTACACCTGCAATGTGCTGTCCGCTCTTTCTGAGTTGCCACCCCGAAGGTCCTAAACTAAGGGACTGATTTCTTTGTCAGATGGACCTGAGTCCATCAGACATCAATCTGGAACTGGTATCTACTGACCTCCTGTCGGCGGTCCCAAACCAGCAATTAGGATGTGACCAAACACTGTTCGATCCCCTCTCCTAGTCTTTTCAATGGGTGCATGCATTCCAAACAGAATGCATGCTCTCATTGTAAAGAGCTGAGGTGCAGTTCATCCCTTCAACCCGTGGCAGGCACCTCAAGGTGCCTGCCACCGAGTGCAGGGATCAACAGGGTAGCACCATAGGTGCCCCCTCGGCTGCCATCCGGAAGCCTAGCACCCATGGGGGCCCTGCTGGGGGCCTCCAAATTCAGATTCCGACAGCCTTTCTGTGTGGGAAAGGCCGGAGGAATCCACCATCGTAAACCCTAGGGTGGACAGAGCCGCCCTTGGGATTACTGGCCCCTTTCCAAATGACAGACGGGCTTGGATGCCATTAGGAAATTCCGTTCAGATTCCTTTCCGACTGACCACATCGTAATGGGCTGGTCGGAAAGGAATCTGAACTGGACATTTCGATGCCGTCGGAACGGAAGGTCGGAGCCATTTCCGACCGCATCAAAATCGGCGCCTAAATGGTATACATTAAACCCCAGATATTTAAACGATTTAGCCTCGTGCTGAAATCTCTCGTCCAACTGTACTTGAAGAAGAATAACATATTCTGATCTGAAAGGAAAGATGCAAGATTTGGATCAATTCACATGTAGTCCAGAGATGACAGCCGAGTCCACTAGGGACTGCCTACTAGAGGAAAGGTCTGTGTGTGCATCTTTATTGTAGAACATACTATCATCTGCGTATTGGGACACTGTGTGCATCGTTCGATGAATAGGTAGTCCCTGTTGAGCTCCCAGGAGTCAGTTTGATTGTCAGTGGCTCCATCGGCCGGGAAAATAACAATGACAATAAAGGGCAACCCTGACAGGTACCCCTATCTAATGAAAAGAGTAGGTATGCATTGCCAGGTCTTTACCCTAGAAGTGGAATTTGAATACAATATATGTACCCATTTGCGCTAGTATGAGCCTGTCCCTAAATCGCTTCAGTGCATGTTGTCCCAGTGAAAAGAGTCAAAAGCCCCCTCCAGGTCAAAGACAATGCATGCAGCATTCAGAAACAAAATAGAATCTTAATCAAGAACATTCCACAGCCTTTGAAGATGAAGAGATGTATTCTGCCTGGTGTCAAGCCACATTGATCACCACGAATCAGTCTTGGTAATTCTGCTGCAATTTACTAATATTTTAGATAGGATTTTAAAATCAAATGTCAGTATGGATACAGGATGGTAAGAGGTCATTTCTATGGGGTATATATGGAATTTCAACATAGTAGGAGTAATGATGCATTCAACGGAGGTGTGAGGGGGTCCGTCAAAGAAGGAGGTATACATTGCAAGGAGTCAAGGCGTTAACTGTGAATGAAAAAATTGGACGGAATTCCATCAGTGCTGGGGGATTTTCTACATGGCAGGTCCTGAAGAACCACCCTAATTAGAGGCAGGGCAATCGTATTGGGTAAAGGAAATTATCAATAGCATTTATGTTGTAGTTTAGAGAGCTCCGATGCTAGCAAGTCTGGTGCCAGGAGGAACACCATGTGAGCTTTCAACATGGAAACGGTGGAGTACATTTTAGTCTGTTTCCGTGAGGAATTGATCCCAAGTAAAATAAACATTAACTTGTCAGGACAATTTTTTAAAGAATTTTAAAAAGTGTCTTTGTCACTATCTTTTCAAAAGAAGGGCCATACTATTCTAATCAAACAGTGCCTTTTCTGAGGTACACAAGGTTCGATTTTGTTCTTAAAAAATGCTTTCACACTGGTATTCTTTCTTAACAACTCTGGGGCATATTACCAAGGGGGCGATAGGCAATTATCGCAGGTTTAGCTGCCGTTTTCGGACGCTAAGCGGCGATAATTCTATCACTCTATTAGCAAGCTGTCGCTAACTGGTGTTAGCGACAGCTTTTAGGCGATAGCGAGCGGTTTGGGGCCCACTATGCATGTCAGCGATATTCATCGCTAATGACATGCAAAGTGGGCGTACCCAACCTGTTAGCGACTGAAAGCAGTCACAAACGTCACTATCGCCTATTAGCAAGGCAGGCGTAGCGATGGAAATATTCCCGCTATCGCCAAAAACTAACGCCTGCTCAGACCAGTTCTTAGCCAGGTTATCCAATGGGAGGTGGATAACATGGCTAAGAGCATTTTATCGCTAATGCGTGAATATCGCTGAGAATACAGCGATATTCACGCATTAGCGACAAAATCGCTGGATATTTTAGCACAATGGAGAAAAACTTTGCTAATAGCATGTTTTCTCCCCTAACATATCCAGCGATAGGCAGTGATAAAAAAATTGCCGCTAAGCCTGTTTAGCAAAAAATATCGCTTCTTGTTGGTAATATGCCCCCTAGTGTGTTAAATAATAAAAGAACCATAAGTATGATTATTATAAAATCTCTGGTCTATAGGGAAGAAATACCGTTCTACTTACTAGCTATATATCAGTAATTCCTGTCCTTCATAGGGATTCATAATTCAAAGTCAAAGTCAAAGATACAGTGGGCATATTATCAAGAAAGGGCGATACATTATCGCCGCTTTTATCTGCAAGAAACTGCCGCTACAGCGGCGATAATGGGCTTGATAATATGGCCTTGTGAATTCCCATAGAAGCCCAGGTTAACGCCAGAACCTGGGCTTCTATGAGAATTCACAAGGGCATATTATCAAGCCCATTATCGCCGCTTTAGCGGCAGTTTCCTGCCGATAAAAGCGGCGATAATGTATCGCCCTTTCTTGATAATATGGCCCTTAATTCGACAAATCAATGCCATAACAGTGAACATATAGGAGGAAAAGTTTCATCGGAAAAAAAAGACATTACTTTACAAATGACAATTAAAATTTAAGGTGTTGTAAACCAAAAAATAAAGTTGCAATTATTGGATAGAGCAGAGGGTTTCATATAAAGTGCATAGTGCCAAATTCATATTACTATATACAATAAGAAGACAACTTAAAAACCCTGGCTGGGGCAGATGATAACATATAAAATATCGGATACTAACTGATGGAGTTCAAAACTTTACATTCACATTATCATAAACAATTGTACAAATATTAATTTTTAAGAAGTTGATTTTAGTACTCACAGTATAGTAGATACTGCAATTTAAAATTACAAAATAGAACAGGGGGTATCCAGTGATGTGCAAAATGCTGTAGTGTAAAGTGCAACGTGCTAAAGTTACAAATTAAATAACAGTAAACATTCAAAAAATCATGCTTACATAAAAGAAGGATGATTTGATAATAATAGTTAAAATAACAGCTTTTTTCTACATCTGATGGCTCCTGATAAAAAACTTGCAACCCCAAGACAAACCATCGGAGAAGATAGCATTTGGAGGTATAGCAAAGCGAGCCTAACTTGGAAAAAATTACAGTCTTTGAGAAGGGGAAGAATAAATCTTTTACGCAGCTGAACATACAAATCACTGAAAAAGATAAAAAGTACGGTATCTTGTTCTGAAAAATCGTCACAAGGACAAGGTTTGCAAGTACCTTGTTTCGCAAAACCATGTGGAACAGCTAAAAACAAGGGTTCAAATGTAATCAAAATCTTGTTAACAAAAAACGATGAAAAACGTTATTTATAATAAGTAAATATGGTTGAACTTGATTATACAAAGGTAATGTGATATATCTTCTAACTGTTGGTTTTATTAGCTCCTTTTCCTCCCTAAGGCCCTGTTGCTTCTGTGATTTAATGGCTCTAATTTTAGATTTGCTCATCGGTTTCGGCCTGTTGTATAATCCAGGGCACCCTAGCCATTTAGTCAGGTCCATTATACACTTCAACCATGGGATATCCAAGGCTCTATCCAAAGCTATACAATTCATGATTACCAATTGATTTATTTTGTGCTGGGGCTAGCCCAGACTCTGAGCCATCGTAGCAAAAGGGCTATCGCTATCTCATCCTCGATATACCCCACCCCAACCTCTTCATGTAAAATAAATGCCGGGGTGGTGGAAGGTACCGCCTATAGTTTACGTAAAAATGTATCTCCGGCTCTTTGAATCTCTTTACCTTCCTTATAGCCCCAGATATCACAACCTTAGGACGCCATGGGGATACACTTTTCTTTATACATTTTCAACAGGGCGGGTAAAGGTTTAGTTCCTAGTTTCTTTGCAAAATTTAGGGTAGCCCTCGTTGCTCTGGTCAAGGTATTCCTTTTTTGTATAATTTGTGCTCCCCGCGATCATCAAAGAGTACCCCTAAATATAGACATTTGGGGACTTTTGTTAATTCAAACCCCTTGCAATGAAATTTGAACTTCGGGGGGTTTCGGGAGCCAATGGACAATATATGTGACTTCTTAAAATGTATTGATAGGTCTAAAGAGTCCATAAAAACTATAAAACCATCTAATAATTTTTCGAGCCTGACAGCTGTTCTTGCAAGTAAAACCGTATCATCTGCATATAACAATGCAGGTATTTTCTTGTAACCAACCCTAGGGATGTCTATACAGCTAGTTGTTAAAAAATCCCCCAGCTTGTTTATATACAGAGTAAAAAGGAGGAGGGCTAATATACGTCCCTGACGAACCCCCCTCTTTACATCCCAAGGGCTTGTCAAGTCACCATTTTTATTATATCTAACTTCGGCCAAGTTTTTTTCATGAATCTAGAATAAAAAAGCCACTAACAGGGGTTCAAGACCCATATCTCTTCAAATTAGCCATAGTTTGGACCTATTTACACAATCAAACGCTTGTGTCAGATCCATAAAAGCCAAATGTTGTACTTCCTTTTTGGCAATCATATACTTTCCTATGACTAAATGTAAATTAAGGCATTGGTTCAGAGTCCTTTTGCCCGCCCTAAAACCATATTGTAGATCGGAAATAACGTTTAAAGGGTCTAACCAAGTTGTCAGGCGCTCTAAAATGACTTTGCCCATAGTTTTAACAGCAGAGCCTAAAAGAGAGATGAGCCTATAACTTATAGGGTCGTCACGTACACCTTTTTTAAAAATAGGTACGCTGACTTCCTTTCCCCAGGATGACGGAATACTTTGTGAACATGCTGCATTAAAAATATGTGCTAAAATTCTCCACCAAACACTAGCGTCAGCCTTAAACAGGTCTGCTGGTACCCCATCGGGCCCGGAGCCTTTCCCCCGCTGTGGATAAAATTGCGTTATAAACTTCCTCTACGCTAAAAATAAACCCTGCACTAAAATGCTCAACCTCCATGGGCTCTATAATTTCTTCTGTATTGACATTATTAAAAATAAGGCTAAAGTGCGAAACCCTCTGGTCAGCTGGATTTAAACACTCTTTATTTAAATTTTTGGAAACAGAGAGAAAGGGGCTATTGACTACTAACCAAAACTTTGCACTATCTTTCAATACGCATGCTTCGCTCAGGGCTTCCCACGCCTGGGGCCTCATTTATGAGGCCGTGCGTCACTTTTATGCCACCGGTGCGTCACTTTTTGTGACGCACCAGCAGCGTAAAAAAATGTGCCTTGTTGCACCATATTTACAAAGTGACGCATCTAGGTAGATGCGTCACTTTGTAAACCCCTGCGCCACATTATACCTGCGCCAGGTATAATGTATGCAAGGGGCGCGTTCTGACGCAAGACAGGGTCATAGAAGTGACGCAGTGAAATCTATAGGATTTCACTGCGCCACTTCTAGGACACAAATGCGTCAATTTCTTACGCCTGCCTCACAGCAGGCGTAAGACTGACGCAGGCCCTTTCACATGGGGCTTGCCCCATGTGAAAGGACACATTGCTGGAGCTGCGTCACTTTTGTGACACACTCCAGCAATGCGTCACTTTTGCGCCATACAGATACGTCAGAAATACTGACGTATCTGTAACTCCTTGCGCCATGATGTGTCATACTGTAAATATGACGCATCATTGGTCTCGCAAGGAGGGCGCAGTGAAAAGTGACGCATCGCTGTTTTCACGCAGCGATGCGTCACTTTTCATAAATGAGGCCCCTGGTCTTTTAACTGAATCTTTCTGTTTTGGATAGCCAATTTATAAGCCATCCTTTTAGCTCTAATTTCTATTATATCTCTATTGATACGTTTGATGGCCTGGAAAAGCTCCCTATGAGTTTTAGAACAAGGGCTATCAAACCATCTTTCGGCCTTCGAACAACTGACCTTGCTCACAACAGTAAGGTCTGTAGAAATTTGCTTTGTTAATATTTCGAAGGCTTCTAGAATGGTATAATCATCCGTGCACAGGAAGAGTACAGGTTTTCAAGGAAGCTATCTGGGGTAAATTCGTAATTCATATGTAGTAAGTTAATGAGTTAGTGTGCTGGAGTAAGCATCCCATATATTATTGCCTGAAACAAAGAGAAAAACTCCTAAAACTATAATGTTTACACTGTTATAGCCAGTTTTAATCCTTATCAAATCTTGGCTATCTATCCCCAAATTATTTTAGGGTTCACCTTTGGTATATGGTGGGATCAACACATATTAGGCTCTTTGTTACCCAAACGCCATATAGTTTTCACAACTCTTTTTTAATTCCATGCTCTTCATGCCACGGGAGTCAAGCTATCCTCGCTGAGGAGGGGTGAAACTCTGAAACCGGTCCTGGGATGTCTGTTTCCAGTCCAGGGAGGACCTGGCCTGGCAGTTCGGGCTGGACAGTACCCATTGGGTGCAGGGTCAAGACTGATTTGCATATGGCTGGGTTTAAACTCGAATGGCATGGGGAGCAAAGAAATGATGGTTTAGGCCCATATTTTTGTACTGGGGTGAATGTATGACATTGTTATGCATTCTGTCCATCAATTGTTGTTTTTGAATTTGTCACCCTAAGTGGGACGGGTATGCCCAGACATGGGTCCTGTGCTCTCCATCCCACTGGAGTCAAGCTTTCCTGGCTGAAAGCCCAAAACTGGTCCTAGGATGCTTGTTTCCAGTCCAGGGAGGACCTGGCCTGGCAGTTCCATTGTTCCCATTGGGTGCAGGGTCAAAACTGATTTGCATATTGCTGGGTTCAAACTGGAATGGTATGGGAAGCAAAAAGCTATGAATTTAGGCCCAGATCTCTGTACTGGGGTTAATGTATGACAATCTTCTGCATTCTGTCCATCAATTGTCTCCCGCACTAGTAGCCTTTCAAACCTGTCTAAGGTTTGCCATTGTAGGGGTGTGTGTGTAATTTACTGCCACTTCGACTTGGCATTTAAAACTACTTGCCAAGCCTTAAACTCTCCTTTTATTACATATACGTAACCGCTAAGTTAGGCCCTTGGTAACCCAAATGGTGAGTTTGAGAGAGCCTCATGCTTTACCATATGTTAAAGACCTTTTCTCTGTGGTGTGTGAATGACTTTTAATTGTGTTTACTTTGAGCAAATTGCACTGTTGGCGCTTTCCTCTCCTACCTGCTAGAGGCTTTTGTTTTTTGCACCTCAAGTTTCGCCCCGGTCCACCACGGTTTTGCCGTTTATATGGAGGGCGTATACCTGATAGCTCGCCCACCCTCTTACGGGTGAGACGCTTCCGGGAAACGGAGGGGGAGCTCATCCTGCCGCTCTCGCCCATTTAAACCAACTGCTTCTAGACGCGCAGCAGACACTGTGAGGTTGAGAGAGCCTCACACTTTGCCATATGTTAAAGACCTTTTCTCTGTGGTGTGTGAATGACTTTTAATTGTTTTTACTTTGAGCAAATTGCACTGTTGGCGCTTTCCTCTCCTACCTGCTAGACACTTTTGTTTTTTGCAACACAGGTTTCGCCCCGGTCCACCGCGGTTTTGCCGTTTGTGTTGAGGGCGTATACCTGATAGCTCGCCCGCCTTCTCATGGGTGAGACGCTTCCGGGACCCGGAGGGGGCTGGCTCGCCCTGCCGCTCTCTGCCATTTAACCCGACAGCTTCCAGAAGCACAGCGGACACGGTGAGGTTGAGAGAGTCTGCTTTACCATATGTTAAAGACCTTTTCTCCGTGGTGTGTGAATGACTTTTAATTGTTTTTACTTTGAGCAAATTGCACTGTTGGCGCTTTTCTCTCCTACCTGCTAGATGCTTTTGATTTTTGCACCTCAGGTTTCGCCCCGGTCCACCGTGGTTTTGCTGTTTGTGTGGCGGGCGTATACCTGATAGCTCGCCCGCCTTCTTACAGGTGAGACAAATGCGGTTTTAGAACAGAGATGGGCCCTAGGGCACTCCAACAGGGTCATGATTCCACGCACATTGTTATCCATTCCCTTAATTGCAGATCACTTACTAAACATCACGCATAAATATTTTACCTTCTTTTAGATCAGTCCCCTGATATAGTTTTCTTGACAGAGACCTGGTTAACTTCTGACTCAGTGGCTATTCCTGCCCTGGCCCTTCCTAATGGATATCTGATGCAGAGACAGAATAGGCCCCTCAGGAGGGTGGGGGGAGGGGGGGTAACTAGCAGTCATATTTAAGTCTGTGTTTGCTTGTACTCTTTCCCCGCAAACAATTCTAGATTGCGAGAGTACAATGTTTAAAATAACTCTGTTGCACAATTTTACTTTCTCCGGCTCTTAGTTTACCGACCGCCAGACCCTGCCAAGGCCTTTCAGGAAGCCCTAGTACACACTGTCTCCACTCTCGCTCTAGGAACAGCAAACTTTAATATTATAGGAGACCTGAATTTATACCTTGAACTTACTAGCTCCCAGGAAATCGCTAACTTCTTGGGTGATCTGGAGGCTTGCCAATTGACTCAATTGGTGACAGGACCGTCTCATTCAGCCGGCCATTTACTTGACCCTATATTTTCGAATCTCCAGTCTTTGGAAGTTAATACCCCCTTCCTATGCCTTGGATGGATCATTTCCTTATTTCCATGTGCCTCTATATGCCAGGTACTCCTTTGGCAATCCCTAGACAATCCTATATGAAGCGACCATGGCGCAATTTAGACATGGTTGCCTTTGCCTCTATTTTAAATAGTCCCAGCCAGACTGGCCTACTAACTTAGAGGAAGTGGACATTGCCTTTAGGAGATGAATCAAAAACTCGCTTGACCTCTGCATCCCTATAAAACTGACAGGGACCAAGCCCACACAAACCAAAGCATGGTTCAATGAGACCCTTCACATAGAAAAGAAAAAATGCAAAATTTTGGAAAGAGCCTGGAGGCGGACGTATGATGTTGACGCAAAAATAACCTACAGGACGGTAATAAAAGCATACCACAAATTAGTTCAGAAGGCTAAAACTGTGTTCTATGCCAATTTGATATCTGCTAGTTCCAATCCCTCCAAAACTATATTTTCCTTGATGAAGGAAATGGTGAAACCTCAGACAGAGACATCCAATATCATATCCACAAATAAGTGCTAGTCATTAGCAGAGTATTTCATCAAGAAGGTGGAAATTATTTACGGCACTCTTGATACTAGGCACGTTGGCTCTAAATCTTTAGAAGCCATCAACCCCCCAGTCGTTCCTCACTCTCTATCCGCTGTCTCACCCATGTCTACCAAAGACATGGTTGTTTCGCAGCTAAGGTTAAAACTGGCCCTCCCAATGATCCTTTAAAGCCTGATGTTTTTAAGAAACTCCATAATAGCCTCATGATTGAGGGCAGGGAACTAATTAATACATTTCTCTCTCTGGCGGAAATCCCTAAATCTTGGAAGAATGCCAAGGTTATCCCCTTACTAAAAAAGTCCACATTGGATCCTTCTCTAGCACAGAACTTCCGGCCCATTTTACTGCTTCCGTATCTTGCTAAGATTATGGAAGCTCATGTTAATATCATTCTAACTCGCTATCTGGAGGCCAATAACATTCTGGATAGTTCTCAAAATGGCTTTCGGCCCAAACATAGTACTGTGTCGGCTCTTCTGGGGGTCACCGAACAACTGTGGGCCACGTTGGATGAGAGGAATACGTCAGCACTGATTCTGCTGGATCTTAGTGCAGCCTTTGACACTGTGTCTCGTGAAATTCTGCTTTTAAGGCTAAAAGAAATTGGTGTCAAGGACAAGGCACTGACCTGGTTCTCATCTCTTCTATCAGAGTGCTCTTTCCAGGTACATGCCCCACCTTATGCTTCCAATATCCATTCTCTGGGTTGTGGAGTCCCTTAGGGCTCAGCTCGACGATATTCAACATATATGTCTGCCCTCTGGCTCTGCTGGCCAAAGCACGTAACATCAAAATGGTATCATATGCTGATGATACACAATTGATCTTCACCTTCTCTAACAATAGTGATTTCGACCAACTGAAATTTCGCGAAGATCTGCTGGCCATCTTGGATTGGATGGCGGACAACTATTTGAAACTCAATGCTTCCAAGACAGAGGTGCTCCTAGTCGGGCTTTATACACATCAATGGGATAGTCAATGGTGGCCCTCTCCCCTACCTAAAATGGTGGTTAAGAACCTAGGGATATTCATAGATGGGAACCATGTCAAAAAAGTAGCCGGGCAATGCTTTGGTCTTTTTCGTGGCCTTAAACCCATTTTGGGGTTTTTTGATGCCACAATTCGGGAAACTATTGTCCAGTCTGTAGTGCAGTCGCAGTTAGATTACTGCAATGGACTGTTATTAGGGAAAAATAAAACTGTGACCAAACGACTTCACCGAGTACAGAACGTGGCTACACGTACTCTTTTTGGCTTACCCAGGTACTGCCATACTTCCTACCTGCTCCGCCGTCTGCACTGGCTACCGATTGAACAGAGAGTTAAGTTTAAAACTCTCTGCACCATGCATAAGATTCTTCATGGTCAGGGACCCCAAATTCTCCAGGGTCTGTGCCTATGTCCCCCTGCGGGCCTTACGCTCTGCTAATCATCATCTGGCCCGCACTATCCAAATGCGTAGGCGCAGAGCAGGCGGGCGTTCATTCAGGGCCTGTGCCCCGATATTGTGGAACTCTGCCCCTCTTGCGACCCGGAGTACACAGTATCACTGGTCTTTTAGAAAACTGATCAAAACCTGGCTTTTTTCCACTATTTAGCTCTCTTCTCCGCACCTCTCATCCGGCTGCACTGGGACTCCCCGTTGCTGAGGCAGCCATGCGCATTAAAAGAACAGTTAACATAACATAACAATGGGCAGAGTGCTATGTAAGTAAAAGGTAGGACACGTTCTTTTATGCTTTGCATGTCCTGGCAGTGACAAACAGCCTATTACGTTTTCCAATACTGTGAGGAATACTCCTCTCCTAGGCTAGCATTGGGAATTCCTTAGTAAACTTTTAAGCTGTAATCCCTGACCAGAGAAGAGTAGCATTTCATGTTTCATATGTTTGGAATGGTAATGATAAATCCTCTTTGCTAGTGAAGTTAGATTTAACATCACTGTTGTAGAAATGCCACTTTTAGAAAGTGGACATTTCTCTGCTCTTAGCTCTTTTGTGCATTACACATCCCACTAACTACCATACACCCACAATTTTTTTTTTTATTGATTTTTATTGACATTTTCATAACAAAACATCAAGAGAAAAAACAGGCATTGCAATACTTGACTGTTATAGGCAGGTAGGACATATCTGCGACATATCCTGTACACACCTGCAGTTAGAGTCCACAATATGCAATCAATAGTATGCAACACTATAGAAGCATGTTGACATCACCTGCCTGGTGTCCAACAATACAATAACATTGCAAAAAAGGTGCACCTGCAGGAATACAGAGTATACGAGCTGGTCACCACCCGCCAACATCCCTAGTGCTCAACCAGGTTACAAACGGTTCCCAGATATCTTTGGGTCGAGATTTGGTAGGTTGGAGATCCCAGTATGTGGTGAGCTGTGTGCTACAATAAAAAACTTGTGTGACCCAATCCTTAGACAGCGGTGGTCGTGCCATCCTCCAGTGTAGTGCTATCTGCGGTTTGGCTATCAGAAGTAGCATTGCAGGTAGTTTACTTGATTTCGGGGGGCACTGTTTCTAGTACTCTAAGCAAGAACGTTAGGGGAGTGATGGGGATATCTAATCCAGTTATGCTTTTAATGTGTTGGTGAATTTCTAGCCAGTAGTTTGCTATGGGCCTGCAGTTCCAAGCCAGATGGATAAAAAAAGCAAGTGGTGAGGCACATTTCCAACAGCAGTCATCGGCTCTAAGTCCCATTTTATGCAGCTGTATGGGAGTACAGTAGAGACGATGTAGATATTTAAAGTGTATGAGCCTAAGGCGATAGCCGCTCGAGCTATTGTTCGTCAGTGAGGGGCTCATCTAGGATTCTGATCCCAGGCCCTACGGGAGGGGGGAAGTATTAGTGGCGATGTTTGTTGCATGTGTCTGTATATGATACGAGTTTTCATCCCGATTCTAACGCTAGCAGATTTTCTAGGGCCAAAAGGGTCGGCGGGGTGCGGGGATTGTAGGGAACCTGCTTCTGCAGGACGCTCTAAGTTGGTAGTATTGCAGCCTATCAAGTGCAGTCGGCTCTGCTTGAGAGCATATCTGGTCGAGGGTAAGGAACGAGTCAGTTCGTAAGAGAACTCCTCCCACAGCCAGTTTATGGGTCATGGCGCGTGTCTGAGCTTTCTAATCTGCCAAGGGGGGAAAAGTGTGTTATTGAAGAGTGGCATGGATGGGGCATATACCATGTCTAAGTTGGCCCTTTTACGAATACCGTCCCATGGCCATCGTAAAGCCTGTACAGTGTCTAATTCTCCGCATGGGTGCTTATAAGGCTGGTATGGCGCTGTTGATATTGGCAGCGGGGCAGCGCGATCTATTTCTTTAGCTACATGTGGCTGATATGATGTAGTGTGGGCCCAGAAGTGTAGAAATTGTGCCTGTGCACTGTAAGCACATAAGGTGAAGTCTGGGGCAGCCAGGCCTCCCTGGTCCTGTGGTAAGGTGAGAATTTCCCATACTATTCTTGGCTGACCACTCGCCCATACCAATTCAATCATGAGTGTGCGGAGACGCTAAAGGAAGTGCAATGGAAGTGGAAGTGGTAGGTTAACGAACAAATAAAGTAGTTTAGGCAGTATTATCATTTTGGCGATTGCTATCTTGCCCGCTAATGAAAGGGGAAGGGTTTTCCACCTCTTAACCCTGTCTTCTATTCACACTACCACTTTCCCATAGTTAGCCGTCCATAGGTCTTGTAAATCGCTAGTTATCCATATTCCCAGATAACAGACCGGCTCTGTAGCCCATTTCACCGGATATTCGGTATCAAAACGCTGTGTGCCTGACGTGAGCGGTAGAATGACTGACTTGGACCAATTAATATGCACACCAGATAGTCCGCCAAAACGGACCACTTCCCTCGTCATAGAGGCCAAATTATCTTTGGGGGGAAACACATACAGAGTGATATCTTTCGCGTACAAGGAGACTGTCAATGCTCTTGAGGTAAAGCCAATTCCTCTGTCCGCATGGTGTTGGTGCAGTCGTGCGACTAGGGGCTCAGTCACGTTTGCAAATAGCAGCGGTGACAAAGGGCATCCCTGCCGTGTGCCGCGAGTTATGGCAAACGGTTCCGATATTTGGCCATTTATTTTAAGGTGCGCTGTCGGTCGTGTGTACAGGAGTTGTATATGTTTTGTAAAGAGTGGACTTAGACCGATTCTGTTAAGCAGGGGGAAGAGAAATCCCCACTCCAGCGAATCAAATGCCTTTGAGGCCTCAAACAGGGTAGGCAGACAAAATATCGATTTTTAAATATCGACATACAATAATGTCAATGTTTAAATATCGAAGGGACAGAATATAGAAGGTAAGTAATATTGATATTTTTAATATCGATGGGACAGAATTTCAAAGGTAAGTAATATCGATTTTGTTAATATCGATGTTAGTAATATCGATGTTACTAATATCGATGCTAGTAATATCGATGTTACTAATATCGATTTTTATATGTTTTTTATGTATATTATCATGTATTTAATATGTATTCTTTTTTATGTAATTTAAGTAAATTTTGTATTTTAGTACTGTAGCGGGTTGTAGGTTTATAGGGGAATAGGGTGGGAAGTAATTTAATTATACTAAATTAATTATTATTTTTAAGGAATTATACATTAATTTTAATGAATTGGTAATTCATTTTTATTAATTCATTAACTGATAATTATGTTTTGTAGTGGGTTATGGGTTTATAGGGTAATAGGGTGGGAAGTCATTTAAATGTAATTAAGTAATAATTTATTTTAATTAATTGTTTTTGTTAATTATATTATTGTTAATTAATTTTTTATTGGAAATTAATTTTTTGTAATTGGTAATTAATTTTTATTAATTGATGAATTGATAATTATGTTCTGTAGAGCGTTATGGGTTTATAGGGGAGTAGGGTGGGAAGTAACTTAAATGTAATTAAGTAATAATTTATTTTAATTAATTGTTTTTGTTAATTATATTATTGTTAATTAATTATTAATTGGTAATTAATTAATATGTATTGGTATTTATTATTAATTTGTTTTTACTTAATTATTTATTGGTTATTATATTTTTAATAATTATGTATTAGTATTTGTAAATCGTTTAGATTTATTAAAGAATTTTATTTTTTTATATTTTTAAATATTAATATATTTTAAGTATGTTATTTTTAACATCTACACTGTCCAACACTTTCCCTACTGTTGCACTCTCTGGAGTGGGAATAGTAATGTTTACCCCTACGCTATCCAATACTTTCCCTACTGTTGCACTCTCTGGAGTTGGAATAGTAATTTTTACCCCTAAGCTATCCAACACTTTCCCTACTGTTGCGCTCTCTGGAGTTGGAATAGTAATTTTTACCCCTACGCTGTCCAACACTTTCCCTACTGTTGCACTCTCTGGAGTGGGAATAGTAATTTTTACCCCTAAGCTATCCAACACTTTCCCTACTGTTGCGCTCTCTGGAGTTGGAATAGTAATTTTTACCCCTACGCTATCCAACACTTTCCCTACTGTTGCGCTCTCTGGAGTGGGAATAGTAATTTTTACCCCTACGCTATCCAATACTTTCCCTACTGTTGCACTCTCTGGAGTTGGAATAGTAATTTTTACCCCTACACTATCCAACACTTTCCCTACTGTTGCACTCTCTGGAGTTGGAATAGTAATTTTTACCCCTACGCTGTCCAACAATTTCCCTACTGTTGCACTCTCTGGAGTGGGAATAGTAATTTTTACCCCTACGCTATCCAACACTTTCCCTACTGTTGCACTCTCTGGAGTGGGAATAGTCATTTTTACCCCTACGCTATCCAACACTTTCCCTACTGTTGCGCTCTCTGGAGTTGGAATAGTAATTTTTACCCCTACGCTATCCAACACTTTCTCTACTGTTGCGCTCTCTGGAGTTGGAATAGTAATTTTTACCCCTAAGCTATCCAACACTTTCCCTACTGTTGCGCTCTCTGGAGTTGGAATATTAATTTTTACCCCTAGGCTATCCAACACTTTCCCTACTGTTGCACTCTCTGGAGTGGGAATAGTAATTTTTACCCCTACGCTATCCAATACTTTCCCTACTGTTGCACTCTCTGGAGTTGGAATAGTAATTTTTACTCCTACACTATCCAACACTTTCCCTACTGTTGCACTCTCTGGAGTTGGAATAGTAATTTTTACCCCTACGCTGTCCAACAATTTCCCTACTGTTGCACTCTCTGGAGTGGGAATAGTATTTTTTACCCCTACGCTATCCAACACTTTCCCTACTGTTGCACTCTCTGGAGTGGGAATAGTAATTTTTACCCCTACGCTATCCAACACTTTCCCTACTGTTGCGCTCTCTGGAGTTGGAATAGTAATTTTTACCCCTAAGCTATCCAACACTTTCCCTACTGTTGCGCTCTCTGGAGTTGGAATAGTAATTTTTACCCCTACGCTATCCAACACTTTCCCTACTGTTGCGCTCTCTGGAGTGGGAATAGTAATTTTTACCCCTACGCTATCCAATACTTTCCCTACTGTTGCACTCTCTGGAGTTGGAATAGTAATTTTTACCCCTACACTATCCAACACTTTCCCTATTGTTGCACTCTCTGGAGTTGGAATAGTAATTTTTACCCCTACGCTGTCCAACAATGTCCCTACTGTTGCACTCTCTGGAGTGGGAATAGTAATTTTTACCCCTACGCTATCCAACACTTTCCCTACTGTTGCACTCTCTGGAGTGGGAATAGTCAGTTTTTACCCCTACGCTAACCAACACTTTCCCTACTGTTGCATTCTCTGGAGTGGGAATAGTAATTTTTACCCCTACGCTATCCAACACTTTCCCTACTGTTGCACTTTTTGGAGTGGGAATAGTAATTTTTACCCCTATGCTATCCAACACTTTCCCTACTGTCACACTCTTTGGAGTGGGAATAGTAATTTTTACCCCTACGCTATCCAACATTTACTTACTTTTTTTAATTTGTTTAAAATTTGTATTTATATTATTATTTTATGTGTATAGATGTATTTGTAATTTAAAATATTTTTAATTATTTATAAGTTATTAAAATAATTATTAAAAGTTATTATTATGGAAGTATATATTATCTATTATATGTATATGTTTATTTTTGCTTTATTACATTATGCATACTAATTATTAATTTTAAATATTATAACATATTTGTAACTATGTTTATTACATTTATAAGTATTTTTTTCAATTTTATTTGCATGTTTTTTTATTTAAAAAAACTTTATGTTTTTATTACAATATTTTTTTTAAAGTTCAAAACGAGTTCATTGAAGTTTTGATACAACAAAAGAAATAAACAAGCACAATACACAAAGAATAAATCTGACATGCGTAAATGAGTAATTGATGAATATGAAATGCAATAAACCAAAAATGAGGAGGGAGGGTAAAGGGAGAAAAAGGAGGGAGGAAGCAGGGGAGTGAACATATCATAGAATCATAAAATCATCAAATATAGAGTCACAAGTAAATTGAATACAAAAAAAGATGGTAAATAAGGAGAAATTAATCACCAAGATACATAAAAGAATACTTAATCATATGATTGCATAACATACGAATCAATAGGATACCAGAAAGATTGAAATGACTGTGAATTATGAATAACGCCTTTAAGAGACAGTTGAGCTGCTCTTCTTGTAAAGGTAATCCACGACCACCAAGCATGAACTGAAAGAGAAGAAGCATCTTTCCAACAAAAAGTAACGGACTTTAAAGCAGCTGTAATTAAAAAATTAAATAACTTTGTGTCTGACTCATTAAGAGGTTGGGAAAGGGCAACCAATTTGCATATTAACACAGCATAAGAAATGTTATCATGTAAAGGCAAAATTTTCAAAATGACATTCCAAACATCCAACCTAAATTTCATAATAACTGGACATTCAAATAACATATGACGAAGCGAACCAGAACTGGAATTGCAGTGCCAACAGACATCAGATGGTAACAATTTCGCATGACTTAATTGAGATGGGGTCCATAGAGCGTTAAATAAAATATAAGCATTAGTCTGATAAAGAGACACCGGAAGCCAACCTGAGATACTGTTGAGCCATATTGAGGACCATGAATCATCTGATAGGGAAATGGAAAGTTCATTATTCCAAAAAGATGAGATTGCACCAACATTGGATCTTTGAAAAGTGGTAATTTTTTTATAAAAAACAGAGACATCTTTGGAGGATGACGTAACAGCTGTAAGGTAAATTAAGAGGTCATTAGTGGTGCAAGAGGGAATACCATTGGGAAAGGAGTCCAAGATAAAGTTACATAAAGATTGGTATTTTGAAAAATCAGAAGCTGGGATATCAAACTTTAACTGTAGGTGCTCAAAAGGAATAAAGGCATTTGCACAAAATACATCTTTAAGATATAAAATTCCTTTTGAAATCCATGAGGACCAGAAGTTAATGTTTCTATTTAGTTTAAGTAAAGCACTATGCCATAAAGACAAGTGGACTGTAGAGAGTAAGGGTAACTCAAAATTAGAGTCCAAATCATTAATTATTAATCTAGAAGATTTAATTATAGAGGACCTATGAACAACCTTGGATGCAGAAGACATTGACATCAAAGAGGGCAATGAAAAGGGTCGTACAATTGAGGACTCTATATCTAGCCAAATTGGAGGTTTGACTACATGTGAATTTGTAAACCACAAGGAGCTTTGTTTTAAGATAAAAGCTTTATGGTAGAGGTAAAAGTCTGGAAGGGCAAACCCCGCCTGGGACTTGGGGAGTTTTAATTTTCTGTAAGCAATACGAGGAACTTTGTTGGACCAAAGGAATTTAGATAACAGTTTATCAACATCTTTATAGAATTTGAGAGTGGGAATCATAGATAAGGAGTAAAAGATTTTCGGTGCAGTATTCATTTTTACAGCCTCCATCCTTCCCCACCAGGTGAGATAAAGGGAAGACCACTTGGACGTTTTGTTTTTGATATAATCAAGTATAAAATCACTATTCAATTTTAATGTAGCAGGCAATGAGGAGGCAAATAGGATACCCAAGTATTTAAGCTTAATGTTTTGCCAAAGAATATCTGTGTTTGGCAGCATGTCCGAGGTACAAAAAGCATTTAAAGGAAAAAAATCAGTCTTACTTACATTTAATTTATAGCCTGGGACCACTGAATAATTTGTAATAATGTCCAAGAGGGAGGGAACAGAGGAAAGAGGATTACTAATAAACAATAAAACATCATCTGCATAAGCTAAAGTTTTAACAGTGACATCATTTATCGCAATACCTTGAATAGTGTCACAACAGCGGATGTAATTAAGAAAAGGCTCAATTCCTATTAAAAATAACAGTGGGGAAAGGGGACAACCCTGCCTAGTACCTCTAAAGAGAGGGAATTGAGTAGAAATTTGACCATTAATAACAAACGAGCAGTAGGGGCAAAATATAAAGCAGAAATCATACGAATAAAATGGGCACCAAAATTAAAAGATGATAAAGTTTTAAATAAAAATTGCCAATGAATTTTGTCAAACTCTTTTTCTGCATCTAAAGCCATCACTCCCGCAGGGGAAGTAAGGTGAGGGCTCTGTTCAATAACGTGTAAAAGCATTCTGGTATTATTAGCAGAGTACCTATTTTTCATAAAACCAGATTGGTCTGGATGAATGATGGAGTGAAGGACAGGAGCCAATCTAGTGGCAAGGATTTTAGCATAAAGCTTACAGTCCTGGTTTATTAGGGAAATGGGACGATAATTAGTAATAAGGGTAGGGTCCTTATCAGGCTTAGGTAAAACAATGATTAGAGCATCCGTAAAGGAGCCCGAAATAGTACCAGAGGAACCAAAATGGGAAAAAAGTGTACTTAAATAAGGTAAAAGGTGAGACTGAAACTCTTTATAAAATTCAGCTGGGATACCATCCGGGCCTGGGGATTTATTCTTAGGAAGTGATTTAATAGCAAGTAAGATTTCATCACAAGTAATTGGGGAATCTAAACCCATTCTATCGGATGGAGAAACGTGAGGCAAATTACACTTATTTAAAAAGGAATCAATTAAAGAATCATCACAGGGTTCAGGTTTACTATATAAGGTAGAATAAAAATTTAAAAATTCTTGGACAATATCATAATGGAAAATAGCAACTTGGCCACGAGAACCGCGTATTGAGGTTATTTGAGTCTTATCCTTCTTAATCCGTAAATAGTTTGCAAGGAGTTTCCCAGACCTATTGATTTTAAAACGAAATTTAGCATTGGATTTTGCGAGTTGAATCCCTGCTCTAGTACTAAGTAGAGCATTAAACTCATAACAAAGCTTTTGTAGTTTAAATTTGTGTTGAGGGTCATTAGAAGAAATAAATAAACGTTCATATTTAGCAATTTGTTTGTCCAAGAGTTTAATATTAGAGTTAAATTGTTTGTTTTCATGGGCCATAATAGACATTGTGGAACCTCTAATGTAGGCCTTAAATGCATCCCATCTATTAACAATTGAAGTTGAACCTTCAGGGTTAAACAAAAAATAGTCATGAATAGCTTGTAATAGTTTAGGTTTATGCTTATCATTAAGTACAATGTTCGAGTTCATACGCCACCTACTTTGTTTGGTAAAAGAAGATGAAATATTTAAAACAAAGGAAATTAAGGCATGGTCCGATATATCAATATTACCTACAACAGGATTGGAGGCTGACTGAAGTAAAGAGGGCGACAGCAAAAAATAATCAATCCTTGAATGAGAATTATGGGGAGTAGAGAAAAAGGAAAACCACTTATCCGTAGGAAAATGTAGTCTCCAAATGTCAGCCAACTTGGTTGAGTGAAGGAAAGATTTAAAGGCATAAAAAACTTTAGGAGGTCGGAATTTTGTAGTGGAAAGTCTGTCTAATAACGGATCAATAATCACATTGAAATCTCCCCCAACAATCAAAGGAACTTGTCCCAACTTTAGAACTTCAGTAGTTATAGTTGACCAAAACGAAGGGTCATCAGCCGTAGGGCCATAGATATTAAGCAAATAGAAGGTGGAGTCATCAATTTTTACCTTAACTACAATATATCTACCTTCTGTGTCAGTAAACTTACTAAGAATCTGACAGTGTAATCTCTTAGCAAAGAAAATTGCAACCCCATTTTTCTTCCCTAGCGCAGGAGAGGAAACAATATTATCTACCCATTTTTCTTCATAATTTGTAAAATTTTGTCATCAACATGCGTTTCTTGAAGAAAACAAATGTCCGCTTTGCACGCACCCAGGTAGTCCAAGATTTTCGTGCGTTTTATTGGATGCCGCAGGCCCTTGACATTAAGTGAAATAATTTTAACAGTATGAGTATTAGCCATTAGGAATTAGAAGGAAGAGGATAGAAAAAGATGCAAAGGAAGAGGAACTGAAAAACAGCCATGGAGAAAGAGCAACTCTATGTAGAGAGCAAGAAAAGGAAGAACACAAAAGGGAGAAACATAAAGGGAAGGAGAAAGAACGAACAAGAAACAGAAACATAAATAGGAACATAGAGACGCACACACGTTCCTCAAGCATGGCCAGAAAAACCGTTGGAGCCCGTGAAGAGAGAGATATATATATGTCAGGAAAAATCAGACTAGAAGCCTTCAAGTAACGGGATCATGAGTGTCCATTGACGGTGAAGCTTGTTCTTCCAGAAAGAGTCTTAAATCTTCAGGACGATGAAATGATTTAGAAAAAGTGTCCTTCCAGACTCTCATCGTAGAGGGATCAAATAGACCATACTTAAAACCAAGGCTTCTCAGTTGTGGACGATAAGAAGAAAATTCCTTGCGAATAGCAACCGTTTCTTTGGCAAAATCTTGATGAATAAAGATTTTACAGCCATCCACTAAGAGTGAGGGAATGTCTCTTGCAGCCTTCCTGATAAGGACCAAATGATGGTGTTGCAAAACCTTAAATATCATTTGCCTGGGTTTAGTGTGGCGAGGATTCCTATGTGAGGGAATTCTGTGAGCCTTATCCACTTCAAATTTTTTGGGAAATTTGATATTTAGGAGGCAAGGACTCTAGATATAAGCGACAGTCCGATCCCTCAACCTCTTCAGGAAGATTGAAAATACGGAGATTGTATTGTCTATTACGGTTTTCCAATTCCAGCAGTTGAGTATGCATTGGTACTATTTGATTCACCAAAGGTGTAAAAGCGTCCAATTTACTTTTATTGTCTTGAATTTTGATAGTATTATCAGACACTTTCATGGAGATAGAAGCCATATCTTTACGAACATTTTTCACTTCAGTTGCAATAGTTTCAGTATTCATGCGCAGCGCTTGAATTTCCTCCAAAACTAGGGCAAGGGAAGGTTCCGAAGATTCAACCACCTTAGACTTAGTTGGAGGAGGCGATATCTGCTGTTTCCATTTATAAGTAGGCAAATTTTTATTTTCCATCTTGAGGTGAAAAAATAACCTTTGGTGTCAGAAAAAAGCAGAAAATGAAAAATCACCTCAAAATTTAATAAATATGAGGGAAACAGGACATAAAATTCCCCAAAGGTTCTTCAAAAGGACTGGTGCAGCAGCTAAACTGGGTCAGGGGTGTGGCCAGGCCCAAGCCAGGCCCTTTCTTTGTGAGCACTCCGCCCCCAATGCAGAGTAAGCCGGTAGAAGCTGGAGCAAAGGTAGGGGAGAGGAACCAAGAAGCCAACAGGAGCACTTCCCCGACAAGAAAACGCTTAAAAATGAAGCATAAGGTAGGCGATATAAAGAAAATGCAAGCGCCGCTATTATTAGGCAGTTCCTGACAGGAAAATCGTCGTTAACTGGCTAATTGGGCCGGGAGACTCATGGAGCTCCGGTGGTGGCGGCCATCTTGGTCGACGCGCTCGCGCGACTCCTTATTACAATATTTTTAACATTGATATTTTTTTCCGATATTTTTGTACTTACCTTGTTGGTGATAGGATGTCGATATTGTTGACATCAATATTTTTATTGCGATATTTTTGTAGGTCGCTATTTTGTATATCGACATTTTGACAGAGCAGCCGCCGCAGGCAGGGTCGGCGCCAGGTAGTGTAAGAGTCCAACTAGAGTTCTTATATTATGGGAGGTTGCCCTGCCTGGTACAACGCCCACAAATTATTGAACACACATTCCAACATATGCTAATTAATGTTTGCTCTGCAGTACTCCAAGTACCAGACATTGCAGATCTCATCACTCATCACAAGCTTGATGCCCTCTTCATCACAGAAACATGGTAAACCCCACGTCATAGACGTCCTTCCCACAGGATACAGCATCCATTGTGTGGATTGAGCACATAAGAATGGAGATGGGGCTTGCTGTCATCCATAAGTCCTCCTGGTCCTGCACACTAGCAAGCAACAAAACATTAAAGAGCATGGTGGAAACTTTTCTAGAGAGCCTCAGGAGGAAGTGAGATCTTCATGGGCCATGTCTCATATTTGCTTACCATGCGATTCTGCAGTAGGGGGTAGGGTTCAATCCCCTTGAGCTTCTATTCAGACACAGGTAAGGGACCCACATGCCTTAGCCAGAAAGGGTAGAAAGGAACCTCAGAATATCCACAGAAGGATGTGATGACTATGTGAATGCCTCAGTATGAGTCAAGCAGGCTAGTCAAGAAGAAGGAGTGGTACAACTAGAAAGCTATGCTGAATGTGTATCAGGAAGGTCAGGAGCAGCAACTGTTTGTTTATCTGTGACCCCCGGGCCCCAATTAAATGTTTACATTTTATTTATTTCATTTTTAATTAGCAGTCGGCAAAGTGGACCATTTTTCAGGAGAGTTGGGGGATGGCGTCGGATGTGGGGTCGGAGCTTATATGATTGAGTGATACAGTTTCATCTGGGCCTCCTTGAGGTGCAGTGCGTGCGTCATGTTGGACAGATACCTTGCTCTGACCATTCTGACGTGCGTACTCAAACCCATGCTGTTAGATTTGGTCCTTTTTGCAGGTTTATCCCCAAACTTTTCACCTGTTGTCTTCTATTTTTCTGACCCTGATTTTCTTGACCGTAGGATTCAGCGGAGTGAGAGCAGACAAGTTTTATCTGACTGCGCTCTTGCGAGCAGGGAAAGAAGTTCTGTGAGTGGGCTCCCCGGGAAATATTAATTAAGCTGACCCTGTGGCATGGGGCCCTGAAGCCTTTAGAGGCTCAGGGAAAGAGTCTGTGTGCCCCTTCCCATTTTTCAAAAATATTATCCTATGGGGATTGGGTTGTTAAGGCCTTATGATGCTCGGGGGGCCCAAGCCTCTCTCCCCTTTCATTATTGTGCCAAATCCCAGTGGATGGGATCCCCTGTCAGCCCAGAGGAGAGAGAGGCTCCAGTGAGTGCCACTGGAACTTGCGCTCCGATTGACTGGCCACAAAATAAAGAGAGATAAGTTGTGGCTCCCATTACAAGACCCTGAGACTTGGTCCCCGTGTCCTGGAAAAAAATTGTGATAGCTATAAAGGTGCAGAGTAGGGATACTCTGACCCCGTAGCCCTTGTGTGAGGGTTCCAGAGTGATACCAGTGGGTCAAAAGTAAAAAAAAAACTTTTTGGAGAGTTTTGCAATCTCGTGGAACTCATAGGAATGAGCTCAGGATCTTTGCTACCACTGGAGTCCCTCAGGAGGCAGCTCGAACCCCATCCCCAATGCTCCTGCAAGAGTCCCACTGGATTGGACTATTAAAAAACTGGTGGTGAGGGTGTCTCTTGGGAGTTAACCGTACATGTTGCAGTTGGGTGAAGGCAAGGGCATACATGGAAGGGGCTTGGAAACCCACGGTGGTTGAAAGGCCTGCATCCAACCCCCATGCCGTGTTTGGTTGTCCACCCACCGGGGTGGGAATGGTATTAGAATATTACTTTATGTTAAAAAACCTGTAGTGTACCTATATACCTATATTCCCAATTGGCTCTGCGCATTGGAATAACATAAACGATAGTTTAGACGTAGGACTGAGGTCATCTAGGTCTCTATTGAATATGTTAGACTTAATTATGAATGCCAGCTAGCTCAGAGGTCACTAGAAACTTTTTCGAGTGAACAGGAAGGGGTTAACTTTCCTGAATAGACAAGAAGGGATTAGTTTCTGACAACCGCATAAACATGACAACTTTGCTCCCCCCAGAATAAGGAGTATATCTCCAGAGTCGCGGAAAACAATAAACAGCTATTTCACTCAGTCAATCGTGCATGCTTAGTTTCACCAGGAGTGCAGAGAAATAGAGAGACGGGTGTTTTCAATAAAAGCTGTTATTTATTGAGCAGTCCTCTTTCTCAAGCAAGAGAAGTTAATTGCCACAATTGCAGTACTTGTCATAAAGTAAAGTGCGTACAGTAAAAGGAGTATTATGAAATAATACTGTAAAAGCATTGATATGGTTTCTGAGCCATATGATACTTAAAATGGATAAAATACATACAATTATAAAAGTTGACTAAACGTGCTCAACTAGTGTTTCTAAAATACGCCTACCTGACCTAAGCCTAATACGTGGGAAGGAGTAAGTGAGTTAAGATAGTTTTGCCAAGAATCTGTATCAAGAATTCTCTAAGAATCTAATCAGCTCCGTACCTTGGTTATAGAATGAAGGAGGTCGATCTCCCAGCAACCCTCAAGGGTGACAGGAAACACTGGAGCTGGATTTCTCTGCAGGAGAAAAGACAGCGTCTCTCTCAGTGCGTCAATGGGAGGGTCGGCTTCCTTCAGCACTCGCATCAGCTGGGCGTCGGGCAAGTAGATAGCCGATCTGCTCCAAACCACCATGTGTTTGCTTAAGGCAAATGCTGGTATATTTATACCTGGAAGGTGCCGAGTTTGACGTAAGGTTGGACATAAGACATCACTAAGAACTTACAGTTCTTTCTGGACTCCAGGAGTTCTTGGACAAATCAAAACAAAAGCAGGGGGAATTCCCGGGCTGCTTGAGGCTTGGTTTGTTTAAAGAACGCTTTGTACTTTCTAGGAGTCTATGGGAGTAGCCTTGCCGTATTTGGACTGCATTGACTATGACTAAATATGGATATGATTCTTATGCCTTTATAAGGATATTATTTGTTATAACCACATAAGGGCATGAATCGGAAATATTTAATTAGGGTCCTAGATACGTTCACAACAAACCTAGAAATTAATTAAAAAAATTAAACATCTGAAATTCGCTAGAAAAATCAAATCTTAAAGTGACATTATAGCTAGGAGAAAATGTAATTTCACTGCTTATCACCTCGCATATTACAGCACTCATGACATGTTCCATTACATCATTGATAACATCACTGATTACATTTGAAATGACATCATTGGGAACAGCACTGTGGATCATGCACAAGTTATGATTACTTCATTCAACTATAACTGGTGAATTTCACAGTTTTTTTTCCGTTCATAATGTTACGTTATAACTGACATTTTCACCCAAGTATAACATCATTTTAATCTTTGTTTTTTGAATAGATAGAAAGATAGTTAGACAGACAGACAGATGGATAGACAGACAGACAGACAGAGAGAGAGAGAGAGAGAGAGAGAGAGAGAGAGAGAGAGATAGATAGATAGATAGATAGATAGATAGATAGATAGATAGATAGATAGATAGATAACATTACGTATACACACTGAACGTTTTGTTGTTCTTGTATTTGCTGAGCATTAGCTCCTTTCAGTTTACTCAATTGCTAAACGGCATGGTCTGATGTGCATTATTTCCTAGTGTCTTCATTATACCCGCATGTGGATTCCTATAGCTTATAGGTGCTTCTTCGACTTCTTATTTTTGCTTTGCTAATACATTGTAGCTTAAACTGTACAGACATGCCATTTGTCAGGCTATGGACAACTCAACTTTTAAAGAAAAAACCTGGTGTAAAATCTCAGATCTTTGTCTATGCATGTACTTTATGCTTAATGTTACCATTGCTAATAGACCGCTTGTTCTTTGACATTTCATTGTTTGCTTCTTTATAAGGTAATCAGATTACTTCATGTTAATAGGCAATACATTCCACTTCAGGTTTCCCTTTTGAAATCCATTGCAATTTCAGGGGCATATTACCAACGATTAGCGATATTTATCGCTAACTAGGCTTAGCAACGCCGGAAATTATCGCTGAGATAACTTGCTATTAGCAAGGTTTATCTCCAAAGCGATAAATTTTCCGGCGATAGCGTGAATATCGCTGAGAATACAGCAATATTCACGCATTAGCGACAAAATGTTCTTAGCCATGTTATCCACCTCCCATTGGATAACATGGCTAAGAACTGGTCTGAGCAGGCGTTAGTTTTCGGAGATATTCGCGCTTAGCGCGAATATTTCCAACGCCACGCCTGCCTTGTTAATAGGCGATAGCGACGTTATCGGCTGCTTTCAGTCGCTAACGGGTTGGGTATGCCCACTTTGCATGTCATTAGCGATAAAAATCGCTGACATGCAAAGCGGGCCCCAAACCGCTCGCTATCGTCTAATAGCTGTCGCTAACATCAGTTAGCGACAGCTTGCTAATGGGGCGATAGAATTATCGCCGCTTAGCGGCCGAAAACGGCTGCTAAATCGGCGATAATTGTCTATCGCCCCCCTTGGTAATATGCAGGGCCGGACTGGGAACCAAAACCGGCCTAGCAAAATGCTCCGTCTGCCCCCCGGGGGGAGGTCTGAGCTCTTTGTTGGGCCGGTTTTCGGCCGATTTTGTTGCAGGGCCGATTTTGCAGCTATGCTGCATAAACGGCCCTGTCACAAAAACGGCCACATGGGGCTCAAAACCGGCCCCCACCCTTGCGGCGCACCGGGAGATTGCCCGGTGCCCGCAACGGCCAGTCAGGGCCTGGTAATATGCCCCTCAGTCTCTAGTGGAAGTGGTTCGACAGAGGTAAACCCACACTACTGTTCATAAACATTATGCTGCCAATACACAACTGTGCACCATCAAAGCCTAGGTGGTAAAAGGCAACGTCACCCTCTTTGTGTGCACAGATAGATTAAGCAAAAGCAATTGGTTTGAAAAACAAGTAAACATCATTAAAGAAATGTACTCCGATTCTTATCAAAACTGAGTCACAAGAGTATTCAGCATAAAGTATGCACATGGTTTTTTAACACTGGCCATTACAAGCGTACTGCTTTCTCCATGACTCAGGGTTACTCCATTGGGTACTAGGTGTTCTACTCAGGTTTTTAGAAGTTTCCTGTTGGTTCTTGGTATTTCATAGTGTGGTTCTCAAGAAGTGTGTGTATTTCCCTTCAGGTTCTTGGCCTTCTTAAAAGGGAGAAGATTAATATTGTGTGTAAGATTGTCTAGGTCTGATTTTTATATGCAACATTTGTAAGCTGCATTTCTGTGTTTCCATGTGTTTGCACATTAAGGGGCTCATTAGGATGGCGGACGGAAGGCCGTCCGCCGTCCTGGAGTAGGCGGAAAAAGCCCTTTTCCGTCCGCCTGCTGCGGACAGTCCAACCGCCATATTAGGATGGGAAAAACTGTTAAAACTCCGTACGTGGCGGAAGAGAACGCACCGCCGCGGAATTACACCCGACCCCGCGGCGGACGTAACCAATCCAGAGACACCGCCGTACGGAATGACGTCTCCGACCGTGTCCCAAATCACGATGACGGAAAACACACATAAAACCGCTGTAGAAAAACAACCTGCCTGAACACGGCGGAATCCCCACAGCTAACAAAGCACACATTGCGAAGATACCAACCACAAGCAGCTCGCCCACATGGACCCAGCGCTACACGCTTTCCCGATACTCTTCGCGATCCTCCACCAGCAAGTCATGGACCATCACCGACGACAACGCAGGTACGCTACACACCATTTACTTCCGGAAGGGGAGTACCTGGCAGGGCTGTGACGTTGGGAGGGGGAGTGTCATGTCACAGGAAATACATTGACGAACGCACCAAAATATACACAATTGAAGTACACAACCAGGAATGACAGCGACAAACCACAAAACATGATTCATTAGCTTTATTCAACATAATAGGTGCATAATATCAGAAAATCCAAGAGCATGGGCATTGTGCCCAACAGAGAAGGTACATCATTGGCAGCACGTGAGAGGGCAGAATGCAGTATCAGAACAGCAACAGGGCATTGTGGACAACAGAGCAGGTACATCATTGGCAGCATATGAGAGGGCAGAATGCAGTATCAGAACAGCAACAGGGCATTGTGCCCAACAGAGCAGGTACATCATTGGCAGCATATGAGAGGGCAGAATGCAGTATCAGAACAGCAATAGGGCATTGTCCCCAACAGAGCAGGTACATCATTGGCAGCACGTGAGAGGGGCAAAGTGCATCAACAGTCCATTGCACTGAACAGGTCCATCAGAGGCAGCACATGAGAGGGGCTAAGTGCATCAACAGTCCATTGCACTGAACAGGTCCATCAGAGGCAGCACATGAGAGGGGCTAAGTGCATCAACAGTCCATTGCACTGAACAGGTCCATCAGAGGCAGCACATGAGAGGGGCTAAGTGCATCAACAGTCCATTGCACTGAACAGGTCCATCAGAGGCAGCACGTGAGAGGGCAGAATACAGTATCAGAACAGCAACTGGGCATTGTGCCCAACAGAGCAGGTACATCATTGGCAGCATATGAGAGGGCAGAATGCAGTAACAGAACAGCAACAGGGCAGCAACAGGGCAGTGTGGACAACAGAGCAGGTACATCATTTGCAGCACGTGAGAGGGCAGAATGCAGTATCAGAACAGCAACAGGGCATTGTGCCAAACAGAGCAGGTACATCATTGGCAGCACGTGTGAGGGCAGAATGCAGTATCAGAACAGCAACAGGGCATTGTGCCCAACAGAGCAGGTACATCATTGGCAGCATATGAGAGGGCAGAATGCAGTATCAGAACAGCAACAGGGCAGTGTGGACAACAGAGCAGGTACATAATTGGCAGCATGTGAGAGGGCAGAATGCAGTATCAGAACAGCAACAGGGCATTGTGCCCAACAGAGCAGGTACATCATTGGCAGCACGTGAGAGGGCAGAATGCAGTATCAGAACAGCAACAGGGCATTGGGCACAACAGAGCAGGTACATCATTGGCAGCATCTGAGTGGGCAGAATGCAGTATCAGAATAGCAACAGGGCATTGTGCCCAACAGAGCAGGTACATCATTGGCAGCATATGAGAGGGCAGAATGCAGTATCAGAACAGTAACAGGGCATTGTGCCCAACAGAGCAGGTACATCATTGGCAGCATATGAGAGGGCAGAATGCAGTATCAGAACAGCAACAGGGCAGTGTGGACAACAGAGCAGGTACATCATTGGCAGCACGTGAGAGGGCAGAATGCAGTATCAGAACAGCAACAGGGCATTGTGCCCAACAGAGCAGGTACATCATTGGCAGCACGTGAGAGGGCAGAATGCAGTATCAGAACAGCAACAGGGCATTGTGCCCAACAGAGCAGGTACATCATTGGCAGCATATGAGAGGGCAGAATGCAGTAACAGAACAGCAACAGGGCAGTGTGGACAACAGAGCAGGTACATCATTGGCAGCACGTGAGAGGGCAGAATGCAGTATCAGAACAGCAACAGGGCATTGTGCCCAACAGAGCAGGTACATCATTGGCAGCACGTGAGAGGGCAGAATGCAGTATCAGAACAGCAACAGGGCATTGTGCCCAACAGAGCAGGTACATCATTGGCAGCACGTGAGAAGGCAGAATGCAGTATCAGAACAGCAACAGGGCATTGTGCCCAACAGAGCAGGTACATCAATGGCAGCACGTGAGAGGGCAGAATGCAGTATCAGAACAGCAACAGGGCATTGTGCCCAACAGAGCAGGTACATCATTGGCAGCACATGAGAGGGCAGAATGCAGTATCAGAACAGCAACAGGGCATTGTGCCCAACAGAGCAGGTACATCATTGGCAGCACGTGAGAGGGCGGAATGCAGTATCAGAACAGCAACAGGGCAGTGTGGACAACAGAGCAGATACATCATTGGCAGCATATGAGAGGGCAGAATGCAGTATCAGAACAGCAACAGGGCATTGTGCCCAACAGAGCAGGTACATCATTGGCAGCACGTGAGAGGGCAGAATGCAGTATCAGAACAGCAACAGGGCATTGTGCCCAACAGAGCAGGTACATCATTGGCAGCACGTGAGAGGGCAGAATGCAGTATCAGAACAGCAACAGGGCAGTGTGGACAACAGAGCAGGTACATCATTGGCTAGCCAAGTACGTGTGTCAAGCGACCCGTCACAAGGAGATTAATAAAACATAGGTGGTTACATTCGTCAATCTACACACAAACTTAAATGACATGTGATTGATGGCAACTAGACCTCACACCACAGAATCTGGTGGACTGCTTGAACAACTCGCCTCGGACACACCGCCAGCACCAGCAACAGGAGTGTGAGACACAGCCACCGATCTACTGACTGACACATGAGCCATAGACCCAGACACACCGCCAGCACCAGCAACAGGAATGTGAGACACAGCCACCGATCTACTGACTGACACATGAGCCCTAGACCCAGACACGCCGCCAGCACCAGAAACAGGAGTGTGAGACACAGCCACAGCTGTGGTGACTGACACATGTGCCATAGACCCAGACACACCGCCAGCACCAGAAATAGGAGTGTGAGACACAGCCACCGATCTACTGACTGACACATGTGCCATAGACCCAGACACACCGCCAGCACCAGCAACAGGAGTGTGAGACACAGCCACCAATCTACTCACTGACACATGTGCCATAGACCCAGACACACCGCCAGCACCAGCAACAGGAGTGTGAGACACAGCCACCGATCTACTGACTGACACATGTGCCATAGACCCAGACACACCGCCAGCAACAGGAGTGTGAGACACAGCCACCGATCTACTGACTGACACATGTGCCATAGACCCAGACACACCGCCAGCACCAGCAACAGGAGTGTGAGACACAGCCACCGATCTACTGACAGACACATGTGCCATAGACCCAGACACACTGGCCGGACATGTCCCTGTACACTGACCAACAAATACCATGCCTGCATCTGACACATGTGAGTGAACAGCAGCTGAGCCACTAGGACCACTGAAATATTGAGCCACAGGGCTGTATGGGCCAGGAGGCAGGGTGGCTCTGGGAGCTGGGGACAGCTGTACTGTAGCGACATTGGGGTGTTCAGGTCTCACTGGTGTGTGTCTCCGTTTCTTTGTGAAACGTAGGGGCACCCCAGACATGGCTGGACTGGTAAGTGGAGTGGCATCACCAGACATCAAAGGTGTATCATGTGCTTGTGGTGGTCTGCTCTCTGGGGACGTGCTTGACCCTGCCTGCCGTTTGCTGTGTGCCTGCCTTCTGCCCTCTGCATCATGTGTAATGGGGGATGCAACAACAGTGTACTCCTTCCTCTGCTTTAGCGGGCCGTGGATGGGAGTAGAGGTATGGGGGGATTCCACCGCTGATACATGTATTGTACGTTCCTTAAACATCATCCTCAGTGCAGCCAGGGGTGAAATATGCCTGTCCTTGATGGTGCTCGTGTCCATGGGAGAACCCATGGCCATGGGATATGCCTTGGACGTCGGAGGTGTCCTGTCCCTGGAATGGCCCTGATCCCTTTTCGGTGCCCTGTCCCTGGGTGCAGACATGTCCATTGTAGTGTCCCTCTCCTTTGAAGCCACCCTGCTCTTGGGAGGTGCCCTTACCTTGGTACTGTCCTTGTCCTTGGGAGTGTCCCTGCTCTTGGGAGGTGGCCTTTCCTTGGTACTTTCCTTGTCCTTGGGAGTGTCCCTGCTCTTGGGAGGTGGCCTTTCCTTGGTACTGTCCTTGTCCTTGGGAGTGTCCCTGCTCTTGGGAGGTGGCCTTTCCTTGGTACTGTCCTTTTCCTTGGGAGTGTCCCTGCTCTTGGGAGGTTCCCATTTCCTTGGTACTGTCCTTGTCCTTGGGAGTGTCCCTGCTCTTGGGAGGTGCCCTTTCCTTGGTACTGTCCTTGTCCTTGGGAGTGTCCCTGCTCTTGGGAGGTACCCTTTCCTTGGTACTGTCCTTGTCTATGGGATTGTCCCTGCTCTTGGGAGTGTCCCTGCTCTTGGGAGGTGTCCTTGGCTTGGGAGTCACGTTGGTGGGGGATGGCTGTGTAGCATTTGAATCCATTTCCATACACATGATCCTGTCTGTCAACTCCAGTGTTGGACACGTCATCTTCGGATAAAGAGATCACAGGCTTAGGGGATGGTGTCTGTGCCCTCCGTGCCCTGCCTTGCTGCCTGTGGCTGCTCCTAGTGTAATAACCAGAATAAGAGGCCTGGTCTGAAGACTCACTCTCCCCTGTTACATCAAGTGGTGTGGATGGTTGTACAGAATTAGCACCCCGTCTATGCGACTGTACAATGGCTGAGGACACAGTGTTTGCCAATGACTGAACTGTTCTGTGGAGACCAGCAACATCGCCATGCATCCCCTCCATGAATTCCACCACCTGCCCCAACTTCCTATCGTGGTCTTGGAATGCATTGATCATGTTGGTCTGCCCTACACACAGCTGTCGCAGCAGATCAACAGCCTCTGCACAAAGTGCACTTTGTGTCACTGGGGCAGGGGCGGCGGTTCCTGCAATGAAGGCAACTCTGCTCCCCCTCCTCTGGCGAGCACGAGCAGTACATGTTGCAGTGGGTGGCAGTGTGGGCCCTGTGTGCTGTGTCCCGACTGAAGGTGTCGATTGCCCACTCCCTGTCTGTGCCAACAGTGCGGACTCACCAACACTTTCTGAGGATGAGGGCGATGGTGTTTCCACATGCGAGTCCTCAGGGACGGTCCTGTCCCCCTCTCCGGGGCTGCCCCCTTCAGTGTCAGTCTGCGTGTGTGTGTGACTTCTGATTCGGAAGCATTGCCACCACTCATCTCCGTCGTCTGTGGGTCAGTGCCCTCTGCCAAAGCTGAAATAGAGAGAAACGCGGTGTGAGTAAGTGCCACACTCACGTACTGAAGGACAACAGATCAAGGATTCCAGAACATACATTGTACATGTAGCACGCATCCTGCACACGTCCCACCCCTACTATCTGCACACATGTAATGCCATGGGACCACAGACCTCAACGGCATGTCCTGGAACCCTCAACTACCAAGCAAGTGGGCTGTCCACCTGGCGGACATGGATGCCAATGCCTACTCCGCTAATGGCACCAGCATGGTATTTCAGATAAACATACGCACCACAGAAGCCACTACTGTGTCCGAGCAGCAATACATGCATTGCAGGCCCAAGTAACATACACATACAATCTGCTTACCGCTAGTTTGCTGTGGTTCCCCACTCAGCTGGGCGGACAGGTCAGGATGCGTCACAGCAATGATACGGTGCATAAGAGGGGTCATGGTGCGGCGGGCCATACGTGTAGATCTTGGAATCATCCCCAGTGTCATCTCTGCCACATTCTTGCTAAGCCTGGAGATGTCGCCCCAGCGCTTGTGGCAGTGCGTGTGTCGTCTATTGAACCCCTCCACTGCCCGTACATCACGTGCTATCGTCCTCCACACGGCCTTGCGAATGTGCAGCTTTACCTGCCATGATGGGAGACAAGAGGGTAACGTAAGTGGACAGTATGACATGCACAAACATCGCAGTAACACGATTCAACATGCAGCCATGCTCAGCACTACACATGTAAAGGTCCCACAGCACACCGCCAGGCCTGAGAAGACAGGAGCCACTGAACACCTCATGACCAACAACATGTACACCACTGTACTTACCACCTGTCCATGTGCACCGTAGAGCCGTTGGTACTGGCTGAGAACACCGTCCACAAGGACATCCAGATGCGCTGCGGTGAAGGGACGCGACCGTGTCTCTCGCACTCCCTGCATGGCAAGGTCCTGGACTGTGGCACAACAGCAGCAGCCGTTGGTCAGCTCAGCAGCAGCAGGTCGAGGTGATGGTCACAGGCAGCAGCCGTTGGTCAGCTCAGCAGCAGCAGGTCGAGGTGATGGTCACAGGCAGCAGCCGTTGGTCAGCTCAGAAGCAGCAGGTCGAGGTGATGGTCACAGGCAGCACTGGATCAAAGCAGTGAATGTGTGCTTGTGAAAGTCACACATATATAGGTCCCAGAGCCCATGTCAGTGGCACACGTGGCCAGCTATTGGTTCCCCCTGGATGCCTCATTCGAAAAGGCCCAATGACAGGCCCTGGTGTGGCGGTGCACTGTTTCCGCCATTGTCGATGGCGCATACGAGCCCCGCGTGACCTCTTCCCATTGGCTGCCTGTGCACGTGCCGTCACGGACACACATCGGCAACCGCAAGTGCGCACTTCCGCGACGGTTGCATCTTTTGCAACAATGTTCAATCAGTGGCGCCACCATGGCGGTGCACGCCTTCCGCGGGGGAGGTGCAGGCCAACAGATACTTGTAATTATGGAAATCGAAATGGCAGGTCATGACCCCCCTTACAGTCACGTTGCATCATCCACCGTACACCGGCCGTGGCAGGCCCAGTGCACAACCGCCGTGCCAGGCCCGGTGCACAACCGCCGTGCTAGGCATGTCACCCACCGCCGGGCCAGGCCGGTCACCCACCGCCGGGCCAGGCATGTCACCCACCGCTCGGCCAGGCCGGTCACCCACCGCCGGGCCAGGCCCGGTGCATACCCGCCGTGCCAGGCATGTCACCCACCGCCGGCCCAAGCCCGGTGCATACCCGCCGTGCCAGGCATGTCACCTACCGCTGGGCCAGGCCCGGTGCCCAACCATCGTGCCAGGCATGTCACCCACCACCGTGCATGGCCGGTCACCCACGGTGGGTGACCGGCCTGGCCCAGCGGTGGGTGACATGCCTGGCCCGGCGGTGGGTGACCGGCCTGGCCCGGTGGTGGGTGACCGGCCCGGCCCGGCGGTGGGTGACCGGCCTGGCCCAGCGGTGGGTGACATGCCCGGCCCAGCGGTGGGTGACCAGCCTGGCCCGGCGGTGGGTGACATGCCTGGCCCGGCGGTGGGTGACATGCCCGGCCTGGCGGTGGGTGACCGGCCTGGCATGGCGGTGGGTGACTTACCCGGCCCGGCGGTGGGTGACATGCCCGGCCCGGCGGTGGGTGACATGCCTGGCCCGGCGGTGGGTGACCGGCCTGGCCCGGTGGTGGGTGACCGGCCTGGCCCGGCGGTGGGTGACCGGCCCGGCGGTGGGTGACCGGCCTGGCACGGCGGTGGGTCACATGCCTGGCCCGGCGGTGGGTGAAATGCCCGGCCCGGCGGTGGGTGACAAGCCCGGCCCGGCGGTGGGTGACCGGCCTGGCCCGGCGGTGGGTGACCGGCCTGGCCCGGCAGTGGATGACCGGCCAGGCCCGGCGGTGGGTGACCGGCCCGGCCCGGCGGTGGGTGACCGGCCTGGCCCGGCGGTGGGTGACATGCCTGGTCCGGCGGTGGGTGACCGGCCTGGCCCGGCGGTGGGTGACATGCCTGGCATGGCGGGTATGCACCGGGCCTGCCATGGCCGGTGTACGGTGGATGATGCAACGTGACTGTAAGGGGGGGTCATGAACTGCCATCTCCATTGACATCATCAGAAGGATGTGTTGGCCGGCACCTCCCCCGCGGAATGCGTGCACGGCCATGGTGGCACCAGTGATTGAACATTGTTGCAAGAGAAGCATCCGTCCCGGAAGCTTGCACATGCGGTTGCCGATGTGTGACCGTGACGGTCCGTGCACATGCAGCCAATGGGAAGAGGGAACGCGGGCCGCTTATGCCCATTTGGAAATCGCTGAAGCAGTGCACCGCCATGGCGGCGCCAATGATGTTATTATTTGGACCGCTGCACCGTGCTGTATAGTCCGCTATTGCGTTATGAGGGTTGTGACCGTGCTGGAGAAACTGCATATGTCATGCACTATATCATGTGTGTTCATACTATGCCCATTGATGTGCACACAATGTGCTACACATGTGCATGTCGACGTGTTGACGTCTTGTATTTCCCTACACACGTTTCAAATACTTCACATCTACACAGTACATCAGGCCTGTCTCGCCACATTCTGAATCTGTTGTCAGTGTGTAGTTAATGTGTGCTAATAACAATGGTGGGGGTACACATGCATTCTGTGTATGCATATGTGTGTTGCCTGTTGTTTGACCATGCATGTAATGAGGGGATGCTCACCATTGTCAGTGTTGTCATTGGTGCATGATGACATGGAGTGTGTGTAGCATTATCGTTTTGTGTTTGCACATGCATGTGTGTCTGTGATGTGGCTTGTACACATTTGGGTCCTTACACATGTCTTGTTGGCAGTAATGTTGACATGTGACTAAGTTGCATTGTACATGTTGACACACTTCATGTTGCTAGTGGCAGCACATTGTTCATAGGGAACTCCGTATTGTCGTAACTATCTGAGATGTCAAACATATGACTATTGTCCACAACATTTATCTTCTTGCTAGTGTTGGCTTACATGTGATGGAGTTGCACAGCCATGCGTTGTTTGTAAGTTGACTTTTATTACATCTACTCCCACACAGGAGGGCTCCAAATGTCCATCGCCCATACACTGTGCTGGAGGATATGGTTGACGAGGAGGTGATCAGGAAATTCCGGCTAGATCGACGTAGATTGATGGAGCTTGTAGACCAATTGTCTCCTCATCTGCAGCCACGAAGCCTGGTTCCATTACACCCACAGCTAAGGTGATGGCGGCACTACACTTTTTTGCAACTGGCACCTTTCAGTACACAGTTGGACATGCCGGGGGGATGTCACAGTCCATGTTCAGCATGGTATTTCGGGATGTTCTAAAAGCCATGATGCTGTACAAGGATGACTACATCCATTTCCCACGGCCGGCAGAGTTGGCAGCAGTCAAAGCAGACTTCTATGCACTGGGCCACATACCACACGTAGTGGGTTCCATTGATGGCACGCATATCGCTCTCATTCCACCACGGGCACGTGAGCCGGTATATAGGAATCGGAAGCACTTTCATTCGCTCAACGTGCAGGTGGTGTGCCTGGCCGACAACATCATCTCCCATGTGTGTGCAAGATTCCCAGGCTCCGCACATGACTCCCACATCATGCGGAGCAGCATTGTCCCCCAACTGATGGCAAATCTGCATCCAGGACACGCGTGGCTTGTTGGTGTGTATGCTGTGGAGACATTTGTGATTTCTGTGTGGCATGGGGTACACACCAATTCTGGTTGTGATATTTGTGTCTGTCATTCCCCTACATAGGCGACTCGGCGTACCCAAACAGGCCCTGGCTCCTGAGTCCCATACGTAATCCTACTACAGCGGGAGAAATGCGCTACAATGATGCCCATGGAAGGCCACGTAGAGTGGTGGAACGTACTTTTGGACTGCTAAAGTCCAGGTTTCGGTGCCTGGATAAGACCAGAGGGGCCCTGCCTTACTCACCAGGCAAAGTATGCAGGTTCGTGATTGCCTGCTGCATGCTCCACAACCTGGCAGTGCGCAATAACATTGAACTGATCTTGGACCCTGAAGACCAAGAAGTTCCTCGGCCTCCCATCCCACCCATGTCGACTGATGAGGATAGTGGTGAGGAGGAAGGTGTGGACCAGAGGTGTCAGCTCATTGATCGCTATTTCCCTTGAATGTGAGTGACTACCTCTTGTGCCGGTTGACAATGCGTTATGTATGTTTGGTGTGGAGAAGTGTGGCTCAGTGGTTAGAGGCGGCAGACCCAGAATCTGAGATCGACCGTGGACCAGGGTTCGATTCCCCGCCTCGGCGGGTCTCGGGCTCATAAATTCCACGGTCTCGACAATTCTCGCTCTGGTGCCTACTCGACTCACGGGGTCACACTCTGCGACTCTGGGCAATAGCTTGCTTAATCTCCACATCGGCCCCTCGCGGCGGGATGCCTGGCTTTCACCTTGTGGATACCCTGCCGGGGTTTCTCACAGGGGAATACCAGGACGGGTTCCCTAAGCAAGCGCGGAGATGCCCCAGGGTAAGTCCTGCGCTATATAAGTTTCATACATTTACATTACATTTAGGTTTGCTGGTGGTGGAATTTTGCAATGCTGTGTGTTGTGATGGGTGTGATTCACTTACCTGACGTGTGTTTGCTGTCTCTGATTTTCCCTAGGTCACTCCCACAACGGCAGGATTCTGTACGACATGGTTCCCTGCACCTGGTCAGGTCTGTTTCTGAGACAATCATGTGAATAAACATGGAGGCAACACATCATTAAGTGTGTAAGTGAAATTTATTTACAGGTTGTGCATTGGTGCTGGTGGATATATACAAGTAAGTGTTGGGTGGGGAAGTGTGAGTTGAAGGTCATGGTAGATGAAATGTCCGTGCTGACACCACATTGCGTGATGTCCGGCTAGTCCAGCAGACCTGTGCCAATACTTGGCGTGGTGGGACAGGATAGTTTGCGGGTGGATGGCAGCCTCAGGCAGTGTTACAGTCATTGTCGGCCCCTCTTTGAGCGTGTAGATGGAGCATCCCCACTGCTCTCCCCTCCATCCAGCCTCGGACGGCCCCTCCGTCTTGGAGGCGGTACGGAGTCAGCTTGTGGGGCAGGCTGCTCAGGGGCCACATCCGTCTCCAGGGGCACAGGAGGCGGTGGCGGTGGTGTTGCTGACCGTGGCGGCTGGACACTTGGTTGAGGGGGGGGTGTTGCGGTCTAACCATTGCCTCCACAGTGATGTGTGCTGGCCCAGGAGGTCCATTATTTGGCCAAGGCGGCTGTCAATGGACCGCAACACATTGGTGTTATCAACCAAGTCCTGGTGGGCACGATCAGCATGTCCCTGCCCACGCTCATAGGAAGCCTGGACTCTGCCTAGGGCTTCCAGTGTCTCAGCACCAGGATGGGGTGGGTGTCCTTCCCCAGCTCGCCTGTTTGAGGTACTCCTGCTTGGGGGATTTTGCCTCGGCTCTCTCCTTTCCCGTCCACTCTCCCCGCTTGCCTGGGATGTTGATGGCCCTGCGTCTAGCGGTGGGTCAGGCAGGGTGGCACAGGCAGGAGTGGTGGTAATGGTGGTGGTGGAGGTGGTGGTGGTGGGTCTACAGCTCACTGTGGCAGGTGTTGCAGGAGTGACACAGGCCACGGTTGTTGAGGCAGGGATTTCCAGTGAGCCAGATGGCCCTGGCAGTGTGCATTGGCCGCTCCCTCCTCCGCACCGGAGCTGGCTGTGGCATCGTCCCAAGAGAGTCCTGGATGTGAGTGAGGACAGTGTTGCGGCGGGTTGCTGGTTTCACCAGTCAAATTGCGATCACCTGTGGGAAAAGATTTTGATGATCAATACTTTGGACATGACATGTTTTGATTGCCATACATTACTGTTCAGTGTCCTCTCGCACATACCCCACCCTCCACCACCCTCCCTGTGGACATGGGAGCCTGTTGGGAGTTGTAGTGCTGGTCTGCCACACACCCCACCCACCACCACCCTCCCTGTGGACATGGGGGCCTGTTGGGAGTTGTAGTTGTGACTTCTCTCACACACCCCACCCTCCACCACCCTCCCTGTGGACATGGGGGCCTGTTGGGAGTTGTAGTGCTGGTCTCTCACACACCCCACCCACCACCACCCTCCCTGTGGACATGGGGGCCTGTTGGGAGTTGTAGTTGTGACCTCTCTCACACAGCCCACCCTCCACCACCCTCCCTGTGGACATGGGGGCCTGTTGGGAGTTGTAGTGCTGGTCTCTCACACACCCCACCCTCCACCACCCTCCCTGTGGACATGGGGGCCTGTTGGGAGTTGTAGTTGTGACCTCTCTCAGACACCCCACCCTCCACCACCCTCCCTGTGGACATGGGGGCCTGTTGGGAGTTGTAGGGCTGGTCTCTCACACACCCCACCCTCCACCACCCTCCCTGTGGACATGGGGGCCTGTGGGGAGTTGTAGTGCTGGTCTCTCACACACCCCACCCTCCTCCACCCTCCCTGTGGACATGGGGGCCTGTTGGGAGTTGCAGTTGTGGCCTCTCTCACACACCCCACCCTCCACCTGCCTCCCTGTGGACATGGGGGCCTGTTGGGAGTTGTAGTGCTGGTCTCTCACACACCCCACCCTCCACCACCCTCCCTGTGGACATGGGGGCCTGTTGGGAGTTGTAGTGCTGGCCTCTCACATACCCCACCCACCACCACCCTCCCTGTGGACATGGGGGCCTGTTGGGAGTTGTAGTTGTGACCTCTCTCACACACCCTACCCACCACCACCCTCCCTGTGGACATGGGGGCCTGTTGGGAGTTGCAGTTTTGACCTCTCTCACACACCCCACCCTCCACCACCCTCCCTGTGGACATGGGGGCCTGTTGGGAGTTGTAGTGCTGGTCTCTCACACACCCCACCCACCACCACCCTCCCTGTGGACATGGGGGCCTGTTGGGAGTCGTTTACATTTTGGTGAGTATGTAGCCCACATGCATGGGTTAGAGCCTGGGAGCTTTTTCTTCTCAGTTGTGTGAGGCAGGCCATGTCTATGTGCTCGTGGTGCTTGATTTGTACTTACCAGCCTCTTCTCCTTCCTCAATTCCTTCCAGGCTCTCTGGGTGCAGTATGCCCAGCACCTTTTCCTCCCAATCATTATAGGGTATGGGCTCCGGGGATGTGCCGTTGCCAGTGTGATGTACTCGCAGATGGTTTTTAGCACGGATGCCTTTGACCCTGGTTTTTAGGTCATGCCACCTCCTCTGGATCTCGTGCTTTGTCCTTGGCACGGTCCCTGACGCATTCACCCGAGTTACTATCCTGTCCCACATGTGATTTTTCTGGGCCATGGTGGTCTGCTGGACTAGTGTCCCGAATAAGTGGGGTTCAACACGGATGATTTCATCCACCATGACCTTCAACTCTGTCTCCGTGAATTTGGTGTTTTTTTTGGGTGCCATGGTGTGTGGTGCTCAAGGTGTGGGTTGATTCATTGGTTTGGGAAGTGCAGGTGTGTGGTGTGTAGGAATGGTGTGGTGAGTGTTTGTGTGGTGGGTGTGTTTGGGTGGTGGTTGTATGTGTGCAATTAGTCTCTGCTGTCCGTCGTCTCGGGCCTCTTGCTAGCAGCTATGCTGTGATGCAAAGGATTGTGGTAGTGGGTGGGAGTAATTTTATAGTCTGTCTGTGTCGTGGTTGTGTCCCAATGGTTGATGGCAGTCAGGTGCTAGGTGGGTGTGTTGACTAGTGTGGATTAGTAGGTGCTTGGGGGGTTGTCATTGTGGCTTGTAATTGGTGTGGGTGTTTCAGGTGGGTGGGTGTCCTGTGTAGTGTGTTTTGTATTTACTTCCGTCAGCCATTTGTAAATTGGTTTGACGGTAGGAATGGTGTCCGTGTTGTCCTTCCGCTGGGATGCTGGGTTTCTCGTTGCATTGTTTTTGCAGCGGTCGTGGATGTAGGTGAGTTCCGTTGGACTGGCGGCGTTATCCTAATCGCGTGAACGGAGCATCCGCAGGTATTGCGGTGGCTGTTCCTGTTCCCGCGGTCATGTTCGTCCGCGGCGGACGGAGTTTCTTAGGTTCCGTCTGCTTGCAGCGGTCTCCGGTGTACTCCGTCCGCCGCGGACTGGGTTGGATGTACTCCGTCCGCCGCGGACGGGGTTTCATGGCATTATTATCCTAATCGCAACGGCGGTTTCTCCGCGGAGCGGTCGGGAGTATCTTGGCCGCGTCCTTGGCGGACGGAACCCGTTTCCGTCCGCCATCCTAATCGACCCCTAAGGGGCTCATTAGAATGGCGTACGGAAGGCCGTCCGCCGTCCTGGAGTAGGCGGAAAAGCCCTTTTCCGTCCGCCTGCCGCGGACAGTCTGACCGCCATATTAGGATGGGAAAAACTGTCAAAACTCCGTACGCGGCGGAAGAGAATGCACCGCCGCGGAATTACACCCGACCCCGCGGCGAACGTAACCAATCCAGAGACACCGCCGTACGGAATGACGTCTCCGACCGTGTCCCAAATCACGATGGCGGAAAACACACATAAAACCGCTGCGGAAAAACAACCTGCCTGAACACGGCGGAATCCCCACAGCTAAGAAAGCACACATTGCGAAGATACCCACCACAAGCAGCTCGCCCACATGGACCCAGCGCTACACGCTTTCCCGATACTCCTCGCGATCCTCCACCAGCAAGTCATGGACCATCATCGACGACAACGCAGGTACGCTACACACCATTTACTTCCGGAAGGGGAGTACCTGGCAGGGCTGTGACGTTGGGAGGGGGAGTGTCATGTCACAGGAAATACATTGACGAACGCACCAAAATATATACAATTGAAGTACACAACCAGGAATGACAGCGACAAACCACAAAACATGATTCATTAGCTTTATTCAACATAATAGGTGCATAATATCAGAAAATCCAAGAGCATGGGCATTTGCCCAACAGAGCAGGTACATCATTGGCAGCACGTGAGAGGGCAGAATGCAGTATCAAAACAGCAACAGGGCTTTGTGGACAACAGAGCAGGTACATCATTGGCAGCATATGAGAGGGCAGAATGCAATATCAGAACAGCAACAGGGCAATGTGCCCAACAGAGCAGGTACATCATTGGCAGCATATGAGAGGGCAGAATGCAGTATCAGAACAGCAACAGGTCATTGTGCCCAACAGAGCAGGTACATCATTGGCAGCACGTGAGTGGAGCAAAGTGCATCAACAGTCCATTGCACTGAACAGGTCCATCAGAGGCAGCACATGAGAGGGGCTAAGTGCATCAACAGTCCATTGCACTGAACAGGTACATCAGAGGCAGCACGTGAGAGGGGCTAAGTGCATCAACAGTCCATTGCACTGAACAGGTCCATCAGAGGCAGCACATGAGAGGGGCTAAGTGCATCAACAGTCCATTGCACTGAACAAGTCCATCAGAGGCAGCACATGAGAGGGGCTAAGTGCATCAACAGTCCATTGCACTGAACAGGTCCATCAGAGGCAGCACATGAGAGAGAGGGGCTCAGTGCATCAACAGTCCATTGCACTGAACAGGTCCATCAGAGGCAGCACGTGAGAGGGCAGAATGCAGTAACAGAACAGCAACAGGGCATTGTGCCCAACAGAGCAGGTACATCATTGGCAGCATATGAGAGGGCAGAATGCAGTAACAGAACAGCAACAGGGCAGCAACAGGGCAGTGTGGACAACAGAGCAGGTACATCATTGGCAGCACGTGAGAGGGCAGAATGCAGTATCAGAACAGCAACAGGGCATTATGCCCAACAGAGCAGGTACATCATTGGCAGCACGTGAGAGGGCAGAATGCAGTATCAGAACAGCAACAGGGCATTGTGCCCAACAGAGCAGGTACACCATTGGCAGCACGTGAGAGGGCAGAATGCAGTATCAGAAAAGCAACAGGGCAGTGTGCCCAACAGAGCAGGTACATCATTGGCAGCATATGAGAGGGCAGAATGCAGTATCAGAACAGCAACAGGGCATTGTGCCCAACAGAGCAGGTACATCATTGGCAGCATATGAGAGGGCAGAATGCAGTATCAGAACATCAACCAGGCAGTGTGGACAACAGAGCAGGTACATCATTGGCAGCACGTGAGAGGGCAGAATGCAGTATCAGAACAGCAACAGGGCATTGTGCCCAACAGAGCAGGTACATCATTGGCAGCACGTGAGAGGGCAGAATGCAGTATCAGAACAGCAACAGGGCATTGTGCCCAACAGAGCAGGTACATCATTGGCAGCATATGAGAGGGCAGAATGCAGTAACAGAACAGCAACAGGGCAGCAACAGGGCAGTGTGGACAACAGAGCAGGTACATCATTGGCAGCACGTGAGAGGGCAGAATGCAGTATCAGAACAGCAACAGGGCATTGTGCCCAACAGAGCAGGTACATCATTGGCAGCACGTGAGAGGGCAGAATGCAGTATCAGAACAGCAACAGGGCATTGTGCCCTACAGAGCAGGTACATCATTGGCAGCATATGAGAGGGCAGAATGCAGTATCAGAGCAGCAACAGGGCATTGTGCTCAACAGAGCAGGTACATCATTGGCAGCATATGAGAGGGCAGAATGCAGTAACAGAACAGCAACAGGGCAGCAACAGGTCAGTGTGGACAACAGAGCAGGTACATCATTGGCAGCACGTGAGAGGGCAGAATGCAGTATCAGAACAGCAACAGGGCATTGTACCCAACAGAGCAGGTACATAATTGGCAGAACAAGAGAGGGCAGAATGCAGTATCAGAACAGCAACAGGGCATTGTGCCCAACAGAGCAGGTACATCATTGGCAGCACGTGAGAGGGCAGAATGCAGTATCAGAACAGCAAAAGGGCATTGTGCCCAACAGAGCAGGTACATCATTGGCAGCACGTGAGAGGGCAGAATGCAGTATCAGAACAGCAACAGGGCATTGTGCCCAACAGAGCAGGTACATCATTGGCAGCACGTGAGAGGGCAGAATGCAGTATCAGAACAGCAACAGGGCATTGTGCCCAACAGAGCAGGTACATCATTGGCAGCACGGGAGAGGGCAGAATGCAGTATCAGAACAGCAACAGGGCAGTGTGGACAACAGAGCAGGTACATCATTGGCAGCATATGAGAGGGCAGAATGCAGTATCAGAACAGCAACAGGGCATTGTGCCCAACAGAGCAGGTACATCATTGGCAGCACGTGAGAGGGCAGAATGCAGTATCAGAACAGCAACAGGGCATTGTGCCCAACAGAGCAGGTACGTCTTTGGCAGCTCGTGAGAGGGCACAATGCAGTATCAGAACAGCAACAGGGCAGTGTGGACAACAGAGCAGGTACATCATTGGCTAGCCAAGTACGTGTGTCAAGCGACCCGTCACAAGAAGGTTAATAAAACATAGGTGGTTACATTCGTCAATCTACACACAAACTTAAATGACATGTGACTGATGGCAACTAGACCTCACATCACAGAATCTGGTGGACTGCTTGAACAACTCGCCTCGGACACACCGCCAGCACCCGCAACAGGAGTGTGAGACACAGCCACCGATCTACTGACTGACACATGAGCCATAGACCCAGACACACCGCCAGCACCAGAAACAGGAGTGTGAGACACAGCCACAGCTGTGGTGACTGACACATGTGCCATAGACCCAGACACACCGCCAGCACCAGAAACAGGAGTGTGAGACACAGCCACCGATCTACTGACTGACACATGTGCCATAGACCCAGACCCAGCACCAGCAACAGGAGTGTGAGACACAGCCACCAATCTACCCACTGCCTGCCTTCTGCCCTCTGCATCATGTGTAATGGGGGATGCAACAACAGTGTACTCCTTCCTCTGCTTTAGTGGGCCGTGGATGGGAGTAGAGGTATGGGGGGACTCCACCGTTGATACATGTGTTGTACGTTCCTTAAACATCATCCTCAGTGCAGCCAGGGGTGAAATATGCCTGTCCTTGATGGTGCTCGTGTCCATGGGAGAACCCTTGGCCATGGGATGTGCCTTGGACGTCGGAGGTGTCCTGTCCCTGGAATGGCCCTGATCCCTTTCCGGTGCCCTGTCCCTGGGTGCAGACATGTCCATTGTAGTGTCCCTCTCCTTTGAAGCTACCCTGCTCTTGGGAGGTGCCCTTACCTTGGTACTGTCCTTGTCCTTGGGAGTGTCCCTGCTCTTGGGAGGTGGTCTTTCCTTGGTACTGTCCTTGTCCTTGGGAGTGTCCCTGCTCTTGGGAGGTGGCCTTTCCTTGGTACTGTCCTTGTCCTTGGGAGTGTCCCTGCTCTTGGGAGGTGGCCTTTCCTTGGTGCTGTCCTTGTCCTTGGGAGTGTCCCTGCTCTTGGGAGGTGCCCTTTCCTTGGTACTGTCCTTGTCCTTGGGAGTGTCCCTGCTCTTGGGAGTGTCCCTGCTCTTTGGAGGTGGCCTTGGCTTGGGAGTCACGTTGGTGGGGGATGGCTGTGTAGCATGTGAATCCATTTCCATACACACCCCTACATGATCCTGTCTGTCAACTCCAGTGTTGGACACGTCGTCTTCGGATAAAGAGATCACAGGCTTAGGGGATGGTGTCTGTGCCCTCCGTGCCCTGCGTTGCTGCCTGTGGCTGCTCCTAGTGTAATAACCAGAATAAGAGGCCTGGTCGGAAGACTCACTCTCCCCTGTAACATCAAGTGGTGTGGATGGTTGTACAGAAGTAGCACCCTGTCTATGCGACTGTACAATGGCTGAGGACACAGTGTTTGCCAATGACTGAACTGTTCTGTGGAGACCAGAAACATCGCCATGCATCCCCTCCATGAATGCCACCACCTGCCCCAACTTCCTATCGTGGTCTTGGAATGCATTGATCATGTTGGTCTGCCCTACACACAGCTGTCGCAGCAGATCAACAGCCTCTGCACAAAGTGCACTTTGTGTCACTGGGGCAGGGGTGGGGGTTCCTGCACCGAAGGCAACTCTGCTCCCCCTCCTCTGGCGAGCACGAGCAGTACATGTTGCAGTGGGTGGCAGTGTGGGCCCTGTGTGCTGTGTCCCGACTGAAGGTGTCGATTGCCCACTCCCTGTCTGTGCCAACAGTGCGGAATCACCAACACTTTCTGAGGATGAGGGCAATGGTGTTTCCACATGCGAGTCCTCAGGGACGGTCCTGTCCCCCTCTCCGGGGCTGCCCCCTTCAGTGTCAGTCTGCGTGCGTGTGACTTCTGATTCGGAAGCATTGCCACCACTCATCTCCGTCGTCTGTGGGTCAGTGCCCTCTGCCAAAGCTGAAATAGAGAGAAACGCGGTGTGAGTAAGTGCCACACTCACGAACTGAAGGACAACAGATCTAGGATTCCATTACATACATTGTACATGTAGCATACATCCTGCACACGTCCCACCCCTACTATCTGCACACATGTCATGCCATGGGACCACAGACCTCAACGGCATGTCCTGGAACCCTCAACTACCAAGCAAGTGGGCTGTACACCTGGCGGACATGGATGCCAACGCCTACTCCGCTAATGGCACCAGCATGGTATTTCAGATAAACATACGCACCACGAAAGCCACTACTGTGTCCGAGCAGCAATACATGCATTGCAGGCCCAAGTAACATACACATACAATCTGCTTACCGCTAGTTTGCTGTGGTTCCCCACTCAGCTGGGCAGACAGGTCAGGATGCGTCACAGCAATGATACGTGCATAATAGGGGTCATGGTGCGGCGGACCAGACGTGTAGATCTTGGAATCATCCCCAGTGTCATCTCCGCCACATTCTTGCTAAGCCTGGAGATGTCGTCCCAGCGCTTGTGGCAGTGCGTGTGTCGTCTATTGAACCCCTCCACTGCCCGTACATCACGTGCTATCGTCCTCCACACGGCCTTGCGAATGTGCAGCTTTACCTGCCATGATGGGAGACAAGAGGGTAACGTAAGTGGACAATATGACATGCACAAACATCGCAGTAACACAATTCAACATGCAGCCATGCTCAGCACTACACATGTAAAGGTCCCACAGCACACCGCCAGGCCTGCAGAAGACAGGAGCCACTGAACACCTCATGACCAACAACATGTACACCACTGTACTTATCACCTGTCCGGGTGCACCGTAGAGCCATTGGTAGTGGCTGAGCACACCGTCCACAAGGACATCCAGCTCCGCTGCGGTGAAGGGACGCAACCGGGTCTCTCGCACTCCATGCATGGCAAGGTCCTGGACTGTGGCACAACAGCAGCAGCCGTTGGTCAGCTCAGCAGCAGCAGGTCGAGGTGATGGTCACAGGCAGCAGCCGTTGGTCAGCTCAGCAGCAGCAGGTCGAGGTGATGGTCACAGGCAGCAGCCGTTGGTCAGCTCAGCAGCAGCAGGTCGAGGTGATGGTCACAGGCAGCACTGGATCAAAGCAGTGAATGTGTGCTTGTGAAAGTCACACATATATAGGGCCCAGAGCCCATGTCAGTGGCACACGTGGCCAGCTATTGGTTCCCCCTGGATGCCTCATTCGAAAAGGCCCAATGACAGGCCCTGGTGTGGCGGTGCACTGTTTCTGCCATTGTCGATGGCGCATACGCGCCCCGCTTGACCTCTTCCCATTGGCTGCCTGTGCACGTGCCGTCACGGACACACATCGGCAACCGCAAGTGCGCACTTCCGCGACTGTTGTATCTTTTGCAACAATGTTCAATCAGTGGCGCCACCATGGTGGTGCACGCCTTCCGCGGGGGAGGTGCAGGCCAACACATACTTATAATTAAGAAAATCGAAATGGCAGGTCATGACCCCCCTTACAGTCACGTTGCATCATCCACCGTACACCGGCCGTGGCAGGCCCGGTGCACAACCGCCGTGCCAGGCTCGGTGCACAACCGCCGTGCCAGGCATGTCACCCACCACCGGGCCAGGCCGGTCACCCACCGCCGGGCCGGGCCAGTCACCCACCGCTGGGCCAGGCATGTCACAAACCGCCGGGCCAGGCCGGTCACCCACCGCCGGGCCAGGCCCGGTGCATACCCGCCGTGCAAGGCATGTCACCCACCGCTGGCCCAGGCCCGGTGCATACCCGCCGTGCCAGGCATGTCAACCACCACCGGGCCAGGCCCGGTGCACAACCGCCGTGCCAGGCATGTCACCCACCGCCGGGCCTGGTGGGTGACCGGCCTGGCCCAGTGGTGGGTGACATGCCTGGCCCGGCGGTGGGTGACCGGCCTGGCACAGCGGTGGGTGACCGGCCCGGCCCGGCGGTGGGTGACCGGCCTGGCCCGGCGGTGGGTGACATGCCCGGCCCGGCGGTGGGTGACCGGCCTGACCCGGTGGTGGGTGACATGCTGGCCCGGCGGTGGGTGACATGCCCGGCCCGGCGGTAGGTGACCAGCCTGGCACGGCGGTGGGTGACATGCCCGGCCCGGCGGTGGGTGACAGGCCCGGCACGGCGGTGGGTGACATGCCTGGCCCGGCGGTGGGTGACCGGCCTGGCCCGGCAGTGGGTGACCGGCCTGGCCTGGCGGTGGGTGACCAGCCTGGCCCGGCGGTGGGTGACCGGCCCGGCCCGGCGGTGGGTGACCGGCCTGGCCCGGCGGTGGGTGACATGCCTGGCCCGGCGGTGGGTGACATGCCCGGCCCGGCGGTGGGTGACCGGCCTGGCCCGGCGGTGGGTGACTGGCCTGGCACGGCGGTGGGTGACATGCCCGGCCCGGCGGTGGGTGACATGCCCGCCCCGGCAGTGAGTGACATGCCTGGCCCGGCGGTGGGTGACCAGCCTGGCCCGGCGGTGGGTGACCGGCCTGGCCCGGCGGTGGGTGACCGGCCCGGCGGTGGGTGACATGCCTGGCCCGGCGGTGGATGACCGGCCTGGCCCGGCGGTGGGTGACATGCCTGGCACGGCGGGTATGCACCGGGCCTGCCATGGCCGGTGTACGGTGGATGATGCAACGTGACTGTAAGGGGGGTCATGAACTGCCATCTCCATTGACATCATCAGAAGGATGTGTTGGCCGGCACCTCCCCCGCGGAATGCGTGCACCGCCATGGTGGCCCCAGTGATTGAACATTGTTGCAAGAGAAGCATCCGTCCCGTAAGCTTGCACATGCGGTTGCCGATGTGTGACCGTGACGGTCCGTGCACATGCAGCCAATGGGAAGAGGGAACGCGGGCCTCGTATGCCCATTTGGAAATCGCGGAAGCAGTGCACCGCTATGGCGGCGCCAATGATGTTATTATTTGGACCGCTGCACCGTGCTGTATAGTCCGCTATTGCATTAGGAGGGTTGTGACCGTGCTGGCAAAGCTGCATATGTCATGCACTATATCATGTGTGTTCATACTATGCCCATTGATGTGCACACAATGTGCTACACATGTGCATGTCGACGTGTTGACGTCTTGTATTTCCCTACACACGTTTCAAATACTTCACATCTACACAGTACATCAGGCCTGTCTTGCCACATTCTGAATCTGTTGTCAGTGTGTAGTTAATGTGTGCTAATAACAATGGTGGGGTTACACATGCATTCTGTGTATGCGTATGTGTGTTGCCTGTTGTTTGACCGGTATACAACCTTTACAACGAAACTTTTACAATGACCTACCATTACAACGCAACTTTTACAACGCAAACTATTACAACGCATTGCTCTGGGGGGCGCTCTAGGATAGGGAATAGGTTAATTTACTATCCAATAACCTTCCCTACTATCCACGGGGACTGGAGTTGGAATAGTAAATTAAACTATTCACTATCCAGCACCCCAAAGCGCTATGCATTGTAATGGTATGCATGGTAAAAATCGCGTTGTAAAGGTAGGCGTTGTAAAAGTATGCGTTGTAATGTCATACATCCGTTTGACCATGCATGTAATGAGCGGATACTCACCATTGTCAGTGTTGTCATTGGTGCATGATGACATGGAGTGTGTGTAGCATTATTGTTTTGTGTTTGCACGTGCATGTGTGTCTGTGATGTGGCTTGTACACATTTGGGTCCTTACACATGTCTTGTTGGCAGTAATGTTGACATGTGACTAAGTTGCATTGTACATGTTGACACACTTCATGTTGCTAGTGGCAGCACATTGTTCATAGGGCACTCCGTATTGTCGTAACTATCTGAGATGTCACACATATGACTATTGTCCACAACATTTATCTTCTTGCTAGTGTTGGCTTACATGTGATGGAGTTGCACAGCCATGCGTTGTTTGTAAGTTGACTTATATTACATCTACTCCCACACAGGAGGGCTCCAAATGTCCATCGCCCATACACTGTGCTGGAGGATATGGTTGACGAGGAAGTGATCAGGAAATTCCGGCTAGATCGACGTAGATTGATGGAGCTTGTAGACCAATTGTATCCTCATATGCAGCCACGAAGGACGTACCCTGGTTCCATTACACCCACAGCTAAGGTGATGGCAGCACTACACTTTTTTGCAACTGGCACCTTTCAGTACACAGTTGGACATGCCAGGGGGATGTCACAGTCCATGTTCAGCATGGTACTTCGGGATGTTCTAAAAGCCAGGATGCTGTACAAGGATGACTACATCCATTTCCCACGGCCGGCAGAGTTGGCAGCAGTCAAAGCAGACTTCTATGCACTGGGCCAGATACCACACGTAGTGGGTTCCATTGATGGCACACATATCGCTCTCATTCCACCACGGGCACGTGAGCCGATATATAGGAATCGGAAGCACTTTCATTCGCTCAACGTGCAGGTGGCGTGCCTGGCCGACAACATCATCTCCCATGTGTGTGCAAGATTCCCAGGCTCCGCACATGACTCCCACATCATGCGGAGCAGCATTGTCCCCCAACTGATGGCAAATCTGCGTCCAGGACACGCGTGGCTTGTTGGTGAGTATGCTGTGGGGACATTTGTGATTTCTGTGTGGCATGGGGTACACACCAATTCCGGTTGTGATATTTGTGTCTGTCATCCCCCTACATAGGCGACTCGGCGTACCCAAACAGGCCCTGGCTCCTGAGTCCCATACGTAATTCTACTACAGCGGGAGAAATGCGCTACAATGATGCCCATGGAAGGACACGTAGAGTGGTGGAACGTACTTTTGGACTGCTAAAGTCCATGTTTCGGTGCCTGGATAAGACCGGAGGGGCCCTGCCTTACTCACCAGGCAAAGTATGCAGGATCGTGATTGTCTGCTGCATGCTCCACAACCTGGCAGTGCGCAATAACATTGAACTGATCTTGGACCCTGAAGACCAAGAAGTTCCTCGGCCTCCCATCCCACCCATGTCGACTGATGAGGATAGTGGTGAGGAGGAAGGTGTGGACCAGAGGCGTCAGCTAATTGATCGCTATTTCTCTTGAATGTGAGTGACTACCTCTTGTGCCAGTTGACAATGCGTTATGTATGTTTGCTGGTGGTGTGTGGATGTGGTGTTCATCAGCTGCCTGTTCTGGTATGTTTTGTTTGCATGTGTGTGTGTTTATTTCTCTGGACATGCAAGTCTCCATGATGTGTGTCCTCTCATCCACTGATTTTGTGATGGGTGTGGTTTGTAGAATTTTGCAATTCTGTGTGTTGTGATGGGTGTGATTCACTTACCTGACATGTGTTTGTTGTCTCTGATTTTCCCTAGGTCACTCCCACAGCGGCAGGATTCTGTACGACATGGTTCCCTGCACCTGGTCAGGTCTGTTTCTGAGACAATCATGTGAATAAACATGGAGGCAACACATCATTGAGTGTGTAAGTGAAATTTATTTACAGGTTGTGCATTGGTGCTGGTGGATATATACAAGTAAGTTTTAGGTGGGGGAGTGTGCGTTGAAGGTCATAGTAGATGAAATGTCCGTGCTGACACCACATTGCGTGATGTCCGGCTAGTCCAGCAGACCTGTGCCAATACTTGGCGTAGTGGGACAGGATAGTTTGCGGGTGGATGGCAGCCTCAGGCAGTGTTACAGTCATTGTCGGCCCCTCTTTGAGCGTGTAGATGGAGCATCCCCACTGCTCTCCCCTCCATCCAGCCTCGGACGGCCCCTCCGTCTTGGAGGCGGTACGGAGTCAGCTTGTGGGGCAGGCTGCTCAGGGGCCACATTCGTCTCCAGGGGCACAGGTGGCGGTGGTGTTGCTGACCGTGGCGGCTGGACACTTGGTTGAGGGGGGGGGGTGTTGCGGTCTAACCATTGCCTCCACAGTGATGTGTGCTGGCCCAGGAGGTCCACTATTTGGCCAAGGCGGCTGTCAATGGACCGCAACACATTGGTGTTATCAACCGAGTCCTGGTGGGCACGATCAGCATGTCCCTGCCCACGCTCATAGGAAGCCTGGACTCTGCCTAGGGCTTCCAGTGTCTCAGCGCCAGGATGGGGTGGGTGTCCTTCCCCAGCTCGCCGGTGTGAGGTACTCCTGCTTGGGGGATTTTGCCTCGGCTCTCTCCTTTCCCGTCCACTCTCCCTGCTTGCCTGGGATGTTGATGGCCCTGCGTCTAGCGGTGGGTCAGGCAGGGTGGCACAGGCAGGAGTGGTGGTAATGGTGGTGGTGGAGGTGGTGGTGGTGGGTCTACAGCTCACTGTGGCAGGTGTTGCAGGAGTGACACAGGCCACGGTTGTTGAGGCAGGGATTTCCAGTGAGCCAGAAGGCCCTGGCAGTGTGCATTGGCCCGCTCCCTCCTCCGCACCGGAGCTGGCTGTGGCATCGTCCCAAGAGAGTCCTGGATGTGAGTGAGGACAGTGTTGCGGCGGGTTGCTGGTTTCACCAGTCAAATTGCGATCACCTGTGGGAAAATATTTTGATGATCAATACTTTGGACATGACATGTTTTGATTGCCATACATTACTTTTCAGTGTCCTCTCGCACACACACCACCCTCCACCACCCTCCCTGTGGACAAGGGGGCCTGTTGGGAGTTGTAGTGCTGGTCTCTCACACACCCCACCCTCCACCACCCTCCCCGTGGACATGGGGGCCTGTTGGGAGTTGTAGTTGTGACCTCTCTCACACACCCCACCCACCACCACCCTCCCTGTGGACATGGGGGCCTGTTGGGAGTTGTAGTTGTGATCTCTCTCACACACCCCACCCTCCACCACCCTCCCTGTGGACATGGGGGCCTGTTGGGAGTTGTAGTGCTGGTCTCCCACACACCCCACCCTCCACCAACCTCCCTGTGGACATGGGGGCCTGTTGGGAGTTGTAGTTGTGACCTCTCTCACACACCCCTTCCCTCCACCTGCCCTCACTGTGGACATGGGGGCCTGTTGGGAGTTGTAGTGCTGGTCTCTCACACACCCCACCCACCACCACCCTCCCTGTGGACATGGGGGCCTGTTGGGAGTTGTAGTTGTGACCTCTCTCACACACCCCACCCTCCACCACCCTCCCTGTGGACATGGGGGCCTGTGGGGAGTTGTAGTGCTGGTCTCTCACACACCCCACCCTCCACTACCCTGCCTGTGGACATGGGGGCCTGTTGGGAGTTGTAGTGCTGGTCTCTCACACACCCCACCCTCCACCATCCTCCCTGTGGACATGGGGGCCTGTTGGGAGTTGTAGTGCTGGTCTCTCACACACCCCACCCTCCACCACCCTCCCTGTGGACATGGGGGCCTGTTGGGAGTTGTAGTTGTGACCTCTCTCACACACCCCACCCTCCACCACCCTCCCTGTGGACATGGGGGCCTGTTGGGAGTTGTAGTGCTGGTCTCTCACACACCCCACCCTCCACCACCCTCCCTGTGGACATGGGGGCCTGTGGGGAGTTGTAGTGCTGGTCTCTCACACACCCCACCCTCCACCACCCTCCCTGTGGACATGGGGGCCTGTTGGGAGTTGTAGTGCTGGTCTCTCACACACCCCACCCTCCACCAGCCTCCCTGTGGACATGGGAGCCTTTTGGGAGTTGCAGGTGTGACCTCTCTCACACACCCCACCCTCCACCACCCTCCCTGTGGACATGGGTGCCTGTGGGGAGTTGTAGTGCTGGTCTCTCACACACCCCACCCTCCACCACCCTCCCTGTGGACATGGGGGCCTGTTGGGAGTTGTAGTGCTAGTCTCACACACACCCCACCCTCCACCACCCTCCCTGTGGACATGGGGGCCTGTTGGGAGTTGCAGTTGTGACCTCTCTCACACACCCCACCCTCCACCACCCTCCCTGTGGACATGGGGGCCTGTTGGGAGTTGTAGTGCTGGTCTTTCACACACCCCACCCTCCACCACCCTCCCTGTGGACATGGGGGCCTGTTGGGAGTTGTAGTGCTGGTCTCTCACACACCCCACCCACCACCACCCTCCCTGTGGACATGGGGGCCTGTTGGGAGTTGTAGTTGTGACCTCTCTCACACACCCCACCCACCACCACCCTCCCTGTGGACATGGGGGCCTATTGGGAGTTGCAGTTGTGACCTCTCTCACACACCCCACCCTCCACCACCCTCCCTGTGGATATGGGGGCCTGTTGGGAGTTGTAGTGCTGGTCTCTCACACACCCCACCCACCACCACCTCCCTGTGGACATGGGGGCCTGTTGGGAGTCGTTTACATTTTGGTGAGTATGTAGCCCATATGCATGGGTTAGAGCCTGGGAGCTTTTTCGTCTCAGTTATGTGAGGCAGGCCGTGTCTATGTACTCGTGGTGCTTGGTTTGTACTTACCAGCCTCTTCTCCTGCCTCAATTCCTTCCAGGCTCTCTGGGTGCAGTATGCCCAGCACCTTTTCCTCCCAATCAGTATAGGGTATGGGCTCCGGGGATGTGCCGTTGCCAGTGTGATGTGCTCGCAGATGGTTTTTAGCACGAATGCCTTTGACCCTGGTTTTTAGGTCATGCCACCGCCGCTGGATCTCGTGCTTTGTCCTTGGCACGGTCCCTGACGCATTCACCCGAGTTACTATCCTGTCCCACATGTGATTTTTCTGGGCCACGGTGGTCTGCTGGACTAGTGTCCCGAATAAGTGGAGTTCAACACGGATGATTTCATCCACCATGACCTTCAACTCTGTGTCCGTGAATTTGGTTTTTTTTTTGGGTGCCATGGTGTGTGGTGCTCAAGGTGTGGGTTGATTGGTTTGGGAGGTGCAAGTGTGTGGTGTGTAGGAATGGTGTGGTGAGTGTTTGTGTGGTGGGTGTGTTTGGGTGGTGGTTGTATGTGTGCAATTTGTCTCTGCTGTCCGTCGTCTCGGGCCTCTTGCTAGCAGCTATGCGGTGATGCAAAGTTTTGTGGTAGTGGGTGGGAGTAATTTTATAGTCTGTGTCGTGGTTGTGTCCCAATGGTTGATGGCAGTCAGGTGCTAGGTGGGTGTGTGGATTAGTAGGTGCTTGGGGGGTTGTCATTGTGGCTTGTGATTGGTGTGGGTGTTTCAGGTGGGTGGGTGTCCTGTGTAGTGTGTTTTGTATTTACTTCCGTCAGCCATTTGTAAATTGGTTTGACGGTAGGGATGGTGTCCGTGTTGTCCTTCCGCTGGGATGCTGGGTTTCTCGTTGCATTGTTTCCGCAGCGGTCGTGGATGGAGGTGAGTTCCGTGGGACTGGCGGCGTTATCCTAATCGCGGGAACGGAGCATCCGCAGTTATTGCGGTGGCTGTGCCTGTTCCTGCGGTCATGTTCGTCCGCGGCGGAGTTTCTTAGGTTCCGTCCGCTTGCGGCGGTCTCAGGTGTACTCCGTCCGCCGCGGACGGGGTTGGATGTACTCCGTCCGCCGCGGACGGAGTTTCATGGCATTATTATCCTAATCGCAACGGCGGTTTCTCCGCGGAGCGGTCGGGAGTATCTTGGCCGCGTCCTTGACGGACGGAACCCGTTTCCGTCCGCCATCCTAATCGACCCCTAAATCCGGGCCTATTGGCTTTGCCAGTGCTAGATTGTTAGTGTGTGCCAGAAAAGGCAAGTAATTGGATTATGAATGTCATAACCTATCTTAAGGAGGAAGGGGAGTGGTAATCGAGTATATTGGCATGCGCATTGAACAGAACAGCTGTCATCTTGTTCAAATGTATTATTGTCAGGCTTACTTTTCCTTTGCTGTCTTAGATCTCATGTTACACTTGTTTTTGCTTAGCTCTTCGATATAGATTTTATGTGCCTTTGTTTGATATGCTGCATAACCGTTTACGGTTATCGTTCCAGCTTGCTCAGACAGTTTTGACAGTGCCTGTCATATCTAACAGACAATTTCTATAGTCAGGTGCATTCAGGACATTCTATTAATATAACTCGCCCAATTGTGTTTATAAGGGTTCAATATTGGTGAGTTGATACTTTGCGTCTTTTATGTAAAATGTTGACCTCCTGTGCTCGACATGGTCGCTCTTAGGGGAACATTAGGGTTACGTTATTTTCATATATTTCCATATGCTTAATTTCTCACCCAGTTGTATCTAAGATTGTAGTTGTACCTAAGATTGTATTGTACTTTGGCAACTCTAGTTGTATTTTTGCAATTTTATTTTGATGGAACGTGGCCCAAGAGCGTTAGGGTTGAGGATGGACATACAGTAATAAGGTACAGATAGAAATTGGGTCACTCCAAGAACTTATTTACAAATATGCAGTAAAAAGAATGGGATAGTTACTACATAAAGGAAACTATACAAAGAAAAAGTACTTAAGAGATATTGAGAAAATGTTCATATAAAGTGAGAACAAGCCTTGGCAATGCCAATAGGTCTGACTTCAAAAGAATGTTGTACGGTAATGTAAAGCATTGCAGGCAACTAGCATAGGTAAGAAGATGCATTTGCGTAGCAGCAAAGAACTGTAAAATAATACTAGTATAGGTTAAAAGGTAATGTGAACCGTGTACTGCCAAGCCAGACCTAAAATCCACGTAGGTTAATGACTGCTCTCCTCCCTTGAGTGTTACTGCTAGAAAAAAACACCACAAATTATCTAATTATCTAGTTATCTAAGAGACTTTAATAGCATTATAGCAGTGGTCTTCAAACTTTTTGATGCCGCAACCTCCCCCCCCCCCCCCCCCCCCCCCAGTTGGGGACACCTCTCACTCTCTACAGAGGAACATGTCATATCTGTACCCTCGCTCCAGCCCAACAACCAAAGCTCTTCTGAGTCGCCCCTGTTGAGTGTGTCCACCTTAACAAGTCCACCTGTAGACTCATTTGGCTGTGTTTGCCCTGGGGAGGTAGGACTCATTTCCAAAGTCACTACAGCATGTTCGCGGACTGGTTCTTCAGTGCCGGGAAGGGGAATTAAGCCTAGCCCTATTGGTACGGAGGGTGGTGAACAACATCGCAAATCTGATTTAGAGTGTGGCCCATAGGCCAAGCACAGGAGGAAAAACGTTAAACCCACGAAAACCAGAAATCCTGCTGCAAAGGGCAAAATGGCACCCCGTAATAGGGCCTGTAATGATGAAACGTCAGGGCCAATGTCTGCTGCTAATGAAAATACTTGGAACTAATTAGGTAGGCGCATAGGTGATCTTTTGAACTCCAAATTGCGTCCCATTACTGATCGATTAGCACAAATTGAAGCCAATGCCCTCAGGACTTCTACAGCTCTCAGTATTCGGTTACTGATTTATCCCCTAGTAAAGCCGCCCAGATCATGAAAGTGCACCTTACAAAGGATAAGCCACCTGTCAAGAATCCAGTGACACGTGATTTAAGCCAGGTATCCGTACATGTGATTGATCTTTCCCCTGTGTCTGCTCCCTATGTTGTTGCCCTGACCAATGTCCCCAGGCTTGCGAGTGACAGTACCGATTCCACCAGGGTCTAATGAACAGATCTATACATTGGTTGAACAGCAATGTTCCTGGTAATTGTGACATATCGTAAGAGATTTTGATGGCAAGACGTGTAGGGGGATTGGTGGGAGAGCAAAAGGGTACAACGGTGATGTTATTGTGGATAACTTCAGTAATCCTATGGTTGTTCAGGAAATACTGTGTAAAGCAAGTGTAGGAATGGTTGAAATTGGTCCTGTTAAGATATTACCAGTTTGCTTTCTTTATCGGCATCTTGTTAACCCATTCTGTAATCTCGATGGATCGATCGCACAAAAGAGTGTTTTGCCTAGACTCCCCCCTCAACCTATAGTCTCCTGAACAATAGATTCTCAGTATTGGCTGGGATGGAGAACATCGATTTGCAGTACAGTGAGGAGCATGGTGGCTCCGGCGCACTAGATAAGGGTGGGGCACATGACAGTTCCATCTGTGTTGCCCAATTGATTACCAGTCCTGTACTGAACCATCTCCGCAAAGGGCCTTGCACTTTGGTTAAGGGATGGGTACTTGATGGTCCTATCTCTGTTGCCCATTTGACCACCGATCCTACATTGATTTATCTTCCCAAAGAGCCTGGTGCTAGTGCTGCCATTGTCGAAGGTCCAATAGATATGCATTATTAAGCTAGATCATTGCGGGTTTAGCCTCCAAAATCTTGATTGAAGGATGGCAATCATTTATTGAAAGCTTTGAAATATTTTTTATGCAGGAAACCTTGGAGGTAAATGAAATAGCATTCAATGGATTTAAGTGCTTTAGTTTGCCTGCGATTCAATTCCCATTGGGCAAAACTAAAGGGGGACTGACTGCCTGGTTTAAAGTCAACATTGGCTGTTCTGGTCTACCGCTTTTTCAGGAGCAGGGGAGGCGCAGGCATTCTGCCTTAGCTAGAATTAATTCCATCTGATCTACCTGGTAAACTCTACAACAACAATTTTTCGTGTAAAGGCGATTGCAATTTTTAAGATCTCTTTATATTGATTGACATGCTCATGGAGAAAGAGGCCCGGGCGAAGTGCCCCTTAAGTTGATGATGGCTGGTGATTTTAATGCCAAATTGGGGCACCCGCCGTCTATATCTCCAACCACCTTTGATCTAATTGCTTGAGAAATTGACTGTGATGTCATGGATACAAGGGGGAGGGTCCTATTTTCCGTCCTGGCTAAACGGGGTCTAGCCAACAAAGTCCCTAACTTTACTGATCGACATATTCCACCTTTCATAGGGTGGGGCGCTGAGAGAGCACCACAGATTGCATCTTTACTTCTTGGAATATGTCTATGATTATTAATAACTGTGAGGTCCTTACCCAGATTTATAGTGACCACAACCCCATAACTATACAGATACTGCTGCCACATACGCATCATAAGTCTAAGTCTATGCCTCCCCAGGTTCTCTCCAGTAAAGCTGCAGGGCGTAGGGTGGTATGGCAACCTGTGAGCCTAAAGAGCATTATCTCTCAGGTAGTATGCAACAGTACTGCTCTGGTGAACAGCTGCAACCTCATACCTTGCGACCCAGCTCTCATTTTAACGAATTTCCCAAATCTTTTATCAAGGATAAAAGAGATGCTTTCTAGACCCATTGCCCAGCCACGTCGCCATGCCAAATCGTGGTTTGACAAAGCATTTTGAGCAGCCAATGATTCTTTACGAAGAGCCTTAAAGCAAATCCCCAGAGACCGGAGTGTGATTTCAGACAGCAGAAAGATATATCAGCAAGCAACCAAGAGAAGGAAATTGGCCATGAAGGAGGAGAAATGGAAGTCCATTGTGGGTGCCTGCCAATCTAAAGACCCACAAGCTTATTGGAAAGCAGTGCGGTCTGTTTTATCCCCCATATTACCCCAAGATAAAGTAACAGTTCATATCTCGCCTGAGGCATGGTTGACGGAATTCTCCGGATTGTATTCTATTGACAGCAAGGCTGACGATGCCCCGGTCCCAATGATTCTTATGTGCCCAAAAACATGTTTTTAAAGAGGAAGAGGTTTTTAAAGCAATTGTAGACAGTAGATGCAAGAAGGCCCCGGGACCGAATGGTATTCCGCTTGATCTATTTAGGGAAGACCCCGTGTTTTGCACTTCGGACCTCACCTCAGTATTCAACTCAATAGGGAAGAGGTGTGGCGCCGTGGCGAGGGTGACTGATGCTGGAATCTGGGGGCCATGGTTCGATCACCGGCGGCAGGTCAGCCCAGCACCGTGTGACTCTGGGCAATAGCCTGCTAAATCTTCCTGATGTTCTCCAGTGCCGGAATGACTACGGATAACTGTTCGCGCTTTACAAATACTGAATTCACACTTACATTTAACTCTGTCTGTAGCCAGGGTGAGCCAAGGTCATGCTGTTCATCAATAATTGTCCCTGTTTTTAAAAAAGGAAACATGCATGATGTTAAGTGCTATCGCCCGATATCCCTCTTAGATTCTACATCAAAAATCATTGGGAGAGTTGTTCTGGACCATCTACTTGACTGGATTAATGCCACTTGTATACTTGTCCCAAGTTAGTATGGGTTCAGAAAGGGGCTCAGGACTATTGAACAGTGTCTTAATCTCCAGCTCAATGTGGCAAAATACAAATACGCCAAGGGAGTCTCCACCCACTTGGCGTTTATGGACCTGTCAAGCACCTTTAATTATGTTTCCTGTTCAAAGCTTTGGGCCTTTTTAGAGAGCATGGGTGTTAATGTGGGGCTGGTTACATTTTTAAGGCGCCTACACCATGACCTCACAGCTTCAGTCAGGTTTGGGAGCGCTGGCGAATGTTCAGAGCCGTTCAGCATCAAGCGTGGGGTGCCCAATGTTGCGTCCTTGCCCCAATACTTAGTCTTCTCTATATGCTGACGACGCGGTCCGCCTGGCAAGGACGGTCAATGGTCTTAAAGAACTTATCATTAGTTATGTCAGCTTCATGGAAGACCTGGGCCTGGAGCCAAATCTGAAGAAAAGATTTACAATGATATGTGGCCCAAGAAATACTAAAACCCGTACCCTAAATATTGATTACAAACCCCTAGATAGGGTTAGTTTCATTCCCTATTTAGGCCTGGAGTTTGATGAAGAATGTACCTGACTTACTTGTATTAAAAACAGAATATCCCGATACACTCAAGCTGTAGGCAATACTGTAGGCAATACTTCCTCACTTGCCATGTCTGTTGGTAAAAAGCCCATTGCTCCTACACTAGAGATATACAATCGGAAATGCTTGCCGATTCTAACGTATGGAATGGGTATCTGGGGTTGAAGGGATGCACATGCGATGCTGATAGAGGAGAATAGATTCAGACGGCGGTTACTAGGCGTTACTCCCTCATCATCGCATTTCTCCCTACACTTGGAGCTAGCCATGGAGTATGTCCAAGATACCATCAATGCTGCCCCCCTGGCTCTCGGGTGCTCAATTTGGTCCAACAAAGAAGCTGAATGCAATCTGGCTGTCATTAGAGACTGTCTAACCTGTGCCTGTGACTTGGCAATTCCATGGTTACAATATCTTAAAAATTGCTTCTCTGCACTTGGCTGTGCCTCTCTGTTTGAGCACCCCGAGTTTATCCAAAAAAAGGGGGGAAAGTGGGTCCGGGATAATATTTGCAAGCACAAACAAATTACTAGGGAACTAATGGAAGTGGCCAAACCCTCAGTCAGAGATTATTGTATTATCCAAGCGACTCCAACAATTGCCCCGTATTTACTATATGTGACCAACGTTTATGAAAGAACACTGTTGGCACGATTTAGGCTGGGTTCCTTTAGCTGGTCGATATGTTTTCCCATAGGACAGTACTCCTCTGACACTGTTGTCATTTGTCCATGTGATGAGCAATCTAGTCAAACCATTTTACATTTTGTCTTCTCCTGTCAATTTTACCTGCCATTTACTAGAAAGTTTTTATTACCGTTGCTGCGCACACACACATTTTCTAAGTGCAAAGTGGTCCGCTTCTTTTTACTGAAACTTAATGATTATAATGTCTGCCATGCAGTTGCTAGTTTTCTGAAGTGCAGAAGGAGTTTGCTGTTTTGATAAAAAAGCTTTTTATGCTCTTTCAAAAATAATCATTGACCTTGCATTCCTTTAAGTGTATGTTACTGCTTTCAATTTGTATTCATTAGGCACCTTGTTGATGCCCAGAAATCAGAACTCCCGCACTGTCACTTTATTCAATGTAAAACACCACAATGAATTTTTCGTATAAAAATGGGTGATCTGTAATCTACATGACATGACGCACTTGGAACTCCATTTCTTGGACTGTTACACTAATATCTGTACTTGTACAAGGAACTGTTTCGTTTTTAAATATGTGGTCGTTATTTATTAAGATGTGTGTTTATTGTATAGTTTGTTTTTATTGTGTGTATCTTTTATGATCTGCCTTTGGAAGATCGAATAAAGACAATTTGATTGATTGATTGATTGAAGGCATGTGATCATGTTCTGCATTTTCCAATAAAACCTTTCGGCACTAAAATTAAATCTCTTCAATCCAGATGGGTTGGTTCAGTGGATAGTTTTACCCTAAAATAGCTGGGATTTTAGTTTCAGTGCATGCACGTTTTAGATAAGTGAACGTTGAGGAGTGCTGCGTGATGAAACAGCTGTGGCATCAGCAGGTGCCTTTCGGCCAGGTTTGTTTGCGATATACAGACCTGCTTCAATAGCAATACAACCCAAGCAGTGTATCAGACACTGGTGGGGTTAGTTAATAGGAAAAACCTAGCTAAGTGGCAGAAGTTGTAAACAGGCACATTCATCGTGAGTGGAGGGGAGAAAGCATTGCAGTCCATTTCTTTCTGACGTAAGTTACGCTATGCTTGGGGGAAGTTACCGTTCTGGGCTGCGGCTCAGGTCAGGAAGCCCAGCGATGCTATAAAGTGGACAAGCCTTCTGGACCCAGCTCTTGAAAGATGGGCAAGAGGGATTTTATTAAGACTCCACCAGGGCAAGGGGAGACTGAGAAGACAGAGAGAAAGTGTGGCTGCAAGAGGAGGCTGGGAGTCGATTTGTTGGGAGGCAGAGTCCAGGGCACCACACAGGCCCGTCTCCAGGAATTTTTATTTAGGTGGACCAAGGGTGCTTTTGGGTGGGCCACTAGGGCTCGATTTGTCGCATATATTTCTGGGCAGGCCTGCTTCTTAGTCTTGCAAGGCCCAGTAAAACACACTCTTTTCCAAATCTCTTTCTAAATGTTATCACTCTCAAAAAGTGTTTTTTCCATGTAATGTTCCTTTGATGGGAAGAGGAGGTTTCTGAGGAGGGAGTATCAGGCAAGTGACACTTCTCGGGCTCCCTCTGTGCGAGCCTTCAGGGAGAATCCCTCTACCTTACTACCTCCACCTTACCCCAGACTCTGCAACCCACTCCCTTACAGGCTTGAATAGCCACTACTCCTCTCCAGTGCACCTTGGCTCACAGGTGACCTTGGGCCCCAGCCCCATATCAGGTACCATCGGGCTCCACTTTTATTTTGCCCGGTAAAAACATTAGAAAAATCTCCTTCAAACTTAAAACATTGAATATAGCAGTAAATATAATTAGCACACACTTTAAAGTATGTTCCACAGTAGCCCTTATGACCCGACTGCTAATTAAATAAACAAAAACCGAAAGGCCATGACAGGGCCGGCTTTAGTGCTGATGCAAAAGTTTTTTTGGCTCCACACCAATAACCTCTTTCTCCGTAAAAACCTTTACTACCACCTTCCAACAGTGCCCCTCATCCCTCCATTACCCCCCTATTGACCTCCTCCTCGGATTTCCTCACTGCCTCATGCCACAAGTGCCCCTCATATCCCCATAGCCCCTTCCCCTCATGACCTCCTCCTCGGAGACCAGTAACCCTTATCTCTCTGTAGCCCCTCCCCCTCATGATCTCCTCGTCTGACTCCCTCATTACCACCCTCCACCAGTGCCCCTCATCTCTCCCTAGCTCCCCCCTCCACCCCATGACCTCTTCCTCAGGATTCCCTCACTGTTCTCCTCCACCAGTGCCCCTCATCGCTCCATAGCCCCTCCCACTACCTCCTCCTTGGATTCCTTCACTGCCACCCTCCACCAGCACCCCTCATCTTGACGTAGCCCCTCTCTCATATGCATTTCATTTGTTGTATAGCGCTATATTAGTGTAGTGTGTCAGTACTTTACATCACACACATTATACAGAGACAATGAATCATACAAGTATGTAAATCAGCCTATAGGGAATGTCACATAAGTCAATGAGGATTACAAGGTGTATGAATCACATGTCATCCATACTGGTGGGCAGTATATTTTAAAAGGGTTTGGTATGGGGAAACACAGAACCTTAGGATTTAAAGAGTATTCCATGGGGGTCAGCTTGTAGTATCCTGCATATTATACTGTAAGGTGTTTTACCAGCCCTGCTCTGCCAGTGCCTGTGTTCTGACTCATTAGAATGTTGGAGTCTGATGATGCCTCGGAATGTTGGGACTGAGGGAGGCAGAGTGACAGTTGGTCATGGGCTGAGCAGCTGACAGGCAGCTCCTGGTGGGGCTCTGATCTACCACATATCTACATGATGTCCTGTACCTTGCAACCTGTTATCTTCATGAAATAAACCATCTTGAAATACTACCTTCATGCGTGGACCTTCTTCACTACACAGCTTTACTGATAAAAATGTATATCTGCCCAACATTAGAATAAGGAAAGACTGGGGAAGTTCTAACTATATCACAAAACAAAAAAGCGAAGTTCTAAATATATCATTCATGTTTGTAGGCAGCTTTTAGATGACAGTTCATAGGTCACTGTCCTATGATAGGATTGTAACTTCTGAACTGCAAGTAACACAAGGATCTCTGTGACAAAGGCAATAACCCACTGAGCTATCCACATAAAATACAGTTCATCTACATTTAAAAACTACAAACAGACAAATGATTGCTCTCCAGCAGGATCATTAATCACCAGCATTCACTGGGCATTTTGTATTGTCTTATTGTTGTCCTGCATCGGCCATGATAAAGATAAAAAGAAAACTGTTTAAATGAAGCACACACGAAGTATGTGTGCTGCTGGGCCTGTGCAGATTTTAAAAAGAAAAAAAGTTAGTAACACATTCTCTTACCTACTCCATTAGTCAAACGTTGTGTCACAGTCTGATGTGATAAGCCGCTGCAGGGGTCAGGAAAGGTGACTAGGAATAAACAAACTTATTTTCTTCTGCTCTGCATAGAAAAAGAATTATCAACGCAGCAGGACAGTAGGCAAAGCTTACCAAAGGTTACCGTTGTCAAAGAAAGGATTTGTCGCCTTTAGCCATGCAGAGATGAAGGGGTGAAAAAATAAACAAAACCTTGTTAACATGTAAATGGTCTTTAAAGACCTGTGAATTGGGGGGCTGCAGTAATCTCTAAAACTGTCTCTGTGTGCGCGCCCGGGAATCTGAGCTTTGCACGCCTGCCTTCAAGCCCTCACTGCTGAGGGCCAAGGCCCCCCTTTGGGTGGGCCAGCATAATATTATCACTATAGAAAAACAACACAAGGCTTGAAAAAAGAAGGCTCAAAAGGAGCCAGTGGGTAAAAACTTACTTGTTTGAACGTGGTAAAAACAATCGTCTTTTGGCGCTAACACATTTATAAAACTGATAAAAACCACATCAATGTAGAAGAGTAGGAACATGTATATCATGATTCATGTAAGAAATTCCCCGTAAATCCAACAGGTGGCTCCGTGGCGCAATGGATAGCGCATTGGACTTCTAGAGGTTGTAGGCATTCAAAGGTTCCGGGTTCGAGTCCCGGCGGAGTCGCAGGATTTTTTAATTAATTTTGATAAAAACAATGGTGAAATAATACTGGCAGCAAACCACTTGGGCGAATCGGTAGCGAGTATGTTTTCAATTATATCTTCAGCAGTAACTTCAAGTGCAAATAATGAAAAAGAAAGGCGGCCGCTGGGTAATATTTCAGTCAGAAGCCTCATTTCATAAATGGGTAAACCATTTACAGTTTTGATATAGATACATGCAATTGATTTAGGTGCTTCATAGAGGAAAAACTTAATGATAGCGACTAGCTGTAATAATAGCAACCGCCCATAGCAACGACGTTTTCTTACGTCCGTCACGTGAGCTGCACACATGCTCAGACTAGGGCGAAAAGGATAGCGATGGCAACAAATAATAGGAAGTGGTCATTTAAAAGAGATTGGGTACACAAAAGGAGGACAGGGGCTTAATTTGAAAGTTTTTGGGTGCGGAAATAAATATTAAATTGGAAAGCGGTGCTGGCAGGACACGGGTAAATCGTTCATCTGTGGGGCGGCATAGAGGAGGGTGGGAGTTTATGCTGCTCTTCAAGTGTGGCGGCACCTACCGTTTTGGACAGGCTGTCCTGCGTTTTTGTTTTTTATAGATTTATATAGCGCAAACTCGACCCGAAGGTATTGGAGCGCTTTACATGAGCACGCACTCACTTTTTCGTAGGTACGGGGAGATTACGTGATTTGTCCAGAATCACAGGCTGCTGAGCCGACGCCTTCAAGCTCCAATGTCAGCAGCTCTAACCTTTGAGGCCACATCCTCTCCCCTCTTGGTTGGTTAAAAAAAAGAAAAGTAAAGAAGAAAAAAAAGCAACAAACTAGCAAAAGCCAGCAATGTTTTCCTTTGCAATGTGAACTATAATATAGATACGCTCTATAAGTATATACAGGCATCAGCGCTGGAATTTAAAAATAGTTGGGAAACCGTAAATTGGGAGTTCAGCTTGTAGCCAGTGCTTTAAATGGGCTGGTACTCACTGGTACTAAGTACCAGCACTTCTGAGTTTTCTGCCCTTGAGTAGCGGAACTTCTTCTTGGCCAAACAGAGTACCGGTACTCACGGGGCAGTAACGCAGAAAGGAAATCGGTATGTGCTGAAAGAAGAGCAACACAGCAGACGAGTCGGCCTGTTTTTGTGCAGCACTCTGATAATCGAGTGATAACTTGCACTGTGCTAATTCGGCAGCAGACCCAGGCGCGCAACGCCCATATCTGGAAGAATCAGCCCCCCCCCCCGGAAATTGCATTCTAATTGCGCGTCTGAGCAGACCTATGCATTAATTCAGAGCTGCCGGAATCACACTGTGATCATTGACACAGTGTCCAATCAGGCTCAGTGGAGTCAATAGCACTGTAGGTGTGTGAGAAGGGCCTGCTAACAGCTATATCTTGTGACTTGAGGGGAATCAAAGTGACGTGCTAGTACATCAGAGCATGTCAACATTTGTCTTGAGCAAGGTTGTAGGGCCGAGGTGGTGACAGAGACACTGAGGCAGAGAGGGTGGGAATCAAGGTTTTGTATTGAATGCAGTTGACTGTTGAAATGGGTCGTTGCCAGTAGAAGACTGGATTCAGAGAGTAAAGGCAAATAAGCAGTCAATGAAGCCCGTTCCTCCATTATCAAATGTTGACAATGATAATCAGGGTCACTATTTTAAAGCAAGAATATTTTCTCAATCTTCACTGTGCATAAGTGCTTGTGTGTCACTGTGCATGATTTTGCATGCATGAGTGTTAACTGCAGTGTTCAGCACGGCAAATGTAAAGCTTCCATCCCGAAATGCCTTGTATTACCACAGTCCGGCATGAAGCACATGTAAAAGGGTTCGTTTATAGCAAGTACTAGGCCACTCTTTCTCTCCCCAGTGCAGTGTCTCAACACAACTGTATTTTGTTTTTAAGAGGCCATTTTCTCTAGGGTTAATGGAGTGGCTCTGGGAGAGGCAGAGGTGGGCAAACCAACAAATAAACAAGAATAGCAAGTCAGACTCGAATCAAGATTCCGGCTTGGATTGAAGAGCCCTTATATAAATCGAGACTTAAAAACATTAAAAAGTGTATTCTTGAACATGTGGAAGCATTTTATCTCGGTACATAAGATTATATCATAGCATTGAGAGGAGTGTATTAAAAGTGATAGTGAAGTTAGAAACTTTTGAGCTCCCACAATGACACTAGTGAACTAAGAAGCAAGTCACTTCTCATGTGTGAATTATATACAGCCTATTTTGTTTTATGAATGAAGCAACATTATAGTGCATTAAATCTAACACAAGATTTGACTTTACAGCATACATCTTGAACTTGTGTATTTGAATATACGATTACATGTGATAATGAAGAAAAAAGGAAGGCTTCTGTATCATTATGCACATTTGCACTCCAAGAAAATCTCAATAAAATTAAATATGTGCTCCTGGGCACGCCCCTTAGCACCGCCCATAGACCCGTCCCCAAACCCACCCCATGTCCACAAATCAATTTGGTGAGTACCTGCACTTATTTTCTTCCATTTAAAGCAATGCTTGTAGCATAGGAAAAGTTGTGCTGTCACTAGGGGCAGTCATGAAAATCGAGTGTGACAGTCAAACATTTATATTGTTAAAAAAATGGACCCAATGATAGTTTGCCTAATTGGCCAAAAAGAGTCTGCGTTGTAAAATATTTTACCATCCTAAGCCTCCTGCTGCATCGATCTATAAGTGGGCAGCAAATCTCAAGGTATTATAATAACAGTAAAATAACTATGGTGGTTAATGCGTAGTGTATTTTGTCCAGTCACAGGTTTGACTCTGAAGTAGCAGACGGTTAACATCAATCAATCAATCAATCAATCAACAAAATTTGTATAGCGCGCTACTCACCCGTAAGGGTCTCAAGGCGCTGAGGGGGGGGGGGGTCGCTACTGCTCGAACAGCCAGGTCTTGAGTTGTTTCCTGAAGGAGAGATGGTCCAGGGTCAGCCGTAGGTGAGTGGGGAGGGAGTTCCAAGTCTTGGCTGCCAGGAAGGAGAAGGATCTTCCTCCGATGGTGGATTTCCGAAATCGTGGGACGGAGGCCAGGGCGAGGCTGGCGGATCGGAGCTGGCGGGTTGGTGTGTAGAATGTGAGGCGGCTTTTGAGGTACTTCGGGCCCATGTCGTGGAGAGCCTTGTGTGCGTGGGTGAGGAGTCTGAAAGTGATCCTCTTGTTGGCGGGGAGCCAGTGCAGGTCTTTCAGGTGGGCAGAGATGTGGCTGCGGCGAGGGATGTCCAGGATGAGTCGTGCTGAGGCGTTCTGAATGCACTGGATTCTTTTCTGGAGTTTGGCTGTGGTTCCAGCGTAGAGGGTGTTCCCGTAGTCCAGACGGCTGGTGACGAAGGGCCAGCTGCAAAGCGCATCATGTAAAATGCAGATCACATATTTCTATTTTATCCAGATAAGTAAGTGGGTTACTGTTTTTGACACAAAAATCTTTTGTATTTTCCAGTTCATAAGTTGCGGTCATACTATTACACGACAAGCAATTAACCGAAATAAGAGAGGTGCATGCAAATTGCACCTCACGGGTTAGATCCTTATTGCTTTTTTCTAAATCTGTTATTCTAAGTTTGGAAAGAAAGGCTTCTTTGGGTAGTAATAAAGTCTTATTAGTACGGACTATTCCAATCACTGCTTTACTTTTTCAATCCTGACTTTGTATTTCTCCTGACCGTGCACTCTTAACATGTAATTTTTACAAGTATGGATATTAAGAGACACCTACATCTCATAGTAATCCTCATTGTCATATGTACTATTTCTTGTACACTGATTTACATACTTATTGTCTATAATGTAAAGCACTATGGCACCCTATGCTGGAATTAGTAATGACAGGGTACTAATGTCCATTGACGAGCAAAGGGAGCAATTTAATGTTTGAAGGGGCCAATTCTTGATGTACAAAGCATTAATAATTTTCCTTCGTGCCTGCTGGAATATTGTGTCAGCTGAACCCGAAACCCACAACTTTATTCAGTATTTTGATACAATAGGTGCTGGTCATAGACTTATCACCTGGCTGACTAGCGCCATGGGAGTGCTCTCCCAAATCTAACAACTACTGCGGGATAAATGGGAAGAAGAAATAGATAGGGTTTTTCATGACTCGGACAGAATATTGGCTTATCCTTCGATAGTGTCTAGCAATGCCCCGGTTACTTACTGGTAATCTTCATTACTCCGAGTCCGGGTCTTCCCTGACACAGTCCTGGTTCCCGCTCTTCCTCCCGGTGATGGGATTGATTATATTATGCTTTTTATTGTTTTTTTTACTATGCTTGGTATTTTGACAGGAAGTGATGTTATGGTTCCCTCATTATGGGATGACTGGGTGAATGGCTGCCATCTTGGGGGAGTTTTTTTGTTGGCTAGGGAATATGTTGGGCAGTTACAACATCTCATGTGTAAGGACTGGGTCAGGGTGGATGGAGGAGGAGGTAATGCTAGATTTAAGCTTGTACATTTTCATATTTTTCACAGAACCAACTCTAGTATCAATGAGTTCTACCCACTAGGTAGCAACTGTTGGCCATGCTGTGGATCGGCAGGGGCAGGCATGCAACACATGTGAGCACGTCCGTTCCTGTCGCATTTCTGTTTGACAGTCACATTCCTGCTCGCACAGATAACAAGGGGCACCACACTGAATAAATGGGAGTTATGTGCACTTGGGACATTCAAATATCACCCAAAAAACAAACTTACTGCTAGGTTCCTAGATCTCACCCTATTGCTTGTAAAGCAAATAAGTATCAAGACTGGAAAGCTAGCTCCCCGTGTGTTTCTAAATAGAGACAGGCCTTGTTGGCTTTGAGCGAAGTAGAAAGTAAGGCACCTAGAAGAGAGTATGTCTGAGGGCTACAAAAACCCATTCTATCTCAAGGGTGTGACAAACTACTAACTACCTTTCAAGCAGCTGCTAAGTATGATTCCCTCCCACCCAAGGCTCTCTAAGAGTATAAGCTCCAAAGGTACCCCCTATAAAGTAATTCTAGGTCTGGGATAAGGGGGAAGAAACCGGTAAAGCAAGTGTAAAGACACCCATGTGACCTGTATTGCTTCTATTCTGGCTAGTTAGTACACTCTGTTCTGATCCGGGAAACACGGGACAATAAACATACTTTATAAGAAAAGATTTTATTGAGCATTTTTTAGACATTCTGTAGTTCAACTTGATATCATCAATAAATATATTGATTACATATATTCACTGATTTTGCATTATTTGTTATATCATGACATCAACATGTGACATTTATTTAACATGAACTATACAAGACAAAAAATGTACGAACAAAAATATTCAACACACATATCATTGTGGAAATTACATTTGTTCAAACACCTTCTTCAGGACCACACTGTTTGAGAGTACTTCTTAAGGTGGCCAGAGGGGGTGATATTAAAGAAAAATTATTTAGAAGCTTAGACCAGATGAGGAATTCTTCTCAATCATATGGCCTCCGTAATACAGAAATAACACAAGCCCATTGATAGTTTGCCTGTCTGGCTCGCTTGTATTTAGACTTCCCTCTAAACGAGGATGTAATATCTTGATATAATATTTGAATGAATCATCCAGACTTGTATTTATTTGTCTTGGAAGACAACTGTTTCTTAAATATGTTTTATATGTGAATCCCCTTGTGACAGAGACGCTCTCAATCGAAAAATACTCTTCCCTTATTTTTTGACTGAGAGCTTCTCTGTCACGTTGGGAATCTGCCTATAGAACATATTTAAGGAAATCATCATCTTCCAAGACAGATCATTAAAAATGAGTCCAGATGACTCTGTTCTGATTTGGGAAACGATATACAATAAACATACTTTATAAGAAACGTTTTTTTGCCAGAGCATTGCAGGACCGGGTGCTTTTCCCCACACTTAGCACAGTCATGTCTAAATTTGCATTGTGCTCTTCTGTATGACCCTTTATTTAACATGACAAGCAAGCCCCATTCTGTGTAAATTGTCCCCTTCCTGTTCTACCCACCCCATATTGGGTGGGGTGTCCCTGAAAGGGCTTATTTTTGAATGGTAAAGCACTTGCCGAATGTACCAATGGCACAGGCCGTGTGCGAGTCATCCATTGTATCCATATCTCTGTATTGTTTTTCAAGGATAGCTACTAAACAAGCTTGAAATTCCTCATTGTAGCGGAATCATGTAAAACCATCATAATCCATTTGAGCCCTCAAAACCGTATCCATGTATTTAAACAATGCCATGCATCGCTCTGGATGTCGTTCTCAGTAAACACTAGCAGAGATGATTTAAAATGACGAAGATCAGGCTTCAATAGTAGTGGGGACTATGAGCCCTCTCACTAGCTCCCACTCCTCCTTTGAACTTTCTTTGGCCATAATTTCCTTGTACAACAACTTAAAAACCTCCACAAATTCCCTCTCCAAAAAGGTTTCTTTCATTGTCTGCAACAAATGAACTCCTAATGGCATGGATACATATATGAAAACCTTTTACCCTTTACACTGTACCCAGTAGCCCCCTTATTACCCCCTCCCGTTAGCTGTTTTCCTTCCTGCAAATCTGAATTCTGTGGTGTTAGAACCGGGAGTCTCTGGTTGGCAAAGGTAAGTACCTTGGCCCAAGTAGGGACCCCTAGTTCCGGTCAGGGCGACGGAATAACCCTCTGAGATAACCCCTGCTCACCCTCTAGGTAGCATGGCGCGAGCAGTCTAGGCTAAACTCGGAGGCAATGTGGATAACATTTGCACTTAACACAACAGCAATTCCCAATCCACCACAAACTGAGACCACACAGGTAAGTATATATAAAATATAACTTTATCTAGTTTCAGCATGTAAATGCAGCAGTTGCATGATAATCACTTCTTTAAAACACATCGCATTTCTAGCTTAAAGGTTGCACGTTAAACACTTCATTTAGAACAAGGTTGCACTTAATTCTTAGTAGGTCTTGTAAATAGGCCGTTCTCAGCATAAAAATAAAAATAGTCTCTAGTCTCTCAAATCAGCACTTAAAAGAATATGGCCACTGATTTATACTGTGATGCTCCCAGCATGAGCAAAGAAAACAAGGCCCACGTGTACTTATATCCGTGGGCTTCGTGCGCTGTTGCAACTCCCTCGCGAGGCCCAGGGACTCTTTCTAGTCCCCGGGGCAGCCTCGCGTCTGCCTGAGATTCAGGCGCACCACTGCGCACCAGCCGTGCAGACTGCACGCGTCCCCGCCCCGGCCGGTCCCCTTTCCTCTCCCGCCCGCTCTCGACAATCCAACGAGCGGCGGGGGAGGCGGTGAAGCTCACCTGATGGAGGGACGGCGGGCCAGGGGTGCGGGACGCTTCCAGGTCCCTCGGCGGGGTCGGAGCTCTTCCCCGGTCCCGGCGGTGATTCTGGGCAATCCTTCGGCACCTCCCGCAGCTTCAGCGGAGGCAGCCAATCCGGTCGCGGCCCTCAGTCAAGCCCCTCTGAGCGCGAGGCCGCCAACCAATGGCAGCGCGGCCTCGCCGATGACGCTCCGCAGGCTCAGCCAATCATGGCACACCACAGCTGATGACGCTGCGCCGCGCGGGCCAATCCCGTCGCGGCGTTAGTGAGGGGGCTCGGCTCCCTCAGCCAATGGGGTCGCGGCGGCTTCGTTCTTCGCCGCGGCCGCTCCTGGTCACGAACAGCAACTTCCAGGGGTGATCCTGGCCCCGGGCTGCGACGGTGATTTGGCGGCAAAGGGTTTTAAAGGGCGCTGGTCAGAACTAGACCCCCCTCTCGACCTTGCCACCACCTGGGAGCAGATTTCACGAGGGGAGGCTCCACAAGCCTCCAACCCTCACGATTAATGTGCCGATGAGCACACCGATCTCCTCCTCACGCTCCGCAGTCCAGCACCACGCGTCCCGGGTCCCAACAGCACGATTTTGCAGCTGTTTCCTGGGATAGCTTTAGGAACCTTTAGCCCTGGGTTCCAAGCAGGAGGCCAGCTCTTCTCAGGCCCTTGGAGATTCAGTTGTAGACACAGCACACAGCAGAGTCTTGGCAGTTTCAAGTAGGCAGGGTCACAGCACACAGCAAAGTCCCTTTCTTCTCCTTAGCTTCCAGGTGGACAGCAGAACAAGTCAGCCCTTAGAGCACACAGCAAGGCAGTCTTCCTTCAGTTCTCTAGCTGTCCTCCTTCCAGCGAGGGTTCCTTCTTGCTTGCAGAATTTCAGAATCTAATTCTCTGCAGACAGGGGTCCTTTCCTTATACCCCCCAATGTCTTTGAAGTTCTTGGTGCATGGAGGCCCTGGGTCCAGTCTAAACCAGTTCTGGGGGTTGCGGAGCACTGAGGTGTCTCTGGCTTTCTTCTTCCTGTCAGCTTCAGGGCCAGTGGGGTCAGTTGACCACCAGGAGAGAGCTAATGTGGGGGAGGTAGGCAGGCACAGCCCAGCACTTATCTGGCATTCCTTCCTCCCTCCTCCCAAGCAGGCAGATGTGCCCTTTCATCCCCGGGATGGCTCCGACCCTCTCCTCTGGGGCTCTGCAGCCCCTTCCTGTCACATCCAGACCAGGCAGACATTCCACAAACCCAGGCACACAGAAAGGTTTAGACAAGAGAACAGCCACTTTCTAAAAGTGCTATTCTCCAACACAGGATTTAAAAACACCCTTCACTAAAAGATGTGTCATTAAATTCTGAGTCCAGGGATATCTTTCACTTATGTCCCATCTTGCTCCTATGGGGAGATAGGCTGGTATCACATGGGCCTAGCCCCCCTCCATGTTACTCTATGGAGCAAGATAGCCTTACAGCGGTGAGCACACAAAATGGCTGTAGCCCACTACCAGAGCATAGTACCTGCACTAGCACACGCTCTACCTTATCCATACACTGCACCCTGCCCAGGGGGGTACCTTGAGCCTTCCATAGGGGTGACTGATGTGCACAGACAGGGAAGGATTAGGCCTAGCCAGTGGGGACACTGGCCAGGCTGACATGGCAGTCACTGACTGCACACAGGCCCTGCGCTGGCAGGCCTGAGTCACCTTTTAAAAGCTACTCATGTGGGTGGCGCAATCTGCGCTGCAGGCCCACTAGTAGCATTTGTCATCACCAGCCCTGGCACACACAGTGCCCTCTACTAGGGACTTCGTGGTGATACAAATATGCCAATTAGGTATACTCAATCAATATCACAATTTACAGAAGGAGCACTTACACTCTGACACTGATCAGCAGTGGCAGAGTGTCCAAAACATCTAAATCAGCAAAAACGAAATCCAGCACAGCATCAAAACACATGAGTCAGAGGCAAAAAGATGGGGGAAGAACCACGCCAAAAGGTGTCAGGTCTAACACGTGTCCCCTCCAGCTGAAAGTGGGGAGAACTACCCAACCTCTTGGGAGTCCTCATCACTAAGGCGGAAGAATCTGGACAGACCGTCAGCGTTGGCGTGTTCTGTACCAGGGCGGTGCTCCACCGTAAAATCCATCCCCTGTAGGGAAATGGACCACCTCAACAATTTTGGATTCTCACCCCTCATCTGCATTAACCATCTGAGGGGCCTGTGGTCGGTCTGAACACGGAAGTGAGTCCCAAACAGGTAGGGCCTCAGCTTCTTCAGAGCCCAGACCACAGCGAAAGCTTCTCTTTCAATGGCACTCCATTTTTGTTCCCTGGGGATCAGCCTCCGGCTAATGAAAGCCACAGGTTGGTCTCCTCCCTCGTCATTGATCTGTGAGAGCACTGCTCCCACGCCTTGCTCTGAAGCGTCAGTTTGCACAATGAACTCACTTGAAAAGTCAGGTGCCTTAAGCACCGGTGCTGTGCACATGGCAGTTTTGAGGGTGTCAAAAGCAGTTTGACAGGCCTCAGTCCAATTCACTTTCCTGGGCTGATTCCTAGATGTCAGCTCTGTCAAAGGGGCCACAATGGTGCCATAGCCTTTGACAAACCGTCTGTAATACCCAGTGAGACCTAGAAAGGCTCTCACCTCAGTCTGGGTCTTGGGGGGTTCCCAAGCCAGAATGGTATCAATTTTTGCCTGTAGGGGCGCCACCTTGCCGCTCCCCACCTGGTGTCCCAAGTACACCACAGATCCCTGCCCTATCTGGCATTTACTGGCCTTGATAGTGAGGCCTGCCTTCTGCAGAGCCTTCAACACTTCAGTGAGGTGTTGCAGGTGTTCCTCCCAAGTGGAGCTGAACACCGCAATGTCATCCAGGTAGGCTGCGCTGAATTGCTCCAGCCCTGCCAGTACCTGGTTGACTAATCTCTGAAATGTGGCGGGGGCATTTTTCAACCCAAAGGGCATGACACGAAACTGGAAGTGTCCTTCTGGCGTTGAAAATGCTGACCTCTCCTTTGCCCCGTCAGTTAAGGCAATCTGCCAGTACCCTGAAGTCAAATCAAAAGTACTCAGGTACTGGGCAGCTCCCAACCGATCCACCAGCTCATCAGCTCTGGGGATGGGGTGCGCGTCAGTCTTCGTGACCGCATTGAGCCCACGGTAGTCCACGCAGAACCGAAGTTCTGGGGGGCCACCGGGGGTAGCAGCTTTCTTAGGCACTAAGACCACTGGGCTAGCCCAGGGGCTGCTGGAGGGCTCAATAACCCCAAGCGCCAACATCTTGGAAACTTCTTCCTTGATGCTAGCTCTGACCTTGTCAGCCACCCTGTAAAACTTCTGTTTCACAGGCATGCTGTCTCCAGTGTCCACGTCGTGGACGCACCACTTGGTGACACCTGGGGTCAGGGAGAACAGTGGGGCGAACTGACCCAAGACTTGGCGACAGTCCTCCTGCTGTTCTGGGGTCAGGGTGGGGGAGAGGACCACACCATCCACTGACCCATCTTGCTCCTTGACTGCCAGGAGGTCAGGGAGAGGATCACTATCCTCCTCCCCTCCAACATCTGTAGCCATGAGCATAGTCACTTCAGTTCTCTCAAAGTGGGGTTTGAGGCGGTTCACATGTAGCACTCTCAGGGGCTGCCTGGGAGTCTTCAGGTTAACCAAATAGGTAACCTCGCTCTTGCGCTCCACCACCTCATATGGGCCAGACCACTTGTCACGGAGCGCACAAGGCTCCACTGGCGCCATCACCCACACCTTCTGACCAGGTTGGAACTCAACCAGAGAAGTGTTCTGGTCATACCACCTCTTCATTTCCTCCTGGCTAGCCTCCAGGTTCTCTTGAGCGAGCTTCCTGAAGCGCTTGGTCTGGTTGCGAATGGCCAGCACATAGCTGAACACATCCTGAGGGGTTTTCCCACGGGATTTCTCCCACCCCTCCTTCACCAGAGCCAGAGGTCCTCTGACAGGGTGGCCATACAGCAACTCAAAGGGACTGAACCCTAATGATTTCTGAGGCACCTCCCTGTAGGCAAACAACAGGCATGGCAACAAGACATCCCATTTCCGCCTCATGGGCTCTTCCAGGCCCATAATCATGCCCTTCAATGTGCGGTTGAATCTCTCAACCAAACCATTTCCTTGAGGGTGGTAAGGAGTGGTGAATTTGTATGTCACCCCACACTCACTCCACAGGGACTTCATATATTTAGAAATGAAGTTTGTCCCGCGGTCCGAAACGACCTCCTTCGGAAATCCCACCCGGGAAAAGATCCCCATCAGGGCACGGCCCACCACTGGGGCGGTGACTGTCCTGAGCGGAAGGGCTTCCGGGTACCGGGTGGCATGGTCCACCAAGACCAGGATAAACCTGTTGCCTAGGGCTGTCTTGGGATCCAGGGGCCCCACGATGTCAATGCCCACACGCTCAAAAGGGGTGCTCACCACGGGAAAGGGTTGGAGGGGTGCCACGCGCTTCCCTCCACTCTTGCCACTGGCCTGACAAGTCTGACAAGACTTACAAAAGGCAGAGACGTGCGTCTTCATCTGGGGCCAGTAGAAATGGGTGACAAGCCTGTGATAGGTCTTGTCTTGCCCCAGATGTCCTGCGAGAGGCACGTCATGAGCCAGACCCAGTAGGAAGTTCCTGAAGCGCTCCGGTACCACCAGCACACGGGCTGCGCCGGGCTCAGCGAACTTAGGCTCACTATAAAGTAAGTCATCCTCCCAATAGATCAAATGCTCCTTGGACCCCAGGCCTGCGGCCTGGTCTGCAGCCTGCTGCCGCACACCAATGAGAGAAGGGCACTCCTTCTGAGCCTGGCAGAATTCCTCCCTGGAGGGACCACCCTCTTGCTGCCACTGGGACAGCTCAGGCAATTCCCCTAGTTCGGCCACCTGCTCCCCTGTAGGTTCCAGGGCATCCCCTTCCGGGTCTGCCTCCTCCTGGACCGTGGGAACAGTGGGGGCTGGTTTCCCACGCCCTCTACCCCTTCCTCTCTTGGCAGGTCCCTGGGCCATTGTTCCAGGCTCCAGCTCTGTTAGACCGCCCTCTCTTGCTGTCATTGCCCGGGTGGACACACAGATCCACGCAGGCAAGCCCAACATCTCCAAGTGAGTCCTGTGCTCCACCTCTTTCCATGGGGAGCTCTCCAGGTCATTACCTAATAGACAATCTACAGGCAAGGCATCACTTACTACAATCTCCAAAATACCGGAGACTCCTCCCCATTCAAATGGAACTTTCGCCAGCCTGCAGTAGCGCACTGAACTGTCAGCTGCCACCACAGGCCGGAGTACCTGGGGAACAATTTGCTCTTCAGACACCCACTGACACCTAACAGATGTCACGCTGGCTCCTGTGTCTCTCAGAGCCTCCACCACCTGTCCATTGATGGTCACCTTCTGCCCGTATTTCTTAGTGTTTTGGGGCAGCAAGGTTTCCTGGGCCATCTCTCGGTCTCCTAGAGAGACAAGGGTCATCAATGCTAACCCCTCCTCCCCACTAGAAATCAAATCCCCTCCCAAGGCTACACTGGCTATCGCCGGAGCTGGAGCTGGAGCACCAGTGGGTGCAGATTTCTTCTTTGGACAGTTTGGAGCAATGTGCCCCACCTCCCTACATGCATAGCAAGCGAGGGTCTTCTTGTCCTGCGGGCCCTTGGGTTGAGACACCTTCTCTTGGGAACTACTTTGGGGCCCTTTAGAAGACTCCTTTTGATTACCCGTGTCCCCCCCACTCTTCTGCTGGGGACCCTGTCCACCTTTGGCTGGGGAACTTACCACCCCCTTGTGGACCCTGGTGCTAGTCCACCGGTCCGCCTCTTTAGCAAGCTCACTGGGATCAGTTAACTTACTATCCAAAAGATGCTGGCGCAGCTCTGGGACACACAAACTACTTAAGTGCTCCCTACTAATCAAGTGACACAACCCCACATAATCAGTAACTTTGCTGCCCTTCATCCAACCTTCCAGTGCACGCGTGTACATACTCACACACTCCACCCAAGTACTTGAATCAAGCTTCTTGAAGTTCCTAAACTTCTGGCGGTACTGTTCAGCAGTGAGCCCATACCTGAGGCACAAAGCCTCCTTCATGGCGGAGTAGGACAAAGCATTCTTTGCTTCCAAGGGTGCCAAAACATCCCTCCCAGAGGCCTCAAAATGCTTCCACAATCCTGCTCCCCAATTCTTCTCAGGCACCTCATTCATCTTTAAGGCAAGTTCATACGCTCTGAACCACGCATAAATATCCTCACCCCTCTGATAATTCTGTACCAGATCCTTTGGTATGTATACCTTACCCGCCTGTACTGGTTGTGCGCTGCCACCATTAGAACTGGACCCCCTCTCTTTATATTTGAAATCCAGTTCCTTCATGCTCCTCTCATGAGCCAATTGGAGCTTCTTTTCCTCCAAAGCGAGAGCATGCCTCCTCTCCTGTGCTGCCCTCTCCTGCGCCTCTTTCTCAACTTCTAGGCGCAGTCTCTTCTCGTCGGCTTCCGCTTTGAGCTTCAAAAGCTCAATCTCATGGGCCCTAGCTCTCTGATTCTCCTCCAACTCCTCTGGAGAAATAATCCTACTGGAGTGGGTGCTGCCGGCCCTAGACGCTGGCTTCGCCACTGGCAATTCACTGGGCAAAAACCCAATCTCCTGTGTGCCACCCTCTTCAATAGTAGCTTCTGGGTCACCATGTTTGGCCTCCCACCAGGCCCTCAGAGCTGTCCGTAGCTCTTCCTTATTTGCGCCGCCCCTTACTGGGCATTCAAGCTGTCTGCAGAATTTTCTCAGTTGCTCCTTGTTATAGGTGAGCAACTCCTGGCTTTCAAATTCCACTTCCCCTTCTGCATTCATGCTTTGCGCGGTCTGAGACATGTTACCTCCTACCCCTTTTCAACTAAAAAGGTTTCACCAAAAAGAAAAAATCCTGCGCAACCTGTTCCGCTAAACTAGACTAGTGATGTACAAGAAATCACTGCAGGTCAAGTGCAATCATTAGTTCAAAATCCGCACCGCGAGCCACCAATGTTAGAACCGGGAGTCTCTGGTTGGCAAAGGTAAGTACCTTGGCCCAAGTAGGGACCCCTAGTTCCGGTCAGGGCGACGGAATAACCCTCTGAGATAACCCCTGCTCACCCTCTAGGTAGCATGGCGCGAGCAGTCTAGGCTAAACTCGGAGGCAATGTGGATAACATTTGCACTTAACACAACAGCAATTCCCAATCCACCACAAACTGAGACCACACAGGTAAGTATATATAAAATATAACTTTATCTAGTTTCAGCATGTAAATGCAGCAGTTGCATGATAATCACTTCTTTAAAACACATCGCATTTCTAGCTTAAAGGTTGCACGTTAAACACTTCATTTAGAACAAGGTTGCACTTAATTCTTAGTAGGTCTTGTAAATAGGCCGTTCTCAGCATAAAAATAAAAATAGTCTCTAGTCTCTCAAATCAGCACTTAAAAGAATATGGCCACTGATATATACTGTGATGCTCCCAGCATGAGCAAAGAAAACAAGGCCCACGTGTACTTATATCCGTGGGCTTCGTGCGCTGTTGCAACTCCCTCGCGAGGCCCAGGGACTCTTTCTAGTCCCCGGGGCAGCCTCGCGTCTGCCTGAGATTCAGGCGCACCACTGCGCACCAGCCGTGCAGACTGCACGCGTCCCCGCCCCGGCCGGTCCCCTTTCCTCTCCCGCCCGCTCTCGACAATCCAACGAGCGGCGGGGGAGGCGGTGAAGCTCACCTGATGGAGGGACGGCGGGCCAGGGGTGCGGGACGCTTCCAGGTCCCTCGGCGGGGTCGGAGCTCTTCCCCGGTCCCGGCGGTGATTCTGGGCAATCCTTCGGCACCTCCCGCAGCTTCAGCGGAGGCAGCCAATCCGGTCGCGGCCCTCAGTCAAGCCCCTCTGAGCGCGAGGCCGCCAACCAATGGCAGCGCGGCCTCGCCGATGACGCTCCGCAGGCTCAGCCAATCATGGCACACCACAGCTGATGACGCTGCGCCGCGCGGGCCAATCCCGTCGCGGCGTTAGTGAGGGGGCTCGGCTCCCTCAGCCAATGGGGTCGCGGCGGCTTCGTTCTTCGCCGCGGCCGCTCCTGGTCACGAACAGCAACTTCCAGGGGTGATCCTGGCCCCGGGCTGCGACGGTGATTTGGCGGCAAAGGGTTTTAAAGGGCGCTGGTCAGAACTAGACCCCCCTCTCGACCTTGCCACCACCTGGGAGCAGATTTCACGAGGGGAGGCTCCACAAGCCTCCAACCCTCACGATTAATGTGCCGATGAGCACACCGATCTCCTCCTCACGCTCCGCAGTCCAGCACCACGCGTCCCGGGTCCCAACAGCACGATTTTGCAGCTGTTTCCTGGGATAGCTTTAGGAACCTTTAGCCCTGGGTTCCAAGCAGGAGGCCAGCTCTTCTCAGGCCCTTGGAGATTCAGTTGTAGACACAGCACACAGCAGAGTCTTGGCAGTTTCAAGTAGGCAGGGTCACAGCACACAGCAAAGTCCCTTTCTTCTCCTTAGCTTCCAGGTGGACAGCAGAACAAGTCAGCCCTTAGAGCACACAGCAAGGCAGTCTTCCTTCAGTTCTCTAGCTGTCCTCCTTCCAGTGAGGGTTCCTTCTTGCTTGCAGAATTTCAGAATCTAATTCTCTGCAGACAGGGGTCCTTTCCTTATACCCCCCAATGTCTTTGAAGTTCTTGGTGCATGGAGGCCCTGGGTCCAGTTTAAACCAGTTCTGGGGGTTGCGGAGCACTGAGGTGTCTCTGGCTTTCTTCTTCCTGTCAGCTTCAGGGCCAGTGGGGTCAGTTGACCACCAGGAGAGAGCTAATGTGGGGGAGGTAGGCAGGCACAGCCCAGCACTTATCTGGCATTCCTTCCTCCCTCCTCCCAAGCAGGCAGATGTGCCCTTTCATCCCCGGGATGGCTCCGACCCTCTCCTCTGGGGCTCTGCAGCCCCTTCCTGTCACATCCAGACCAGGCAGACATTCCACAAACCCAGGCACACAGAAAGGTTTAGACAAGAGAACAGCCACTTTCTAAAAGTGCTATTCTCCAACACAGGATTTAAAAACACCCTTCACTAAAAGATGTGTCATTAAATTCTGAGTCCAGGGATATCTTTCACTTATGTCCCATCTTGCTCCTATGGGGAGATAGGCTGGTATCACATGGGCCTAGCCCCCCTCCATGTTACTCTATGGAGCAAGATAGCCTTACAGCGGTGAGCACACAAAATGGCTGTAGCCCACTACCAGAGCATAGTACCTGCACTAGCACACGCTCTACCTTATCCATACACTGCACCCTGCCCAGGGGGGTACCTTGAGCCTTCCATAGGGGTGACTGATGTGCACAGACAGGGAAGGATTAGGCCTAGCCAGTGGGGACACTGGCCAGGCTGACATGGCAGTCACTGACTGCACACAGGCCCTGCGCTGGCAGGCCTGAGTCACCTTTTAAAAGCTACTCATGTGGGTGGCGCAATCTGCGCTGCAGGCCCACTAGTAGCATTTGTCATCACCAGCCCTGGCACACACAGTGCCCTCTACTAGGGACTTCGTGGTGATACAAATATGCCAATTAGGTATACTCAATCAATATCACAATTTACAGAAGGAGCACTTACACTCTGACACTGATCAGCAGTGGCAGAGTGTCCAAAACATCTAAATCAGCAAAAACGAAATCCAGCACAGCATCAAAACACATGAGTCAGAGGCAAAAAGATGGGGGAAGAACCACGCCAAAAGGTGTCAGGTCTAACATGTGGCTTTTGGGTCTTATTATCACTTTCGTTACCCTCCGCTTTTCCTGTCACAGCTTTATTCATTGTATTTAACCCTTTTAAAAAAAATTCTTTATTGCATTTTATATTTTGGTTTTGGAAACGAGAAAAAAGAAACATATTTAGCATACAATAACCTCACACTGTGGTAGAGTAAGGAAGAAATAGGCAGCACAATTACATGTGACCAATCAGCCAACGTATACATGTACATTAGGGATCTCCCCCCTCCTGGCAAAACCCCACAACTGGCTGGGCCAAACTGCTCAATCCAGTAAAGACAAAACATTTGCCAATTGAGATCCGAGAACATGGTGCCCCACAAGTGTATTCACATGTAATCTTAAGCTGTAGTAAGCAACTATATTAAAAAAATATGTAGGGGTTTACCCAAATTACCCCCCTGTACCTGGGTAAGGATACAATACAAAGATAAAGAAGAAAAAATGGCAAGGAGGAAAGGATATATTTATATCTACTTATATAGAGAACTTCATGTTACCCTATTAACAGTACATAGTCCTGTTGTTAGTTCATGTTCCTTATTTTCAACAACAAATCACATACCAAGGACACATTCTTACGTAATTTTAATTATCGCAATATTGATTTTATTCATCGTAATTTATGAAATAATTTTTTCGAACATACACACATACATATAAACAACAAATATATACAAATCACAGTTCATAGATTCCTTCTACCCGCTTGATAGAAAAGACAGTGTTCGCCTATTAAATAAAGGGAATACACTTTGAGGTCGTCTTATATACACACAACCAACGAGAGGCTTGCTCCCAGACTGCCAAGCGGGGCGATCTCCTCAGAGGAGGACGTCAGCTCTGCGGTCGAGAGGTTCGACACCGCCATTAAAATAGCCATTGAAGACCTTGCCCCTGCCTCACTGTGTTATTCCGCGAGGAAAAGTCCACCGGCACCGTGGTTCTGTGAATCATTAAGAATTCTCAGGCAGGGTGTACGAAGACAGGAGCGCCTCTGGAGGGCGTGCGGGGATTTGAGAGAAAGGGAGAGACATAAAATCCTCCTAAAGAAGTATAAGATGGAAGTGATTAGTATCAAACAGGAGTATTTTGCCTCTCTAACCACCTCACTCTCCTCGCCGAAAGAGCTGTTTAAGATAGTAGACACGCTCACATCACTGAAGGTTCCAGATCCCGTGGTGAGTTCACAGCAGCTCTGTAATGACATAGCACTATTCTTTGCATCTAAAATTGCGGACATATACACGGCCTTAGAGTTTCAGACGATGGCCCTGTCGTCTATACCGTGCTCATCTGTCCCCTCTATAACCTCTTCCAATGAGCTGCTGCAGGGATGCTTGTCCAGCTTTCCACCCCTCTCCCTTCAGGAACTTGAAATACTTCTGTTAAAAACCAGGTCGGGCTCCCCCCTAGACCCGTGCCCCTTGAAGGTTCTAAAACAATGGAAGGAGTCTCTCCTGCCCACCTATTTAGAATTCATGAATCAGGCAATGAAGGACGGTATTTTCCCCCAACAATGGAAAAGAGCGGTGGTGAAACCACTACTAAAAAAGCCCACTTTAGATCCGGGTGTTCTTAAAAATTTTTGCCCCATTTCGCTGCTTCCAGCCCCCGCAAAGATGCTGGAAACTCATCTAAACCAGCATCTCTCAACTTTCTTGGAAACCTCTGGCCTCCTAGATCACTCGCAGCATGGTTTTCGGAGAGAGCATAGTACCGAGTCGGCCCTCACCATCGTGCTTGATAACATCCGCACAAATGTGGATAAGGGCCTGACGTCCCTCCTCATCCTGCTCACGGCTGCGTTTGATAACCTGTCTCCCTCAGTGCTAACATCCCGTCTGAGGGAGTCAGGGGTCGTGGGGTCAGCCCTTAGTTTGCTGACCTCGTTCCTTGGCCAGAGAGAACAGAGAGTCATGTTGGGGGAGTTCCTATCTCCATCCCACCCTGTGCAGTGTGGGGTCCCTCAGGAGTCGGCTTTAAGCCCGACCCTCTTTAACATCTATGTGACCCCACTTGCCAGGCTGATTAGATCTTTTGGGATGGAGGTAGTATCCTACGCTGATGACACGCAGATCCTGATGTCTCTCGCCCAACCCTCCATCTCGGCTGCCTCCAATTTCAGACATTGCATGGAGGCAGTGGCTCAATGGATGATTTGCAATTCATTGAAGCTCAATGGCGAGAAAACAGAGATTCTGGTGTTCGGAGGCAAGAAGGACATCTGGTCGAAGGAATGGTGGCCACCATCTCTGGGCCAGTGCCCTACACCCACCGCCCTGGCCAGGAATCTAGGAGTCATGATCGATCCTACCCTGGGGATGAGTCATCAAGTAAACAGGACCATCTCTACCTGCTGGGGCATAATAAACATCCTGCGGAAGATAAAATTATATCTCTCCCCTCAAGCCAGGAAGCAAGTGGTAGTTGCTCTAATAGGATCGAGACTAGACTATTGCAATGCCCTACTTCTGGGTATCAACAATGGCCTCATAAGGAGACTCCAAATGGTACAGAATGCTGCAGCAAAATTTGTACTAGATCTACCCAAGCGGGCTTCGGCTACGGCTGCAAGGAAAAGTTTGCACTGGCTCCCGATAGAGTCCAGGATTGCCTTTAAGTCCCTCTGCCTGATCTATGGGGCTTTGGCCTCAAAGGGGGCTAGAGGCCTGAGGGAACTGTTGGTTCCCTATTCCCCTGCCAGAACTCTGCGTTCAGCTAACAAGTCCCTGCTGGCTTGTCCCCGTGTCCGCAGAGCCAAATGGGGTGGTAGAGCCTTCTCAAACTTGGCCCCTAAGCTGTGGAATGCGCTGCCAACTGATATTAAATCCCTCCCCACTAAGCAAGCCTTCAGGAAGATGCTTAAAACGTGGCTATTTGCCAAAGCCTACCCCTAGCTCTGGATTTGCCTTTTTTGATTTTCTTTGGTTAGGCGCCTTGACGCCTCCGGGCTAAGTTTGCGCGTTTATAAATCGCATTTCATTTCATTTCATTTCACACAAAGTTATTACTCCTTTAAGAACCTTAATCACAAAGATATGCATTCAGTCGTCACAAGATTAATCAAATTTAAAAAAATATATTTCTTTATTGGTTTTACATCTTTAAAGCATGAAAAACAATCAAGGTACATCCATACATTTGGACAGCCTCCGTTGAGGTGGTTCATAGTGGAGCCACAATGCCAAATCAGACAAATAGTCATAAGCAAAATTGTAACGCTCCCATTGGCACCTTAGTGTGCAGCTACAGAGTCTTTCAGATGCACCACACCTTGTAAAGGCTATGAACCAAGGAGAAAACCCACACCCCCGTCCCCCCATTCCTTCCAACTCACCCAACGCCCCTTCCCCCTGCACCCCTGCTGCCGGATCCGTAGCGATGCAGGCTAAGTTTCTCTATCCCTGAGTTGGGTCACCTGATAAGGCTCCTACATGTTCAGGAGCCTCCCCCCGCCCAGAGGGCACTGTCCCGGAACTGGTCGGTGTCACCTGGGAATCCTGTCCCGCCAACTCCTGTAGCATTGCCCCCCACGCCAGTAGGGCCTCAGGTAGTTTGCCATCCCTCCTAGTGTTCCGCATGTGCTCCTCCTCTGCCAGCGCCCATTCCCGCAGGTCGGTCTTCCATTTCGTGAGCGACGGGCCCCGTTGAGCCAACCAGTGGATCGCGATGCGTCGCCGGGCCACAACCAGCCCCAACACCAAAAAGCGCCTGCTTACTTTCCATTTAGGGTCTCGAGGGATCAAGCCCAGAAGACACGCTCGCGGATCCATCTCCACCACCCATCCCGTCACCCTCGTCAGTTCCAGCAGGACCACCCTCCAATATGACTGGAGTTCTGGGCACGTCCATTCCATTTGTATAAAGTCCGCCTGGGAGCTGTGACATCGCGGGCAGTGCGCGTCCCTGCCACTATCAATGGCCTGAAGTCTTGCGGGTAAAAGGTAGGTCATGTGTACAATGTTATATTGGATTTGTTCAAAGCGATTGCTTACTGACACCTTCCGCACACTCTTGTGTATTTTTCCCCACTCTCGTAGGGTAACCTCCTGCGGACACACCTGCTGCCATTTGTGTTCTATCGCCAGGGGACTCAATTTTGTATTCCCCCTCAGAGCCCTGTAGAGATGCGTCACAAACTTACGCCCCCCTGCCATCGCTATCATGGTAACCAGAGTTCGGGTGTGCGCCGGGGCTTCAGGAAACTTGGGCTATAACTGCTGCGCCGTCGCCGCTATTTTGGCATATTGCAGAAATTGCCCCGGACCTAACTCGAAGGCTGTTGCCGCCTCTTGATATGTAATAGATTTGCCGTCCGGATAAAGGTCGGACAGCATCAGGCAGCCCCCCTCTTTCCATTTGTCTATCGACATAAGCTGATCTATCTGGGCAAAGGAAGGCATTAGCCATAGATCTAGCTCCGGGGCGAACGGCCTGTCGTGAATTAGGCGGCATGTCACTCGATTCCAGATCGTGGCCACCAGCCGGACCAGCAGAGGGCAGTTTTCCCGCCGTCCCCTGACCCGCCACAACAGCGCACCCAACTGCTCATTCCCGTATGTACCTGCCATTAAAGACCTCTCCCAAGACGGGTCTGTATCCAACCAGGCTATCGCGTGTTGCAGGTGGTACGCAAAATAATACAGATCTAGGTCCGGGACTTCTAAGCCCCCCTTGCGCATCCTGCGTTTCAGAACCTCGAGACTCACCCTGCAGCGCTTCCCATTCCACAGTATTAGGAGTAATAGGGAGTCTAATTCCCTGAAGACCCGGTGTGGCAGTTCATAGAAAGAACCCTGCATTGTGTATAGACAGTGCGGGAGGACCACCATTTTTATAAGAGCGACCTTCCCCATCAGTGAAAGCTTGAGGGTGTTCCAAAAAGCAATGCTTCCTTTCAGCCCCCGGAGTATCCTCCCCATGTTATGTTGGAAGGAGACCGTCGCGTTGCGTCCAATCCACACCCCCAGATAGCGGAGCGTGTCCTCCACCCACGAAGTCCCAACTCCGGGCGATGGGCCCCTTCCCAGTCTGTTCGGTCTCCAATCGCAAAGACCTGTGATTTTGTTTTGTTAACTGCCAGCCCCGAAGCAGCCGCAAACTGTGACAGTGCAGCCATCAAAGTCGTCAGCGACTGCGAAGGCCGGTTCAAGTAGATCAACGCATCGTGAGCGTACAGTGACACCACATGCTCCATGTCTCCCACCCGTATGCCCTGTCCTTCCAACACCCTGCGGAGATGACACGCCAGCGGCTCCATCGCCAGGGCGAAAAGTAGTGGGGAGAGCGGGCACCCCTGGCGCGTCCCCCTCATTAAGGGTATGATGTCCGACACACATCTTCCCGTTCGGACCCTGGCTTTTGGCTTTGCATAAAGCAGTCGTATCCATTGTATAAACCCTTCCCCTATGCCCATTTTCAGTAGTACCTTCAACAGGTAAGCCCACCAGAGTGAGTCGAACGCTTGTTTGATGTCGAGAAATACTAGGGTGTTCTGCTGGGCTTGACCCTCCAGAGCTTGCATTACATGGGCCAGGCGACGAATGTTGCGCAGCGTATTCCGACCTGGAATAAATCCCGACTGGTCATCATGGACCAGCCTTCTGAGATGAGGGAGGAGCCTGCTTGTCAATACCTGACTGACAATTTTCAGATCCACATTCAACATGGATATCGATCTATATGAGCCAGGAAGAAGGGGATCCTTACCCCGCTTGGGGATCATAACTATTGTAGCTGCCCGCATGGAGTCCGGGAGTGTGCCGCTATCGTAGGCCTCTGCCATGAGTTCAAGGAGCTTCAGGATCAGGACCCCCTTGAACTCCTTATAAAATTCGGAGGCCAATCCGTCCATCCCGGGGGATTTGGCCGTCTTCTAGTGGGCAATCGCTGCTCGTATTTCTTCCTCCCGTAGGGGGCCTCCCAGGTCCTCCTCACTATCTGCCTCCACGCAGGGCAATTGCAATCCCTCAAGGTACACCTCCACTCCCTCCAGATCCGTATGGGGTCGAGACTCAGGATATATTCTACAGAGATGGGTCCGGAAGACATTATTGATCTCATGTTGAGTATATACCAACTGGCCCAGATCATTCCGTAATGCCAAAATCGGGTGGGGTTGAGTTTCCGCCCTAATCAAACGTGCCGGCAGTCGCCCGGCCTTGTCGCCCTCCGTGTACCATCTCCGCCTACTGGCTGTTCTATTAAATTTACCAAGCGTGGCCCATGTTTCCCCCAGTTGCTGACACGCGACTGTCCAGTCAGGCTGCCTCTCCTTATCCGTGGGGAAGTCTTTCTCGAGCGCTGCGAGGTGATGCTCATACCGGCAGAGATCCCGTTCCAACACCTTTCTTACCCCCACCTCCGTGGACAGACAGATCCCTCGGATTACCACTTTAATTGCATCCCATTCTGTCGCCCTGGAGCCAGCCGAGCCACAGTTAACCTCCAGATACGCCTCAAGCCCTCGTAAGATAGCCTCTTTGTAGGTCGGGTCACCCAGCGCCTCCGTGTTGAGCCTCCACAGTGGGATCTTAGGCCGCGGTCTGTCTAGCGAGTATGTGAGCATGAGCGGTGAAGGGTCAGACAAATAGCGGGCCAAGTATTGGACCCCCACTACTCGATGCATTGCCGTTCCCTGGAGAAGAAAATAGTCCAGCCGACTACGGGTGTTAGCATCAGGCGTGTGGCATGAGTACACTCGACCGGTAGGGTTGCGGTGCCTCCATGTATCAAGTAAGTCATAGCTCCGAAGCATCTGACCCTTCGCGTCTCTCATTCTAGGTTTCGCGTCTAATTTGGGGGTGTACCTATCTAAATCCCTATCAAGGGCACAATTAAAGTCTCCTGCAATAAGTAGTTCTGTGTCTGGGTACAAGTCTAACTGTCCTAGCACCCGCCCAAGAAACTCACCCTCATCGGTGTTCGGAGAATAGATATTGACCAGGCACAAGCTTCGTCCATCCAGCGTCCCCGACACCACCACGAATCGCCCTTCCGGATCCTGCTTAGTGTGTATGGTCTTGAAAGGGACTCCCGGTTCCACCCAAATCTATGCACCCCTGGCAAACCCCAAATAGGATGTGGCGAAAAACTGCCCCCGCCATCTAGGTTGGACATATTTGAGGCAATCACCCCAAAGGTGTGTTTCCTGTAACCAGGCTATACTAACCCCATAGCGCCTGAGGTAAGTGGCCACCCTAATCCGCTTAATCATGTTATTGAGTCCCCTGACATTCTATGTTATGAACTTATATCTTTGCGTCTCATTCGCCATTTGTCAATAGCTGGTGGTAGCGCCGCACCCTGCTATCACACCAGGGACCCCCCAGCATCCGGTAGTGTGACCCCCGCCAATACAAACATCGCGTGTGTTTTGCAATAAAGCTACATTGTGACCCAGCAGCACCCCCAACCAAGCTAGAACAACCAGAACAAGACCCCCCCCCCAACACCCCCCACCCACAGGTGGTAGTACTGCTTCACCTAACCCAACCCTGGCCAGAGGACTCAGAACCCCTCCCCAAAACTCCACCCACTCTTATACCCCCCCCAATTTGTAATCAATGAATACCAAAACACAGAAATTTCACGTTCCCAATTCCTACAAAATTCCACTCCCCCTTTCCCCCCCTAAGTGTCGTGCAGCCGACTGACTGGCACTGCGTGGCCCGGCCCGACCTTAGGGCTAGCCCGTTCACCTCAGCACTCTACAGCCGGCCAATTGTATCAGTAACTGGCACAGTAGTACAATCACTGCTAAAAGCATATTGCAAGCCCCCCCCCACCCTCCTCGCCCCCGCGAGTCTCTGGGGAAATGTCCCCAATGCAAGTCTCTCGGGTCTGGATATTCCTCCCGTGGGCCATAAAGAATATAGAGATACTCACAGTGTCCATGACCTCATTAGTCTGACTTTTACCACCGGGATCGTCCATCATTTGTCTCTTGCGTCCTCCACAGCCGGGCTAGGGGCACCACCTGACCCCGACTGTGTTTCCTGCACCAAGCACAATGGGGAAAACTGGTTCTGGGTCGGGATCGCCTCCAGTTCCGCTCGAAGAGTGCCATCCTGAGCCACCGTGATACGTCCCCCTTCTTCTGGATCCTGCCTTCCCGGGGGACGGGCTCCCTCTCCTCCTCGCCGGTTCCGTCACCTCCCACTTCGGCGTCTCTGTTCCTGCCAGTCCTGCATTCGGTCATGGTCTGCCAGACCCAGCGAGTCCATCCACTCCTCCGCCTCCGACGGGTGAACAAAGAAGTGCGTCTTGTCTCCGTGCTGTACACGGAGTCTGGCCGGAAACCGCAAGCTATATTTAATGCTCTGGCTCCGCATCCTCCGCTTGACCGCGTGTTCCTGGAGAGCCGCCACTGCTCCTTCAACTGGCGAACCTCAGAATCCAGTGCACCCACGTCCTTCTCAGTGGTGGTAACCCTGTTCGCCACCTTCCAAAGGTCCAGGCGCAAATGGTTTATATCCATTGCCGTCCATTTTGGTTTCCAACGTCACCCTGGAGTCCCGGATCGCCGACAAGATGTCGTCTTTGTCCTGGGCCGCAGACTCCTGGCGGGCCCCCACCTCCCGATCAGTTCTGAGTCGCTCCATCGCCGTCGGGCCTGGGACTGTGTATTGCATTATTTTATTTGATTGGGCTCCTCGCATGGGCCTGTCCTTCCCCATATCCAGCGTGGCCTTTCCAGAATACCGCATCAGGGAGTTGTGTTGACGGCAGGCGGGTTACCCGGGCGTAGCGGTCACCTCACGGGTCACCTAGGTGTCTTTCGCGACCCAGCCAACTGTCCTCCAGTCCCACACACAGCCGGGACCAGCCTGTGGGCCACACTCCGGTCTCAATGACAATGTCCCAGACTCTTTCTCGCAGTCCAGGCAGGCTATGTATCATCAAAGGGCCTCCTCCAGCCCCACCACACAACAACTCACCAGTGACCCCTCCGTCCGGGCGCCAACGCACTGGACGCCGCTCGGGTCCTCCAGGCTCAGTCCGGCTGACCCCACCAGGGCGACTATAGGCCACAACACCCCGGTTCCCTGGAGACCCCTCACCAGGCCTCAGGGTCTCTCCCAGTTGTTCACCATTCGCTGGAGCACCTTCTGTCCGCCCTGCTACGGGCTCGGGGACCGCCCTTGCACACCCGGACATCAACAGAGGGGGAAAAACTATACAGCTGTCAGGCCGGTCAGCAGCAGCGAGGGACTGCACAGCCCTCCGCACCTCCACCAGGTCGCCACCGCCGGGATGTCCTCAGGCCCCTCTCCTTCCCCGGGATCGCCACGTGGAGGCCTTCCACAGCCCACCACTGCTGCACTCGTTCACCAGCAGCAGGAACAGCAGGGTCTCACCGTTCTCCAGTGGAGGTGGGTGCGGGGGGCCGCGCAGTCCTCACCCACACAGAGTATGGTACGGGCCTCCACTCCGCCCTCTGGTATCAAAAACCGGGGCGCGCGCAGGCCCCACAGCACCGACCTCAAGTGAACGCCGCCCCAGGTTCCACGGCGGGCAGCCCGTCATCCGCGCTCCACCGCCTGTAATTACCGGCACTCTCCCGCCGGGTCTCGCTCCACGACCCGACCTCCAGGAGAGCAGCTCTTCGCGCCGGTGCCGCCTCCTACTCCGCGGCGCGACTCTCCCTCACCAAACCGCGGCGGCTGCCATTTCCAAGGGCCGGGCTCCGGCGGGTCCGACCAGGGCCGTGCGCCGCCCTCGCAATGTAGTCAAAGGCGTAATCTCAGCTCCGGGTTCACGGAATGGGTCAGGGTGGCCCCCACAGCAGGATCCCACTCTAGCACACCGCTGCACCAGGATTAATACAGGATCAATTCTATAATGGGGCAGGAGCTTGGGTCAAATACGTCTAGTCGGCCATCTTTTTAGGCCATGCCCCCACAAGATTAATCAATTGTCGTCAGACTCCTCATGTCAAAACCTGTTGACGCGGACGCGTTTCGGCCTTCATATAAGTCTTGGCCCCCTCAGGACAAGGGTGAGGAAACAAACTTCATAGAAACAAATCCAGATGCCATGCGATCAAAACCCAGTTTAAGTCATACGTAAATATCCAGGGTATGTCACTTCACCACTTGCTTACGAGTCAGCAATCAAATTCTTGATACCCACTTCGGGGCCTCTACACCGTTCCCCGCTCTCTCTGCTTCAATAAGTGTGTGGTCATGACCTCCTTCCATTCTATCGGCATGGAAGGAGGTCACGACCACACACGTATTGAAGCAGAGAGAGCGGGAAATGTTGTAGAGGCCCCGGAGTGGGTATTAGGAATTTGATTGCTGCCTCGTAAGCAATTAGTGAAGTGACGCACCCTGGATATTTATGTATGACAAACTGGGTTTTGACCGTATGGTATTTGGATTTGTTTCCATCATGTTTGTTTCCTCAGCCTTGTCCTGAGGAGGCCAAGACTTATATGAAGGCCGAAACGCGTCCGCGTCGACAGGTTTTTGACAAGAGGAGTCTGACGATAATTGATTAATTCTGTGAAGACTGAATGCACATCTTTGTGATTAAGGTTCTTAGAGGAGTAATAACCTTGTGTGCATATAAGACGACCTCAAAGTGTATTCCCTTTATTGAATAGGCGAACACTGTCTTTTCTATCAAGTGGGTAGATGGAATCTATGAACTGTGTTATTTTGTAATTTGTATATATTTGTTGTTTATATATATATGTGTGCATGTTTGAAAAAATAATTTAAAAAATTACGATGAACAAAATCAATACTATAATCATTACAATTACGTAATAATGTTTCCTTGGTATGTGATTTGTTGTTGAAAATACGGACCATGAACTAACGACAGGACTGTGTACTGTTAATAGGGTAATATGAAGTTACCTATATAAGTAGATATAAATATATCCTTTCCTACTTGACATTTTTTCTTCGTAGTAAGCAACTATAACAAGGAACTACTCCCCCACCCCAGCTTGTGTGTATGGGTATATGTGCGCAATCAAAGCTTAATTCAAGAGCACACTAGCTCTAGCGACTATATGATTATACAAGATAATGCCCCACAAAAAATGAAATGAAGAAATAACTCCTCTAACTTGCCCTCATAGATGCCGCTGATGCAGGCTCAACACTTGGCCTTCCAGTACTTCATAGAAACCAACTTCCTTGACACCTCTCAATCAGGATTCCGCAGCAACCACAACACTGAGACCGCCCTCACATCTGCTCCCTCCTCAACCAAGGCCACACATCAGCCCTCCTCCTCCTACACCTCTCAGCAGCCTTCAACACTGTCTCCCACCGCACACTAGCCACCAGACTCCACGACTCCGGCATCCAGAAAACAGCCTTAGACTGGATTAGTCCTTCCTCTCATGCAGAACACAAAGAATAAGACTCCCGCCCTTCCTCTCGGAACCAACAGAGATCAGATGCAGAGTACCCCAAGGATCCTCCCTCAGCTTCACGCTCTTCAAAGTCTACATGGCCCCCCTTGCAACCATCGTCAGGAAACACAGAGTCATCAAAGTCTCATACGCCGAGGACACCCAGCTCATCCTCTCCCTGGCCAAGGAACCCGACATCATCAGGTGCAGTTTCCAAGAAGGGATGAAGGACTTCGCAACCTGGATGAGCCTGGATGAGCAGCAGCTGCCTGATGCTCAACTCGGAGAAAAACAGAAGTCCTCATCTTAGACACCACCCCCTCAGCCTGGAACAGCACCTTGTGGCCCCCCACCCACCCCAATGAACCACGCTTGCAACCTCCGCATCATACTCGACTCATAACTCACCATGAACCGCCAGATCAACGCCGTGTCCTCCACATGCTTCAACACTCTCTGCATACTCCGCAAGACCTTCAAATGGATTTCCCCGACTCCAGGCAGACCATCACCCATGCACTCATCACCAGCAGACTAGACTACGGAAACACTTTCTACTCCGGAATCAACATAAACACTCCTCCGAAAACTCCTGACAGTTCAGAACGCCGACCCCAGACTCGTCCTCGACATATTATGGCATGACTACATCACCCAACACCTCCTCAACCTCCACTGGCTCCCAGACGAAAAAAGAATAACCTTCACACTGCTCACAGACGCCAACAAAGCCCTCCATAACACCAGACCCCAATACCTCAACGAACAAATCTCCTTCCACGCCCCCAAGAGAAACCCTTGCTCTGCCGACCTAGCCCTAGCCACGGTCCCCTGCATCCACAGGGCCAGAGCTGGTGGTAGATCCTTCTCCTACATCACGGCCAAGACCTGGAACAAACTCCCTCCGCATCAGAGCTCTCGAGCCCGTAATAGCCTGTGGGCCATATCTGCCCCCATGGCCTTGTAGAGCAGCAATACTAAGTGTCTCCCCATTCATCAGGACAAGACACCCAGGGTGCCTGATACAGAAGAGACTGTTGGCAGCCTGGCATGGTACCTATTCAGAAAGGATCTCAAGACATGGCTCTTCCGATGACCTTCGGAGCTGCTCGTTCTCCCCCCACCCCCTCCAGCACCATAAGACCCTCACGGGTAAGTAGCACGCTTCAAAAATCCCATATTGATTGATTGAGTACACCCTCCACAGTAAGGGGAATAGTGGCAAGTGCTAAGCCAACACATATCCTCATGTCATCTCCCATTAAAAAAGGCTTATCGCTCAAGGGGGAATATCGTCCACCACCGCCTCGAGTAGCTCCAAGTAAATATCCCAACATTCCAATTGATCCATTCCATTGTCCCTTTTGCACAGGTGTTTGTGTACCAGTAGCTCGGCAAGTGCCCAGCAGAGCATGTCCACTCACCTGCGTTTCACCAGGGGTGCCACAGTAGACTTCTAGGCCATTGTTTTGCAATGTTTAGTTACAATGAGTGCTAAATTCTGAAATCTCAACAGACCTTTGGTTTTTTTGGATATACGTCCCATATCAAGTAGGTACCTAGGCAGATCCCGCGGAAACAAATTACTCATTACCGCCGATACCACGTGCGACACCTGCTCCCAAAAGGGGCAAATCAGCGTGCAGAGCCACACAATGTGAAGGAAGTCAGCATCAGCGGGCTTGCACCTTGGAAACTTTAGAAGCACCAGGGAATTTCCTGCTGATCTGGTGTGGGGTAAGATATGCCTGGTGTAGGAAGTGAAATTGTATGAGATTAAACTGACTATTTCGTTTTCCCTGTTTGACTGATTGTAGGCATCGGTCCCACTGTTTGTCTGTGATTTCAGTCCCTAATGCCAGTTTCCACTAATTCCGTAGCTACGCACGTTCTGCAGCTGGCCTGTCCTGCAAAATGGAGTAGAATTGCATGATGGCCCCCTGGTGTTCCCCCTCTGTCAAGGCTGCCTCAAGAGGTGCTCTTGTGGCAGGTTGCTCCTGGTCAGATCCCCAGACTTGAGCATCTCATCCCATAGAGCTCAATCCAGTAAAACTGTTCTGGTCCAATCCCATGGTCCAACGCCAAGACCACAAAGGCACAGAAGCCCTCCTCAGTCACCATATCTGCCCAGGTTATGATTCCTCTCACCTCCTGAACACACTGAGCGGTCTTCAAGCCTGCGCATTCTGGAGTGGCTCATATTGGAAGACTCGGTGCATAGGGCGTGTGGTGCCGCCCATCTCCAGCCAGGAGCAGTGCATTATCTGTGTCCCGATGAGGTGTAGTGTCAAAGAACCTATGCAAAAATGGTCTTCCCTCCAGTTCATCCAGGATGCCAGCACATTCTGGAGACAATTCTTCCTCGACCCACCGAATCGGCCACTGTAGTTGTGCTGAAGTCTAGTATAATTTGTATTGGTGTACATACAAGCAAGCTATGCTGGGAGCAAAAGTGCTACGCATGGAAGTGCTATGTTGTTGCAAATAAATCCAATCTTCAAAAGCTAAATATTATTTTGTAAGTACCAATTCTGCCTGTTTCATGAGCCTCTCGTGTTTTTAGAAGGCTTTCTATAATTTTCAGACTTTCTTCATGAGAGATGCTAGCATACAATGCTTTAACATACAGGTATAGCATCAATTCTGTTTGAGGGTCATATTCTAAATCACCCAGGATATTTAATATCTTTCACATACGATTTAATTTGTACCACCAGTGATCACAAACACCAATCAACAAATTGCAACAAATGTTTACAGAGCCAAACCAATGCCAGATACAATTGGACAGGCTGGAGGAGTTCTTCCTTTGTGAATTTTGGGTAACATATAAAAGTATGGCATTTTCAGTTTAGATGTCATAAAGAATTCAGCCTCTTTTTGTGTTATCTATCCAATTTCTTTTGCCTTTTCCACAACAGTATTTATTCCTCCTGAAGTTTTTTGGTGGGACTGGAGAATCCTGTATTTTCTCTCATCCCTCAGTAAGGCCAAATAGGCTTCCTGGTAGTTTCCCTCTTTCTGGGTGACTTTTGCACCGCCTTTGTCGGCCTGTTTTATAACTAGGTGTGTCTTTCTGTGTAGGGTTTCTAGGGCATTTATTTCCTTCCTAGTTAGATTCTGATATCCCATTGTGTTGGTGTCCAAATTTTCCACATCTCTAATAACAGCTTCCTCAATGTCCAGCACTTATGGAGGGAAGGAAGAAATAGGCAGATTGAAAAGGGATTTATTATGAAAGTTAGTGCAAACCTGTTCCACTGGTTTCAATGATGCATTTTCAAAGAAAACTTTCACTCTGATTTAACAAATGATCTCTGCCAATTCACATCTGATTTTGAAGGTATCTATTTGATTGCTTGGAGAGAGCCCAGTCATTTATTGAGGGGATGGTTCTCCTCTTCTGTTAATGTTTCATTCGTCAGGTTGACCACTGGGTTTATTGTCTGCTCGTCCCTGGTTGGAGCTCGTTTGTCTTGCTCCTCGTTTGTACTCCTTCATGTCCAGACACTTCCCAGTGTATCCATTTGTCTCCTCTTGTTGGCACATAGCAATAAGCCAGACCTGCTACAAACCACCACTGTGCATGGCCTTTGGCTCTGCACAGAGGTACTTAGCCATGAAGTGGTTTGGGCAGGGACCCTGTAAGCGGCCAGGCCCTGAAGCCAAGTCCTGCTCCACACTGTATTAGGCCATGGGCAGCAATGGACGGCCAAGTGGCTGTTTGGATGCAGAACCCAGCCACAGGCCAGGCCCTGTGGCCAACTCTATTGCACATTGTAGTGACCACTGACATAGGGCACTAGGACCCTGTGGGTCACAGGGCAGTGACCAGGTCACTGGACAGGACTTCCTGTGGACGGACAGGAAGTGGACAGAGAAGAATAGGATGAGGACGAGGACGGACGTGCCGAGAGGCGCAGAGCACACAATACAATAAAGAAATGTTCCAACCTCCGTTTGGTGTCCTGTGCATTTCCTGATGATCGTGCCCGGTAATACATGACATCTGGCGACGAGGGTGTGTTCATCAACACGCGACTGTGGAAGCAACGATCGAGGAAGTGCTTCGGAGACGCAAGGAGCTTCACGGGAGCCCACCCCGATCAGCGTCCAACAAGAACTGCAATAAGTGCGGTAAGAAGCACCCAGGAGCCGCGCCGGTGCCAAATAGAAGCGCGAGGCGATCGCGCTCGAAAAGGCACGAAGTCTCGCGAGAAAAGGGCAAATCTCGGCAGCCATTTTGAAAGCAGGCAGGAAAGCCAATAGGAACGCAAGAAAATCGCGGAGGCCATCTCCACTAGGACAAAAGAAGAAATAACAAGAAGAAAGAAAGGGCAGCCATTAAAAGGACAGGCAAAACGTAAAGAAGCCCCAAATAAAAAAAAATAAAAAAAGACAAGGAAAGAAGGAAAAAAGAGCAGGAAACAAGGAGAAATACTGCCACAACAAGAAAGAAATACACATAAAAGAGAAAATAAGAATAAAGGAACAAGACAAGAAAAGGCAAGAAAAGAAGGAGAAAAGAGCAGGAAACAAGGAGAAATACTGCCACAACAAGAAAGAACTACATAGAAAAGGGAAAACAAGAATAAAGGAACACAAAAGAACAGAAAGAAAATAAGCACAAAGGCAGCAAAAGACAAGAAAGAAAATGCCGGAAACAAAGCAAAGTGCGCAATATCGCACGCCAATGCCTTTCAGTGTATCAGAGCCGCAAGTGGGCATACGATGGGAAAAGTGGATTATGAAGTTTGAGCGATATATGGAGGCGACCGATGTAGTAGAAGGAAAGAAACTAGGACTATTCCTAAACCTAGTGGGGGATGAGGTGGATGACCTCCTCATAACACTGCCAAAGAGCGAAACAGGAACATACGAAAAACTGATAAAATGTCTAACGACCAAGTTCGACCCCCAGAGAAACGTCGATTTTGAAAGATATTGTTTCAACATAGCATTTCAACAGCCAGAAGAATCAATGGACGATTTTGCAACAAGGCTGAGGAAGCTAGTAGCCCATTGCGAATTCGAAAAGTATGACAATGAACAGGCCCTTCGCCTAAGACTGATAGAAGGCTGTCGTGACACAGAATTTCGCACAAGACTACTAAAGGAACCCATCACTCTAGAAAAGATTCTAGATCTAGCAAGAGCGGAAGCAAGGGCAATAGTACAAGCAAGACAGATGGACTGGAGAGGAGAACAAATACACAGAATGACAGACACAAGCAAGACGGGGAACTGGAAGAGAGGATCAAAGGAACAAACGACAAAGAAACAAGGTTCCCAATGCTACAGATGCGGTCTGGAATTTCCACACCGAGGAACATGCCCGGCATTCGGTCAAACTTGCAGGAAATGCAACAGAAGCAACCATTTTGCCACCATGTGCCAAGGAACGCAATTCACAAATGAACTAGGAAGACCAGGGAGACCAAGAACAACAACGAACAGACATGTACGGCACATGGAAGCGACTACCAGGAGCTCGTCTGTGGAGTCGGAGGAAGAGGAAGAAGATACAGCAAGGAAAGTAGAACGCCTGTACCTCATGTCCACGGACGAAGGGTATGAAGAAGAGCACATCAGATTAGTGGACAGGAAGTCAATAAAGAAGACGGATTGGGTGACCATTGATGTAGGACCTCACCAAACAGAATTTGTACTGGACAGTGGGGCCACGTGTAACATCATGTGTGCTACGGAGTATGATAAAATGAAGAGGAAGCCACCGCTACAACCATCAAATATAAGAGTATTTACATGGGGTGCACAGAATCCAGTAACAAACATGGGAAAATTCACGGACACCATGACGCACAAGGGCAAGACTGTCACAGAAGAAATACACGTGCTACGAGGAGACATCCCCGCACCATGTCTATTAAGCAATGTAACAGCAAAAGTTATGGGCCTACTAAAGATGACGTATCACATGTCGGAAAAAGAGAGCATACTACAAGAGTACTCAGAGTTAACAAAAGGACTCGGAAAGCTGAAAGGACGACAAATAACACTGCACATAAATGAATCAGTCAGACCAGTCGCCCAGCATCACCGAAGGGTACCCATCCATCTACAACCTCAGGTGGAGGGAGAAATAAAGGCACTATTAGAACAGGACATCATTGAGCCAGCAGAAGGGCCAACGCCGTGGGTGTCCCCAATAGTGGCTGTACCAAAAAAGGACACCACACAAATCAGAATCTGTGTGGACATGAGAATACCTAACAGCTATTGAACGAGAACGACATCCAGGGCCACATCTAGATGACATGATAAGCTGCCTGACGGGAATGAGGACATTTTCCAAGCTAGACCTATGCAAGGGGTACCACCAACTGGAACTGGACCAGCAGTCCCGATACATAACGACCTTCTCAACGCACCTAGGATTATTTCGATACAAACGATTAAGCTTTGGAATATCGTCAGCAGCGGAAATATTCCAGGAAACGATCAGGCAGATCATTAGACCAATCAAAAACAGCTTGAACTACAGTGATGACATCCTGGTTTTTGGAAAATCAGATGAAGAGCACGATAAGGCGTTGAGGGAAGTGTGTTCACAGCTAGTAGAGGTGGGCCTAACAGTAAACGAGAAGAAATGTGAACTGGGAAGAGAAGAACTAGTGTTCTTTGGACACATATTTTCAAAGAGAGGGATGAGACCAGACCGTAGCAAAATAGACACCCTTGAGAAAACAAAAGAACCAAAAGATGTTGCTGACGTGCGCTCATTCCTCGGCCTTGCCAGCTATTGCGCGCGATATATAAAGGACTTCGCGACGGTGAGCACGCCACTGAGAGAGTTAACGAAGCAGGGCCAAACATTTGAATGGACCACAGAGTGCCAAAAGGCGTTCGAAGAAATAAGGGCGTCAGTAACGGCCGTAGATCACCTGGCCTATTTTGACTCGAGCCTATGCACCGAATTGACAGTAGACGCCAGCCCAGTAGGACTTGGCGCAATACTAGCACAACACAAGCCTGGAAAAGACTCACCTCGACAGATAGTAGCGTATGGAAGTAAGAGTCTGTCGGACATTGAGAAAGCATACTCTCAGCCAGAAAAGGAGAGTTTGGCAGTAGTATGGGCATGCGAGCACTATCACATGTTCATCTATGGAAAACCATTCACGATAGTGACGGACCACCAAGCTCTAGTGACCATCTATGGAAACCCGAACGCCAAAATACCACCAAGAATAGAAAGATGGGGGATCAGGCTGATGGACTACAACTTCAAGATTGTCCACAAACCAGGGAAAGACCAAAACTCAGCGGACTACATGTCACGACACCCGCTCCCCCATCAAAAAGGTGGCACCACAATGGCCGAAGAATATCTAAACTTCATCGTGAGACAAAACACTCCGGCAGCAATAACAAGTGAAGAACTAGAGCGAGAAACAAAAATAGATCCGACAATGAAGGAAATTGGAACGGTGGTGCGGCAGCAGAGATGGAGACATATTAACAGTAACACCGTTACAGAGGAAGGGGTCAATAAAGAAGAACTACTGGCATTCAAAAAGATAAGCGAAGAGCTGTCTGAAACAGAAAACGGAATACTGATGAGGGGCTCAAGAATTGTAATACCACATCGACTGAGAAAGAGAACAGTTGAGCTAGCTCATGAATCGCATCGAGGCATCGTAGTGACAAAGAAGATGCTGAGAGAAAAAGTGTGGTTCCCAGGACTGGACAACATGGTGGAGGAAGAAGTATCACACTGTCATACCTGTCAAGTAACAGGACCACCTGCCAAGCCCACACCATTGAAAATGTCGGAACTGCCACCAGCAGTATGGACCGAGCTAGCAGCAGACTTTAATGGGCCACTGGAGACTGGAAAATACCTGCTAGTGATCATCGACGAATTTTCAAGGTTTCCAATCGTGAGAGAAGTATCGTCGACATCAGCAAGTGCCACCTTACCAGTGCTAGACGACGTATTTGCCGCCTGGGGATCGCCACAAACACTGAAAACAGACAATGGTCCTCCATTTTCTGGAGAGGAATTCCGGAGATTCATGGAATATATGGGGATAAAGCATCGGAAAATAACTCCTTTGTGGCCACAGGCCAACGGAATGGCAGAACGATTCATGGGGACTATCAAGAAAGCAGTCCAGCGAGCAAAATTGACACAGATATCGATTGGACAAGCACTTTGTCAAGGGCTAAGAGACTACAGGAATACCCCTCACAGCTCCATTGGTAGATGCCCAGCGGAGCTGGTGCTAGGAAGATCCAGCAAAACAAGGCTACCTCAAATAGACGCAAAGGCAAGCACGGATAGAAGCGACATCGCAGAAAGAGATCAATAAGCAAAAAAGAAAATGAAAGAATATGCTGACAAAAGGAGAAATGCGTCTGAACACCAGCTACATGAAGGAGATCTGGTGGTAGTGAGACAGAAACAGCAAAGGAAATCAGACAGCCCATTTTCAAAAGATCCACTGGTTGTAACTGGCGTAAAAGGTTCAATGGTGACTGCAGCTTCGGAACTTCAAAGAATAACAAGAAATAGTTCCCACTTCAAGGAACTCAAAGTGGAAGAGGAAGAAAGAGTGACAACAACACCAAAGGTGGAAGGAAGAGAGCAAGAAACCAGCAGAGAGATGATATCACCGAAAATGGAAAGCGGAGGACGAGAACTGAGCAGAGAACAAAGACCAAGAAGAGAGTGCAAGAAGACAAGAAGACTATTAGAAGAAATGTAGAGAGACTCTCTCTCTCTCTCTCTCTCTCTCTCTCTCTCTCTCTCTCTCCCTCTCTCTTTCTTCTCTCATCACTGTGTAGATAATGTACCAAGACATTGTACATGTGACAAAGACTTTGTTTGTGACAAGGGGGGAGATGTAGTGACCACTGACATAGGGCACTAGGACCCTGTGGGTCACAGGACAGTGACCAGGTCACTGGACATGACTTCCTGTGGACGGACAGGAAGTGGACAGAGAAGAATAGGATGAGGACGAGGACGGACGTGCCGAGACGCGCAGAGTACACAATACAATAAAGAAGTGTTCCAACCTCCGTTTGGTGTCCTGTGCATTTCCTGATGATCGTGCCCGGTAATACATGACACACATGTGGTGTTGGGGGCACAATTAATCCAACACCAATGTACACCCGTTTTAGGACCTATGCCCCGGAAAGTCACTAGATACATTCTGTTACATGCAATGGATTATGAGGAAAGGTGTTGGTGTTTAGCGGCAGACTGTGAACAGATCTTATAATCATATTTCTTTATTGGGATTTTTGTAGCCAATCCAGTCAAAAAATAATCAATGTACAAGATCTGGTTTCAAAGCCTTTTTTACTTAAAAAAGAAGAAACCAAATAGAAAGGATTCGGTTTTTAAACCATTAGAAACTAAAAATAGTTTATTTCTACCAGTGCTTAATTTGTAAAATATGAAGTCCAGGTGCTCAAATTTTTGTCAGAGGCTACACCCACGTTCCATGGCTCCACCTACGTATTCCACTGGCTCCACCCACATACTCACCTTGCACTGCTGAAAGTCAGATGTAATACCTGAATATCTGAATTTCAGCAAGGGGGCCTTCTGACTCTGAAGCAAATAAGTGAATAACTTCTGAGCCTATACATTTATCTAAAAAATGCAAAGAGAACAATTGATGGACAGAATGAAAAATATATAGCTATGTCTGAACTGGGGTGGCAAAGTGAGCTAAAGAATGATAATGTATTCAACCCAGATCTATGACTGGGGGTGAGTGTTTGAAAAGTTTCAGCAATTCCGTCCATCATC